>NW_028187373.1:2140968-2754783 GCF_964204655.1 Triturus cristatus
ATGGTAATGTTAAAAAAAAAAAAAAATACCATAACACCAGGAGCCCTGATCACAACATAATCTCGGTGGCTACCAGCAATTCAAAGAAAGGGGTTATAGCAGTCAGCACACATACCACTCTAATCACTTATTGACTGTCTTTCTCTTTGACCCTGTACAGCTCTCCATGCCTTTTGACTAGGTTCTCACTATACAAATGCCACATATAAACACATACATATGGCTTTGCCAAATCCTACAAAGCACTAGGGTCACAATCTCAGGTGTACAGGTAGGTAGAAAGCTGTCTTGAGTTTACAACTAGAGGATCAATGGGCCACTGCTTGACAGTGGAAAGCAGAAAGTGGTGCTTCGTGGCAGGCTTTCTCTGGCACATATCTCACGGGCTGAACTACAATTCCATAGACGTCCTCCATGATTTCTTGGAGCAGCACATGTGGTCTGCTATTGTGTGTTGGCAAAGTAAATCATAGTTCCTACAATAAAAATAATCTTCTTGATAGCACTTCAATGTTTATATGTTTTGGTTAAAGTTGTTGGATTCCTACCAGGAGCCCACTTGCATCTGGTTACCAGGGGAGACAAATGGTCTGGTATCGACAAAACTACATGTCATAGTTGAGCTTTTCTGGTGCCTTTTGCATGTCTTGGGATCCCAGCAACTCTTGGTCATAATTAGAGCACACTGGACCGGTAATAGGTTAATGGGTAATACTGAATGGTAGTGTTCTGGATTGTTGGTGCCACAAAGGTGGCTTAAGTCCCTGCCACCTTATAGTTGAGATTCTGAAAAAACTTTAAAAGGCTGGTATCTTAATCTTTTGATAATAGTGAATATTTTCTTTACCTGGATGGTCCATAATTTCCAGGTTCCCATCCTGGATAGGGATAAGGAGGTACAAGAACTGGAGCAGTCTACGTTTTCCATAAAGTCCCGTCCATTTTCATGATAAGGGCTGCAGTAGATGGGCTGCCAGTGGGTGAACCACAATACGACTTTAGGCTGAAGTTAGAGGGAGACACCCAGTATCTGCTGACAAAGAACACACCAATGAAAGGTCTTGAGCTGAGTTCAAAGGCTCCTTGACTTGCTGCAGTCCGGAGAAAGGAAGGCTCATGAGGGCAATGTAAAGCTCATTGGTGCAAGTGACTACGCCACGAGGCAGAATAATTGCTCACGGCGTTCACCTGAACTTCTCATTGGTGTCCTGGTCAGCCAGTGCACCTCTGTCATGTGTCTACTGTTCCTCACTCACACAGCTCCATGGTCTCTTGTAGGGCATGCAGACCGGTCTTTTTGAAGGATTTTACTCTGTATAGAAGCAGGTCCATACATGCTCTACAGTTCAAGGACGGTGCTTTATTTCAGCAACCGGGGAAACAGGCACTAAGGAACTCCAAAATCAAGCAGCCATCTTTAATTAGACATAAAGCATCAAGATGTTGCTCTCCAGTCTGCAAGGGCCCACTACCACTGGTCTGAGATATGGACTCTAAGTTTTGATATCTCGTGTGGATGTACTTTGGGCGGTAGCACAACTTTAGCACTAGGCGTCCCTATGCGTTGAACTATAACTCTAGACCTCAACTGCCTCCCCCCCCCCCCCCCCCCCAACGTGATTAATGGATGAACACCAGCATTGTGTGAACTAGCCTATAAGCGCCCCACATTTGTATTTTGGACTTTGGATGGGATCCCAATTCATTTTAGGCCTTGTGTGCTTGGTTACTTGGAACTTTGGATTCTAGTCACAGGTAGCACCTCATTTCTACAGGTTTACTTTTATAACCTCTTCCTATTCATGGTTTCAAGGGTCACAAATTGGGAGGAGAAACAGAATAATAAACAAGCTTTTCAATCCCATTTCCTTCATATACTTTCCACTCCATTACTTTTCCTTTCCCCCAAGCAGCATATTGGACTCTAGTTGTAAGAATCGGAGAAGTAATCAAAGCTGTGGTGTCAATGGAGACCATGCAGTGTGATTATTGATGTATATCATTTTTACATGCCCATATAGTTCGGCAAAATTGGAATATTTCAGCCTATAGGTAAATCGTTACCAATTTTACATGACAATTTTACAAAGCATAGTAAAACCTACCACCCTGTGCTCATTTTCCGGGTGCAGGGTGTTGCTTAGAGAGACATCTTGCTGTGCGTGAGAAGGCTGGCCCTTCCGCTGTAATGCATAGGATGGGAGGGTTGCAACCGGACAGAATGTAGATGAGGGAGCTAGGCCCTGCACGATGTGAGTAGGCTGCTAAACAGGGTGTGGTAGGTGGAGGGCCGGTGGGCATGCGCAGTATGGGTTTTATATGTATTCATAGATGTTACATACAACCAAAGCTATACTGTTTGCTAGCATGGACACAGTGCGTTGACTGCATTAGAGTATGCAATGAAAGTAAAGGGCCTAGAAAATGGTCCTTCTCATTTCTAACAAAGAGCTGTTTAAATTATGCAACTAATAAAGCGTGTGCTTGGTTTCCATATTTTTCTAAGGCTCAAGTTAGCAGGACAAAGAAGGAAATGTTCCATTCTTTTGTCCTCTTTCATAAATACAGCAAGTGAAATGTGGCAACAAGGAAAAATAACCCTGCAATTTATGTCTTGTAGGAAGGAGGTAGAAAAGTAGCAGTAAGATTCTGTGCACTTCATATAGTTTGAACACCTAGGGGTCGATTCCGATCCTGTATTTTTTTATTCCGTACGACTCATATCCGTAATTTTTTCCTTACGAATCGTGCAAGTCCCGTCCGACCCGTGAAGTACGATTCGTACGGGAAAAATACATACGGATCGGCCCGATCCGTACAAATCGGATCGGGAAAAGTTGTACGAGATGGACCCGGACACTTTTCCGTACAAATCGTAAAAATACAGTCCGACCGTACAAGTACGATCAGACGGGCATGCTGATTTACGAATCGTACAGAAAAAGTCCCGTACACGGGTAATGAATTTACCCGCTACGAAGCGAACTTTGTACGACTTGTATCCCGGGAAAAGTTGTTCCCGGGGTGCGAGTTGTACAGGGGAACAAGTCGTACAGGCCCCCCCATGCATATGTACGCACCTTACAACAACATCGCGTATGTACGCACCTTACAACAACATCGCGTATGTACGGTGCGTACCCCAACATCGCGTATGTACGCACCTTACAACAACATCGCGTATGTACGGTGCGTACCCCAACATCGCGTATGTACGCACCTTACAACAACATCGAGTATGTTCGCACCGTACATACGCAATGTTGGGGTATGCACCGTACATACACAACACATGGGGGTGTATGCCTGTACGACTCGTACCCCTGTACGACTCGCACCCCTGGGAACGTGTCGGAGTACGACTCGTACCGCGGAGAACGTCGCGTATGACCGAGTCGGACACACAAAAAAACAGAAACAAATACAACGAAACGAGTCATACTGAACCACGGACATTGTAAAACATCACAAGGAGGGTCTATTTGACTCGCACAACACCACAAAACACGTCTACAGTGCACAAAACATGGAAATGACTGACCTGGCCTCATCCAAACAGGCAAACAGAGGGGCAAATTCACAACCACCCCTTATAACACACCCACCAAAAATTCAAACTGAGGCCCACCCACAAATGGACCAATAAAAAGGGCCCACACACACAAACCATGAGCCTTTGCAACAGACTCACTGCAGCTAGAGAGCACACACCAACAACTGCACCCATCCACCTTAACATATACACCTTCACACAACCTCCTTCACACATACCCCCTCTTCACATTCCGACCCACACCTTCACATTCAGACCCACACACCCACAACCATCCACACCCTCACCCCACACCATGCCCACAGACAAGAATCCAAAGTTCACAAGGGAGGAGCTGGAGATCCTTGTCAATGAAGTCATCAGAGTCGAGCCACAGCTGTTTGGAACATTGGTCAGACAGACCAGCATCGGCGAAAAATCACGCCTGTGGCAGAGGATCGTCGATAGGGTGAATGCTGTTGCACCCATCAGAAGGACCAGGACTGAATGCCAAGCCAGGTGGTACGATCTACGGAGGTCAGTCAAGCGAAAAATGAATGACGACTACGCCCAGAGCAACATCACTGGCCCCGCAGACCAGTACATTTCCATCCCTGGGAGGAGAAGGTGATGGCCCTGCTTCCGCCGGTGGGAGTACATGGACTTCAAGGACTTCCAGAGCCTGGTGAGTACACAAAAAACTTATGTAACATGGGGTAATGGCATCCACACCCCAACTACACAAAATGCACGCAACTACCCCCAAGCCCTCACCAGCCAGAACCACAGTCAAAAACAACGCTAATGCCACTAACATGTGTATGCCCCATTGAGAAAGCAAGGCCATGCTATGTCCCATGCTACACGAAGCACTAACCCAAGAATGGATGTCCGGTATGCTGGGAGGGTGGGTGTCACAAAACGCATTGTTGAACTCCAAATCAGACACAATTTCCCTCATCCCATATGGCCCAGGTACATACCCATGCACCATGCGCAATGCACAGGGACTGGGAAAGTACTGACAAGATAGCTCACACTCAGCCTGGGTGTAGGCAGCACAAGGCCCTCCTGTGACCAGTGCAAACACAAACACCAAGACAACAAGGTCAGATATCTAGGACAGGAACTCACACTCACTGTCATGGCAGCATGCTCATGGGGGGACAGCTACATCACCTGGGAGCCCCAGTGCCAAATCACACTACACCCACCAGCAGGCCCTGTCACACACACCCCTTACACAAGCAGACACTCCCGGGACAGGCAATGGATTTACCCACTGTCACAATGGACATGTAACACAACAAGACCAATACATAGCCGAAGAAGCATCCAAGCCACAAATCTACATGTCAAAGACTCGGGAGAACATATCAATCTGTCCCCCGCAACATACCCATCCACAAGTGAACATTGAGGAGAATGCTAGGCACATACAACTACCTGGAGGAACAGTGCCAACTTGAATGTGTATGAAACATGGATGTTGCATGAAACAGCATTAACATTGTTTGTCTCTCACACACAGGGCAACGTGATGAATCTCCCCCCAACAATGGGGGTGAAGAATCACAGTCCCAGGCTCGGGAGGAACCTGATCCCACCGGCAGCGACGCCTCTCAACACTCCGCGGATGACCCCGACCGACCTGGACCCTCTGGTGTCCAAGCCCCTGCAGCACCTGGTTCAGGAACATCTGTGCCAACGACAACCCCCATTCCTGCCACATCCCAGGAGACACCGAGGAGCCGTGCCCGCAGTGAACAACTGAGCCAGTCTGACCAGGAGGGACAAGGTGCGCCGGGCACCCAGGAGGAGGCAGACAACACCGCCACCCCTCAGGGGTCCCGTAGACCCGATGTGCCCACAACGGCAGCCCAGGCTCGTGTGGGCAGGGGTGGTGGGAGTGTAGGCAGGCGGAGGCGAGAACCTGACCAGCCAGCTGAAGGGACCGGTATGTCACACATACACAACATCATGGACGCATACCGGCGTGACACCAGGGAGTTCAGCCAGGTAGTGGGGACCCTCACAGAGATAAAGGGGACCATCACAGAGATGAAGAACCAGCAGGCCGAGCAACACGCCAGTCAACAAGAACACCAAGGACGGATGGAGGCAAGACTGGTTGAGCTCCTGGCGGTGCAAAGGGACATAAGCCATTCACTCCGTCGGACCGCCGACAACATGGGCAACCCTCCCTGTGCCACCAGGCGAAGACCACCACCAGCCACAGGGAGGGAGGAGGAGGAGGATTCGTCCGACGGAGCGTCCCAAGCATCGTCAAGGCCTGCATCTGAGGGTCCCCCGAGGAAGGTGGGTCGTCCACGGAAAAGACCGTGAGAGGCAGCGGCCCATCCACATCTCCCAGGTCACCTGGCCTGGCACCTGGCCTTCATGTGCGACAGCATCACCTCTTTGACTGACATTATCTGCCACATGGACTTGCTGGTCACAGTCTGACCAATGATGCCAAACACTGTGGTCTGGACTCTGCTGACTTCAAATGCCAAGGATCCCATCTCCCCCTGTGAACTTTGGATTCTATGGTCCCTGTATTGCACCTTTTTCTTTGCACAAATCACGCCCCAGACCTATAATACAAAAAAGAATAATTGAAATTTTATGTTGCAGTCATTTAGCATGAGTCCACAACATACGTGTGGGGATATGTCAAAGTATGCCTGAGTGTGGAACTAACTCCAGCCATCCATACACTGGGATCTGAGTCCGGTCGAGGACACACATGGGTCACAATGTATCATCAAATACAGACATGGAGCCCAATACTCACCCGTGATGGCCTCAAGCTGCTGAGGGGGGGCTTGCAATACTGCTCGGACAGACCAATTTGGAAGAGTATCATGAAGGCGTAGAGGTCATGGGTCATATGGAGGTGCCCGGGGAGGGAGTCCCAGGTCTGTTTGGTGAGGTGGGAGAACTATCTCCTGCATGCAGTTGTTCTGTGGATGTGATGAATGGTGGCCTGGGCAAGGTTGGCTGCACGGAGTTGGGCCAACGGGGTGTTGGATGACAGACGTCCAAGGTCGGTTTTTGGTCTGGGGTTGTGGACTGCCTCCTGAGTGTGGTTGAGGAGTCTGAAGGTGATCCTGCAGCAGACAGTGAGCCATTGTAGCTATCTCAGGTGGACAAGGATGTGGCTGGGGCGGGGGATGTTGAAGATGAGGTGTGCGGATGCACCTTGGATCCACAAGTTCTCCAGCAGTTTTGCTGTTGTTCCTCCGTAGAGGGCGGTGCTGTAGTTGACCCGGCTGGTGTCATGGACCTGGGGGACGGTCTGTCTTGCCTTGGAGTGGATCTATCTGTGGATCATTTGCAGCATGCGGAGGGTGTTGCAGCATGAGGTACAGATGGTGTTGAGTTGCATGGTAATTGTCAGTGATAAGTCCATGATGAACATCAGCTTACGTGCGTGGCCACTGGGTGCTGGTGCGGTGCCCAGGCCAGTGGGACACAAGGAATTGACCCAGCCGTAAGGGGACAATCCTCAGATGATGACCTCAGTCCTGTCCAAGTCCAGCCTCAGGTGGCTGATGTTCAGCCATTCGTCAACGGATCTCATGCCTTCTTGAAGGTTGGATCTGGCAATGGCTGGGTCTTTGGTGAGGGTGAGGAGCAGCTGGGTGGCAATGGCATACGAGATGATGATGAGGTCGTGTGCGCATATGATGGTGGAGAGGGGGGTCATGGAGACATTGAAGATCATCACGCTGAGAGATGAGCCCTGGGGCATGGGCCAGATGACCCCAGTGTACTACATGCTGAAGGGTGGAGGCCAACTCCCTGGGCCTTGCTGGTGAGCTACTTGTTGATTTAATCCTGGGCCCTCCTCTGGATACCAGTGTTGGAGATGTGTGAGCTGACAGTGTGGTAGCACATGGTGTAGAATGCCGTTGAGAGGTCAAGGGGGGTGGTCTCACCATTGTTGAGCAGGGCAAAGTTGTTGTTGGTGGTGGCAATTATGATGGTTGCAGTGGTGTGATTACTGTGGAAGATGGTCTGGTGCCGGTTGCCTGGAGCTGTTTGCGTGGAGGAAGTTTGTCAGTTGCTCGTTGAGTGTCTTCCTGATGACATTTGCTGGGTAGGGAAGCAGGGTGATGTTCCAGGAGGTCCTGCGGTACTGCCGTCCGTTGTTTAAGAAGGGCCTGGGTCTCTACATGCCTCCAGCTCCCATGGAATGTGGCAAACTCAAAGGAGACATTCATGACGTGCTGGACGTGGGCTTCAAGGATGGGGAATGATGTGGTTGAGATGTTGTGTGGGAAGGGGCCTGATGGAGAGCCAGAGTGGATGGTGCACATGAGCCAGGTGGTGTATTTGCTGCTGACAGAAGTCCAGAACCTGAGGGGGGTTTGTCCCGCGGATAATAGTGCTGTCTACCTCTGTGTGCCAAGGCTGTCGTGTATGTTCATGAGCTTGCAGTGGTAGAAAGTTGCAAGGGATTTGACCTGCTGCTATAATCTATTGTTGTTGTGGTGCATCTTCCTTATTAATATTCTGTCCCTTGCTGCTCAGCCATGAGTGATGTCACTTAGAATGTTGAGTGTGTGGGACTGGAGGAGTTGGCAGTTGAAAGAGATGGGCTGAGCAGCAGGGAGGCTGCTCCTGGTGGGGCTCTACAGGAGATCTGAGGCTTTACTTATGAACTTTATATTGACTTTGTTACTTATTAAATAAACCTACGACTTGTTCTAAGCGGCCTGTCTACGAAACATCCTTCATTATTACACTGGCGACGATTTGGAGGAACTAACGCGTGTGCTGGATTATGCTTTATGAAGCTTAAAGGAACTTCAAGAGAAATTGCGTGTTTTGTGGAAGCTGACACTCAAGAGCCCCACCAGTGACCACTCCATCGGTCGCCCTAATAAGTGAGTGCCAGTTCATTTTGTAACTCTGCATGTTGAGAAGGGTTGGTTGTGAATACACCTTCTTTTACTAGTCAGCGAAGAGCGGAAAGGTACTGTGGAAATTGCTGACATCCATTTATTATGAAGGTACTTTGCCCCAGCTATCTGTTTTGTGAGAGGCGATGGACATCCCATGTGATGTTACACAAGACTGGTGAAGTGCTGTGAATGTGAGCCTTGGTGCTCGAGTGGAAAAGGAGCGACGCGATCTAAAGAAATTTACACTAAAAACGAACTTTAGTTCAAGTCTGACTTCCCTGTGTACAATGCTTGGCACGTTTGTATTTCGTGAGGCACTGACTGACAAGGTGAATTTCATGTAAAGGAAAGTAGAATTGTACTGTAAGACTGTGTCCGTTCGACAACTGCCGTTTTGCAGTTTAAAACAATGAGGCGCGTATACAATCAGCGCGCGCAGTCTCACCTGAATTTACTGTGTAGCGCTTTCTAGTAAACAGATGAGCACAGCTCACGTTTTTACAAGTGGACTCGGATTCTGTGAACTACAGTGGTAAATCTCTCAAGTTTTGGCAGAGTTTGAGCTTCAACGTATATTGGTGATTAATCTTGCGGAAAAGGAAAATAAAAAAACTAGCAACTAGCCTGTTACACGCTCTTCAGCATGAAGCTTGAAGCATGAAGCCACGTCGCTTACCTTTGTCTGTTGCCACGCTGTGACGGGGCCGTTGGTGCAGGAGGTGTTCGTTGGTGCGAGAGATGTTCCTTCTTCGTTGCCATCCTGGGAATGATGACGCAATGGAATCCTCTTCCTGACTCGGCGGCCGGGACGTGATGCGATGCGCATGGTGCGCGCTACACTGTTCTACTTTCGTCAGCTTCATGTTGATCTGCGAGACGTCAGCTCACGCGTCAACTCTCGCGTACTTTTGGCATCCATTTTGGGTTGGGAGATTTCAGAAGGATCTCTTGCATTCTCGTTGCGTGTTCGTGGTAGCGCATTTGAGACGCGATGTACCCACAGGTCTACTGATGTGGCACATTCTTCATAAGGAATTATTTATTTTCGTTTTCTGCACTGTGCACGAGAGGAGTAAAATGCGGTGATAATGCAAACAGACATGGTTCTTTGTTCTTCTCAGCTTCTGAGCTTTTGGGTACATAGTGCACAATTGCAGCAAATCGGAGGGTGGCAGTTGCATGCAGTTCTTTCCGTGTCAAGACCTCGGGTGAGAGTTCGCTCACCGGTGTTCATCTCTTGCTTTTGTGTTCTTTGTTTTTTATTTTTTCTCTCTTTTAGCAGTGTTAATACTTATGCTCGAAATGTTTAACGTACGATCTCCTAACATAATATAGTGTTTGGGTTTCTAAAGGTGGTGTATAGGGTGACGTTTTTCCCTATCACAGTGTGTTCTGTGTGTTTTGGGAAGTGTTTTCTTCCTTATTACAGTGGTCAGTGTATCATAGGGAGGTGTATTTTTCCCTATTGCAAGTTCGGAGAGTCTAAGGGAGGTGACGTCTAAGGGAGGTGTTTTTCCCCTATAGGGTGACGTTGTTCCCCTATTTCTCAGTCTAGGGAGGTGTTTTCCCCTATAGGGAGGTGTTTTCCCCTATTACAGGATTTGGAGTTTCATAGGGAGGTGCGTTTCCCTATTTCAATGTTCTATGTGTCTAAGGGAGGTGTTTTCCCCTATAGGGAGGTGTTTTCCCCTATTACAGTATTGGAGTTTCATAGGGAGGTGCGTTTCCCTATTTCAATGTTCTATGTGTCTAAGGGAGGTGTTTTCCCCTATAGGGAGGTGTTTTCCCCTATTACAGTATTGGAGTTTCATAGGGAGGTGCGTTTCCCTATTTCTGTGTTCTATGTTCTAGTGTGTACCCATCTAATTAGTTTCTCTAGGGAGGGGGATTGGGGTTCATTATTATTTTGTTTTAGATATTTTCTTGTGACTGTTTGCTGATTTGATGTATAATTATTTGCATAATGTACTTTCTTTTTATTTCTACTTTATTTAGGCAAAGGTATTTTGTGCTATCTTGATTCAATGCATTTATATCTTTTGCTTAGTTTTTCTAAGGAAGGGAGATGTGCTATAATCTATTGTTGTTGTTTGTACATCTTCCTCATTGCTGTCCTGTTCCTTGCTGCTCAGCCATTGAGTGATGTCACTTGGAATGTTGAGTGTGGGGGACTGGAGGAGTTGGCAGTTGGAGGAGATGGGCTGAGCAGCAGGGAGGCTGCTCCTGGTGGGGCTTTACAGGGACTTTTCTGGGGCCTAGCTGAGGCCTTACATGAGATCTACATGGACTTTATGGCTAACCAATAAACCTACAATCTGTTCTAAGCCACCTGTCTACGAGACATCTTTGATTATTACACCTGCCTTGCAAGGGTGGGGTGTCTTTTGGATGGAGAGCTGCTGTCAGTTCACTCACAATGCTGATGAGCTCCTTGATGTCATGTGTTTTGGTGCTTCGGCCCTATCTGAAGTATCTCCACTTGTCCTTGCTGATGATATGGTGATGGCTGTATGTGGCGTTTCCCAGGGCTGTAAGGTAACTGATGGTTCTTTGTGTTGCAAGGTTTGCACAAGAGTCCGGCTAGATCTGTATGAGTCCAGTAGGTCTGCCTTGTCCCAGGTGGCTTAACTGTTGTTGTGCTTCACAGGAAAGTCCGTCAATGTGGCAAGATTGTTGGATCAGTTGCTGATCCAGTGTGTGAGGTCGCAGGGTGTGGCGGCGGTGCTGGTTCGAGTGTCCCACACAGCTTGTCTGTGGTGACTTGCATCAAGCATCTTTGGGGGATCGGTAGCGGGGTGTGGGGCAGTGTGTTGCTTGTCGGAGACGTGGATGCAAATGTTGATGGACCAATGATGGATGGTGGTGTGGTTCTCCTCCAGCAAGAAGTTATTGGCCCCCAGCCACATGTAGCCTGTGGAGGTGAGGGCGTGCGTGCAGATGTACGTGTTGATGGCTTTGCGGAATTGTGGATGTAGGCCTGGAGATCTGTAGATGAGTGTTACTCTGAGGGTTGCCAGGGGGTTGGTGCGAAACCGGATTTGTGACTCTGAGGGTGTACTTGTGAATAAATTGCAATTCATCCTCCGGGATTGTTGGTGCCGTCCCTTGTATCCGTCAGAGATGGCAATGAAGAAGTTGTGTGCTGAGGATGCTTTTATCCAGGTTACTGTCATGAAGGTGATGTGTGGGGCTGTTGTGTTGAGGAGGTAACAGAGTCCAATGGCGTGCTGGTGGACGGAGCGGGTGTGGAGTAGGAGCCACATGACCTGGTTGTTTTGACAGGGTCTGGTAGGCGGGGCAGCGCTGTGTAGGCAGTTGGAGTTGCACACTCAGCACGCAAAGGTGTCGTGTGTGCGCTTAGGGGTTGCCTGATAGCAGGCGGTTGATTGTCTGGTGGACATTGCTTGGAGGGTGGCTGCAGCATGAGCCTGTTGTGTGACGTGAGTCATGCAAGGACCAGAGGGTCATGCACTGTGCACGTTGCAGGCGCAGGCGGTCCTGCCTTTGGCACGACTTTGGCGCAACAGTGGCACAGACAAGCTGCTGGCTGCATTAAGAATGGGTGGAGGGGGGAAGGGAGGAGCATTTTGGAGGCGTGTGGGTTGCAGAATCAGAGCACTCGGTGGGGCGGTGCCGCAGGTGAGACAGCAGCAGGTGGAAGGGGTGAGAAACTAGGCAAAAAGTAGTACACAAAGACAAGGAGGTCAGAAAGGCACAGTGCAACAAGTGTATGTAAAGGAAGGAGTGTCAGGTTACTCATGGGTCACTCCGAGAAAATGTATGAACAATCACCAAAAATGACGGCCCAGGATCAGGCAACAAAATGTGGTGCTGTGCACAGGAGACACACCGTCAGCAGGCGTTGACGTCCCGTTGTGGGGAGCACCCTGCACAAATACATACACAACCAGGTACTTCATGCACAATAGAGATTATTAGCCATGAAGAACTGCATGCATATTGCCGAAGTACACATACACTCAATCTTTGACAATTATGCCATAGATGACGCATGCAAACTGGCAAGAGATCTGCAGTGACAGAGATGAGGCACTTTGGATTGTGGTGAACACCTTTATTACACAAACTCACACAAAGGGAAATGCATCCATATGAACAGACTCACAGGTCAGTTGACATAACATGTGGGACATACGCTGGACCCCCCCTTCACAACACGGATGTTGTAAATCCCAATGAACTGGCACACAAGTTAAGGGGATGAGCCAAACACATCCTGCTGCACACGGAGAGGCTGCAATGCCCCATAGAGCCTGTTGTTGTGATGTCCCACACTATGTCCACCCGTAGCATCCGCAATGTTTAAGAGGCAAGGTTTACACACATTGATGCCTTCATCAGACTCCACACTCCACTACAGATGACTGTCAAGAAGGGTGACTATCATGTCATGGGAGTGATGCTACATGTTATATGCTCCATGGTGAGAAGACATGTATGCATGGTACCACAACATGCACAGAAGCAGTCCCCACACATTCCCAACCCGTACCACCACCAAAAAGCCTTGCTGCAATCCTTACCCAAACTGACATTTCCACATGTCCGTGCATGGAACGCTGATTCAGCACACGTTGCAATCCTCATGAGGAATAGCAGGAGGACAAAGATGACACGAGCAGACAACAGGCGCAAAAACCTGGGAATGACAGACACACAAGAAGTCACCTAAAACAATTCTCGCCGCACACATGGTCAGTTACGAAACATGAACAATGTTGGACACATGCAAATTTCAAAGAAAGTCTCTCCGCAAAACTGTGTGGCATGACATCATCACTCGCGTGACACATCAGAACACACATCAAAGTCACTTTGCATTCAGTCAGCTGGACACACACATTGCAACACATGCCACTCAATGCTACAAGCTTGCACACTCATACCCAGTGACTCACCATTATGAGAAGAAGTTGCGTATGAGCTGACTCCGGATATCATCCTCCTCCTCCTCCTCATCACTTGCCTCGTGACCAATCCCTTGATCCTCCACGGGTGGATGTTCCTGCTCATCCGGATCCAGGATGAGTGGCACTGCCTTCTCAACTGCCATGTTGTGGAGCATGCAGCACACGATGAAAATTTTGCAGACCTTCTCCGGTGCATATGGAAGGGACCCGCCTGGCTTGTCAAGTCACCGAAATCCGCTCTTCAGGAGGCCAAACGTCCTCTCAATCACTCGCCTGGTCTGCCCGTGTGCATTGTTGTACCGGTGATCTGCAGCTGTTCTTGGGTTGCGGAGTGGTGTCAGTAGCCCTGGTATGTTGGAATATCCAGAGTCCCCTACATGGAAACATCATGTAAATAAGTGGGTCAGGAGATGCCGTAAAAGCCAAACATACCGCAACACACAGGACAAACAGAGTATATCCACCAACAAGACATGCTCGTTCGTTGTGCAGCCGCAGCATCATTTGTGGCACCCTGCTACGCCTCATGATGTAGGCATCGTGTGCTGATCCTGGAAAACGTGCACAGACATGGGAAATCAGCATGTTAGCAAGACACACCACAAGGGCATTTATTGAGTGGTAATGTTTTCGGTTGTGATAGGCTTGCTCCTGTGCCTGTGGTGGTACCAAAGCCACATGTGTCCCATTAATGGACCCAATGACATGGGGCATCCTTCCCAGGGCATAGAAATCACCCTTGACATCTGTCAACTCCTCAGGAGTAGGAAATTTGATGAATTCATCAAGGTGCTCCAACATGGCTGCCAAAACATCACGCAGGACACGGCTGAACATTGTCTGTGACATCCCACCAACACCAGCTATGATCAATTGAAACGTACCTGTGGCAAAAAAATGTAGGGCTGCCATCACCTTCATCTTGGGGGTCAGCGCAGTAGGATAACTGTGTCGCGGTTGGAGGTGTGGTGCCAGCTTGTTAGTCAAGTCCTCAATCAACTGTCGAGTGAATCTGTAATGTCAGATGCAGGCACATTCCCTCATGGCAGCCAAGTCTGGCATTGGTCTTGGGACAGGCGGTGCCCTGCAGGACATTGTTTGGAATAATGAAGATTGAGAGTCTGCCAACATAAATGTCAATGAACATAGCATATGCTAAACTGCTACTAAACATCAGGTAACTATGGAGTCCGGTGTGTGCAATACCTCCAGGACACATATGCCAGCTTGCTGGCACTCCTACGAAAAGCCAGATACACCTGTTGATTGTCAAGTCTACATGACATGCCCTGAAATGTGCTGGGTGCCAGTCTGAGTGAACAGCCAGAGATATCACCGGAGTGACACACATCCACATAGCTGCATTGAAAGGATGTCATCTCATCCAGACAGCTGACTGCAAGGCACACGCACAGGTCACATGGAATGTCAAATGTACAAACCAAACACATTGCGATGAAGGGGTACACGTGACAACAAAAAAACACAGCGATTGAGACGACGCAGACATGTATGCCTGGGAAAATATGATGTCCGATGCACACAGACCCTACAGCCGTGGGAATCCACATGTGGCATGGTGTGCGTAGATGTGTGCCATGCCCATCTCCACACAGACCCATGTTAGATGCACCAACAGCAGATGTAGTTGACGGAACACTAACAGTAAGCTGATGGGAACACATGACACACACCTGACATAGTCACATAGGGGCATGCTGATCGTGACATGTCAGTTGATAGAGTGTCCCTGGCATCAGGAGACAGGTGCAGGTGTTGATGACTGTGCCATCCCACTGCTGCTGTGCATGACACAGTTGGACTACAGAGTACAGACACACAAGTGGCAAGTGTCAAGGTGATGTGTGCCACATAGTTCCCCATCACACATGACATGTGTCCACAGGTCATCACACATCAATTGTGCAACTAGATGAGATGACCTGTGCAATATCTCTGGCTGCCACACCTAGGGCCCGCACATGAAAGTATGCAATGACAAGTACTTGATGGACATCCTTGTGCGACTCGTAGCCCTCCATTCCTGGCGTGTGTACGCCTCGTATCACCATTGTAAGCGTGTGAAACGCACCGTACCCCGCATTCATTGCGTGTGTACGCCCCGTATCACTATTGTACTGGTGCCGTACCTGTACGTGTGAAACGCACCGTACCCCCGCATTCATTGCGTGTATACGCCCCGTATCACTATTGTACTGGTGCCGTACCTGTACGTGTGAAACGCACCGTACCCCCGCATTCATTGTGTGTGTACGCCCCGTATCACTATTGTACTGGTGCCGTACGGGTACGTGTGAAACACACTGTACCCCCGCATTCATTGCGTGTGTATGCCCCGTATCACTATTGTACTGGTGCTGTACCTGTACGTGTGAAACGCACCGTACTCCCGCATCCATTGCATGTGTACGCCCCGTATCACTATTGTACTGGTGCCATACGGGTACGTGTGAAACGCACGTACCCCCGCATTCATTGCGTGTGTATGCCCCGTATCACTATTGTACTGGTGCCGTACCTGTACGTGTGAAACGCACCGTACCCCCGCGTTCATTGCGTGTGTACGCCCCGTATCACTATTGTACTGGTGCCGTACGGGTACGTGTGAAATGCACCGTAACCCCGCATTCATTGCGTGTGTATGCCCCGTATCACTATTGTACTGGTGCCGTACCTGTATGTGTGAAACGCAACGTACCCCCGCATTCATTGCCTGTGTACGCCCCATATCACTATTGTACTGGTGCCGTACCTGTATGTGTGAAACGCACCGTACCCCCGCATTTATTGCGTGTGTACGCCCCGTATCACTATTGTACTGGTGCTGTACGGGTACGTGTGAAACGCACCGTACATGTGTGTGGATTTCAAAATTACATAGGGGACACATAGGGGACAAGTATTAGGCCCAAAATGCATGCTGGTTGTCGTGGATACAGAGTTTTCAGTTGCAATGTGTCCATCAGGTGTCCTGGAACAGTCAGTTGGCAAAAAAATACAATGTTGCAAAGTGGTTGTTGACTTGACATGATGCTCAAAATTTGAACGATGCGAATGCGTGTCATTGGTGTATGTTTAAAGGGATTGGAGTAAATGTACGATGCGAATGAGTCTGACCAATCACGATGTACTCCTCTAAATGAAAGCCCCTCAGCAAGACAGATATAAGGCAGCCAGAACCCATGAGAGGGCACTTGCCTGCACAACTTTCGAGTCGACCACACTGGTGCTGTCTCTGCTTCCTCTGAACCATGTCACCTACTGTGGAGAGGGCCCAGCCATTCACCCTAGAGGAGAATGAGGCATTGCTGGACTGCCTCCTCCCACAGTACCCCAAGCTGTATGGGAGACCAGGGGAGCAGGTGAGTGCTGACTCCACTACCTTTGCCTATCCACCTGTGGTGTGACTGTCAATATTGTGTCCAGGTGGGACAGACATGCTATGTGAAATGAAGCATACACCTGCATTCATTGCGTGTGTACGCATCGTACCCATGGTGTCGGTTAGAATCGTATCACTGTTGTAATGTTGCCATAAGCGGTGTAAAACACTACCTTTGACTGTGCACCAGTTGTGTGACTGTCACTTCTGGCATTGTGTCCAGGTGTGACAGACATGCAATGTTGTCTAGAGTGGGTCCCGGGGGGGGACATGCTTATGTCTCTCATGCAGAGCATGATGTAGTTCCTGTGTGCACTCCTCACTTGCATTGTGCTTACTGTGACATTCACTGCATAGTGCATGACACATTCAGCCTGGCAAATCCTTGGTAGCTTTTTTTCCTATTGTCCTGAGGTGATTCAGTGGTCCCCCCGGTGTGACAGGTGACTGTACCCACAGATGTGTATGAGTTGAGTGGACCTGTGGTGAGAGTGTCCAAATGATGTGTACGACCTCCTGGACATTGATGTGTGTGAATGTTCCTTGTCATGTGGGTGAGTGTCTATGTGAAGTGT
Source organism: Triturus cristatus (assembly GCF_964204655.1). NCBI lineage: Eukaryota > Metazoa > Chordata > Amphibia > Caudata > Salamandridae > Triturus > Triturus cristatus. Next base: position 2,158,323 of record NW_028187373.1, read on the forward strand.
TGCACCACATCTGCATGGCGGAGGCAACATTTCAACCCATCTGATGTGACAAGTAAGCCGTGCTGTGTGTTTGACTTGCAGAGCTAGCACGACACCTGTGACACCCCACAGGCAAGTGGCACATGTGCAGAGTGAGGGTTGTATCCGCTGTTGTGACTGACAGGCGAGTGATCTGTGCCTGGGTGTGTCTGTTTAGTCTGCTGAGGGTGCGTCAGTGGAGTGGGACATGTGACTGCTTGGCATGTGCTGTCCATCAGCCTGCTGTTGCATGTGCTGCACAGTGTGTGCCATGATCAGTGAGTGTGTCGCACCCCTTATGCCACCTGTTGACTTTCAATGCCATGTAGTGCATTGGGGCTTGAACACAGGCCAATTTCTCATTGAGAATGAAGCAATTCCTGTCAGCATCCTATGCCCTGTTCAACATATCAAAGATGTTCAAATGTGTGTCTCTGGGACATGGAGCAGGTGTAGTGATGTTGTCTCACTTTGTCATCTTGACAGGTAACTGCCTATGAGAAGATGTTGATCTGGCGGGACATCATCAGGGCCGTGAGATCTGCGGGGGATCGTAGTCGGCGCCTACCACAGGTCAGAAAAAGGTGACAGGATATCCGGTGCTGGACCCGGCGGATCGATCGGGTCCAGCTGGGGATCGACCCTCCTCACCGCCACGGCGGGCGCCGACGCCTGACCCCCCACATGACCCGTGTCCTGGCGGTGGTTTTCCCCGACCTCGATAGGCAGTTACAGGAGAGACTGCAGCAAGGAGGGGGTAGGTACATGGCTGTTTGTTGTGTTATGTGTCACCAGCTTTTGGAAGTGCTCTGTAGCCTGGATACACTCCCAAAGTTTATATGTGCAGTGCATTTTCTGTTCCGCAATGTCACCTGGTGCTCTTTTTCATCCCTTCCCCTCCTTGACATGTGTCCCCTGGTCTGTGTGTAATCACATTTGCACATGGTCATCTAGGGTGCCAGAAAATCAAAGTGCACATTGCTTTCCACATCATGTGGGAGGGTGGTCTGTGACATGTGTTGGTACCTTGCCTGTGCCATGACCTGTTCACTATGTTGGGGTCCATATTTGTTGGCACTGATGATGAGTCTCAACATAGGAGTGTGAGGTTTCAACTGAACACCTTTGCACCATGCATGACCAATGTTGTGGCCTCAGACATGATGTGCATGAGTGGGAGATATGCATAGTGCCATGACGGTTGCTCATGGTACAGTCAGCTCATTCCAGGAACACGGAGCAGTGTGCTCACTACAGTCCCCTGAGACACCCTGGCCTCCTAATCATGTGTGTCATCCAACACTGTGCACATTCTTTGTGGGTTCAGCATAGGTCTGCCTCTGTGGAATTGTTCCCTGGCCTAGTTTGTATTTTTCCAATGTGTGCTACATGTGTCCACTGGACAGGGATAGACCATTTGGCTTGTGCATACTCACACTGGGCAGTGCCTGTGTGGCTATTCACAACAATCTGTTGATGGTTGTTTGTCACAAATATGTGTTGTCAGCCCCATGAGGTGATGTTGTATCAATGTAGCAATTGTTGCTGCACAGTTTTTGTAACCCTGATTAAGAGGTGACACTTCTTGATCTGTATCAATCACATTGACTCAGGTATGGAGGGGTGTGCGGGAGAGGCCTACATGGGCACCCCTGATTTTTCCTTGCCAGGTCTGACCTGTGTGTGAGAATTGGCTGTACAAAGAATCAACGTGCAGTGCCCCTGTGATGGTGGCCAGTGCTTAATATTCGTGCTTTGCAGCCTGTGTCATTAAAAACATGATTCCTGCTCATACATTTTTGGCACCTGTGTGTGGTTCAGATGCAACGCAGTTTGGTCTTTGTGTGCTGACATCTGTGTGGAAATTCTGGCTTGCCATGAGGGTGTCTCCACAGTACAGCTATGCTTTTTTACAACCCAATTGCAGGCCCATTAGCTTATGCATTGTCCTGGGTTTGGACATGTGTGCCACTCCACATGACAGGCAGTAGGTCATATGTGTAGCCAACTGTGTCATCAGGTAATGGATGGCCATGTGACAACTGACATAGTTCAAGTTGTTAGTCAAAAAATATTTTACCTTGGCACTCACAGCACTTATCAACAGTTCTTCATGTTTTAAATGTTGTAAGTTGACGATTTGTGTTAAGAACACTAATGTGCCTGCATGAAAGATGTCTCCCAAGGAAGTGCACACCAAACGACATTTCCACTTTCATGGAACACGTTGGCACCTTTTCAAAGAAGCCACTGTTAGAATTAAATGGTGTTGCAGATTCTCCATATACATGTTCCCACAGTGGTCTTGCTTTTGTGCAACTCCTTTGTTGTTGGTGATACAAACTAACGAGTGTCAAGACATCAAGACCTCCGTGGGCCAATGTAGATGTACTTTCTGCAACACCATTTATTTCTAACAGTGGCTTCTTTGAAAAGGTGCCAACGTGTTCCATGAAAGTGGAAAAGTGGCTTCTTTGAAAAAGGTGCCAGCTTCTTCAATGACAGTGTAAATGTAGTTTTGTGTGCACTTCCTTGGGAGACATCTTTCATGCAGGCACATGAGTGTTCTTTTCACGAAATGGCGAATTGCCACATTCAATACATGTCGATTGTGTAAAGTATTGTGAGTCCCAAGGTACCAACATTTTTTCGTTTTGTGTTCCAAAGTACTTACAGGTCTCTGAGTGTGGTAACACCTTGAGTATTGAGGTGTGTTAGTTTACCTTGGGTGCACCACTACTGTTTCTTTCAGGGTAAACTAGAGGTGGCATGATTTCATTGTATTGCTGTGCTCACCTGTTCACAGACACTAGCTTCTCAGTGTATTTCTCATTCAAGTTGTGGCCTGGTGTGTTCTTTTTTTCCTTGTGTCCAAGTGGCATAGTGGGTCTACCAACTGGGCAGTACAGGGCTTACATATGTGCGGAGTAATCTAGCTGTTACTCATGATGCATTGCCTGATATGCACTGTGACTTATTGTTTTTGTGCTCATGTGTCAGATGTATACAGGTGACTGATGCATTTCGGTTTCTTCTCCTTGCCCACAGCATCATCATCCCAAACAGATGGAGACACCTGCACGGACCTGGAGGAGGGACCCAGCGACAGTGCCACCATTGCTGTCGAGTCCGAGGGAGCCAGTGGCATGGAGGGTGAGTGGAGTCAGTCCAAGGACCTGTCTGGAGGCGATGCCACCTACGACGCCGACGGGTCCGACGCTGACTTCCTCGAGGAGGCGGAGGCCGCTACACCACCTGGCAGCAGCCCCACATCTGTCCCCGCCTCCTCCGTTACCATCTCCGCCCTCCCAGTTGCACCCGTCCCTTCTGTCCGTGCAGAGGCCCACCATGTCTCCTTCAGCCCAGGCACCGCACCCCCTGCCCCTGTCACCCCTGCTGCCCTCAGTGAAGAGTCTGTGGACATACTGCGGCAGTTGCAGGTTGGGCAGGCATCGGTGCTGACTGTCCTCCATGGTCACATTAAACTGCTCACGCAGATGGTGTCGTTCATGGAGGGCATGTCAGCAACGATGTGTGACCAACGCAAGATTCTGCGGTCCATGGACTCTTCCCTGACGGCAGCAGTTACTCTCCTGCAGTGCTCCGTCCCCCCCCTACCCCAGACCCATCCACATTTCCCTCTCCCATACCTGTCCAACGCACACCAAGACAGTCACGAGCACGCACCCCACCAGACACAGGCAGCACACCCCCAAGTAAGGCGAAGCGCACACCTCCTGGCACGCACACTCAGGGGGATGTAGGCACACCCACAGGGTCTGGGGACAGACGACATACACGCAGCCACAGTCGCAGTCCGCAGTCCTCACAACCCTGTCCCTCCAAAACCACTCCCCTTGGCTCCCCTGCCAAACGCTCACCCAAGCAGCTCTTTCTGGCTGAGCTTGACCTCGCCCCCGCTGAGCCACCACCCCACAAGCAGGAGAGGAAGTCCCCGGGCACGGGAGTTGAGTCCCCCACCACGTCGACCCCCTCCCCCAAGAGCGATGCACCCCATCCCTCGCCCACCACACCCTCCATTGACCCTGGGGAATCCTCAGGTGCAAGGGTTGTGCTGGACGTACTTGCAGCGGTGTGCAGCGCCGAGCTCGCCTCCACCTTCGGCGCTGACCCACCCCCTGTGGTGGAGACGTCCACCCCTGCACCTACCACACCTACCCTTCCCCCTCCTGTCCCTGCGGTGCCTGGTACTGCCCCAGATGATGCCCAACCCCGTTCGACGAACCTGGAGGTTCATTTGTGCAGGCAAGCTAGGGGTAGACGCGGTCCCCTACGTCCCCCCTTGGACTTTACATATGGACTGGCCATTGGCCTGTGTAAATAGTCTATTTGTTGAATTGTTTTTTTTGTGCTGAATAAAGCCTTTTGTTTTACTTTCAACGCTATTGTATTTCAGGTACTTGATGTTGGTGATGAGGCTCCTGGAGTTGGTGTTCTGGTAATGTATTAGGGTTCTGAGAAATGTTTTTGTATGATGGTCATGAGGTGGACCATGGTATCTGTGTGCCATTACAATGTCTCTGCAAAGAATCATTGGTAGTGTGTGTTCATTTTGTTTTGAGACATTGTCCCAAGGAGTGTTCCTTCCTCTGTGGCACCTGACATCTTCCCTGCAAACAGTTGCACAATTGTTGTGCTGACCTGTGTCAACATTTCCTTTGTTGGTGACGGATCCCTTCAACAATGGCCATGCCTGCTCACCGATGTCTCCTGCTGAATCGTCTGTGCCATCCTTGCTAGTCACTGTATTTGTGTTTTGAGTATGTAGAAATGCCTTCAGGGACAAATTCACCCTTTTCAGCACTATGCATGTGTGTAATCACGGCCTACCACACAAATGGTACTTGTTATGCAGGGTATTTGGGCACCTGACTCACAATTGTGGGCATTGTATCTAGGGGAATTCCACCCTATTCCTTCCCTGAGAGACAACATCTTGGTGGCTGGACCAGCACCTGGACATTCCTATCACTCCTGGGATGTGCGTGACAGTGTGTGTTCCCTTTGGCTATCTTAGTTTTGTAGGCAGTTACATGACTATGCAGTCTTGTGGCATGATATCAGGGTGTGTATTGTGCTGCATCCACCATGGGTGGGTATGCATGTGTTATTTGTCCTCACTAGGGGTGGGCGACAATTTCCGTTCCGCTCCCGGAAATTGCGACAATTCGACATTTCCGCGTTCCGACCGGAACGCGGAAATGCCGAATTGTCGCAATTTCCGGGAGGGAACGGAAATTGTTGCCTGGCCAACCACAACAGGAAGCACTTACAGATATAAATAAAGCAGGGGCCCGAGTGGAAGCTCAAATTCAGTAACGCTTTATCAGCACAAAACTTTAGGGAGCTAGGTCGAGGCTGGGCAGGTGTGCTTTTCCCCCAGGTCGTCGTCACTTACCCGATCCGTGATTCCGACTCGAGCGCAATCCCCGCGTAGTCTCCAGGAGGTTCAGTCTCCTCATCTGCTGCTCTGCTCGGTCTCTGGCCCATAAACAGAAGGCATGTGAACTGCATGGAAGCCCCGCCCCACACACCAGCGGTGGGCAACGTCTTCCGCCCTTTCCCCCACTGATGGACAGCTGACTCGAGGGACCCCAGGAACGTCGGCGCCGTGTCAACGTTACAGACACACATGGTCACTGTAACGGCAGCGGCAGGCCGGAAGCACCAATTTCCGCGATCACGGAAATATCGCGTGATCGCGGAAATTGCGGGCATTCTCGCGAGAATTGGCGGAAGTGCCTTCCGCCAATTCCGCCCACCCCTAGTCCTCACACCCACATGTGGTGTGTCATGCAGTGGGTGAAAGACATCCATCCTTCTGGGAGTGGGACACTGCTGTCAGTGATGTGTTGTTATAGCACTATCATCATAGTCCAAAGTTAGGGGTGCATCCATACCACCATGTAGGTGTGGTCATCTGATAATGATGTACACCTCCCATATCTCTGTCCACTGCTGGTAGTCATATGCACCCACCCCCATGTCTCTGTCCACTGCTGGGAGTCCTCTGCACCCACCCCCATATGTCTGGACACTGCTGGGAGTCCTCTGCAGCCACCCCCATATGTCTGGACACTGCTGATATTCATCTGCACCCACCCCTATATGTTTGTCCACTGCTGGTATTCATCTGCAGCCACCCCTATATGGCTGACCACTGCTGGGAGTCCTCTACAGCCACCCCTACATGTCTGGACACTGCTGGTATTGATCTGCAGCCACCCCCATATGGCTGGCCACTGCTGGGAATCCTCTGCAACCACCCACCCACCCCCTTGGAGCAGTACACTGCTGGCCTGGACCTACACACACACCAATATGAAGGTAACATGCAGGGCCAGACCATTCCTGGCGTGTGTACGCCTCGTATCACCATTGTAAGCGTGTGAAACGCACTGTACCCCCGCATTCATTGCGTGTGTACGCCCCGTATCACTATTGTACTGGTGCCGTACCTGTACGTGTGAAACGCACCGTACCCCCGCATTCATTGCGTGTGTACGCCCCGTATCACTATTGTACTGGTGCCGTACCTGTACGTGTTGAAACGCACCGTACCCCCGCATTCATTGCGTGTGTACGCCCCGTATCACTATTGTACTGGTGCCGTACCTGTACGTGTGAAACGCATCGTATCCCCGCATTCATTGCGTGTGTACGCCTTGTATCACTATTGTACTGGTGCCGTACGGGTACGTGTGCAACGCACTGTACACATCCACTTCCGTTGTTGCGGTACGCAGGGGTTGCTGGACATGCCCCCCCGAGTGACCAGACCCTGGTGGTAATGTATGGGCTCCATATTATAGGTTTGGCTTTGGGTATGGGGTATGTTTCCTGCCCCTCACCCCCACCCTGGCCCCTGGGTGTTGTTCTCACCTTCTGAGGCGTGTGCGTCGGTTTCGGTGCACCAGGTCGTAGGCTAAGAGGACCGGGATGACACGTACGATGGGGTTCATGGCGTGTACATCGCGTACCGGGGTTCTGTTTGTAGGACTCTGCTTTTACGGCTGTTTTTGGCTCCCGTAAGAAAAGAGCCGTACGGAGTGCCGTAGGGACGAATCGTACTTGCTGGGCCGGAAACCGCTGCTTAAATACGTCCGGACGTCGCATACAGGCTGTTCCGGATCCGATTCGTTGGTTTTTTTTACCCGTACGGTCTTTTGTACGATTCGTACGGAAATAGGCTTTCTGTACGAATCATACTTCCTAGGTTGTATGGAAAGTTTACCGGGTACAAGTCGTACGGAGAAAACGCTCCGTACAACGATTCGTACAGCCTTTTTCCAGGATTGGAATCGGCCCCCTATTGTTTACTGCCCTGTCTAACAAAACAGGAGCAGAGAATGAAATGACATTTCCTCGCTTTATAGAGGGTCAGGTATAAGAAATGTGTACAAGACACTGGTATTGGACAGGTGTAAACACATGCACTGGCTGCTGGAGGGATTTTGATATACGGAGTTCCAACTTCAGGCCTAGAGGCACAATAAGGTACCTCGGGAGGCTTTACATGAATATTACCTGAAGACCGGGCATGATTCCTACTCCAGTGAAATCAGCTAGGAATTTGGTACTGACTTTTGATAATTCACTGACCGTTTCAAAACAAGTGAGTTCTGTGACATCAACTTGCACTCACCCATAGAAAGAGAAAAAAGCCACTCAGGATTCTTTTTGGGCAGGAAGGTCCCCCCCTTCCTCCACAAAAACAATCCTGCCTACAACACAGGCACCTTTTGTACCAGTGTGCAAGGGTGCCTGTGTTGGCGCTAGGCTGCTAAAACGGTGCCAGCGTAAGAGAAAAGGACCGGAATAAGCCATATTGGATAAATACGGTACATTCCTGCCCTTTCCCTGTGATGCTGGGCAACGCAGCAAGGTGACTCGCTGCACTGCACCACAAAAGTCATAAATATGCCCATGAGTTGCTTGCTATCAGGCTTTGCAACTCTGCTTCCCATTGTTTGACAGTACTGCTGCTAACCATGGCATTTTGTCATTTTAATGAATTAATGTCTGGGCTCTGTGTCAAAACTGATTTGCAGTAAACCGAGCCCATGTTAAAAATAAGAGTGTCCAAAGTTTGATAGGACACCTAAACCTTTCCCCATACAGTAACCTCGTCAAAAGTACCTTGTGTTATTGTATTGCAGTCTTACAGAGTGTCTTACAGAGTGAGTACTGTGTATGCGTTTGTGACCATATGTCTGTCTCAGAAGATGATAGTGCCTACTGAGTTTTGTGTTCTTATAATTTGACCTGTACAGCTTAGCTAGGGGTGAGGCTGATACATTAACTAGGAGTTATTGCTCGCTTTAAAATAGTTCCAACACCCAATAGGAAGTCCACACACACAGGTAGCTGCTAATCACCACATGGGCTGGTACCCCAGGAACACAAGGCATCCAAAACTCTCCAAACAGAGCATCGGAGTTGGCTAATTTCTAATACGTTGCTTCTAATACTTTGAAAGTGATGCATGAGGTCAAGAATGACATCTTGTAGGAGCACCTCATTTTCTAATGCATACCATTTAGGGACAACCTCCAAAAGATTATCATTATTCACTCCTCGTGAGATGAAATGATGTCACCTTCCTCTGGTGGTCAGTCCAGAGCCAGGAGAGGGGCATAGTCCCGACTGCTGCTGAGACTGACCATAAAGGGTGAAGGGTCGCCCAGTGGCGTAGCTAGGGTGGGGCGGTGGGGGCGGTCCGCCCCAGGCGGCACTATTTTGGGGGAGGACAAAGGCATTCAGATAAGGCTCGGCTTGCTTTCGTGGACGTTCGGGTATGGGCAGAGAAGGAATGGGTCTCGGGCAATGTCCTCTTCTTTTTTGTGCTCGCAGCTGTCCCCCCCCCACTCTTCCTATTATTCCCTCTCTTTCTGTCTTGCTCCTCACTTACTGAAAACCGTGACTTGAAGAAACGGTTCACAACCTATCTTTCCTTCTTTCATTTAGTTGCTTCCCTGTGAAATGGATCCAAAAAAGAAAAACACTCTTGCGAGAAATGCCCTTTTTCTGACATTTTTCTATTCCAAAGTGCAGCGGGATGGAGAGAAATAGAAGGTTTTAAATATGAAAAATAAATACATAACTAAATAAAGCAAGACAGAGTGGTTGCAAAGTGGCCAGATTGGTTTTATTTACATCCAAATACATCAGCATCACTTTACAGAGTTTGCCAGTGAAGTGCTACTTTTGTTTTCTCGTCTTTCTTTGAACAGCATTGTTGTTCCCAGGTGGGAAAGTGTACCATTCTTGGGGGTACTGCAATACCTGGTTGATGGGTGGATTGGGAAACAAAATGTGTACCATGGCTCTGTGTTTATGGATGTGGTCTTTTTAAACCATACTGCTTACGTTTTGTAAGGATATAAGCAATGGACATTGAAACTGTTCCCTTCAGGGCTCTCTAGTCATGTCCTTAACTTTTCAGGTAAAACCACTCGCTGATTTCTGAATAGTGAGTGAGAGATCGTTAAGGTAACCATGTTGTTTCTGCTTACATTTCACATGCTTTACTTGATCTTGCATTCCCTATGAGTGGTTGCTTTTACTTTTTTTTAGGCAGCATCTTACTCTTATCAAGTGCATAATTTGAATTGAGCCACATCCAAGTGTTTATAGCGGGCACAATTAGGTTATAGCTGAAGGCGGTGCGAGTTTCTCTCGGTGGGGCAGTATGCTGTTCAGTGGGGGAGAGGATGTGGCACTATGGCCAGAGCTGTCGAATTTGGAACTGGGGAACTGGGTTCAGCCTTCATGACCAGTCCACCAGACCACTCTCCTGAGGGAGCACATTCCCATGCTAGACCTTACAAGGCCCCACTAGACCTTAGAAGGCTTGATTTCTTAGCACAAGCAGGTGTACCCTAGTGGTGTCAATTGTGAGTTAACCTTGAAGGCCTATCCACCACAATCCATACTGAAGTTCATCTCCAGTTTTGCAGGCAGGCCTACGAAGCAGCACACCCTAGAGCAACAGTGATCTAGTTTCTGTGACTCTGTCACTGAGGTCGCATGAACCTTGAGCAGGTTAGGGCGATGCGAACGGTGTGACCGCACTGGGTACTTATTTCGGTGGGTGCGTAGTGTTTGCAAGTATATTATGGTTTAAAAATAACTTGCTGCCTCCTTCCTGGCCTCCAGCAATTTTCAGAAACAATAAAAATGTAATGATAACTTAGGTGATTAATGTTCTTCCTAGAGAGAGATCAGAGTTTTGTCTAGTGGAAGGGTTGACTCCTGGAAAGGTAGCACAGAGGGTTAATGTGCCTGCTGGAAAGAACATGTACCATGCAGATCACAAAGTGCACTGCTTTAATGGGGGGACCATGATGAATGGTCATTTAATGTCAGCTGTAGATGATGGATCCCTGAACAGTGTCATATATGTGCATGTTTGCATTGTGCTGAGGGGATTACCAGGTAATTATTCACGCAGCTCTCTGATGGATGTCACATGCAGTTTTTCTGAGTACCCAGATAGATCATGCAGTCTGTGTGTTCTCTTTTGTACTGCCAGTCACTGCCAGTCACCGGTGTATTCAACTGTGTAGCCGTGGACCGTGTCATGTATGTGCATGTAACTTGCATCATCGAGGAAACTATTAGTGGCGATACTACGTGTCTCTCGGACCTCTTTCAAGTGCTCGCCGTCCTTTTTCCCCAGCAACCCCCTCCTCCCCAGGGGCGGCAATCTGAGGGATAGCCCTAGGCGCCACAAGCTCTCGCTACGCCTCTGGGGTCGCCCAACAAGCACTCTGAAGGGTGATTTCGCTCTCTGTTCGACTGAAGTATACAGTGCGATGTTTGTTGGTGAGAACAGAAACTTGTTGTGGTGTGCCAGTGCCTGGGCTTGAAGCAGTCATGTGTCTGGTTTTTTAATGTCTTCTGCATCAGCTCCCCGAAGGGATCATCAAACACAAGCATTTGCAATGCAATAGGTCTCACATTCACACGCTTTTGAGGTATTATAAATGGCAAAGCCTTTTATTTACGTGTTGGTTTTTAAAACATAAAAGGCATTGTCATTTACAATGCCAATAGGTTAAACTGTTGAGCCGACGAGTTCCAGGGTCGGCAGTTTTAGCGTAACGCCACATCCTCTGCTACAAACATTTCTTTACATACCACCCCTCCCTCCCTTCACAGTCGAACGGAATTCCTGTGAGTTAAGCGAGTTATCAATCCATTTGAAGTAAATGGCGGAAGAGCAGTTTTAGTTGGTCGATCACATTACAGTGAATATAGGGAATCCTGCACTGAGGATGGCATAGGTATGCCTAGAAGTTTAACTCAATTGAGGTTTTTGGATGCGTTTGACGTATAAAGAAGGTTAGTGGGAAGGGTTTCACGGTGTCAGTCAAGAGTGCAACTTGGTTTTAGTCTTTATAAACAGTTCGGTTAATCTAAGTATTGTTGGCTTAGTTTATGCAATTTTAGTGTAACTGTCGACACGGAAAGGTGCACGTGTTTTGCCAACGTTATTTCTTGAGATGTAAACGGCGTTACTGGAGATTTAGGCAGTCATTTTCAGATTTTTAAAAATACAAGTATGCAGGCGTTTGTTTGTACACGCGTTTACTGCATGCATGTAGGCAGGAATGTGTGTACGTGGGTCTTTGAATACACGCATGTTATAGCTGAATACATATGCATCAACCAGCCACCCAGTTTCCCGTCAGTGATTCACCCGAGAATAGTCTGTAACACGCAGCATTGCAACGGGTGTAAACTTCGAACATGCATCATGTATTTGGTGATATGCCCCAAACGGCCATGCTCGTGAAACCTCCTCCCATGGTTCTGCGCCCAGTTACAAATTCCTTTGGACAAGTTTCGAATGGAATCTGCTGGATTAAGGTAAGGACATATGTAATTTTGAACTTCGATGAAATGTCCCGTAGAAAAATTCCAGTCGATTCCGGTGGTTTCGTGTGACTGGTTCTTGCTGCCCAGTGAGGTCTTTGGTCCGTCTTTGGTGTTTTTATTTGAGTAGCGAATTTTCCCTGATGTTTGTTCCCACCTGCTGCGCATAACTCAGCGTCCAAAAGCATATTGGTCCCAGGAAGATTATGGGGAATCCACTTGTAAAATGCCATTCCAACTTGGCTTGTAGTTTATATTCACTAAATGACTGCGGGTTGTTTTAAAAATGTGCTTTTATGGCCCAATATTGGACCGAATAAAGATCTTTGATGAAGATGACTGCAGAACACATTAAAATGTTTTTTTTTTTTTTACCGTTAGTCTATTTGTAGTTCTTTCATTCCAGAACGCAATTGTTACAACTGAAACTGCAATATTAAAATAATTGTCACAACTGAAACTACACGAATTTAATATTAGTAATAATAAGAATCATGATAATAGCAATAGGCAACAAGAGCTTGCTTGACATGCTTTCCTCATTACAGTGCGTTTAGCTCGGGTGTGCACCTGTGTTATTATGTTTTTTAAATTGTCTTTATTTGTTCAAAGTAAGTCGAACAATTGCCCTGAATTTCTAGGGCTGTTCTTTATTTTTGGAACAAAAAAGGCCTTTTGACTTCCAAACTTGTACAAAAAAAAAAAGTCTTCCATTGAATTTTACCAGGACATAGAATGTACCCTGCTCGGCTCCGCCATTCAGACTGGGCATGGAAGTGCGTGCACTGCTCTGAAGACCACGCGCAGTTTGGGTCATATAAACACAAATAAAACATGGCGGCTGAATAGTTTCACTGCGGTCTGTGTTCCCTGGACGGTCATCCTCCCTTTTCAATGACGCGTTGCCTTGGAATGTGAAGGAATCCACCCAGCCAGAGCCCGCTGGTGACCAGATTGATAGCCCACAGAAGCCCGTGCTCTTAGCAGTAGGCACACCGGCTTGCGCACAGCTCTGCGCTCCTGTGTGAATATTGGGGTACCTGCGTGTCTCCCCCCCCCCCCCCAAACACACTCACGCCGTGAATCGTTAAGCGAGGGGACAGGGCAGGACTGGACAGTCTCCAATTAACAGGCCGGCTCCGCAGCAGGTTGACCTGCTTCTATTCTGGGTCAGCGCGGTGGAATTCACCTGGAATGCTGCGCTTTTATTGAAACCCTTCCAGTTAAGTTTAGAAGTTGAAACACGCAAAGGCCTGCGTGAGATATGATGACCACGGCGTTTTGTCTGTTGCTCAAGGAAATGGCCGTGCTGTTTCGTATTTGCGAAGAAGTTACCGTGGCGTTGTGTATGTTCAAAGACATAGCCAAGGCGATTTTTCTGCTCCATAAAATGACCCTGCTCTTTCAAAATGCATGTCTACTCGCTACACCCTCGAGTCGTGTTTCTTTTTATTATCCTTCACAAGTCCCTCCCCACCCCCCACCAGAAACAGTACCTGACACAACAGTTTTGGTGCAGAAAAAAAGCCCCCTGCGCCCTCTACCCACCCCTGGTGCCAGAGGCACTTTCGAAACCCTCGGCTGCATGTAACAGCTCAGCACTTAATCTAATGAAGGATGTGGGGTTCTGAATAAAAAAAAATATCAGAAAAAGCTCCGTTAAGATGTGTGCGTAAAGTTTCCAGACCGAGTTCATCGCCGAGCTGAGACATTGAAGAGGGGCTGGCATGCGCTTCAGACATAAGAAGACCGCCTTGCTGTGTGGGCAGCTGAACTCTAACCTAGCATTATTTTTATGGTCCGAGGGGGTGACGGTGCTGCGCTCTGCAGTGCCAAAATGGGCTATCGGCCGACCGCAAGCGCTTAGTATGTAACAGAAAAGATTACATGTACCTGAAGTAGTGCCTCCGCAGGGTCGGTGCGCTCATATAAGCCGAGTAAAATGGCGAAGCTGCCCCTTTGCCCCTTCCCAGAAAGGTGCCGCTTGTGCCCCGTTTGTCTGCTGAGACGACTGTGCCAGGCTCAGCCCTGCAGTCGCTGCAGCGGCTGCAGCGCGAGTCTCTGCCAAGACTGCCTCCAAAAGCTTAGATCGTGAGAACTCAAAACAGAACGGGAGACTAATCACTTTCGTCGCAATTGTAAAATATGTCTACATGAGTGCTTTACTAATGAAAATAAAAACATCAGTATAAACAAGACTTCGGAAACATGATCTGTTACTACTACACGCCCCCTTGAGATAAGAAATACCTTCACGACAGCCGTGAAGCAGATGGCCCAGTCCGGATGGGGTGTCCAAAAGGGAGAAAGGGCAGTGGCCCAAAAGCAACCTTTTCAATGGGAAGACAGCGTTTAGCATAAATGCTGACGTGACCCAATGAAAATGATGGGCGTGGCTTCAAGTCCCCTTCTGAAATCTCCTCTCTCACTTTAGGTGTCGCCGAGCGAGCAGCGCATGCACTGCAACACTAGGCGAGACCTAATGACCTGTACCTGGAAAACGATTCAGCTCTTTGAACTGCGTCCACCAACCCAGCACAGCTCCCCCCACTGATACAGGACTGACTGTTCTCCGGCTAGCGGACAGGAATATTCGTCAGGTCCCACAAAACAGCGGACATGTCTGCTTGCTGGACGAATAGTCCCTTTGGTTTGGGCCACCACCGTCCGCATAGTCTGGAGAAGCCTGGAAGAAGAGAAATCCGAAAATGATTAGATTTCCCTAAAATCCACATCCCTCCTAGCCATATGGGGCTCCAGGTAGACATCTGACGCGAGTCCGCTGATGGTCCTCTCGCTTAGAGCCCCAGATATTCCACCATTCACACCGCTCAGTGTTGTATGAAGATCAACAGCGCGGGACTTCGCAAATAATACCCAACTGAGCAGCAGGGAAGCCAGTTTAGCACAACTCTGTGCTATGGCACAAAGTGGACACCATCGTATATGATGCAACAAGGAGAGGGTGCTTAGGACTTTTGAAATAATGTACTCATGATTTGAGAGGATGAAGTATTAAAAAATGTGAATGCAATACAACAAACAATATTGTTTCTAACATTTATTGAGTTATGTGGGTTGAGGGAAGGGTGTATGTGTGGTATTACGGTAAAATATTGTTCCGAGCAAAAAACATGTGGGTCCAATACAACAATAGCATTGTGATTGCAAGTATTTGGCCAATTTATCCCAACAGAGAACCCTTTATTTAAGTATGATGTCCGGCCCAGGTTCTGTTGGGTTAATACGGGCCACCCCTGTGATTGGCAGTGCTGTGGCGCAAAGGCAACCATGCAGCGCTGTGCATGAGATGTGTCCTTGAAGTTAACCTTACAAATGTAATCCTGAGTATAACCGCCCAGGTTAAACCACATATATTTAACAGCCTATCGGGTTTGGTTTTATTTGCATTAGAATCCAGGCTCTCTCCGGTGATCTGGCTTTGCATGAAATCCTATGGGTGGTGAGGACCATCAGCCAGAGCTCTCCAGGGGCACATAAACGTGTGCTTCCATGGGGCACAACACCCAGTCCACCATCCTTGCACAGCACCCAGTTCTCACCTTCATGCACAACACCAAGAGGACTTATCATGCGTAACACCCAGTGCTTCCCTGTGGCCCACACTCACAGCTCTCCAGGGGCACATAAACGTGTGCTTCCATGGGGCACAACACTCACTTCACACTTTGCACAGCACCCAGGTTTACCCCTCATGTGCAACACCACAACCACATTTCATGTGCAACACCCAGTGCATCCCTGGGACACAACACCCAATTCTTCCCCCTTGCACAGCACCCAGTTCTACCTCTCATGCGAACACCACAACCACTTTTCATGCGAAACACCCAGTGCCTCCTTGGGGCGCAACACCCAGTTCATCTCCCTTGCACAGCGCCCAGGTCAACCCCTCATGCGAACACCACAACCACTTTTCATGCGCAACACCCAGTGCCTCCTTGGGGCACAACACCCAGTTCATCTCCCTTGCACAGCGCCCAGTTCTACCACTCATGCACAACACCACAACCACTTTTAATGTGCAACACCTAGTGCTTCCCTGGGGCACAACACCCAGTGCCTCCCTGGGGCACAACACCCAGTGCCTCCCTGGGGCACAACACCCAGTGCCTCCCTGGGGCACAACACCCTGTTCATTCCCCTTGCACAGCACCCAGTTCTACCTCTCATGCAAAAACCACAACAACATTTCATGCGCAACACCTAGTGCCTCCCTGGGTCATAACACCCAGTTCATCCCCCTTGCACGTCACCCAGGTCTACCCCTCATGCACAACACAACCACTTTTCATGCGCAACACCTAGTGCCTCCCTGGGTCACAACACCCAGTTCATCCCCCTTGCACGTCACCCAGGTCTACCCCTCCTGCACAACACAACCACTTTTCATGCGCAACACCCAGTGTCTCCCTGGGGCACAACATCCAGTTCATCCCCCATGCACACCAACAAGGTCTACCACTCATGCAAATACCACAACCACTTTTCATGAGCAACATCTACTGCCTCCCTAGGGCAGAACACCCAGTTCATCCCCTTGCACATCGCCCAGGTATACCCCTCATGCGCAACACCACAATCACTTTTCATGCGCAACACCTAGTGCCTCCCAGTGGCACAACACCCAGTTCATCCCCCTTCCCCAACGCCCAGTTCTACCTCTCATGCAAGCACCACAACCACTTTTCATGCGCAACACGTAGTGCCTCCCTGGGGCACCACACCCAGTTCGTCCCCCTTGCACATCACCCAGGTCTACCCCTCATGCCCAACACCACAACCATTTTTCATGCGCAACACGTAGTGCCTCCCTGGGGCACCACACCCAGTTCGTCATCCTTACACATCACCAAGGTCTCCCCCTCATGGACAACACCACAACCACTTTTCATGCGCCACACCCAGTGCCTCCCTGGTGCACAACACCCAGTTCATCCCCTTGCACAGCGCCCAATTCTACCTCTCATGCAAACACCACAGCCACTTTTCATGCTCATCACCCAGTGCCTTCCTGGGGCACAACACCCAGTTCATCCCTGTGCATATCACCCAGGTCAACACCTCATGCGCAGCCCCACAACCACTTTCCATTGCGCAACACCCAGTGCCTCACTGGGGCACAACACCCAGTTCATCCCCCTTGCACATGACCCAGGTCTACTCCTCATGTGCAACACCACACCTACTTTTCATGCGCAACACCTAGTGTCTTCCTGGGGCACAACACGCAGTCAATACCATTTGCACAGAGCCCAGGTCTACCCCTAATGCAATCACCACAACCATTTTTCATGAACAACATCTACTACCTCCCTAGGGCAGAACACCTAGTTCATCCCCTTGCACAGTGCCCAGTTCTACCTCTCATGCAAACACCACAACCACTTTTCCTGCGCAACACCCAGTTCCTCCCCTGGGCACAACACCAGTTCATCCCCCTTGCACATCACCCAGGTCCACTCCTCATGCGCAATACCCCAACCACTTTTCATGCGCAACACCTAGTGCCTCCCTGGGGCACAACACCCAGTTCATCCCCCTTGCACAGTGCCCAGTTTTACATCTCATGCAAACACCACATCCACTTTTCATGCGCAACACCTAGTGCATCCCTTGGGCCCAACACCCAGTTTATCCCCCTTGCACATCGCCCAGGTCTACCCCTCATGCGCAACACCACAACCACTTATCATCCACAACACCTAGTGCTTCCCTGTTGCACAACACCCTGTTCATCCCCTTGCACAGCGCCCAGTTCTACCCCTCATGCACAACACCACAACCACTTTTCCTACGCAACTCAGTGCTACCCTGGAGCACAACACCCATTCCATCCCCTTGCACAGCGCCCAGTTCTACCCCTCATGCACAACACCACAACCACATTTCATGCGCAATACCTAGTGCTTCCCTGTAGAACATCATTCAGAGCTCTCTAGGTGCACATACACCTAGTGCCTCCCTGGGGCACAACACCCTGTTCATCCCCTTGCACAGAGCCCAGTTCTACCTGTCATGCAAACACCACAATCACTTTCCATTTGCAACACCCAGTGCCTCCCGGGGGCACAACACAGAGTTCATCCCCCTTACACATCACCCAGGTCTACCCCCTCATGCGCAACACCACTACCACATTTCATGCGCAACACCCCATGCCTCCCTGGGGCACAACAGCCAGTTCATCCCCCTTGCGCAGCACCCAGTTCTACCTCTCATGCAAACACCACAACCACTTTTCCTGTGCAACACCTAGTGCCTCCCTGAGGCACAACACCCAGTTCATCCTCCTTGCACATCGCCAAGGTCTACCCCTCATGCGCAACACCACAACCACTTTTCATCCGCACCACCTAATGATTCCCTGTGGCACATTATTCAGAGCTCTCTGGGTGCACATACACCTAGTGCTTCATGGGGCACAGCACCCACTTCATCCCCCTTGCACAGCGCCCAGTTCTACCACTCATGCAAACACTACAACCACTTTCATGCATAACACCCAGTGCCTCCCTGGGGCACAACACCCAGTTCATCCCCAATGCACACCAACAAGGTCTACCCCTCATGCACAACACCACAACCACTTTTCATGAGCAACATCTACTGCCTCCCTAGGGCAGAACACCCAGTTCATCCCCTTGCACATCGCCCAGGTCTACCCCCCTCATGCGCAACACCACAATCACTTTTCATGCGCAACACCTAGTGCCTCCCAGTGGCACAACACCCAGTTCATCCCCTTTCCCCAACGCCCAGTTTTACCTCTCATGCAAACACCACAACCACTTTTCATGCACAACACCCAGTGCCTCCCTGGGGCACAACACTCAGTTCCACCCCCTTGCTCAGTGCCCAGTTCAACCTCTCATGCAAACACCACAACCACTTTTCATGCGCAGCACCTAGTGATCCCCTGGGGCCCAACACCCAGTTCATCCCCCTTGCACAGCGCCCAGTTCCACCTCTCATGCCGACACCACAACCACTTTTCATGCGCAACACCTAGTACTTCTCTGGGGCACAACACCCAATTCATCCCCTGTTGTGTGTCGATTTAGATATTGTATATAGGGTTCCCTTTTTATGTCCTTATATAGGCACAATTCGCATTGCCCATATTTAGGCATAGAAATCCTACTCTTATTTAGGCATTATCCATGCTAACCTTATACAGGCATGGCCACCTACATCCGTTCATCTACGTCACAACGAGTTCTTGGAAAACCAGACTCTTAAGCCTTTTAGGACTTCCCTTTGCTTGGATTTCTCCAAGAACTCATTTATTATGCATGAACATCTTTTCTTTAGGAATTCATTCATGACGTTCTTCTGCCCGACTTTTACGTCAATACTGGCATTCCTAAACACCTTCAAGGTTTAAATGTACCTTCACTTACCATGGCAAACCACTGTTCGGCTGCCTACTTGCACGACGCGGCTCGCACGGCAAGTTTTGAAGGAAGTCAAGTCCCCGCTTGACGCACTGACCAGATGCTGTCATACTCCGTGCAGAGAATCCAGCTCCAGTGTTTCTGACTCCCCTTGTGGGGTGTTAGAGATCGAGACTCGGAAAGAGATTACAACCTCACTCATTCTAAGGTATTGAGCGGACTAGAACCTTGAGGGACTTTGGCAAATCTTGGCAACTATAGCTAAACTAGACTATAGACAAACAGCACCTAATTCTTACCTCGTACTACACTTAGGGTAGGTACACTGGGGTAGAACTAGCTAGAAGCATCAGATGAGTATTAACATTTTAGCCTGTTATTTATGTATGTATTTTTATGAATATCTGTCATAGCTATAACCCTTGCTATTGCAGTATTATTTTATCTTCCTGCTAACGCTGTACGTATTATACTTCGCATTCTGTCTTACGATTGTAGCAGTTCATATCTCTTGCACGAGAAATAAGACTGTTCAATAAACCCTTTTTATTGAAACGCCCGCCTATCTATTTCTGTGTAACTCTGTAGAAACGAAGCATGCACGATTGACTGAGTGAAACTGTTATCTATTGTTTCCACGATTCTGAGACTTTTCCGATTCTAAGGGAAAGAAAGTTGTCATGTTTATGCGGTTGTCAGAAACGAATTCCTTCTTGTTTATTCTAGAAATTTCTAGTGACCTCTGAGTTAGCTGGCACACAAAAGTAATTAAGTTTAATGTACTCGACAGAGACATACAGACCTCAGTCCTATGTCAAAACTATAGTGCATATTATTGCAATGCGCAGAGCCTATCAGGAATATAGGAACTACACTACATGGCGCCCAATGGTTTGGTGAGGCACTAATTTAACGCTGGATACTGAAGTAACTCAGTCGTGCTTTTCTCTGAGACCCCTACTCATAATACTCCATAAGACGTCTGGAGTGGGTAGGGATAATATCCGCCATAGCTGAGTAGGACAAAAATCCTATGTATTAGCTTTTTGGTTTGTTCAACGTTGAAGGATACAGTGTTCCAAAATATTGTGCACCTTATCTTTGTTCCCTTGAAACTTGCTCTGCAATTTTCATTAAACAAATGTGCCTAAACGAGGATAATAACACCAAAACTGGTGGAGCTGTACCCGACTTTGTCGCAGCAGCTTTTGATTATACAGATTTTAATGAAACCGATGAAAATGCAAAAATCATCGCTCCAAATTTAAGGAAAGCCATCACTCTAAAACTTATAAAACATGGCCTAACACCAAGAGGTGGTAGAGCAGTTTTTGTGATAAAAGCACATGAATCTCACCAGAAAGAGGTATTCTATTCATGGATAGTGTTAGAAATTGGATTTCTGGTTGGCTAAGGTTTGCACCCAAGCCAGGCAGAAACCACCACTCTAGTCAGGACGAGGGAGTTACACTCCTAAAATAACCCCTGCTCACCCCCTTGGTAGCTTGGCACGAGCAGTCAGGCTTATCTTAGAGGCAGTAAGAAAAGCATTTGCACAAAACCAACAGTAATACAATGTAAGCACTACAAATGGACACCCCACCAGTTTTAGAAAAATATCCAATATTTTTATATAAACAAGACCAAATACGATAAATATCCACAATACAGTACTTCAGAAATAGTTACTTCTCAAAATGTCTTTAAGTTGCAAAATACTTTGAAAAACACAGTTCATACGAGTCGGTAGCTTGGTCCGAGCCTACCGCGATGCTGAAAACAACAGAGTCTCGCAGTTCCAGCTGACCACGTCAGTATGGGCAAGCAACAGCGGCCCAGTACCTTTCTTAGTGTGACCCACAGGGCGGTGCGAGTCGGTCTTGGCGTCCGTCGCGGTTGCGATGCAAAGTGGGAGCGGTGCACGGTGCAGTGCCTCTCGATGCGGTGCGAGCAACGGCTCGGTGATGATCGTCCTGACGGCGTTGGTGAGACCAAGGCGGGCGGTGCAGGGCGTGGCGGTGCTCGATGCGGTGCTGGCAAGTTACGAAGCGAGTGACAGAGCCGGTTGGCGGGAAGTGACACTGGCCGAGTCGGACAGCTGTACGTGATGAGTCGGTCACGGGTGTCGAGCCAGCTGCGATCGTGTCGGTGAGCCCAGGCCGGCGAAGTGAAGCGAGGCGATGCAGGTTGCGGTGTCTCTCGATGCGGTGCAGGCAGCGGCTCGGTGACGGAGTCGGTGAGACCAAGGCTTACGGTGCAGGGCGAGTCGGTGCAGCTTGCGGTGCCTTCAGGACACAAGGCCAGCGACTGAGTCGGTTGACAGTAGGTCACGGTTCCCTCTTCTCTGTGGCAACTGAAACAGCGGTTCCAGGAGCGGTACCCAGAGGTAGGTGAAGTCTTTGCAGTCCCTGAGACTTCTTAACAGGAGGCCAGCTCGGTTCAGGCCCTTGGAGATACTCAGTACAAGTAGAGAAAGTTCAGTCCAGTCCTGTCACTGCCCAAGGCAGAAGCGGCAGCTGCAGGCCAACCCAACAAAGCAACAACACAGCAAAGGGGCAGTACTCCTCCTGGCAGCTCTTCCAGCTCTTCGTCTTGGCAGGTTCCTTGCTTCCAGCAAGATCTAAAGTTCTTGGGTTGCGGTCCCAATATTTATACCAAGTTTCTCTTTGTTCTCTGAAGGCAGAGAGGCCTTTGCCTAGTCCAAACCAGTTCTGGTCAGTCCTGGAGCACTCTGTTTACATGACTCCTTTCCTTTCACAATGCAGGGTAGAGACATCAGATGCACCGCAGGAGGTGGAGCCAGCATTGGGGAGGCAAAGCACAGCCCAATTCAGGTCCCAGGTGCAACTCCTCCCACCCATCTACATGGAGATCTCTCTATTCAGCCCTGTGCTGACTGACCCTGTCTCCGGGAATTCCCCAGCCCCCTGGAATTCCCCAGCCCCTGTCACTCGAACTACAGACAAGGAATACACAACCTAGTAGAGGCAGGTTTGTATAGTTAGACAAGAAAATACCTACTTTCTAAAAGTGGTATTTTCAAACACAGAATGTTAAAACCAACTTTACTAAAAGATGTATTTTATCATTCTGAGTTCAGGCATACTAAATTCAAATTTCTACCATGTTCCCTGAGTCAGTTAGGATTATAAGATGTAATAATCAAACTGTCCGTTCTGGCCTATGGAGAACAGGTAGCCTTGCAATAGTGAAAAACGAAAATGGCTGTAATTCACTATTAGGACATGCCACACACACCAGGGCATGTCCTACCTTTCATATACAATGCACCCTGCCCACAGGGGTACCCTGGGCCTACTTTAGGGGTGACTAACATGTAGGAAAGAGAAGGTTTAGGGACTTGCAAGTGTGTGCACTTGCCAAGTCGACATGGCAGCCCCAGGCTGCGCACATACTCTGCAATGGCAGGCCTTAGACACTTTACAGGGCGTTTGCGTGGGTGGCACAATCCAGTGCTGCAGCTCACCAACAGCATTTGATTTATAGGCCCTGGCACTCGCAGTGCACTTTACTAGGGACTGACACATAAATCAAATAGCCAATCATGGAAACACCAATCAAAACACAGTTTACACAGAGAGCATATGCACTTTAGCACTGATCAGCAGTGGTGAAGTGCCAGAGTCCTAAAACCAACACACAGGTCAGGAAAAAATAGGAGGAAAAAGCTAAAAGTTTAGGGATAACCCTGCAAAAAGGGCCATTTCCAACAGATAGTATTCCCAGAATCAAATCCAGTAACTAAAACGTTTCACTTCTACAAAGAAGATGAACCACCTGAGGAATATATTCCTTTTGAGGAAATTGAAATTCCACTCACATACCAGGAGCATGATTTCTTGTTTAAAGGCGCCCTAAAACATTACAATCACATTACCAGGCTCGGTCCACTAGGTAGACCAGGAGCAACATGGCCGATTTTATCCGGCTACACACCTCATCCGGACATTGAAGAAATGTCGAATAAAGAATTACTTTCTCAACTCAAGGAGTTAGACAATTGGTTCAATATGCCATGCAGACTTTCACAGTCCAACAATAGCCATTCCAAGACAAACATCTCACCAGGGGAATGCGCTAAAAATCACACCACAGACTTTATATGCAGTCATGGGTAAAATGCCCACAAAACGTGAACAAATTCCGTTCTGGATAGCTCAAAATATTACTCAAATCGAAGCGGTATTTCCTAATACCAGCCCTTATGAGAAACATAGAATTTTAACAATCTGTTTACCAATGGGGATAACACTACATCTGGAAGACTGCACCACTTGGGGCACAGTCTTTGCTGCTATCTACACTAAAACACATGGTGTTCCGTCTATGGCGGTAATACCTGCTGTCCTGAAACAAATTCAAAACGAATACGGGGCAGAGCCTGCTCTGAATTTAGGTATGAAGTTACTATAAAATTTCGACCAGGTCTCAACAATAATATTATCTAATATTAAAGGAGAAGCAGCATCAGTGGCGATCCGCCAGAAATTAAGGGAATTTGATGTAACAGAACAGCCACAAGAACTAGCCAGAATAATTGAAAAATCCTATGAAGAATTAGGCCGAGACAGTTTGGGATAGAAACCAATAAAACCACAACTGTCTGAAAGTCCTGAAAAGTCCTTTACTAAAAACAATCCTACCTCTTCTAAAAAGAAGTGGGAAAACAACAAACAACATTCAAAAGAGAAAGATTCTCAATCCCGAGGTAGGTCTCCTCAAAAGCAGCCCTCTGAAAGGAGGTATAACCTCAGGAATAGGGATAATTTGAGAAAACCTGACAGGTATCAAGATACTGATACACGTTCCTCTCGTACCTTTCAGATATCGTCACAGACAAGCGAAAGAAGAGGATGGTCAGATCAAAAAGAACGCATGAATTCCAAAGACTATCAACACGTTCAGAAAAACAAACCAAAACCTCCATTCTCCAAGAAGAAAGTAGCCGGTCTGAAGATCAGACATGCCGAGGATTCTGAGAACACAACTCAAGAACGGAGAATGGGCTCAGACAATGTTGGACAGTGCAGCAGAAGTAACAATAGCTCGCCAGAACCTGAAGGGACTTCTGGAGACAGTGGAATTGAATGAGGACATTCAAGTTGAGACTGTAGACACATAGGCTATATGAAATAACACTCCGGATGGAGGGAGACATACCAAGAAAAGTGAAAGCACTCTTTTGGGAGCATCTTTCAAGGGGTTATGATATACTTCTAGCAGAACGGGACTGGCCACCATAATTTGTCAGAGTGCCCACATGGCGAAGACATCATTATGCCAGCCTTCTCTAACCATGTTTCAGTACATTTAAAATATACTTATGCCAGGAAATGGGCAGTGGCCCAAGCCCCAGCATTATACAAAAATCATGTAGGATGTGATAAGGACCCACCTCACCATAAGATCGAGTTAAAAAAATTAACCAACTGCACAAAGGCAGTATTCAATTAAGCAAGAAGCTAAAAAACAGTTCAGGGAGATCTTAGATCAACTTGAATACCAAAGGGTGATTGAAACATGCACCTCAATGAACAATCCTTTGTTTCCTGTTTCCAAACCAGACAATACATATCGTCTAGTTTTGGATTACAGACACTTAAACTCTTGTTGTAAAACATTTGCAGGGCAAAATGCACATAGTACAGCATTAATGAATAACATTGTGCATAAAAAATATAAAACCACATTAGATATTTCTAACGGTTTCTTTTGTCAAAACCTAGCACCTGAAAGTAGGTATTTGACAGCTTTCTCAATAATGGGGGCCCAGCGTCAATTGTGTCGTCTCCCTCAGGGATTCAAGAATAGTCCAGGGTAATTCTCAGCAAGGGTAATGGAGTTACTACAAATTTATGACGACGAGGCATTGTCATTTCGATGATTTCTGACAGATGATGACCTGAACAGGCACTTGAACAGGGTGAATACCATTATACTGGGCTTCACCTCTGAGGGTTATAAATTCAGTTTAAAAAAAAATAAAAAATAAAAATAAAAAAAATCAAGAATTGCCCATCTCAACGTCCTTTTCCTAGGATATGAACTGTCAAGTGAAGGCAAAAGCCTGGCAGCCAACTTTTTAGAAAAGTGTGCGCTGCTTCAACCTCCAAAGACAATGAAAAACTTAGTCCATTTTAGGTTTCCTAAATTTTGGAAGAACATACATTCTAAACTACGCAAAAAGGGTTAAACCTCTCTACAAATTAATCAAACCTGATCACACATTGGACGCAGGAACACACAGATATCCTGCGTTCACTTCAAGCTGACATGTTAGCAACAAGACACAGTTACAAACACGCGTAAACGTACTTAGTGATCCGAATCATTCCGGGTCAATGCGGATTCACCTACTTAACTTTTAACGAAGGTGAAAATGTACCAACTGCATACAAATCACATTTGTATACGCAAGCAGAAATGAAATTTACATCGACGGAAAAAATTCTGACAGCAGTTCAAACTGCTGTAGCAAAAGAAAGAGCCCTAGCTCAGGGGAAACGCATTATGGTCGTAACCCCTGTACCAGCCTTAGAGGCAGTTACAAAAGCGAGTATTCCGAATGCAAAAGCTTTACATCCAAGATGGATACAATGGGTTAATTCTCTTGCTGCAGCTGATGTTGAATATGTTTTTGATCCTTATTTAAAAACACAAGCATTCCTGCAATACGAACACGATTTTCCTCTGCCTACTGAAATTCTTCTTCTTGACCAGTACGAATTTATACTTGCGGATCTGCACAACCCGCTACGAGGCGTAAGCAAGCTTATAGTGCAGCATGCGCGATCGTTAAAGGTCGTATGCTCGATGGCAAATTTAGACCAATGGTCATAAAAACCCAATCTCTAGGAGATTGTACAGCTCAGCGAGCTGAACTACAAGCATTTAAAATGGCACTTGAAAATACGGATCGCGAATTCCCCACACTCAGTGTGCGATTATTTTTATTGCGTTCAATCATACAATGAATATTTACAGAATTGGCTTCAAAATGGTTTCACAGATGCAAAGGGTGGCACAATCAAGCATAAAAAGCTTTGGGAACAAGTAGTTCAGTTGCGAAACGGACTACAAAACACTCATGTGATACACACGCTGAGTCATCAACGTGATGGCGTTCACGTTGAAGGGAATTCATTGGCTGATGAAGCCGCGAAAGGGGCTGTGCAAACGGCTTCCGTAGCTGCAATCACTTATTCAAAAACAAAAATAGACAGTGAAATAATACTGGCTGTCAATGCTTCAAGCAAAGGCAGCGGTGCAGTGTTACCTAAAAGGTTTCCACTCAAATACTCCTATATAATTGATGCAAACAATGTTCCGTTTGCTCGAATCCCTAAAGTGGGGGATAGGGTAATACCAAACATGGAACGAAGAGCAGCTTTGATTTAAGAAGCACATCTGGGAGAGGGTCTGACACACCAGGGGATCTCAAACAATTTTAAAACTAAAAGAGATGTACTGGTGGCCAGGAATGAATACACTGATTAACACTTTTATCAATGAATACATAGACTGCAAAAAAGATCAATTCCTGAACGCCACCAGGCACCTGTCTACAACGTAGCCAGCCCAGTACAGACACCATTGTTAGACAGCATTAGTCTATCTACATGCAGCCATCCCTGTGGACGAATGCAGTCCCACAAACACTAAATCAAGGTTCCTTTGGATGTGGCCTCAGCGCTCGGCTGACGCTCGAACTGTTCTTAAAGAGTTGCAAGTCTTTATCGGCACATACGCAATTGGCACACTACATTCTGACCAGGGTCCTGCGTTTAGCTCTCAAGCTTACAAAGAAGCCATGGCCAGTTTGGGCGTAGCATTGCGGTATTCTTCTCCATTCCATCCTGAGGGAAATTCTGCTGTGGAAAGAAAAAAACGGGTCATAAAGCAGTCTATAACAGCTAGGGTATTAGGTTTGGGTGATGAGTGGGTCAAACATCTTTATGGGGTCCAACGCTCATTAAACAATTTGCCAAGAAGTTCTCTAGGGGGTGTCACTCCATATGAAGTCCTATTTGGAACTAGAATGTTGATTACGGACCTTGACATGAAAGGCACAGATCGTTTGGCTGTTTTACAGGACTTAAATGAACTAAGATCGAAACAAAGCAACGTGTTCCTGAAGCCAACCACCACTGGGGAAAAACCAACCGTCCCAGCAAGGCCTGTCTGGATCCCAAAGCTGGGTGATCTAGTCAGAGAAAAGATTGCGGACAAGAAGGAATTTGGGCCTTCTTACAGACAACCAGTACCTGTCCTAGCAATCCACGGATCGAGAACAGTACTACTGCCGCCCCTTGCTGGTAAAAAGGAGAAAAGATTTGGGTCCATCGACCTGATCAAACTACACTATGTGGCCGATACTAAGCAGTAGGCCAAGTGGACTCCGACAATGTGGTAGACACACTCTGCTAGCTACAATCCAAGAGGTTCAGACTGAGAGACTCATCACCTTTGAAGATTCTACAGTGAGAAATGAAAGACTAAGCAACAAAGCTATGGAACTCGTCCCTCTTGAGACCCAAATAACAGTTCGTCCTGATACACATGTCTACAACGAAATAACAAGTGATCAACTGGTTCCAGCGATTTCAACAAATCCTGATAAATTCAAACCATTGACAGAACTGCCTCTGGCTATTTCATCAACTTTGATACATTTTCGGAGGATCCCAGCGAACCTGAAACGACGCCAGCACAAAGAACTTTCAAACAACAAGCAACAGACTTTTTTCATCTCCTGAAAAAGTCTTATCTGGTTTCACCATGGATTGAACTATGGATTGTTTTGGGAATATTTTTCTTTCTACTTTGGTTAGCTCTGGTAATAACTCTGGGTATGCTGATAAATGGAAGTTATATTCAAATGGATACAGCAAGTAAAAGAGTGAACTTACTTCTCCAGCCACACAAATCATCCCATCGTGAAGCAAGAGACTTGTCAGCAGTGAACATCACAGCCGTTCCTATACATGATGGTATAGTTTGGGACAGAACTGAATGACATTTTTGGCCTGTCGGAACATTTGAAGGTTCCACACTTATTCAAAATTTCATTAAGTGACTTAATTGCCTCTAGTACCTTTTCTGATGATTGGGACTTCGAGACTGTTAACATGATGTCTAATCTAGAAATGTCTACAGTATTCACAAATCATGAATATTTAGAGGGTTCATCAGACTACGAACAAGTGTATTGTTATAACCACTATGGTCATCATTTCTTGCATAAAACTGCATCACCTAGAAATGTATTTATGTATAACCAATGGGAACATTGTCCTACACCTCCAAAGGGTAGCTCAAAAACTTTTGTAATGGAAATTTACATATTTTTCAGGGTTCAACTTATCAAATCCGGAATCATTTTATTTTAAGAATATGAATGACAGGAACGAAAAATGTTAACCAATATGAAACAGATTTATTCTGCAGCCTTTATTGCCCAACTGTCTAGACAGGGTTTCGACTTTTGGAAAAACAACATTGAGATAAAATCAGTCTGGGGTACAAAAGATTAGCAAGTGCAGGGGGTAGAAGCTGTGTTTAGAGCCTGTATCATCCCTGAGCAAATTATGTTTTTGAATGACACTGTCCAACAAATGTCATGCCATGGGTTTGCTAAGATCAAAGACATGAACACACCGACCATACCGATACCTGCAAGTAATAGCACTACACGGGGGAGGTCGACGTACATAATATATTGCATCACAACAGATCAGATCCAGAATGGAAAAAATGGTTGCTCTGGCCCACAGATACCAACAACTGTCAAGATCAATTCCTGAACAAAACACAGGGTTTCACTATCAATAGGCCAGACCCACACTATGTTCAAAGACAGCATCCAGGGGTAGTAACATACAGTGTAGGGAAACTCTTCCTTGATTGGCTACAGAAAGCTACACTGCAGGATGTAAAACAACACTTATCTTTACTTAAAGGCGCAGACCTTAGGGAATTCTTGCTAGGGCCAAGAAAACCGCGTCAAAAACGTTTTATATGCCGGTATCTACGCTGCTTATAATGAAATATGGAAGATTACCCAAGCAGAGACTGCAGAACGAATACGAGAAATTGATTGTATTATTTAGAGAAATCTCTCTCTGTGGTAGACAATGGGTTAACGACTGTCGTCCAGGATATATTCAATGGACAGCATTGTTTCTTCTGCCATAGACATCATGGAACAGGACTTGGTCATGCTGCAACATGGTCAGTCTCAATTGCGTTCTATAATGCTATTAGGCTGGATGCTCCAAAACGTGCGTTCAGGCTATGTGCCTTGGCAATTAATCAACACTACGTCACGGTTTTCAGAATTCAATCTCACTGATAAACAGATCAAACTGGCACAAAGGGGAGCAGACTATACGGTGCTGAGCATTGAAAAACTGGAGAAATTACCATTCATGGTGACAGAAAAACCAGCTACTGAGTGGATCATACATGGTAAAATTACTCTGCCTGTTACAACTTTACATTTTCAGTATTGTCTAAAACATATACCAGCAGGCAAATATGAAAGGTTGGGTAAAGGATACATCAAGACATCATGGAATTTACCTTACACACATGGATGTTGGAGTGGGGGGCGTGAAGTGTTTCTTAGCGGTACAAACTGTCAAAACGCACTAAGCGGTTCTCTCCTTTGTCAGGGTATTAATTTACACGGGTCCTGCGATGGTTCAACTACAAACTTATCCTGTCACCTGCAAGGCTCACCAGCTGCAGTGATTAATCCAATTGTTGGACTACTTTCAAATGGAAGTTACCTCATGTTGAATGATCACAGCTGCTGTGGCATGTTGCCAGTTATCCCATATCTAGTAACGGTTACATCCAGGGTCACTTGCTATATGCAAGTCTTGTTTCCACAAATACAGACAGTCAGGGAGTCTCCTCTATGGCCTTCACTGAACATCTCTTCTATACAAATTGATACTCTAAGCAGGATGAAAGCCATTCTTTTACAACAAACTGTGACACTGACCTCGGCCAAAGAAACCTATGATCTACAAGTCGCAAGGACTTCTGCCGAGATACATGCCCTTTTGAATACAAAGTGCCCTATACATTTCTCAAATGTTAGAACGTATCTTAAACATGTCTGATACGAGCGGTATTGTACATGTATTTAAGACCGTGTGTTCAGGACTGTTAGCACCTTTTCAAGCAGTCCTCGGAATAGTTCCCAACTTCGTGCACTCTGTGTTTGGCGGACTGCCACTACTTTTTGGACTCGTTGCAGGGATCTTATTTTTGCTCCTACTGCACCGATATGGCAAGCCAAATCACCGACGTCACTCCAAGTACCATAGAGAGCTCTATTGGAGATAAGGTGTCGTGAGCGCATTGTCCAAATTTTAGGTTTACCTAGTCTACGAGAATTAAATACCATATGGTTTCTATCATTCAGACCAATCTGGCAAGATTACATCTTACCTGTTCTATGCTGCCTGTTTTGCAGTGAAGAATGCGTGCTAGACATATGTCTAACACTCTCATCAGGCATGCCTACGGATATCGATACTCTGCTGTGCGTTGTCCTCAGCGGCTACCAATCCTGATTA
Organism: Triturus cristatus; assembly: GCF_964204655.1. NCBI lineage: Eukaryota > Metazoa > Chordata > Amphibia > Caudata > Salamandridae > Triturus > Triturus cristatus. Next base: position 2,189,269 of record NW_028187373.1, read on the forward strand.
CGGCATTCATTGAGATCTCACAGACGCAAATTGCTACTGCTGAAGTACGAGAGGAAACAGGCATGCAGGTAACATCCGATACGAACATTGCTGATGCGACCAATGCTGACGGCGATGCTGCTCATCGATGTGCGGTTAGTCTTCTAAACGAGGTAATCAAATTTTCACCTACAGTGGTGGACGACTTGTCTATAGGATTAGAAGATTTCATGTTTTCTCCATCCCCATACATTTGCTTGATTCAGCACACAGTGTACCGGGAAGACTCTGAATTTGGCCTTCATTTTTCAAAACAAAGACTAAACTTGGAACTTTTTCCTATGATTATTATTTTTTTCCCCCAATTTGAATTTTTGTTTTTATGGCACAGTAATATGCTCTAGTAGAACTAGTCATAGAGAACAGAATTCTTTGATACGCTTTCAGAGACAATATGTCACCTTGTCAATAACAGTTGATTTACGTAACTTGACATGAAATGGTTTCGGCCTTTTTTCTTCTGTATTTACGAGCCATTTCTTAATGTGTATATATATGTATGTATGTTCATTCTTTTAGAATTCAATGTAAATATATGCTTAGAATGAAACATTGCTTTAATATGTGCAGCACCAATGCATTTTTATGCATGCCAACAGTTTTTATGCATTTTACAATGTATTTTTGGACATGTTCTTAGCCATCCATATGTAGCTATATTTTAAATATGTTTAGCATGTTTAGGATTTAGTAATGTCGTTCATACGAAAGTGGAGTGGGTGTTGTGTGTCGATTTAGATACCGTATATAGGCACAATTTGCATTGCCCATATTTAGGCATAGAAATCCTACCCTTATTTAGGCATTATCCATGCTAATCAAATACAGGCATGGCCACCTACAGCCGTTCATCTACGTCACGAGTTCTTGGAAAACCAGACTCTTAAGCCTTTTAGGACTTCCCCTTGCTTGGATAATGATATCTCCAAGAACTCATTTATTATGCATGAACATCTATTCCTTAGGGGTTCATTCATGACTTTCTTCTGTCTGACTTTTAAATCATTAATGGCATTCCTAAACACCTTCAAGGTATAAATATACCTTCACTTACCATGGCAAACCACGGATCGGCTGCCTACTTGCACGACGCGGCTCACCACGGCAAGTTCTGAAGGAAGTCAAGTCCCCGCCTCACGCGCTGACCAGACGCTGTCATCCTCCATGCAGAGAATCCAGCTCCAGTGTTTCTGACTCCCCTTGCGGGGTGTTAGAGATTGAGACTCTAAAAGAGATCACAACCTCACTCATTCTAAGGTATGGAGCGGACTAGAACCTAGAGGAACTTTTGGCTAATCTTGGCAACTATAGCTAAACTAGACTATAGACAAACAGCGCCTACTTCTTACCTCATACTACACTTAGGTTAAGTACACTGGGGTAGAACTAGCTAGAAGAATCAGATGAGTATTAACATTAGCCTGTTATTTATGTATGTATTTTTATGAATATCTGGCATATCTATAAACCATGCTATTGCAGTATTATGTTCTTACTGCTAACGCTGTACATATTATACTTCGCATTCTGTCTTACAATTGTAGCAGTTCATATCTCTTGCACGAGAAATAAGACTGTTCAATAAACCCTTTTTATTGAAACACCCGTCTATCTATTTCTAGGTAAGTCTGTAAAAACGAAGCATGCACGATTGACTGAGTGAAACTATTATCTATTGTTTCCACGATTCTAAGATTGTTCCGATTCCAAGGGAAACAAAGTTGTCATATTTATGCGGTTGTCAGAAACTAATTCCTTCTTGTTTGTTCGAGATGATTCTAGTGACCTCTGAGTTAGCTGGTGCACACAAGTAATTGAGTTTAATGTACTCGATAGAGACATACGGACCTCAGTCCTATGTCAAAACTATAGTGTATATTATTTCAATGCGCAAAGCCTATCATGAATATAGGAACTACACTACACCCCCTTACACAGCGCCCAGGTCTACCCCTCATGCACAACACCACAACCACTTTTCATGCGCAACACCCAGTGCCTTGCTGGGGAACAACACCCAGCTCATCCCCCTTGCACAGCGCCCAGTTCTACCTCCCATGGAAACTCCACAACTACTTTTCATGGAGCAACACCTAGTGTCTCCCTGGGGCACAATACCCAGTCAATACCCTTTGCACAGCACACAGTTATACCTCTCATGCACACACCACAACCACTTTTAATGCACAACACCCAGTGCCTCCCTGTGGCACAACACCCAGTTAATCCACCTTGCACATCGCCCAGGACTACCCCTCATGCACAACACCACAACCACTTTCCATGCGCAACACCTAGTGCTTCACTGTGGCACATCATTCAGAGCTCTATGGGTGCACATACACCTAGTGCTTCATGAGGCACAACACCCAGTTCATCCCCCTTGCACAGCGCCCAGTTGTACCTCTCATGCAAACACCACAACCACTTTTCATGCGCAACACCTATTGCCTCCCTAGGGCAAAACACCCATTTCATCCCCCTTGCACATCACCCAGGTCTACTTCTCATGCGCAACACCACAAACACTTTTCATATGTGTTAGACCTGGCACCTTGGCGTGAGTTTCCCTTCCACTTTTTGATGGTGTGCCTCGACTGTTTTGCTGGTGTTGTCCGCTCAGGGCACTGCGCCACGGCTAATCCGTGCCGCAGTGCAAGTGCTCCCAAAGTAAAATGTACCTGTAATTGATGTCCATGATTGGTTTATTGGATTCACTGTCAGTCCCCAGTAAAGTGCACCGAGGGTGCCAGGGCTTGTGAATGCCAATGCTGCTGGTGGGCTTGCAGCGCTGGTTGCGCCACCCACGGAAGCGGCCTTGTAAAGTGTGTCTAGGGCCTGCCACCGCAGACCCTGTGCGCGGTCCGCGACCGTCGCGCTGACTGCGCAAGTGCCCCCACTTGCCAGTCCCTAAACCTTCCCTTACCTACATATTAGCCACCCCTCTGGTAGGCCCAAGGGCAGGGTGCATTGTAGGCATAAGGTAGGACATGCCCTGTGTGTGTGGCATGTCTTAGTAGTGAATTACAGCCCTTGTCGTCTTTCACTATTGAAGGCTACCTGCTCTCCATAGGCCAGAATGGGCTGCCGGGATCACGCCAACGCTGTGACCCCAGTGGACTCAGAGAGCATGGTAGAAGTGTCAAGTTTAGTATGCCTGAGCTCAGGATGATAAAATACTTCTTGTAGTCAAGTTTGTTTTAATATCCTGGGTTTGTAAATACTACTTTTAGGAAGTTAGTATTTACTGACCTGACCATCTCAGTCCGCCTCTGCTGTATGTGTGTGTGTTCTGCCCAGCAACAGTAAGGAGCAGGGTTGGGGAATCCCCAGAGACAGGTTGGCTGCCAGGTGGTGGGCAGAGAGATTACACCTGGATGGGTGGGAGGAGTACACCTTGACTCTTGAATAGACCTGTGCTCTGCCACCACAAAGCCGGCGCCACCCCCTGTGGGGCGGCTGATGTCTCTGCCCTGCTGCTGAAAGGAAAGAGCAGAGTCACCATAACCAAGTGCTCCAGAACTGGACTGAGCCAGGCCTAGGCCCCCTGGCGCTAAAGAACAAAAGAATCATGGTATAAAAGTAGGAGCCTGGCTCCTAAGAAATCAGAATCCTGTTTACCACAAAGAACCTCTGCCCGACTAGAAGGAGAAGAAGACGCTGGAGGAGCTGGCCTGCTGCTTGCCTTGCTGAGAAAGGAGAGGAAGAGACTTACTGAAAAGACTTTGCTACTTTGTGCTTGAACATTCTCCAAGGGCTTGATCTGAGCTTGCCCCCTGAACTGAACCCCAGGACCAGTGGGTTCTCTGTGCTTCTTGCTCATCCTCCAATTCGAGCCGTGTGTGCATCCCGCTGGAAAGAGACTGCGCCCCTCATCGCCCCTCCTAGGGCCGTGACACTCAGAAGCTCGCCTGCCTCCAACCCGTGAGAGCCCCGCTCCGTCCCGAGCCGCTCTCTGTTCCCGGGCCAGGCCGCCTGCATCCCTGTCACCGCCTGCCATTGGAGTGCGCTGAACGCGCTATCACCCCTCCTGCCGGAAGCCGTCCGACGACTGTGATCTACGCCGGGTCATCCAGCTGCACTGACCGTGCCCTGCGACCCCGCTTCGCTATCCCCGGACACCTCAGGCCGCGCCGCCCCCGCTGTGGAGACCCTCCTGCACCGCCGTGCTAAAGAGTCGCGGGCCGCGCCTGCCTACTTGCCCACATCTGCTGATTGAGGACCCAAGAACACGTCCCAAGCTGAGAGTCGCACCGACCTGTACCGACTCTCCACATCACGAAAGAAGTTCCAGTATCGGGCTCGGGGCCCGCAACGCCTTATTTCCCCGTTCGCAGGAGCCGATCTCTGTGAGTACTGGAACCACAAGTAAACATTTGCAAGAGACTACAAACTATCCATTTGAAACTACGAACCAAGAACATTTGCCTGCTGTATAACCTGGTGGCCTAGCGAAAACGTTATTGGTCTTGTGATAAGTCTGCTGAGATATATATACCTTATTTTTACATAAAGAATCGTATTTTTATATATATCCAAGGCTGGTGTCCGTTTCTGGGGGGATTGATGTATTTACTGTGTGTATGATTGTAAGTGCTTAACCAACAACGCCTGAGGAATCGCCTTGGCTGCTCACGCCACGCACCTAGAGGGTGAGCAAGGGTCATTCGCGAGGGGTTATCCTGCGCCCTGACGTGGAGGAAAGGGTTCCTGCTTGACACAAGGGCAACCTTGCGCCAACCAGAGATCCCCGACTCTAACATTGTTGGCAGCGGTTGGGATTTCGGATTTGCACTTGTAATTTGCATACAGTGAATTATTAATCACCAGATAGTGAGAGCAGACCAAATAACGCGGCCACAGGTTTGTAATTGTTGAACTTTGTTGAAACATCTGCCATTACTGCAACCATGCCTGGCTCACTCTCTGCTGGAAGAGCGCTCTCTGTGATTTCTGGAATAGATGAGGTGGATTGGGAGAGACTGGAAGGCTACACGATGGAGCAATTGAAAGGCTACAGTGTAAAATTCAGAGTCCCCCATGCTGGATGCAAGAGGAAGCCCCAGTACACCAAGGCGTTGAGAGCCTGGAAGGAGTCACGAGACCTACGGAATGCGGGGGACATCGTTCCACCCGACAACCTTGAGGAGCCCAGCAGAGTCCGGTCGCCAGAGGAGCTGGCAGACAGGGCAGCAGACAGGGCGCATGCAATGGAGATGGCAAAGTTGGCAGGACAAATGGAAATGGAAAAGCAGAAGTTGGCCCTGGAGGCACAACAACGCCAAATGGATCATGATATCAGATTGAAGGAGTTGGAGCTGAAGGCGAAAAGTTTGGACACCGCTCCTTCTGGTGGCAGCACGCCACCAGCGCAGGTAGAGTCCAAGGTGTACATCCCCAAAGATGTAGTAAAGGAGTATTTCAGAAAGGATGACATAGGGCAGTGGTTTAGGGCCTACGAGGTGGCCATGTCCTCACACCGGGTCCCTGAGAAAGACTGGGGAGCGGGGTTGTGGGGAAGGTTCCTTGCTGAAGGGCGTGACACACTGTTAGATTTACCCTTAGATCTCCAAACCTCATACCCCCATATGAAGGAAGCTTTAATGACCAGGTATGGGTTAACTCCTGAGCTATATAGACAGAGGTTCAGGGAGACCAAGAAGATCCCTGAGAGTACGTATGTGGAATATGTGACCTTTTTCTGCAGAGCGCTGGATGGTTGGGTGAAGGGTAGCAAAGTGAATGATTATCAAGGGCTGCTTGATTTAATTGCATGGGAGCACTTGTCCAGTCAATGTTTTCCTGAGCTACGCCAGCACCTGATTGATAGCAAGCTGTCCAACCCGAGGAAGCTTGCTGAGGAGGCGGACCGCTGGCTCAGCACCAGGGTCCACAAGGGTCAAGTGGGAGACTCCGCCAAAGGTGGGCAGGGTCCCCAGCAGAAGAGTGGGGGGGACAAGGGTAAACAGAAGGGGTTCCAAAAAGGCCCCCAAAGTAATTCCCAAGGGAACCAGCAGAAGGGTTCTCAGCCTCCCCCACCCCCGCAGCAGAACGGGGCCCCGACAGGTAGACCTGTTCCAAAGGGGCCCTTCAATTGTTATAAGTGTGGTGATCCGGGTCACATTGCCTCTGATCCTAAGTGTCGCCTGTTTGGCAAGACCGCACCCACTGGTGCTCCCCCCCGGCAAGTAGCTAGTGTTAACTTTGGGGAGGAAGTAGCAGTCCAGGAGGGTGGGGGTCCCGGGCAGATGACCCTAGTCTCGCTAGGAGACAGTGAGATGGTCCCTGTAACCTACCTGCCCTCTAACACTAAGAAATATGGGCAGGTGGTGACCATCAATGGAAGGAAGGTGGAGGCTCTTAGAGATACAGGAGCCAGCGTGACCTCGGTGAGGCAACACCTGGTGTCTCAAGAGCCAATTGTACCCAATGCCTACTGTAGGGTTGTCAATGCTGACAACGTAGAGAGTCGTTGTCCAATGGCTCAAGTTCCCTTTGAGTGGGGGGAGGTCTCTGGTACTCTACAAGTCGCTGTGAGAACTGACATGCCTGTAGACTGTCTGCTAGGGAACGACCTGGAGAGTTCCCCTTGGGAAAAGGTGGAGAAGACCACGCATCTGAGGATGGTGGGTCTACCCGACTGGGCGTGCGTGACCACCCGGTCCATGGCAGCCAGTAGGGGTGTTGAGAGGGTCCTGGAGCCTGAGGGAGAGGTCCAGGAACCGACCTTAGGGAGAAGGCGCAGGAGGCGCGGGAAACCGGCCCCCGAAGTTCCCACGGCCCAGGAGGAAGTAGACCCTGAGGGGGATGCTCTGGAGCCCACCGGGGAACAGATTGCCGAACTGGGAGACTTGCCTGAGCTGACCCATTGGCAGCAAGAAGGAGGTCCCTCCAGGGAGGAATTCTGCAGGGAGCAGAAAGAATGCCCTTCTCTCGTGGGTATGCGGCAACAGGCTGCAGACCAGGCCAATGGTGTTCAGGCCAAAACACACTACGTGTACTGGGAGAGTGACCTCCTGTATTCCGAGCCTAAGGCTGCTGAACCTGGGTCAGCCCGTGTGCTGGTGGTACCCCAGAAGTTCAGAACCTTCCTACTGGGGCTGGCTCATGATGTGCCTTTAGCAGGACATTTGGGGATGGACAAGACCTATGACAGGCTTGTCACCCACTTTTACTGGCCCCAAATGCACAAGAATTCAGATTCCTACTGCAGAACCTGTCAGACTTGCCAGGCAAGTGGTAAGAGCGGAGGGAAGCACAAGGCTCCTCTGCAACCTTTCCCTGTGGTCGGTACGCCATTCCAACGAGTGGGTATTGACATTGTGGGGCCTCTGGACCCCAAGACAGCCCTGGGCAACAGGTTCATCCTGGTCTTGGTGGACCATGCCACCCGGTACCCTGAAGCCATCCCTCTGAGGACAGTGACGGCCCCCGTGGTGGGACGGGCACTGATGGGAATTTTCTCCCGAGTGGGATTCCCTCTAGAGGTGGTGAGCGACAGGGGGACCAATTTCATATCCACATATATGAAATCCCTGTGGAAGGAGTGTGGGGTAACTTACAAGTTCACCACTCCTTACCATCCCCAAGGAAATGGGTTGGTTGAGAGATTCAACCGAACCCTCAAAGGCATGATCATGGGCCTGGATGGTCCAATGAGGCGTAAGTGGGACGTCCTCTTGCCATGCCTGCTCTTCGCTTACCGCGAGGTGCCACAGAAGTCTCTAGGGTTCAGCCCCTTTGAGCTTCTGTATGGTCACCCGGTAAGAGGACCTCTGAGTTTGGTAAAGGAAGGCTGGGAGCAATCTCCCAGGAAACCTCCCCAGAATGTATATAGTTACATGCTGGCCTTCCGAAACCAGACTCGGCGTTTCAGGCAACTTGCTGAGGCAAATCTGGAAGCCAGCCAGGAGGAGATGAAGCGGTGGTACGACCGGAATGCCACTCTGGTAGAGCTTCAACCTGGACAAAAGGTGTGGGTCTTGGCCCCAGTGGAGCCGTGTGCACTTCAGGATAAGTGGACAGGTCCATTTGAGGTTGTGGAGCGCAAAAGTCCTATCACCTACTTGGTGGACATGCAGACTCCCAGGAACCCTTTGAGGGTCCTACATGTTAACCGCCTTAAGCCCCACTTAGAGAGGACCGAAGTGGGCATGCTGCTGGCCACTGATGATGGAATGGAAGAGGAGACCGAGCCTCTTCCTGACCTCTTAGTGGCCTCTGAGAAAGATGGGTCAGTGGATGGAGTTAACCTCTCACCCACCCTGACGCCCGAACAACAGGAAGACTGCCGCCACTTGCTGGGACAGTTTTCCGACCGATTCTCCCTGGTTCCTGGTGTCACAGATTGGTGCGTCCATGATGTGGACACAGGAGACAGCTTACCTGTAAAGCACAAGGCTTACAGGGTAACTGACAGGGTCAGAGCTTGCATTAAGGAGGAGGTCTCCAAAATGCTTGCGCTAGGGGTGGTTGAGTCCTCCAGCAGTCCTTGGTCCAGCCCCGTGGTCTTGGTCCCAAAGGCTGCTGCGCCGGGAGCCACACCTGAACTCCGGTTCTGTGTGGACTACAGAGGACTCAATTCAGACACGAAGACTGACGCGCACCCCATCCCCAGAGCTGACGAGCTCATCGATCGGTTAGGGGCTGCCCGGTTCCTCAGTACGTTTGATTTAACGTCTGGGTACTGGCAGATCGCCTTGACCGATGGGGCCAAAGAGAGGTCCGCATTCTCTACACCAGATGGGCACTTCCAGTTCCGAGTCATGCCATTTGGGATGAAGAATGCCCCTGCCACCTTTCAGAGGTTGGTCAACCAGGTACTGGTTGGGCTGGATGCGTTCAGTGCCGCCTACCTGGATGACATCGCAGTGTTCAGTGCCACCTGGCCTGAACACCTGCGCCACCTCTGGGAAGTGTTGATGGCGCTGCGCCGAGCAGGCCTCACGATCAAGGCAAGCAAGTGCCAGATCGGGCAGGGTTCCGTGGTGTACTTGGGACACCAAGTGGGGAGTGGCAAGGTGGCACCCTTGCAACCCAAAATTGAGACCATCCTGGCTTGGGAACCCCCCAAGACGCAGACCGCAGTGAGGGCCTTCCTGGGGCTCACTGGGTACTACAGGAGGTTTGTCAAGGGCTATGGAACGATCGTTGCCCCCTTGACAGAGCTGACTTCGAAGAAGCAGCCCAGGAACGTGATTTGGACTGACACCTGTCAGAAAGCTTTCGACACCCTGAAGACTGCCATGTGCACGGCGCCCGTGCTCTTGGCCCCTGACTTCTCCAAGGAATTCCTAGTACAGACAGACGCTTCAGAGCATGGTGTAGGGGCTGTTCTCTCACAGATGGCTGAGGAGGGCTGGGACCAACCCGTAGCCTTCATCAGTAGGAGGTTACTTCCACGGGAAAGTAGGTGGAGTGCAATTGAGCGAGAAGCATTTGCTGTGGTCTGGGCGCTGAAGAAGCTAAGACCCTACTTGTTTGGGTCTCACTTCCGGGTTCAGACGGACCACAGGCCCCTCAGATGGTTGATGCAAATGAGGGGTGAAAACCCGAAGCTGTTGAGGTGGTCCATCTCCCTACAGGGTATGGACTTTACGGTGGAACACCGTCCTGGTACAGATCACGCCAACGCTGACGGTCTGTCCAGGTATTTCCGCCTTAGTGACGAGGAACCCCCTGGGCAAGGGTAGTTCTCCCCACATTTCAGCTGGAGGGGACACGTGTTAGACCTGGCACCTTGGCGTGAGTTTCCCTTCCACTTTTTGATGGTGTGCCTCGACTGTTTTGCTGGTGTTGTCCGCTCAGGGCACTGCGCCACGGCTAATCCGTGCCGCAGTGCAAGTGCTCCCAAAGTAAAATGTACCTGTAATTGATGTCCATGATTGGTTTATTGGATTCACTGTCAGTCCCCAGTAAAGTGCACCGAGGGTGCCAGGGCTTGTGAATGCCAATGCTGCTGGTGGGCTTGCAGCGCTGGTTGCGCCACCCACGGAAGCGGCCTTGTAAAGTGTGTCTAGGGCCTGCCACCGCAGACCCTGTGCGCGGTCCGCGACCGTCGCGCTGACTGCGCAAGTGCCCCCACTTGCCAGTCCCTAAACCTTCCCTTACCTACATATTAGCCACCCCTCTGGTAGGCCCAAGGGCAGGGTGCATTGTAGGCATAAGGTAGGACATGCCCTGTGTGTGTGGCATGTCTTAGTAGTGAATTACAGCCCTTGTCGTCTTTCACTATTGAAGGCTACCTGCTCTCCATAGGCCAGAATGGGCTGCCGGGATCACGCCAACGCTGTGACCCCAGTGGACTCAGAGAGCATGGTAGAAGTGTCAAGTTTAGTATGCCTGAGCTCAGGATGATAAAATACTTCTTGTAGTCAAGTTTGTTTTAATATCCTGGGTTTGTAAATACTACTTTTAGGAAGTTAGTATTTACTGACCTGACCATCTCAGTCCGCCTCTGCTGTATGTGTGTGTGTTCTGCCCAGCAACAGTAAGGAGCAGGGTTGGGGAATCCCCAGAGACAGGTTGGCTGCCAGGTGGTGGGCAGAGAGATTACACCTGGATGGGTGGGAGGAGTACACCTTGACTCTTGAATAGACCTGTGCTCTGCCACCACAAAGCCGGCGCCACCCCCTGTGGGGCGGCTGATGTCTCTGCCCTGCTGCTGAAAGGAAAGAGCAGAGTCACCATAACCAAGTGCTCCAGAACTGGACTGAGCCAGGCCTAGGCCCCCTGGCGCTAAAGAACAAAAGAATCATGGTATAAAAGTAGGAGCCTGGCTCCTAAGAAATCAGAATCCTGTTTACCACAAAGAACCTCTGCCCGACTAGAAGGAGAAGAAGACGCTGGAGGAGCTGGCCTGCTGCTTGCCTTGCTGAGAAAGGAGAGGAAGAGACTTACTGAAAAGACTTTGCTACTTTGTGCTTGAACATTCTCCAAGGGCTTGATCTGAGCTTGCCCCCTGAACTGAACCCCAGGACCAGTGGGTTCTCTGTGCTTCTTGCTCATCCTCCAATTCGAGCCGTGTGTGCATCCCGCTGGAAAGAGACTGCGCCCCTCATCGCCCCTCCTAGGGCCGTGACACTCAGAAGCTCGCCTGCCTCCAACCCGTGAGAGCCCCGCTCCGTCCCGAGCCGCTCTCTGTTCCCGGGCCAGGCCGCCTGCATCCCTGTCACCGCCTGCCATTGGAGTGCGCTGAACGCGCTATCACCCCTCCTGCCGGAAGCCGTCCGACGACTGTGATCTACGCCGGGTCATCCAGCTGCACTGACCGTGCCCTGCGACCCCGCTTCGCTATCCCCGGACACCTCAGGCCGCGCCGCCCCCGCTGTGGAGACCCTCCTGCACCGCCGTGCTAAAGAGTCGCGGGCCGCGCCTGCCTACTTGCCCACATCTGCTGATTGAGGACCCAAGAACACGTCCCAAGCTGAGAGTCGCACCGACCTGTACCGACTCTCCACATCACGAAAGAAGTTCCAGTATCGGGCTCGGGGCCCGCAACGCCTTATTTCCCCGTTCGCAGGAGCCGATCTCTGTGAGTACTGGAACCACAAGTAAACATTTGCAAGAGACTACAAACTATCCATTTGAAACTACGAACCAAGAACATTTGCCTGCTGTATAACCTGGTGGCCTAGCGAAAACGTTATTGGTCTTGTGATAAGTCTGCTGAGATATATATACCTTATTTTTACATAAAGAATCGTATTTTTATATATATCCAAGGCTGGTGTCCGTTTCTGGGGGGATTGATGTATTTACTGTGTGTATGATTGTAAGTGCTTAACCAACAACGCCTGAGGAATCGCCTTGGCTGCTCACGCCACGCACCTAGAGGGTGAGCAAGGGTCATTCGCGAGGGGTTATCCTGCGCCCTGACGTGGAGGAAAGGGTTCCTGCTTGACACAAGGGCAACCTTGCGCCAACCAGAGATCCCCGACTCTAACAATATGCAACCCCTAGTGCCTCCCTGGGGCACAACAGTCCAGTTCTACCTCTCATGGAAACACCAAGACCACTTTTCATGCGCAACACCTAGGACTTCCCTGGGGCAGAATACCCAGTCCATCCCCCTTGCACAGCGCCCAGTGCTATCCTCGTGAACACCAGGAGCACTTTTCATGCGCAACACCTAGTGCTCCCCTGTGGCACACACTCACAGCTCTCCAGGGGCACATACACATGCATCTTCTTGGGGCACAACACTCACTACACCCCCTTGCACAGCATGCAGTGCTGTCACTAGGAACAACTCCTAGTAGTAGCTAGGTACACATTACAATACTGATCAACATCACCCTGTGCCACCTGAAGCTGCAGTTCTCTGACACATATCACTCTGTGCCATCTGCTGAATATGAAGCCATGGTTCCTTGATACGCATCACCCTGTGCCCCTGCTGCACGTGAAGCCGTGGTACCCTGATACACATCACCCTGTGCCCCTGTTGCACATGAAGCCGTGGTACCCTGATGCACATCACCCTGAGCCCCTGCTGCACATGAAGCCGTGGTACCCTGATACACATCACCCTGTGCCCCTGTTGCACATGAAGCCGTGGTACCCTGATGCACATCACCCTGAGCCCCTGCTTCACATGAAGCCGTGTTACCCTGATACACATCACCCTGAGCCCCTGCTGCACATGAAGCCGTGGTACCCTGATACACATCACCCTGAGCCCCTGCTGCACATGAAGCCGTGGTACCCCGATACACATCACCCTAAGCCCCTGCTGCAGATGAAGCCGTGGTACCCTGATACACATCACCCAGAGCCCCTGCTGCACATGAAGCTGTGGTACCCTGATACACATCACCCAGAGCCCCTGCTGCACATGAAGCCGTGGTACCCTGATACACATCACCCTGAGCCCCTGCTGCACATGAAGCCGTGGTACCCTTATGCACATCACCCTGAGCCCCTGCTGCACATGAAGCCGTGGTACCCTGATACACATCACACTGTGCCCCTGTTGCACATGAAGCCGTGGTACCCTGATGCACATCACCCTGAGCCCCTGCTGCACATGAAGCCGTGGTACCCTGATACACATCACCCTGAGCCCCTGCTGCACATGAAGCCGTGGTACCCTGATACACATCACCGTGAGCCCCTGCTGCACATGAAGCCGTGGTACCCTGATACACATCACCCTGAGCCCCTGCTGCACATGAAGCCGTGGTACCCTGATACACATCACCCTGAGCCCCTGCTGCACACGAAGCCGTGGTAACCTGATACACATCACCCTGAGCCCCTGCTGCACATGAAGCTGTTGTACCCTGATACACATCACCCTGTGCCCCTGTTGCACATGAAGCCGTGGTACCCTGATGCACATCACCCTGAGCCCCTGCTGCACATGAAGCCGTGGTACCCTGATACACATCACCCTGAGCCCCTGCTGCACATGAAGCCGTGGTACCCTGATACACATCACCCTGAGCCCCTGCTGCACATGAAGCCGTGGTACCCTGATACACATCACCCTGAGCCTCTGCTGCACATGAAGCCGTGGTACCCTGATACACATCACCCTAAGCCCCTGCTGCACATGAAGCCGTGGTACCCTGATACACATCACCCAGAGCCCCTGCTGTACATGAAGCCGTGGTACCCTGATACACATCACCCAGAGCCCCTGCTGCACATGAAGCCGTGGTACCCTGATACACATCACCCTGAGCCCCTGCTGCACATGAAGCCGTGGTACCCTTATGCACATCACCCTGAGCCCCTGCTGCACATGAAGCCGTGGTACCCTGATACACATCACACTGTGCCCCTGTTGCACATGAAGCCGTGGTACCCTGATGCACATCACCCTGAGCCCCTGCTGCACATGAAGCCGTGGTACCCTGATACACATCACCCTGAGCCCCTGCTGCACATGAAGCCGTGGTACCCTGATACACATCACCGTGAGCCCCTGCTGCACATGAAGCCATGGTACCCTGATACACATCACCCTGAGCCCCTGCTGCACATGAAGCCGTGGTACCCTGATACACATCACCCAGAGCCCCTGCTGCACATGAAGCCGTGGTACCCTGACACACATCACCTTGAGCCCCTGCTGCACATGAAGCTGGGTACCCTGATACACATCACCCTGAGCCCCTGCTGCACACGAAGCCGTGGTAACCTGATACACATCACCCTGAGCCCCTGCTGCACATGAAGCTGTGGTACCCTGATACACATCACCCTGAGCCCCTGCTCCACATGAAGCCGTGGTACCCTGATACACATCACCCTGAGCCCCTGCTGCACATGAAGCCGTGTTACCCTGATACACATCACCCTGAGCCCCTGCTCCACATGAAGCCGTGGTACCCTGATACACATCACCCTGAGCCCCTGCTGCACACGAAGCCGTGGTAACCTGATACACATCACCCTGAGCCCCTGCTGCACATGAAGCTGTGGTACCCTGATACACATCGCCCAGAGCCCCTGCTGCACATGAAGCCGTGGTACCCTGATACACATCACCTTGAGCCCCTGCTGCACATGAAGCCGTGGTACCCTGATACACATCACCCTGAGCCCCTGCTGCACACGAAGCCGTGGTAACCTGATACACATCACCCTGCGCCCCTGCTGCACATGAAGCTGTGGTACCCTGATACACATCACCCTGAGCCCCTGCTGCACATGAAGCCATGGTACCCTGATACACATCACCCTGAGCCCCTGCTGCACAAGAAGCCGCGATCCCCTGATGCACAACACTTTGTGTCTCTTGTGCATGTGACGCCGCGGTCCCCTGATACACATCACCCTGAGCCCCTGCTGCACATGAAGCCGTGGTTCCCTGATACACATCACCCTGAGCCCCTGCTGCACATGAAGCCGCCATCCCTTGATACATATCACTCTGTGCCCCTGCTGCACATGAAGCTGCGATCCCCTGATGCACAACACTTTGTGTCTCTTGTGCATGTGACGCTGCGGTCCCCTGATACACATCACCCTGAGCCCCTGCTGCACATGAAGCCGTGGTACCCTGATACACATCACTCTGAGCCCCTGCTGCACATGAAGCAGCCATCCCTTGATACACATTACCCTGAGCCCCTGCTGCACATGAAGCCGTGGTACCCTGATGCACATCACCCTGTGCCCCTGTTGCACATGAAGCCATGGTACCCTGATGCACATCACCCTGAGCCCCTGCTGCACATGAAGCCGTGTTACCCTGATACACATCACCCTGAGCCCCTGCTGCACATGAAGCCGTGGTACCCTGATACACATCACCCCGAGCCCCTGCTGCACATGAAGCCGTGGTACCCTGATACACATCACCCTGAGCCACTGCTGCACATGAAGCCGTGGTACCCTGATACACATCACCCTGAGCCCCTGCTGCACATGAAGCCGTGGTACCCTGATACACATCACCCTGAGCCCCTGCTGCACACGAAGCCGTGGTAACCTGATACACATCACCCTGAGCCCCTGCTGCACATGAAGCTGTGGTACCCTGATACACATCAACCTGAGCCCCTGCTCCACATGAAGCCGTGGTACCCTGATACACATCACCCTGAGCCCCTGCTGCACATGAAGCCGTGTTACCCTGATACACATCACCCTGAGCCCCTGCTCCACATGAAGCCGTGGTACCCTGATACACATCACCCTGAGCCCCTGCTGCACACGAAGCCGTGGTAACCTGATACACATCACCCTGAGCCCCTGCTGCACATGAAGCCGTGGTACCCTGATACACATCACCCAGAGCCCCTGCTGCACATGAAGCCGTGGTACCCTGATACACATCACCTTGAGCCCCTGCTGCACATGAAGCCGTGGTACCCTGATACACATCACCCTGAGCCCCTGCTGCACACGAAGCCGTGGTAACCTGATACACATCACCCTGAGCCCCTGCTGCACATGAAGCTGTGGTACCCTGATACACATCACCCTGAGCCCCTGCTGCACATGAAGCCATGGTACCCTGATACACATCACCCTGAGCCCCTGCTGCACAAGAAGCCGCGATCCCCTGATGCACAACACTTTGTGTCTCTTGTGCATGTGACGCCGCGGTCCCCTGATACACATCACCCTGAGCCCCTGCTGCACATGAAGCCGTGGTTCCCTGATACACATCACCCTGAGCCCCTGCTGCACATGAAGCCGCCATCCCTTGATACATATCACTCTGTGCCCCTGCTGCACATGAAGCCGCGATCCCCTGATGCACAACACTTTGTGTCTCTTGTGCATGTGATGCTGCGGTCCCCTGATACACATCACCCTGAGCCCCTGCTGCACATGAAGCCGTGGTACCCTGATACACATCACTCTGAGCCCCTGCTGCACATGAAGCAGCCATCCCTTGATACACATTACCCTGAGCCCCTGCTGCACATGAAGCCGTGGTACCCTGATGCACATCACCCTGTGCCCCTGTTGCACATGAAGCCATGGTACCCTGATGCACATCACCCTGAGCCCCTGCTGCACATGAAGCCGTGTTACCCTGATACACATCACCCTGAGCCCCTGCTGCACATGAAGCCGTGGTACCCTGATACACATCACCCTGAGCCCCTGCTGCACATGAAGCCGTGGTACCCTGATACACATCACCCTGAGCCACTGCTGCACATGAAGCCGTGGTACCCTGATACACATCACCCTGAGCCCCTGCTGCACATGAAGCCGCGATCCCCTGATGCACAACACTTTGCGTCTCTTGTGCATGTGATGCCGCGGTCCCCTGATACACATCACCCTGAGCCCTTGCTGCACATGAAGCTGTGGTTCCTTGATACACATCACCCTGAGCCCCTGCTGCACATGAAGCCGCCATCCCTTGATACATATCACTCTGTGCCCCTGCTGCACATGAAGCCGCGATCCCCTGATGCACAACACTTTGTGTCTCTTGTGCATGTGACGCCGTGGTCACCTGATACACATCACCCTCAGCCTCTGCTGCACATGAAGCCATGGTATCTTGATACACATCACCCTGAGCCCCTGCTGCACATGAAGCCGCCATCCCTTGATACACATCACCCTGAGCCCCTGCTGCACATGAAGCCGTGGTACCCTGATACACATCACCCTGTGCCCCTGTTGCACATGAAGCCGTGGTACCCTGATGCACATCACCCTGAGCCCCTGCTGCACATGAAGCCGTGGTACCCTGATACACATCACCCTGAGCCCCTGCTGCACATGAAGCCGTGGTACCCTGATACACATCACCCTGAGCCCCTGCTGCACATGAAGCCGTGGTACCCTGATACACATCACCCTGAGCCCCTGCTGCACATGAAGCCGTGGTACCCTGATACACATCACCCTGAGCCCCTGCTGCACATTAAGCCGCGATCCCCTGATGCACAACACTTTGTGTCTTTTGTGCATGTGACGCCGCGGTCCCCTGATACACATCACCCTGAGCCCTTGCTGCACATGAAGCCATGGTTCCCTGATACACATCACCCTGAGCCCCTGCTGCAGATGAAGCCGCCATCCCTTGATACATATCACTCTGTGCCCCTGCTGCACATGAAGCCGCGATCCCCTGATGCACAACACTTTGTGTCTCTTGTGCATGTGACGCCGCGGTCCCCTGATACACATCACCCTGAGCCCCTGCTGCACATGAAGCCATGGTACCCTGATGCACATCACCCTGTGCCCCTGTTGCACATGAAGCCGTGGTACCCTGATGCACATCACCCTGAGCCCCTGCTGCACATAAAGCCGTGGTACCCTGATACACATCACCCTGAGCCCCTGCTGCACATGAAGCTGTGGTACCCTGATACACATCACCCTAAGCCCCTGCTGCACATGAAGCCGTGGTACCCTGATACACATCACCCTGAGCCCCTGCTGCACATGAAGCCGTGGTACCCTGATACACATCACCCTGAGCCCCTGCTGCACATGAAGCCGCGATCCCCTGATGCAGTGTCTCTTGTGCATGTGACGCCGCGATCCCCTGATACACATCACCCTGAGCCCTTGCTGCACATGAAGCCGTGGTTCCCTGATACATTTCACCCTGAGCCCCTGCTGCACATGAAGACGCCATCCCTTGATACATATCACTCTGTGCCCCTGCTGCACATGAAGCCGCGATCCCCTGATGCACAACACTTTGTGTCTCTTGTGCATGTGACGCCGCGGTCCCCTGATACACATCACCCTGAGCCTCTGCTGCACATGAAGCCGTGGTACCCTGATACACATCACCCTGAGCCCCTGCTGCACATGAAGCCGCCATCCCTTGATACACATCACCCTGAGCCACTGCTGCACATAAAGCCGTGGTACCCTGATACACATCACCCTGTGCCCCTGTTGCACATGAAGCCGTGGTACCCTGATGCACATCACCCTGAGCCCCTGCTGCACATGAAGCTGTGGTACCCTGATACACATCACCCTGAGCCCCTGCTGCACATGAAGCCGTGGTACCCTGATACACATCATCCTGAGCCCCTGCTGCACATGAAGCCGTGGTACCCTGATACACATCACCCTGAGCCCCTGCTGCACATGAAGCCGCCATCCCTTGATACACATCACCCTGAGCCCCTGCTGCACATGAAGCAGTGGTACCCTGATACACATCACCCTGTGCCCCTGTTGCACATGAAGCCGTGGTACCCTGATGCACATCACCCTGAGCCCCTGCTGCACATGAAGCCGTGGTACCCTGATACACATCACCCTGAGCCCCTGCTGCACATGAAGCCGTGGTACCCTGATACACATCACCCTGAGCCCCTGCTGCACATGAAGCCGTGGTACCCTGATACACATCACCCTGAGCCCCTGCTGCACATGAAGCCGTGGTACCCTGATACACATCACCCTGAGCCCCTGCTGCACATGAAGCCGCGATCCCCTGATGCACAACACTTTGTGTCTCTTGTGCATGTGACGCTGCGGTCCCCTGATACACATCACCCTGAGCCCTTGCTGCACATGAAGCCGTGGTTCCCTGATACACATCACCCTGAGCCCCTGCTGCACATGAAGCCGCCATCCCTTGATACATATCACTCTGTGCCCCTGCTGCACATGAAGCCGCGATCCCCTGATGCACAACACTTTGTGTCTCTTGTGCATGTGACGCCGCGGTCCCCTGATACACATCACCCTGAGCCCCTGCTGCAGATGAAGCCGCCATCCCTTGATACATATCACTCTGTGCCCCTGCTGCACATGAAGCCGCGATCCCCTGATGCACAACACTTTGTGTCTCTTGTGCATGTGACGCCGCGGTCCCCTGATACACATCACCCTGAGCCCCTGCTGCACATGAAGCCGTGGTACCCTGATGCACATCACCCTGTGCCCCTGTTGCACATGAAGCCGTGGTACCCTGATGCACATCACCCTGAGCCCCTGCTGCACATGAAGCCGTGGTACCCTGATACACATCACCCTGAGCCCCTGCTGCACATGAAGCCGTGGTACCCTGATACACATCACCCTGAGCCCCTGCTGCACATGAAGCCGTGGTACCCTGATACACATCACCCTGAGCCCCTGCTGCACATGAAGCCGCGATCCCCTGATGCAGTGTCTCTTGTGCATGTGACGCCGCGGTCCCCTGATACACATCACCCTGAGCCCTTGCTGCACATGAAGCCGTGGTTCCCTGATACATTTCACCCTGAGCCCCTGCTGCACATGAAGCCGCCATCCCTTGATACATATCACTCTGTGCCCCTGCTGCACATGAAGCCGCGATCCCCTGATGCACAACACTTTGTGTCTCTTGTGCATGTGACGCCGCGGTCCCCTGATACACATCACCCTGAGCCTCTGCTGCACATGAAGCCGTGGTACCCTGATACACATCACCCTGAGCCCCTGCTGCACATGAAGCCGCCATCCCTTGATACACATCACCCTGAGCCCCTGCTGCACATAAAGCCGTGGTACCCTGATACACATCACCCTGTGCCCCTGTTGCACATGAAGCCGTGGTACCCTGATGCACATCACCCTGAGCCCCTGCTGCACATGAAGCTGTGGTACCCTGATACACATCACCCTGAGCCCCTGCTGCACATGAAGCCGTGGTACCCTGACACACAGCACCCTGAGCCCCTGCTGCACATGAAGCCGTGGTACTCTGATACACATCACCCTGAGCCCCTGCTGCACATGAAGCCGCCATCCCTTGATACACATCACCCTGAGCCCCTGCTGCACATGAAGCCGTGGTACCCTGATACACATCACCCTGTGCCCCTGTTGCACATGAAGCCGTGGTACCGTGATGCACATCACCCTGAGCCCCTGCTGCACATGAAGCCGTGGTACCCTGATACACATCACCCTGAGCCCCTGCTGCACATGAAGCCGTGGTACCCTGATACACATCACCCTGAGCCCCTGCTGCACATGAAGCCGTGGTACCCTGATACACATCACCCTGAGCCCCTGCTGCACATGAAGCTGTGGTACCCTGATACACATCACCCTGAGTCCCTGCTGCACATGAAGCCGTGGTACCCTGATACACATCACCCTGTGCCCCTGCTGCACATGAAGCCACGATCCCCTGATGCACAACACTTTGTGTCTCTTGTGCATGTGACGCTGCAGTCCCCTGATACACATCACCCTGAGCCCTTGCTGCACATGAAGCCGTGGTTCCCTGATACACATCACACTGAGCCCCTGCTGCACATGAAGCCTTGGTACCCTGATGCACATCACCCTGAGCCCCTGCTGCACATGAAGCCGTGGTACCCTGATACACATCACCCTGAGCCCCTGCTGCACATGAAGCCGTGGTACCCTGATACACATCACCCTGAGCCCCTGCTGCACATGAAGCCGTGGTACCCTGATACACATCACCCTGAGCCCCTGCTGCAGATGAAGCCGTGGTACCCTGATACACATCACCCTGAGCCCCTGCTGCACATGAAGCCGTGGTACCCTGATACACATCACCCTGAGCCCCTGCTGCACATGAAGCCGCGATCCCCTGATGCACAACACTTTGTGTCTCTTGTGCATGTGACAACGCGGTCCCCTGATACACATCACCCTGAGCCCTTGCTGCACATGAAGCCGTGGTTCCCTGATACACATCACCCTGAGCCCCTGCTGCACATGAAGCCGCCATCCCTTGATACATATCACTCTGTGCCCCTGCTGCACATGAAGCCGCGATCCCCTGATGCACAACAGTTTGTGTCTCTTGTGCATGTGATGCCGCAGTCCCCTGATACACATCACCCTGAGCCTCTGCTGCACATGAAGCCGTGGTACCCTGATACACATCACCCTGTGCCCCTGCTGCACATGATGCCGCCATCCCTTGATACACATCACCCTGAGCCCCTGCTGCACATGAAGCCGCGATCCCCTGATGCACAACACTTTGTGTCTCTTGTGCACGTGACGCCGCGGTCCCCTGATACACATCACCCTGAGCCCTTGCTGCACATGAAGCCGTGGTACCCTGATACACATCACCCTGAGCCCCTGCTGCACATGAAGCCGCCATCCCTTGATACACATCACCCTGAGCCCCTGCTGCACATGAAGCCGTTGTACCCTGATACACATCACCCTGAGCCCCTGCTGCACATGAAGCCGCCATCCCTTGATACATATCACTCTGTGCCCCTGCTGCACATGAAGCCGCCATCCCCTGATGCACAACACTTTGTGTCTCTTGTGCATGTGACACCGCGGTCCCCTGATACACATCACCCTGAGCCTCTGCTGCACATGAAGCCGTGGTACCATGATACACATCACCCTGAGCCCCTGCTGCACATGAAGCCGCCATCCCTTGATACACATCAACCTGAGCCCCTGCTGCACATGAAGCCGTGGTACCCTGATGCACATCACCCTGAGCCCCTGCTGCACATGAAGCCGTGGTACCCTGATACACATCACCCTGAGCCCCTGCTGCACATGAAGCCGTGGTACCCTGATACACATCACCCTGAGCCCCTGCTGCACATGAAGCCATGGTACCCTGATACACATCACCCTGAGCCCCTGCTGCACAAGAAGCCGCGATCCCCTGATGCACAACACTTTGTGTCTCTTGTGCATGTGACGCCGCGGTCCCCTGATACACATCACCCTGAGCCCCTGCTGCACATGAAGCCGTGGTTCCCTGATACACATCACCCTGAGCCCCTGCTGCACATGAAGCCGCCATCCCTTGATACATATCACTCTGTGCCCCTGCTGCACATGAAGCCGCGATCCCCTGATGCACAACACTTTGTGTCTCTTGTGCATGTGACGCTGCGGTCCCCTGATACACATCACCCTGAGCCCCTGCTGCACATGAAGCCGTGGTACCCTGATACACATCACTCTGAGCCCCTGCTGCACATGAAGCAGCCATCCCTTGATACACATTACCCTGAGCCCCTGCTGCACATGAAGCCGTGGTACCCTGATGCACATCACCCTGTGCCCCTGTTGCACAAGAAGCCATGGTACCCTGATGCACATCACCCTGAGCCCCTGCTGCACATGAAGCCGTGTTACCCTGATACACATCACCCTGAGCCCCTGCTGCACATGAAGCCGTGGTACCCTGATACACATCACCCTGAGCCCCTGCTGCACATGAAGCCGTGGTACCCTGATACACATCACCCTGAGCCACTGCTGCACATGAAGCCGTGGTACCCTGATACACATCACCCTGAGCCCCTGCTGCACATGAAGCCGTGGTACCCTGATACACATCACCCTGAGCCCCTGCTGCACACGAAGCCGTGGTAACCTGATACACATCACCCTGAGCCCCTGCTGCACATGAAGCTGTGGTACCCTGATACACATCACCCTGAGCCCCTGCTCCACATGAAGCCGTGGTACCCTGATACACATCACCCTGAGCCCCTGCTGCACATGAAGCCGTGTTACCCTGATACACATCACCCTGAGCCCCTGCTCCACATGAAGCCGTGGTACCCTGATACACATCACCCTGAGCCCCTGCTGCACACGAAGCCGTGGTAACCTGATACACATCACCCTGAGCCCCTGCTGC
This sequence comes from Triturus cristatus, assembly GCF_964204655.1. Classification (NCBI taxonomy): domain Eukaryota; kingdom Metazoa; phylum Chordata; class Amphibia; order Caudata; family Salamandridae; genus Triturus; species Triturus cristatus. Next base: position 2,212,346 of record NW_028187373.1, read on the forward strand.
ACATGAAGCCGTGGTACCCTGATACACATCACCCAGAGCCCCTGCTGCACATGAAGCCGTGGTACCCTGATACACATCACCTTGAGCCCCTGCTGCACATGAAGCCGTGGTACCCTGATACACATCACCCTGAGCCCCTGCTGCACACGAAGCCGTGGTAACCTGATTCACATCACCCTGAGCCCCTGCTGCACATGAAGCTGTGGTACCCTGATACACATCACCCTGAGCCCCTGCTGCACATGAAGCCATGGTACCCTGATACACATCACCCTGAGCCCCTGCTGCACAAGAAGCCGCGATCCCCTGATGCACAACACTTTGTGTCTCTTGTGCATGTGACGCCGCGGTCCCCTGATACACATCACCCTGAGCCCCTGCTGCACATGAAGCCGTGGTTCCCTGATACACATCACCCTGAGCCCCTGCTGCACATGAAGCCGCCATCCCTTGATACATATCACTCTGTGCCCCTGCTGCACATGAAGCCGCGATCCCCTGATGCACAACACTTTGTGTCTCTTGTGCATGTGACGCTGCGGTCCCCTGATACACATCACCCTGAGCCCCTGCTGCACATGAAGCCGTGGTACCCTGATACACATCACTCTGAGCCCCTGCTGCACATGAAGCAGCCATCCCTTGATACACATTACCCTGAGCCCCTGCTGCACATGAAGCCGTGGTACCCTGATGCACATCACCCTGTGCCCCTGTTGCACATGAAGCCATGGTACCCTGATGCACATCACCCTGAGCCCCTGCTGCACATGAAGCCGTGTTACCCTCATACACATCACCCTGAGCCCCTGCTGCACATGAAGCCGTGGTACCCTGATACACATCACCCTGAGCCCCTGCTGCACATGAAGCCGTGGTACCCTGATACACATCACCCTGAGCCACTGCTGCACATGAAGCCGTGGTACCCTGATACACATCACCCTGAGCCCCTGCTGCACATGAAGCCGCGATCCCCTGATGCACAACACTTTGCGTCTCTTGTGCATGTGATGCCGCGGTCCCCTGATACACATCACCCTGAGCCCTTGCTGCACATGAAGCTGTGGTTCCTTGATACACATCACCCTGAGCCCCTGCTGCACATGAAGCCGCCATCCCTTGATACATATCACTCTGTGCCCCTGCTGCACATGAAGCCGCGATCCCCTGATGCACAACACTTTGTGTCTCTTGTGCATGTGACGCCGTGGTCACCTGATACACATCACCCTCAGCCTCTGCTGCACATGAAGCCATGGTACCCTGATGCACATCACCCTGTGCCCCTGTTGCACATGAAGCCGTGGTACCCTGATGCACATCACCCGGAGCCCCTGCTGCACATAAAGCCGTGGTACCCTGATACACATCACCCTGAGCCCCTGCTGCACATGAAGCCGTGGTACCCTGATACACATCACCCTAAGCCCCTGCTGCACATGAAGCCGTGGTACCCTGATACACATCACCCTGAGCCCCTGCTGCACATGAAGCCGTGGTACCCTGATACACATCACCCTGAGCCCCTGCTGCACATGAAGCCGCGATCCCCTGATGCAGTGTCTCTTGTGCATGTGACGCCGCGATCCCCTGATACACATCACCCTGAGCCCTTGCTGCACATGAAGCCGTGGTTCCCTGATACATTTCACCCTGAGCCCCTGCTGCACATGAAGACGCCATCCCTTGATACATATCACTCTGTGCCCCTGCTGCACATGAAGCCGCGATCCCCTGATGCACAACACTTTGTGTCTCTTGTGCATGTGACGCCGCGGTCCCCTGATACACATCACCCTGAGCCTCTGCTGCACATGAAGCCGTGGTACCCTGATACACATCACCCTGAGCCCCTGCTGCACATGAAGCCGCCATCCCTTGATACACATCACCCTGAGCCACTGCTGCACATAAAGCCGTGGTACCCTGATACACATCACCCTGTGCCCCTGTTGCACATGAAGCCGTGGTACCCTGATGCACATCACCCTGAGCCCCTGCTGCACATGAAGCTATGGTACCCTGATACACATCACCCTGAGCCCCTGCTGCACATGAAGCCGTGGTACCCTGATACACATCATCCTGAGCCCCTGCTGCACATGAAGCCGTGGTACCCTGATACACATCACCCTGAGCCCCTGCTGCACATGAAGCCGCCATCCCTTGATACACATCACCCTGAGCCCCTGCTGCACATGAAGCAGTGGTACCCTGATACACATCACCCTGTGCCCCTGTTGCACATGAAGCCGTGGTACCCTGATGCACATCACCCTGAGCCCCTGCTGCACATGAAGCCGTGGTACCCTGATACACATCACCCTGAGCCCCTGCTGCACATGAAGCCGTGGTACCCTGATACACATCACCCTGAGCCCCTGCTGCACATGAAGCCGTGGTACCCTGATACACATCACCCTGAGCCCCTGCTGCACATGAAGCCGTGGTACCCTGATACACATCACCCTGAGTCCCTGCTGCACATGAAGCCGTGGTACCCTGATACACATCACCCTGAGCCCCTGCTGCACATGAAGCCGCGATCCCCTGATGCACAACACTTTGTGTCTCTTGTGCATGTGACGCTGCGGTCCCCTGATACACATCACCCTGAGCCCTTGCTGCACATGAAGCCGTGGTTCCCTGATACACATCACCCTGAGCCCCTGCTGCACATGAAGCCCCCATCCCTTGATACATATCACTCTGTGCCCCTGCTGCACATGAAGCCGCGATCCCCTGATGCACAACACTTTGTGTCTCTTGTGCATGTGATGCCGCGGTCCCCTGATACACATCACCCTGAGCCCCTGCTGCAGATGAAGCCGCCATCCCTTGATACATATCACTCTGTGCCCCTGCTGCACATGAAGCCGCGATCCCCTGATGCACAACACTTTGTGTCTCTTGTGCATGTGACGCCGCGGTCCCCTGATACACATCACCCTGAGCCCCTGCTGCACATGAAGCCGTGGTACCCTGATGCACATCACCCTGTGCCCCTGTTGCACATGAAGCCGTGGTACCCTGATGCACATCACCCTGAGCCCCTGCTGCACATGAAGCCGTGGTACCCTGATACACATCACCCTGAGCCCCTGCTGCACATGAAGCCGTGGTACCCTGATACACATCACCCTGAGCCCCTGCTGCACATGAAGCCGTGGTACCCTGATACACATCACCCTGAGCCCCTGCTGCACATGAAGCCGCGATCCCCTGATGCAGTGTCTCTTGTGCATGTGACGCCGCGGTCCCCTGATACACATCACCCTGAGCCCTTGCTGCACATGAAGCCGTGGTTCCCTGATACATTTCACCCTGAGCCCCTGCTGCACATGAAGCCGCCATCCCTTGATACATATCACTCTGTGCCCCTGCTGCACATGAAGCCGCGATCCCCTGATGCACAACACTTTGTGTCTCTTGTGCATGTGACGCCGCGGTCCCCTGATACACATCACCCTGAGCCTCTGCTGCACATGAAGCCGTGGTACCCTGATACACATCACCCTGAGCCCCTGCTGCACATGAAGCCGCCATCCCTTGATACACATCACCCTGAGCCCCTGCTGCACATAAAGCCGTGGTACCCTGATACACATCACCCTGTGCCCCTGTTGCACATGAAGCCGTGGTACCCTGATGCACATCACCCTGAGCCCCTGCTGCACATGAAGCTGTGGTACCCTGATACACATCACCCTGAGCCCCTGCTGCACATGAAGCCGTGGTACTCTGATACACATCACCCTGAGCCACTGCTGCACATGAAGCCGCCATCCCTTGATACACATCACCCTGAGCCCCTGCTGCACATGAAGCCGTGGTACCCTGATACACATCACCCTGTGCCCCTGTTGCACATGAAGCCGTGGTACCGTGATGCACATCACCCTGAGCCCCTGCTGCACATGAAGCCGTGGTACCCTGATACACATCACCCTGAGCCCCTGCTGCACATGAAGCCGTGGTACCCTGATACACATCACCCTGAGCCCCTGCTGCACATGAAGCCGTGGTACCCTGATACACATCACCCTGAGCCCCTGCTGCACATGAAGCCGTGGTACCCTGATACACATCACCCTGAGTCCCTGCTGCACATGAAGCCGTGGTACCCTGATACACATCACCCTGTGCCCCTGCTGCACATGAAGCCACGATCCCCTGATGCACAACACTTTGTGTCTCTTGTGCATGTGACGCTGCAGTCCCCTGATACACATCACCCTGAGCCCTTGCTGCACATGAAGAAGTGGTTCCCTGATACACATCACACTGAGCCCCTGCTGCACATGAAGGCTTGGTACCCTGATGCACATCACCCTGAGCCCCTGCTGCACATGAAGCCGTGGTACCCTGATACACATCACCCTGAGCCCCTGCTGCACATGAAGCCGTGGTACCCTGATACACATCACCCTGAGCCCCTGCTGCACATGAAGCCGTGGTACCCTGATACACATCACCCTGAGCCCCTGCTGCAGATGAAGCCGTGGTACCCTGATACACATCACCCTGAGCCCCTGCTGCACATGAAGCCGTGGTACCCTGATACACATCACCCTGAGCCCCTGCTGCACATGAAGCCGCGATCCCCTGATGCACAACACTTTGTGTCTCTTGTGCATGTGACAACGCGGTCCCCTGATACACATCACCCTGAGCCCTTGCTGCACATGAAGCCGTGGTTCCCTGATACACATCACCCTGAGCCCCTGCTGCACATGAAGCCGCCATCCCTTGATACATATCACTCTGTGCCCCTGCTGCACATGAAGCCGCGATCCCCTGATGCACAACAGTTTGTGTCTCTTGTGCATGTGATGCCGCAGTCCCCTGATACACATCACCCTGAGCCTCTGCTGCACATGAAGCCGTGGTACCCTGATACACATCACCCTGTGCCCCTGCTGCACATGATGCCGCCATCCCTTGATACACATCACCCTGAGCCCCTGCTGCACATGAAGCCGCGATCCCCTGATGCACAACACTTTGTGTCTCTTGTGCACGTGACGCCGCGGTCCCCTGATACACATCACCCTGAGCCCTTGCTGCACATGAAGCCGTGGTATCCTGATACACATCACCCTGAGCCCCTGCTGCACATGAAGCCGCCATCCCTTGATACACATCACCCTGAGCCCCTGCTGCACATGAAGCCGTTGTACCCTGATACACATCACCCTGAGCCCCTGCTGCACATGAAGCCGCCATCCCTTGATACATATCACTCTGTGCCCCTGCTGCACATGAAGCCGCCATCCCCTGATGCACAACACTTTGTGTCTCTTGTGCATGTGACACCGCGGTCCCCTGATACACATCACCCTGAGCCTCTGCTGCACATGAAGCCGTGGTACCATGATACACATCACCCTGAGCCCCTGCTGCACATGAAGCCGCCATCCCTTGATACACATCAACCTGAGCCCCTGCTGCACATGAAGCCGTGGTACCCTGATACACATCACCCTGTGCCCCTGTTGCACATGAAGCCGTGGTACCCTGATGCACATCACCCTGAGCCCCTGCTGCACATGAAGCCGTGGTACCCTGATACACATCACCCTGAGCCCCTGCTGCACATGAAGCCGTGGTACCCTGATACACATCACCCTGAGCCCCTGCTGCACATGAAGCCATGGTACCCTGATACACATCACCCTGAGCCCCTGCTGCACAAGAAGCCGCGATCCCCTGATGCACAACACTTTGTGTCTCTTGTGCATGTGACGCCGCGGTCCCCTGATACACATCACCCTGAGCCCCTGCTGCACATGAAGCCGTGGTTCCCTGATACACATCACCCTGAGCCCCTGCTGCACATGAAGCCGCCATCCCTTGATACATATCACTCTGTGCCCCTGCTGCACATGAAGCCGCGATCCCCTGATGCACAACACTTTGTGTCTCTTGTGCATGTGACGCTGCGGTCCCCTGATACACATCACCCTGAGCCCCTGCTGCACATGAAGCCGTGGTACCCTGATACACATCACTCTGAGCCCCTGCTGCACATGAAGCAGCCATCCCTTGATACACATTACCCTGAGCCCCTGCTGCACATGAAGCCGTGGTACCCTGATGCACATCACCCTGTGCCCCTGTTGCACAAGAAGCCATGGTACCCTGATGCACATCACCCTGAGCCCCTGCTGCACATGAAGCCGTGTTACCCTCATACACATCACCCTGAGCCCCTGCTGCACATGAAGCCGTGGTACCCTGATACACATCACCCTGAGCCCCTGCTGCACATGAAGCCGTGGTACCCTGATACACATCACCCTGAGCCACTGCTGCACATGAAGCCGTGGTACCCTGATACACATCACCCTGAGCCCCTGCTGCACATGAAGCCGTGGTACCCTGATACACATCACCCTGAGCCCCTGCTGCACACGAAGCCGTGGTAACCTGATACACATCACCCTGAGCCCCTGCTGCACATGAAGCTGTGGTACCCTGATACACATCACCCTGAGCCCCTGCTCCACATGAAGCCGTGGTACCCTGATACACATCACCCTGAGCCCCTGCTGCACATGAAGCCGTGTTACCCTGATACACATCACCCTGAGCCCCTGCTCCACATGAAGCCGTGGTACCCTGATACACATCACCCTGAGCCCCTGCTGCACACGAAGCCGTGGTAACCTGATACACATCACCCTGAGCCCCTGCTGCACATGAAGCCGTGGTACCCTGATACACATCACCCAGAGCCCCTGCTGCACATGAAGCCGTGGTACCCTGATACACATCACCTTGAGCCCCTGCTGCACATGAAGCCGTGGTACCCTGATACACATCACCCTGAGCCCCTGCTGCACACGAAGCCGTGGTAACCTGATTCACATCACCCTGAGCCCCTGCTGCGCATGAAGCTGTGGTACCCTGATACACATCACCCTGAGCCCCTGCTGCACATGAAGCCATGGTACCCTGATACACATCACCCTGAGCCCCTGCTGCACAAGAAGCCGCGATCCCCTGATGCACAACACTTTGTGTCTCTTGTGCATGTGACGCCGCGGTCCCCTGATACACATCACCCTGAGCCCCTGCTGCACATGAAGCCGTGGTTCCCTGATACACATCACCCTGAGCCCCTGCTGCACATGAAGCCGCCATCCCTTGATACATATCACTCTGTGCCCCTGCTGCACATGAAGCCGCGATCCCCTGATGCACAACACTTTGTGTCTCTTGTGCATGTGACGCTGCGGTCCCCTGATACACATCACCCTGAGCCCCTGCTGCACATGAAGCCGTGGTACCCTGATACACATCACTCTGAGCCCCTGCTGCACATGAAGCAGCCATCCCTTGATACACATTACCCTGAGCCCCTGCTGCACATGAAGCCGTGGTACCCTGATGCACATCACCCTGTGCCCCTGTTGCACATGAAGCCATGGTACCCTGATGCACATCACCCTGAGCCCCTGCTGCACATGAAGCCGTGTTACCCTGATACACATCACCCTGAGCCCCTGCTGCACATGAAGCCGTGGTACCCTGATACACATCACCCTGAGCCCCTGCTGCACATGAAGCCGTGGTACCCTGATACACATCACCCTGAGCCACTGCTGCACATGAAGCCGTGGTACCCTGATACACATCACCCTGAGCCCCTGCTGCACATGAAGCCGCGATCCCCTGATGCACAACACTTTGCGTCTCTTGTGCATGTGATGCCGCGGTCCCCTGATACACATCACCCTGAGCCCTTGCTGCACATGAAGCTGTGGTTCCTTGATACACATCACCCTGAGCCCCTGCTGCACATGAAGCCGCCATCCCTTGATACATATCACTCTGTGCCCCTGCTGCACATGAAGCCGCGATCCCCTGATGCACAACACTTTGTGTCTCTTGTGCATGTGACGCCGTGGTCACCTGATACACATCACCCTCAGCCTCTGCTGCACATGAAGCCATGGTACCCTGATGCACATCACCCTGTGCCCCTGTTGCACATGAAGCCGTGGTACCCTGATGCACATCACCCGGAGCCCCTGCTGCACATAAAGCCGTGGTACCCTGATACACATCACCCTGAGCCCCTGCTGCACATGAAGCCGTGGTACCCTGATACACATCACCCTAAGCCCCTGCTGCACATGAAGCCGTGGTACCCTGATACACATCACCCTGAGCCCCTGCTGCACATGAAGCCGTGGTACCCTGATACACATCACCCTGAGCCCCTGCTGCACATGAAGCCGCGATCCCCTGATGCAGTGTCTCTTGTGCATGTGACGCCGCGATCCCCTGATACACATCACCCTGAGCCCTTGCTGCACATGAAGCCGTGGTTCCCTGATACATTTCACCCTGAGCCCCTGCTGCACATGAAGACGCCATCCCTTGATACATATCACTCTGTGCCCCTGCTGCACATGAAGCCGCGATCCCCTGATGCACAACACTTTGTGTCTCTTGTGCATGTGACGCCGCGGTCCCCTGATACACATCACCCTGAGCCTCTGCTGCACATGAAGCCGTGGTACCCTGATACACATCACCCTGAGCCCCTGCTGCACATGAAGCCGCCATCCCTTGATACACATCACCCTGAGCCACTGCTGCACATAAAGCCGTGGTACCCTGATACACATCACCCTGTGCCCCTGTTGCACATGAAGCCGTGGTACCCTGATGCACATCACCCTGAGCCCCTGCTGCACATGAAGCTATGGTACCCTGATACACATCACCCTGAGCCCCTGCTGCACATGAAGCCGTGGTACCCTGATACACATCATCCTGAGCCCCTGCTGCACATGAAGCCGTGGTACCCTGATACACATCACCCTGAGCCCCTGCTGCACATGAAGCCGCCATCCCTTGATACACATCACCCTGAGCCCCTGCTGCACATGAAGCAGTGGTACCCTGATACACATCACCCTGTGCCCCTGTTGCACATGAAGCCGTGGTACCCTGATGCACATCACCCTGAGCCCCTGCTGCACATGAAGCCGTGGTACCCTGATACACATCACCCTGAGCCCCTGCTGCACATGAAGCCGTGGTACCCTGATACACATCACCCTGAGCCCCTGCTGCACATGAAGCCGTGGTACCCTGATACACATCACCCTGAGCCCCTGCTGCACATGAAGCCGTGGTACCCTGATACACATCACCCTGAGTCCCTGCTGCACATGAAGCCGTGGTACCCTGATACACATCACCCTGAGCCCCTGCTGCACATGAAGCCGCGATCCCCTGATGCACAACACTTTGTGTCTCTTGTGCATGTGACGCTGCGGTCCCCTGATACACATCACCCTGAGCCCTTGCTGCACATGAAGCCGTGGTTCCCTGATACACATCACCCTGAGCCCCTGCTGCACATGAAGCCGCCATCCCTTGATACATATCACTCTGTGCCCCTGCTGCACATGAAGCCGCGATCCCCTGATGCACAACACTTTGTGTCTCTTGTGCATGTGACGCCGCGGTCCCCTGATACACATCACCCTGAGCCCCTGCTGCAGATGAAGCCGCCATCCCTTGATACATATCACTCTGTGCCCCTGCTGCACATGAAGCCGCGATCCCCTGATGCACAACACTTTGTGTCTCTTGTGCATGTGACGCCGCGGTCCCCTGATACACATCACCCTGAGCCCCTGCTGCACATGAAGCCGTGGTACCCTGATGCACATCACCCTGTGCCCCTGTTGCACATGAAGCCGTGGTACCCTGATGCACATCACCCTGAGCCCCTGCTGCACATGAAGCCGTGGTACCCTGATACACATCACCCTGAGCCCCTGCTGCACATGAAGCCGTGGTACCCTGATACACATCACCCTGAGCCCCTGCTGCACATGAAGCCGTGGTACCCTGATACACATCACCCTGAGCCCCTGCTGCACATGAAGCCGCGATCCCCTGATGCAGTGTCTCTTGTGCATGTGACGCCGCGGTCCCCTGATACACATCACCCTGAGCCCTTGCTGCACATGAAGCCGTGGTTCCCTGATACATTTCACCCTGAGCCCCTGCTGCACATGAAGCCGCCATCCCTTGATACATATCACTCTGTGCCCCTGCTGCACATGAAGCCGCGATCCCCTGATGCACAACACTTTGTGTCTCTTGTGCATGTGACGCCGCGGTCCCCTGATACACATCACCCTGAGCCTCTGCTGCACATGAAGCCGTGGTACCCTGATACACATCACCCTGAGCCCCTGCTGCACATGAAGCCGCCATCCCTTGATACACATCACCCTGAGCCCCTGCTGCACATAAAGCCGTGGTACCCTGATACACATCACCCTGTGCCCCTGTTGCACATGAAGCCGTGGTACCCTGATGCACATCACCCTGAGCCCCTGCTGCACATGAAGCTGTGGTACCCTGATACACATCACCCTGAGCCCCTGCTGCACATGAAGCCGTGGTACCCTGATACACAGCACCCTGAGCCCCTGCTGCACATGAAGCCGTGTGTTAGAAAAGGTAGACGGACCGGGAGGGCCGGCCGGGGTCAGGGGGAGAGGTCTCCGGGGAGAGCCGTCTCCAGCGATCGTACAGACAAGTAACTTCCCCCCCCCACAGACAGGAATCACACACGGATAAGGTTCAGTGTTCTTTATAGGTACTTAGTTATGATACGGTAGAATGGTACAAGGAGGTCTGGACGCCGGGGTCCCCTCGATTAGAGTCTCGTAAGGTAGGGAAGGGGGTAGCGGGTCAGTCTATTTACCAATCAGGTAGTTCGGATGAGATGATGATGAGCTCACAATCCTCGAGCTTGGTGTTTAGGTGGTACGGTCCGCGGCAGCGCCAGCAGGTCCCGGTAAGGATGGTTGATACAACGGGCAGCGGCAGCGCCAGCAGGTCCCCGGAAGATGTACGGTCCGCGGCAGCGCCAGCAGGTCCCGGTGAGGATGGTCGTTACAACGGGCCGCGGCAGCGCCAGCAGGTCCCAGGAAGATGACGGTCCGCGGCAGCGCCAGCAGGTCCCGGTGAGGATGGTCGTTACAACGGGCCGCGGCAGCGCCAGCAGGTCCCAGGAAGATGAAGGTAGCAGAAGGCCGCGGCAGCGCCAGCAGGCAGGACGATGGTTCACAAGAGCGGGCTACGGCAGCGCCAGTAGACCGTCAGGGTTGAGTTCACTCGGTGTCTCTCGACTCCAGGATACAACTGCCTTCCTGCTCCGGAGCTGTCTTAGTTATAGGGCTGGTGCCCTTTGATGTCCGGACCCTCGCGCTTGGAGGTCGGAGGGTCCGGGATGAAGGTGTCCAGACACCCAGCAGGGGGTGGAGCCAGCGCCTGGGGGCTGCTGGAGGCGATCGGCACCTGGCGGGGGAAGAGCTCTTGACGCTTCGTTCTCCCATTGTCCTGCCAAGTGGTCCGCTCACCTCCTGGGTGGATGGTGGTGCCGGGATGTCGGGGCCGGCCAGGCCCGGGGTTAGGGTCGAGGTGAGGCCACGCGGCCGCGTGGTGCAGGGCCCAAGATGGCGGCTTGACCCGGCCGGGGAAGCCGGTGGGGCTGGACCCCGTGATGAGTAGGGGTCCGAGGGCAGAGGGTCCGTCGGGAGACGGAGTACAGGGGCTTGTCACGGGGGTATGCCGGGTGGGCCGGAGCTCGGGCCCTGTCGTGCGGGGGGGGAGCAAGCCCTCTGGGTGGCCTGTCCAACACCGTGGTACTCTGATACACATCACCCTGAGCCCCTGCTGCACATGAAGCCGCCATCCCTTGATACACATCACCCTGAGCCCCTGCTGCACATGAAGCCGTGGTACCCTGATACACATCACCCTGTGCCCCTGTTGCACATGAAGCCGTGGTACCGTGATGCACATCACCCTGAGCCCCTGCTGCACATGAAGCCGTGGTACCCTGATACACATCACCCTGAGCCCCTGCTGCACATGAAGCCGTGGTACCCTGATACACATCACCCTGAGCCCCTGCTGCACATGAAGCCGTGGTACCCTGATACACATCACCCTGAGCCCCTGCTGCACATGAAGCCGTGGTACCCTGATACACATCACCCTGAGTCCCTGCTGCACATGAAGCCGTGGTACCCTGATACACATCACCCTGTGCCCCTGCTGCACATGAAGCCACGATCCCCTGATGCACAACACTTTGTGTCTCTTGTGCATGTGACGCTGCAGTCCCCTGATACACATCACCCTGAGCCCTTGCTGCACATGAAGCCGTGGTTCCCTGATACACATCACACTGAGCCCCTGCTGCACATGAAGCCTTGGTACCCTGATGCACATCACCCTGAGCCCCTGCTGCACATGAAGCCGTGGTACCCTGATACACATCACCCTGAGCCCCTGCTGCACATGAAGCCGTGGTACCCTGATACACATCACCCTGAGCCCCTGCTGCACATGAAGCCGTGGTACCCTGATACACATCACCCTGAGCCCCTGCTGCAGATGAAGCCGTGGTACCCTGATACACATCACCCTGAGCCCCTGCTGCACATGAAGCCGTGGTACCCTGATACACATCACCCTGAGCCTCTGCTGCACATGAAGCCGCGATCCCCTGATGCACAACACTTTGTGTCTCTTGTGCATGTGACAACGCGGTCCCCTGATACACATCACCCTGAGCCCTTGCTGCACATGAAGCCGTGGTTCCCTGATACACATCACCCTGAGCCCCTGCTGCACATGAAGCCGCCATCCCTTGATACATATCACTCTGTGCCCCTGCTGCACATGAAGCCGCGATCCCCTGATGCACAACAGTTTGTGTCTCTTGTGCATGTGATGCCGCAGTCCCCTGATACACATCACCCTGAGCCTCTGCTGCACATGAAGCCGTGGTACCCTGATACACATCACCCTGTGCCCCTGCTGCACATGATGCCGCCATCCCTTGATACACATCACCCTGAGCCCCTGCTGCACATGAAGCCGCGATCCCCTGATGCACAACACTTTGTGTCTCTTGTGCACGTGACGCCGCGGTCCCCTGATACACATCACCCTGAGCCCTTGCTGCACATGAAGCCGTGGTACCCTGATACACATCACCCTGAGCCCCTGCTGCACATGAAGCCGCCATCCCTTGATACACATCACCCTGAGCCCCTGCTGCACATGAAGCCGTTGTACCCTGATACACATCACCCTGAGCCCCTTCTGCACATGAAGCCGCCATCCCTTGATACATATCACTCTGTGCCCCTGCTGCACATGAAGCCGCCATCCCCTGATGCACAACACTTTGTGTCTCTTGTGCATGTGACACCGCGGTCCCCTGATACACATCACCCTGAGCCTCTGCTGCACATGAAGCCGTGGTACCATGATACACATCACCCTGAGCCCCTGCTGCACATGAAGCCGCCATCCCTTGATACACATCAACCGGAGCCCCTGCTGCACATGAAGCCGTGGTACCCTGATACACATCACCCTGTGCCCCTGTTGCACATGAAGCCGTGGTACCCTGATGCACATCACCCTGAGCCCCTGCTGCACATGAAGCCGTGGTACCCTGATACACATCACCCTGAGCCCCTGCTGCACATGAAGCCGTGGTACCCTGATACACATCACCCTGAGCCCCTGCTGCAAATGAAGCCGTGGTACCCTGATACACATCACCCTGAGCCCCTGCTGCACATGAAGCCGTGGTACCCTGATACACATCACCCTGAGCCCCTGCTGCACATGAAGCCGTGGTACCCTCATACACATCACCCTGAGCCCCTGCTGCATATGAAGCCGCGATCCCCTGATGCACAACACTTTGTGTCTCTTGTGCATGTGACGCCGCGGTCCCCTGATACACATCACCCTGAGCCCTTGCTGCACATGAAGCCGTGGTTCCCTGAAACACATCACCCTGAGCCCCTGCTGCACATGAAGCCGCCATCCCTTGATACATATCACTCTGTGCCCCTGCTGCACATGAAGCTGCGATCACCTGATGCACAACACTTTGTGTCTCTTGTACATGTGACACCGCGGTCCCCTGATACACATCACCCTGAGCCTTTGCTGCACATGAAGCCGTGGTACCCTGATACACATCACCCTGAGCCCCTGCTGCACATGAAGCCGTGGTACCCTGATGCACATCACCCTGAGCCCCTGCTGCACATGAAGCCGTGGTACCCTGATAAGCATCACCCTGAGCCCCTGCTGCACATGAAGCCGTGGTACCCTGATACACATCACCCTGAGCCCCTGCTGCACATGAAGCTGTGGTACCCTGATACACATCACCCTGAGCCCCTGCTGCACATGAAGCCGTGGTACCCTGATACACATCACCCTGAGCCCCTGCTGCACATGAAGACGCGATCCCCTGATGCACAACACTTTGTGTCTCTTGTGCATGTGACGCCGCGGTCCCCTGATACACATCACCCTGAGCCCTTGCTGCACATGAAGCCGTGGTTCCCTGATACAGATCACCCTGAGCCCCTGCTGCACATGAAGTCGCCATCCCTTGATACATATCACTCTGTGCCCCTGCTGCACATGAAGCCGCGATCCCCTGATGCACAACACTTTGTGTCTCTTGTGCATGTGACGCCGTGGTCCCCTGATACACATCACCCTGAGCCTCTGCTGCACATGAAGCCGTGGTACCCTGATACACATCACCCTGAGCCCCTGCTGCACATGAAGCCGCCATCCCTTGATACACATCACCCTGAGCCCCTGCTGCACATGAAGCCGTTGTACCCTGATACACATCACCCTGAGCCCCTGCTGCACATGAAGCCGCCATCCCTTGATACATATCACTCTGTGCCCCTGCTGCACATGAAGCCGCCATCCCCTGATGCACAACACTTTGTCTCTCTTGTGCATGTGACGCTGCGGTCCCCTGATACACATCACCCTGAGCCTCTGCTGCACATGAAGCCGTGGTACCCTGATACACATCACCCTGAGCGCCTGCTGCACATGATGCCGCTATCTCTTGATACACATCACCCTGAGCCCCTGCTGCACATGAAGCCGTGGTACCCTGATACACATCACCCTGTGCCCCTGTGGCACATGAAGCCGTGGTACCCTGATGCATATCACCCTGAGCCCCTGCTGCACATGAAGCCGTGGTACCCTGATACACATCACCCTGAGCCCCTGCTGCACATGAAGCTGTGGTACCCTGATACACATCACCCTGAGCCCCTGCTGCACATGAAGCTGTGGTACCCTGATACACATCACCCTGAGCCCCTGCTGCACATGAAGCCGCCATCCCTTGATACACATCACCCTGAGCCCCTGCTGCACATGAAGCCGTTGTACCCTGATACACATCATCCTGAGCCCCTGCTGCACATGAAGCAGCCATCCCTTGATACATATCACTCTGTGCCCCTGCTGCACATGAAGCCGCCATCCCCTGATGCACAACACTTTGTGTCTCTTGTGCATGTGATGCCGCGGTCCCCTGATACACATTACCTTCTGCACATGAAGCTGTGGTACCCTGATACACATCACCCTGAGCCCCTGCTGCACATGAAGCCGCCATCCCTTGATACACATCACCCTGAGCCCCTGCTGCACATGAAGCCGTGGTACCCTGATACACATCACCCTGTGCCCCTGTTGCACATGAAGCCGTGGTACCCTGATGCACATCACCCTGAGCCCCTGCTGCACATGAAGCCGTGGTCCCCTGATACACATCACCCTGAGCCCCTGCTGCACATGAAGCCGTGGTACCCTGATACACATCACCCTGAGCCCCTGCTGCACATGAAGCCGTGGTACACTGATACACATCACCCTTAGCCCCTGCTGCACATGAAGCCGTGGTACCCTGATACACATCACCCTGAGCCCCTGCTGCACATGAAGCCGCCATCCCTTGATACACATCACCCTGAGCCCCTGCTGCACATGAAGCCGTTGTACCCTGATACACATCACCCTGAGCCCATGCTGCACATGAAGCTGTGGTTCCTTGATACACATCACCCTGAGCCCCTGCTGCACATGAAGCCGCCATCCCTTGATACATATCACTCTGTGCCCCTGCTGCACATGAAGCCGCGATCCCCTGATGCACAACACTTTGTGTCTCTTGTGCATGTGACGCCGCGGTCCCCTGATACACATCACCCTGAGCCTCTGCTGCACGTGAAGCCGTGGTACCCTGATACACATCACCCTGAGCCCCTGCTGCACATGAATCCGCCATCCCTTGATACACATCACCCTGAGCCCCTGCTGCACATGAAGCCGCGATCCCCTGATGCACAACACTTTGAGTCTCTTGTGCATGTGACACCGCGGTCCCCTGATACACATCACCCTGAGCCCTTGCTGCACATGAAGCCGTGGTACCCTGATACACATCACCCTGAGCCCCTGCTGCACATGAAGCCGCCATCCCTTGATACACATCACCCTGAGCCCCTGCTGCACATGAAGCCGTTGTACCCTGATACACATCACCCTGAGCCCCTGCTGCACATGAAGCCGCCATCCATTGATACATATCACTCTGTGCCCCTGCTGCACATGAAGCCGCCATCCCCTGATGCACAACACTTTGTCTCTCTTGTGCATGTGACGCCGCGGTCCCCTGATACACATCACCCTGAGCCTCTGCTGCACATGAAGCCGTGGTACCCTGATACACATCACCCTGAGCCCCTGCTGCACATGATGCCGCCATCTCTTGATACACATCACCCTGAGCCCCTGCTGCACATGAAGCCGTGGTACCCTGATACACATCACCCTGTGCCCCTGTTGCACATGAAGCCGTGGTACCCTGATGCACATCACCCTGAGCCCCTGCTGCACATGAAGCCGTGGTACCCTGATACACATCACCCTGAGCCCCTGCTGCACATGAAGCCGTGGTACCCTGATACACATCACCCTGAGCCCCTGCTGCACATGAAGCCGTGGTACCCTGATACACATCACCCTGAGCCCCTGCTGCACATGAAGCCGCCATCCCTTGATACACATCACCCTGAGCCCCTGCTGCACATGAAGCCGTTGTACCCTGATACACATCACCCTGAGCCCCTGCTGCACATGAAGCCGTGGTACCCTGATGCACATCACCCTGAGCCCCTGCTGCACATGAAGCCGTGGTACCCTGATAAGCATCACCCTGAGCCCCTGCTGCACATGAAGCCGTGGTACCCTGATACACATCACCCTGAGCCCCTGCTGCACATGAAGCTGTGGTACCCTGATACACATCACCCTGAGCCCCTGCTGCACATGAAGCCGTGGTACCCTGATACACATCACCCTGAGCCCCTGCTGCACATGAAGACGCGATCCCCTGATGCACAACACTTTGTGTCTCTTGTGCATGTGACGCCGCGGTCCCCTGATACACATCACCCTGAGCCCTTGCTGCACATGAAGCCGTGGTTCCCTGATACAGATCATCCTGAGCCCCTGCTGCACATGAAGCCGCCATCCCTTGATACATATCACTCTGTGCCCCTGCTGCACATGAAGCCGCGATCCCCTGATGCACAACACTTTGTGTCTCTTGTGCATGTGACGCCGCGGTCCCCTGATACACATCACCCTGAGCCTCTGCTACACATGAAGCCGTGGTACCCTGATACACATCACCCTGAGCCCCTGCTGCACATGAAGCCGCCATCCCTTGATACACATCACCCTGAGCCCCTGCTGCACATGAAGCCGCGATCCCCTGATGCACAACACTTTGAGTCTCTTGTGCATGTGACGCCGCGGTCCCCTGATACACATCACCCTGAGCCCTTGCTGCACATGAAGCCGTGGTACCCTGATACACATCACCCTGAGCCCCTGCTGCACATGAAGCCGCCATCCCTTGATACACATCACCCTGAGCCCCTGCTGCACATGAAGCCGTTGTACCCTGATACACATCACCCTGAGCCCTTGCTGCACATGAAGCTGTGGTTCCTTGATACACATCACCCTGAGCCCCTGCTGCACATGAAGCCGCCATCCCTTGATACATATCACTCTGTGCCCCTGCTGCACATGAAGCCGCCATCCCCTGATGCACAACACTTTGTGTCTCTTGTGCATGTGATGCCGCGGTCCCCTGATACACATTACCTTCTGCACATGAAGCTGTGGTCCCCTGATACACATCACTCTGCCATTGCTGCACACCTATGTGTGGCTGTCTTTCGACTTGTGTCCTGGGCCTTCACAGTACGTATGTGACAGCACAATTTCAAGTTTCAAAGCACATGTCTTCTGTCCACTGCACGACACCCAGGATAGTAATTGTTGCAGTAAACATTCCCTCATTGTTTCCTTGAGTGCCACTATCGTATTTTGCTGCGCTTGGAGTAGTGTGCGTGTGTGCAAGTTATGCGACTTAAAAATCTTATGCGCTATAAAACCATACTTTCGGTTTAAGTCCAATAAAGTAAGCCATGAAGTGTTCTGCACTCGATTAAGCGAAACTGAAGCCGGCCTCGAAGCATAAGGAGCCGCATCGGTTCCTTTAAAGGGGCAATCAAATCCATCTGGAGGACTCGGCGTTCTTGCGGAATTTGTGACACTATGGCTCAGTCCCTCGAGATTCCTAACCTTGACTTGTCCCCATTCCATCCTCGGCTTCAGTGCCAAGGATGCTCGTCGCTGCCATACAGTGCCGCTAGGTAGGGCATTGCACATTGCAGTAAGAGAATCGTCTACCCGAAACGTACCACATTTATAAAGTGTTTCACAGCACTGACAAGGTGCAAAGTGGGTGGACAGCCTGCTGAAACAGCTTGGAGAGGGCTTGGGTGGGAAATGTGTTGAATTGCGCGGTGGCCTGTGTAGGGCAAACGATACTCATACTCCGCCTAAGCACAGGAGAACAATTGTTTTTTGTTATATAGTTGGTGTACAGAGATCTGTCAGCAAATATGATGTGTTGCTGTGTTCTATGTCAGCTGCATCAACAAGGTGATGGATGGAATGCTTACATTAATTTCCTGTTTTTCACCAAGGAAGAGTTAGAGGAAAAACCTGCCACACGTCCTCTACACATCAATAATAACACACAATTGATGTGGCAGGGACAAGCATTCCTGTACACTCCCAGGAAACCAAAAAGGTTTGCTACCTTACTGGATACTGGTCTGAGTAGAGCATTCAAGATAATAGTCGGCTAGGCCTCACCCACTCTATTGTGGCATGCTTCATCATCAGCCATTCCAACCCACCATGTTAGGATGATACCAACATGGTCTCAACCTCATTGTGGAGGGAGTTTGTAAGTTTTTTTCCGTTGAATGATATTAAAACAGCCCAGCTGTAAACCCAAAGATTTCCTTTATTCAGAGGTACACCTGGCAAGAATAAAATCTGGATCGGGATAATCACGCGGCATTATGACTTGGGCATCCCATCTCCAATCTGTTTGCCAAGACAACATGCAAACAGATTGGAGATGGTGGCACATACGTGGGTCCCGTGCATACTTTGTCCCTGGAACCAAACCGTACCCGGCTGATGAGCCCATAACTAGGGTGAAACCACTCCTGGGGTGCTTGTTTTCCATTTCAGGGAGGACCTGGTTTTGCAGTTCTGGCAGGACTGTTCCAACTGGACCAGGGTCAAGACTGATTTGCATATACCTGGGTCCAAACTGAGGTGACAAGGTGTGCAAAATAAAAATGAATGGCAGAGGGAAACAGCAGTTTCTCTAATTTGCTGCTTAGGCAGATGACATTTCAAACCTCATTTAAAGGGTCATCCAGTGAATGTCACAATAGAGCCCAGCTGACATAAAACAAACACTCTAGATCGCCTGATATTGGTGATTGTTTAAGATGCAGGGCCTGGTAATGACAATCGTGTTTTTTCATGGAATGGGCTCTTGAAGACACTCATCTTAATGTGTAGGGCTGCAAATAGCAAAGTCTCAAGTAAAACCCGTGTAAGGATTATTACCGCTGCGGTGGTATTCCAGTGCCCCCTGGCATGAAGAGTGGGATTTTACCACTTGCTGAGGCGACCTAGGCACGTCATACAAACTACCCTTGCACGGCTCCTCCAGTGTCTTCAGTTAACTCCTCCTGTTAGTAATTAGCAAGAGCCCTCCAACACCTCCCTCAGTAGCACGTTCCAATACCACACAGTGACAGCGTCCAATCATTTGTAGTCTCCGTGGTCCCATCACACTCCTCTATGCATCGTAATAATCGCAAACTTGAGACACTTCAAGACCTCTCGGTGTCCTTCTGTCACTTCATTTCTCCATCTGCAGTTCACTCCCTTCTCTTGGCTGTTCTGCAGCTTCCCCATCTCCTGATCACCTGCACCCTGTCAGCTTTTTCCTTTCTATGTAAACTCTCCTCTGTCAGATCTTTCGCCCTGCCCCCTGCTCACCACTCAGTGTTCTTTCAGTCCACATCAGCAGCCATCCTACAGCTTCAAAATTCTCTGACTCACAATCGGTGTCTCCCCTCCAGTGCTTAGTTTGTAAATAAAGTGCCGGGCCCTCGTCAGAAGGCCACACCAGCTTGCACCGCTCATTTCCCCCCCGCCAGTGCTGCCAATTACAGTATTAACACTACTAACCATCACACTCCTACAAGTGTAACATTTTAGACTGTTCCAGGCCCCAAAGCTATACGAATTGCTTGGGCGACATGTGTTAGCCATCTTTATTGTATATTGAGTTATTAATCAACAGCTACTGTGCTGTTCTCTAAATTAGATTTACAGCACCGCCGTGTGGGCAGACTGTCATAAGAGTCGGTGGTGACAATTAAGTGCCAGTTACACACAGGAGAAACCACGGCTCAAATTAAGCACTGCTCCCCTCTTCACATCTCTTGAATCTTTCTCTCTGACACCTCATTTCTTCTCTCGTAGCTCACTCTCAGATCTCTTGTTTTCACAATTTCTTCCTCAAACGTCTCTGCCTACAAACCTCCCTCTCCTGCTCACCTCTGCAGCTCAGAGTTCTCCCCACTCTTCCCGCAGCTCTTCCAGTCCCCCCTCCTCTGGTAACTTCTTTCTTCCTCACACCTACAGCTCTCTTATACCCTCTCCCCTTTCAGCCCTCCTTTCACCCTTCTACCTGCGTTCTATTGTCTTTCACTTCTTTTAACACATCTCTCACTGTGGTCCCTCTCTCTCCTCCTGCTGCAGTCCGCTTCTCCTTCTCAGATCTCTACCCACAGTCTCTTTCCTCCATCATCTAGTGCAGTAGCTGTCCCTCCCACATTTCCCTGATCCTGCTGCAGCTTACTTTCTTTGCACAGCCTATCTCCCTGCACCTTCCTCTTCCCATACCAGGAGCTCCCTTGTCCACTCTACCTGCCATTCCACCCAAGCAGTAACTTTATTAATTTACTTCTGGTGTTTTGTAAAGGGCATCTCTCCCGAATGATTCTCTTGCTGCTAAACAGCTTAGAAAGAGGGAACTGCTAAGCCTGTTAGGCATCTGATATGTAGATGTTAAGGGTGTAGATCCAGGTCTTTAACACTTTCCTGAACTCTAGTAGGGCAGCCTGGGAGTGTATCGCGAGTGGGACCGAGTTCCATATTGTGGCCCCCTGTATCCCAAGTCCTCTGCCGCTCTATTTCTTGTGATTGAGATGTGGGGATCACAAATTTGGGCTTTGTTGGAGGATCTAAGATTCTGAGCAGGTGTTCATTTTTAAAAACAAATCTTGAAATGAAACTGGGAGCAGAACCATGGCAGATTTTAAACCTCATACATGATCTTTTGTAGAAAATTGTCTTCTTCACTGGCAGCCAATGGAGTTGTTCGAGGTAGCCAGAGATCTAATCAATTTTTTGAGAATAAGGAATCGATCTCCCCAGGGCATTTAACATTTTTTGTAAGTGGTCATTGACTTGGATGGGAGACCTATTCAGACAAAGTTAATGTAAGTCAAATGTGAGTGAACAAATGCTTTTGCCACTATTATCTTGTGAGTACAACATATGAAGGGTAGAATGCTTCATAATACTCGCAATTGATGGAAATAAGTTTAATTGACCCAGATTCAACTCTGAGTCTAGTATGGCACCCAAGCTTCTGATAAATGAAACTGGAGTTGGACAGTTCCCTAGCTGGCTAGGCCATAGAGTATTTTTCCAACAATTGACGTTGTTGGATATGGGAAATTTTTTTGATTTGATTGGGTTTAATTTCAAGTAGTCTTGGTTCATCCGGGTAGAGATTGCAGTCAGAATGGTAGACAGAGGAAAGAGCCAGAGGGGATGTTTGATGAAAAAAGTGAAAGCAATCTTCCTTTGAAATAGGAGAAAAACTTGAGATAGAAATTTCATACTAAGGAGGAGACTCGTTTTCAGCATGAATGAAAGAGGGACAAGGTTAAGCTTTTCACTTTTCACTGATCATGCTAATTTTGCGGCGTGCTGTCCCCAGGTTTATTGCCTGTACTACTGCATGGTTATCAGACCACTGTGTCACCTGCTTGTTTGCCAACTGCGCTCTCCATAATGTGAACGCCCAAACTATTGGTAATATATCCAATAGTGCTACGTTCCTAGTTCGTCCCTTCTCATGCCAGCCGGTGGGCTACTTGGCAGCGCATCATGCTGAGCCCAATATGGCTCTAAATCCCTTGCTTCCTGCATCATCAGTGTACAGGCATAGTTGCTAGGCGGTCACATGGCTCGCGCCACACTAGGAACCCATTGAAGTTCTCCAAGAAGCTACTCCACTGACATAGATTGGCCTTGACACCCTCTTTCAACCTGATCCTGTGGTGCTTCTGTGTAATCCTTTTTATCAGTCATGCAAGGTGCATCACAAATGTGCGCCATGCTGGGATTACTCTGGCAGCAAAGTTGAGCTTCCCCAACAATTACTGAGCTTGCTAAGTGTTGCCTTTTTCTTGACCAAGAGGTTCTTGATGTCCTACCTGAGCTTCTCAACTTTTCGGGCTGGAAGTCTGCAATGTCCCGTGATGACTGTGTAGTGGGCACACTTGCCCTGGTCACCTTTTGTCCCCACATATGGCCACGCCCCTCCCCTTGTGATTCAACCATTCAAAGCCTTCATGTCCCGGTCACCAAGTGACCACTCGCTCCCTTCCTCTTTTGGCGGGCTTTTTCCTGCCCTGGGAGCTCCCTGTCCCCTCTGATTGCTGATTCGCCAGGGGAGAAGGGGGGTTGGCCACCATCTCCTCAAGGCTGGCTATGCCTCCTATCTGGCAGTGGTACCAGCTTTACCTACACCCACACTCGGGGTTACAGAATAGAAATGGGCCAGCAACTTCCAAGCATGTTTATTCCATCTTACACACACAGTTGCCCTAGAACTAACCATAACAGGGAAGCACATCATTATTCATTACAGTTGAAGGCATCAGTATATTTGTGCATAACCAGTAAAATACCCCTGTGAGATATACTTTTACTGCTGACATCTGCTGTGATCTGTAGGTTAGATTAATACAGCCTTTTATCCTTCAGAGGTAGTTAAATTGAGTGTAATCACATTTTAAACTGGTCTAATAGAAACGTCTGTTAGAGTTTAGATGTGGCAGAAGTCTGCAGGGTGCTACATTTGACGGTTTCAGGTATCACAAACTAGATGGTTTACGACGTAGCACGCTACAAATGTATTTAAAGTATGAGCCATTGATTGTAATGATGTCATCTCTTACCAACATAGAGAGGAGGATCATAGTGGGAAGCCTGGAGGAGGATCAAGCAAGCAAGAAAGAAGAGCAAAAGAGGAAGATGTGCAAGAAAGAATAGGAAAGGTGACGGGATGGAGAGGAGGGAACACAGGTGGGAAGCACGAAAAGAAATGAGTGCAGGAAAAGGCAGGGGTGGTGAACAAACTGCTTAAGGAGATTAAGGGCTGTCAAAACCAGAAGAGAAGTAAAAGGCTCAAGAGTAGCCCAACCTCTGCAAATGCAACAAGTATTGAAAAAGCCAGAGAGTCTCGCATATGAGACGAGAGCTATTGGCTATGATACGGGCAACGTGGTCATGTCATAGAGCTTTTTAGGGTCGAGCCTGCGAGGGCATGTGCTAGTGCATGTGTCTCGCTTGAGCGACAATGTTAACAAAAAATGGCTTGGAGCCTGCCCGTTGCTTACCATTTATTGGCTCGCATGGCATTCTTTTTTACAGCCTTGTAATTTGTCAAGGTAGGCCTAACATTTCCATTCCTCTGTAGAGCAGGGACCAAGCACTGTTGATTCAACTTAATTAGTGCCCGTCTGCTGCTTCCGACATGATTGAGGTACTATTTTGTTCTGTTTAACTTTTAGTGCACTGCAAATAGGCGTGTGACTGGCAAAAACATGCCAAGCAGGTCAAACAAAATTGCAAAGATGTATTTTCTACATTTAACTTTCTTTTATTTTGCCAAGTATTTTTTTCTCACTTGCACTCATATTTTCTTTTGTTTTGGGTACTGTTCTCAAAAGATGAGGACTATTTTATTGAAAAGCAGCATTGTTTCTTATGTGTAATTTCTGAAATGATGCTTTAGCAATTAATCATGGAGTACATACACCCTAATCCACTCCAATCCGCCACACTCCACTCCACCCCCATAATAGACTCCACTCTGCCCCACTCCACTCCGCCCCGCTCCACTCCACCCCATAATAGACTCCACTCCGCCCCGCTCCACTCCACCCCCATAATAGACTCCACTCTGCCCCACTCTACTCCACCCCCATAATAGACTCCACTCTGCCCCACTCGACTCCAGAGAAGGGACAAACACAGGAAAAGGAAGAAAGCCTATGGCAGCTGTCCAATCAAAAGCAAGCAAATAAAGCTAACCAATGGTAAGCAATTAGCGGCCCCTAAGCCTACTGTCTCGAAAATAAAAGGAAAGACCTACAAATGGAGTCCCTCAGCAAGACTGCAAGTTTAAAAATGCATCCGAAATCACCTAGCAGTGGGGGAGATACTTGGAGCTAAAACCTGGCTGTAAGAGATCCTTTGATTACCTGCTAGTGAGCAGCATTTCGGTAAAGAAAACATAAGACACTATGACAAGTTGGGCGCAGCTTTATTTCTGGGTAGGATACTGCTCTGCCCCATTGTAACTGGCGTTTTGATGACAAACCCCGATTCCCTGAGTCAGGAACACCGACCTGATGTTACTGCCCGGATACCTGATCGGTGCAACCATAAGGGCAGCATGGCCTTGGCCTTGGCCTGCGGCACTGAGTTGACCACATGCCATGGCATTGGGGAACATGGAATGCCATTCACCCCCCCTTTAGATTGACGGCCTCTGCTGTCCACTGATGCCACCCCACCCAAGCTGCCCGTCTCCATCCTGCACCCGCCCCTTCTTCTTTTTTCCACCAGCTCACAATTCTGGTGCTGCATAATATTCCCCATTCATGTTAGACACTCATAGCTAGATTTACTGTGGGTACAGCAGCCTGAAACCGGCCAAACAGCATCCCTGCGTTCCTTACTTGCCAGTGTACCACACCCTTTTGTCAAAACCCATAGGCAGTGGGTGACTGATTGCTTAGAACCCTTTGATAAAGCCAAAAGGCATTCGCTTCTTGCTTGTGGAAAACACTCTGTCAAAGTCTGTAGACAGGGCTGGTTTATTGTGAAAACCGGCTTTTAAAGCCATTGGGCAGGGGTGTATTGATATCAAAACATGTTGTGAAAGCCCATAGGCAGTGCTGCATTGTGACAATACATTTCAAAACCCATAGACACGAGCTAATAAAGTATACAAATCCATTTTTAAAGCCTGTAGATACAGGAACTTTATTATATCGAGCATTTATTGCATGGCCTACTTTGCTCCGGGTTCATGTGTATTTCATGTGTAGCAGTGGTGTTACAATAGCTCCTGCAGCCCCGTGGTGTGTGTGTGGGGGGAGGGGGGGAGGAGACTGGGCAGCGGGCCCCTGGCCTGAGAGCTCCTGACTGGGTCCGGAGCATGGGGGCCCCCTGTGGAAGTGTAGCCTCTTCATCAAGTACACGAAGATCAGAAGTAGTTCATTGAGGTTTTATTAGGTACAAGCAAATGTAGAAACCTCATCAAACAGCATCAAGAGTAACAACTTCTCTCCTATTTGAATATCCTCTCCACATCTTTCAGTGTTCTAAACATCTCTAGGCAACCTTACCATATTCTAAGTTCTATATTCTAAGCTTACTAAGAACACACTAATACTAAGAATACCACATCATCTCCCCCCGAATAAACACATTAAAGAATACAAAGTAATAAAAGATACAGAAAAACGAAGGCACACAATCATGTAGACGAAGAGGAATCTTTTTTTACACGTTTAGGTCTATCACAAACAATATCTTTCGGTAAAACAGAGTTAGACACAATTTCTTCATCAAATTTACTTGTGACATGTCCTTCTTTAGAGATGTTGGAAGGCAAAACAGCAATCCTGCTTAGATTCCAGATTTTGTGATCACTGGTTTTAACGGCGTTATCAAATAATTTAATAATTTGAAAAGGTTTACTAAATTTAGAATTACAACTAGATTTCCTTGGAGATTTTATCTTTACCCAATCACCTACATGTACAATCGTTTTCTTAACAGCTTTTCTCACATCATAGCGAGATTTACGTTCAAGCATTTTCTTCTTTTCCTTTTCTTTCCAGTCAGGTATGGGATCAGTGTTGTTACCTGCCAAAAATCTTTTGTCACTAACCCAACACGGAAGCAAAGAAACATTTTCTATTCTCCCTTTAAACAAACGAAAGGGACTGACACCTGTGGAAGAGTGAGGTGAAAACCTATATTCCCTTGCTTTTTTTTTTATTGCAAGTCCCCAAGAGTCACCACAAGACCGAGCTTGCCGAATTGTTTCTTTAATTACTTTTATGAACCTCTCCACAACACCATTACATTGTGGAAGATAGAGCGCAGCTCTCTTGTGTGTAATTCCCCTCTCTTTTAGGAAAGATTGCATGCTATTAGATATGAATTGTACTCCATTATCTGACAGGATTGTCTTTGGATACCCTTCATGTTCAAATAGTTCACTTAAAAATTTAATTACAATACCAGATTCAATAGAATTAACAATTTTGAATTCTGGCCACCTAGAATACAAGTCAATGCATACTATAATGTATTGATCTTGTGATTTTAATTTTATTGGTCCTAAGATATCAATGGAGATGTCAGACCAAGGTCTTGTAATGAATTTGCGATTCTCCTATTAACATGACCAGAGAATCTGGATTTCATTAAAGACACGGAGGCTATCATTATCCCGCCCTTAGCCACACCCTTGGTGGTTTATTTAGAAATTTGTATGTTTATAATCTGCATTTTGATATGTTGATATCAGCTCATGTCTTCAATATACGTTTATTCTTTATTTCGTCTTTACATTTCTTCTCTTTTTCAGATAATTCTGGATAATCACCTATCTCCAGCCTTCTTCACTTCGGACCTCTCGTTACCGTCAACTTCTAGTTCATCCTGGATCTCATCTCTGGACTTTATCTACTTGTTTGCATTTAAAAGAGGCAGTCTGTTTGTGCCTCATGCCATTTGTACCCTACTCTCTACATTCTAGAACTTTTCTTTGTTTATGATGTAGTGCGGCTGCTTGTGACTGCATTAAAGGATTAATGCATAATGATAGCCTCCGTGTCTTTAATGAAATCCAGATTCTCTGGTCATGTTAATAGGAGAATCGCAATTTGTCAGAGTTGCAACAATCAACACAATCACGTACTGCCCTTTCTACATGCGTGTCCATAGCAGGCCACCAGGATGCTTCTCTTAGCCTTTCCTTTGTTTTTGCAATTCCCATGTGTGAAGAGTGTGCATTACTCACCAGTTTATCTCTAAAAGGGTTAGGAGGTACTAGTTTACTGCCACGTGAGAGAAGGTTATCCAAAACAGCCATTTAATCTTTTACATGAAAGAAACCTCTCACGGTTTCATCACACACATTTTTGTGACACCAACCATTGTTGACCATATGAATTACTTTTTGTAAAATGGAAGCTTTAGTAAGATTTTCTCTCCATTCATCTTCTGTGATCATTCCCTCACTAACTAAACATACATTGATTTCTTCATCAAAACTCTCTCCACCAAACAGGTCAGTATCATTGACCTCTTCATCGTTCTTATCTCCCAGTCTCGAAAGGCAGTCTGCAAGGATATTGTTTGAGCCTGGAACATGGAAAATTTCAAACTCAAACTCTTGTAGAGCCACAACCCATTTTCTAATTCTGTGTGAAACAAAATCTATACCCTTATTGGAGTAAACTTCCTTAAGGGGTTTATGATCTGTGAAAACCTTAATCTCCTTCCCCCACAAAAATTTCCTTAATTTCCGTATAGCCCAAAAAACTGCTAAAGCTTCTTTCTCAATTACAGAGTACTGTAATTCTGCCCCTCTTAATGGTCTGGAAATGAAAAGTATAGTGTTATCTTTTCCATTTACCTTTCGTTTCAATACAGCTCCAATGCCGGTTGCACTGGCATCAGTTAAGAGAAACAACATTTTAGAAGGATCAAAACTGTCTAAACTATGAGCATTATGTAAATCATTTTTTATACAATTAAATTCTTCTTCACATTTTTTACACCATAAGAATTCATTACCTTTCTTCATAAGAGTACGGAGTGAGAGTTTTTTCAGCAAAATTTGGTACAAATTTATGGTAAAATTCAGCCATGCCAAAGAATTTTACCAGCTCGTTTTTTTTAGAAGGGGATCTTAGATTTAAGATGGAGTTCACTAGAGAAGGTTTTGGTTTGATACCATCTTGTGAGACCAAATGTCCTAGATATTCTATTTCTTTTACATTAAAGTTACATTTGTCTCCACGAAGTGTTAAACCAGCTGATTGCAATTTCTGTAAAACATCTGTTACCCTAGTATCATGTTCCAAGACATCTTTACCATATATTAATATGTTATCTTGATATATTTTTACACCTTTGACATTATACAAAACACTTTCCATCACCCTTTGGAACACAGAAGCTGCAGATATCAATCCAAAGGGCATCCTTACAAACTTGAATGTGCCAAAGGGTGTGACAAACGCTGTAAGATCTTGAGAAAGTTTATGGAGTTTGACTTGGTGATATGCAGACGTTAGGTCCAGCGAAGTAAAATGCTTAGCTTCATTGAGAGAACACAGCATTTCACTAATATTGGGTAAGGGATAGTGATCGACAACAACAGCTTTGTTTAGTTCTCTTAGATCAATGCAGAGACGGGCCTCTCCATTGGCCTTGCGGGCCATCACCACCGGAGAAACCCATTCAGTTGCTTCTACCTCCTGTATGATTCCCTTCACAATCAGTTTGTCTAGTTCATTTTTCATTTGTTCTCTAACGAGCAAAGGAACATTTCTGACTTTTGCTATTTTCGGAATAGCATCCTTTTTCAGAACAATTTGATGAACATATTTTTTTAAACAACCTAAATCATTTCCAAAAAGAATAGGGTATTTTTTGATCCATTCACTTGATTTGTTTTTAACTAAGGATACCTGAGGAATTTCTTTCAAACACACAGAGGGATTTTCATTTGGATCAAGAAAAACATTTAATTCCTTTTGATGTATCCAGCTGATAAGAGAGTCTCCTTTCATAGAAACATAAATCTTCCCAGGAATAATTCTTCCTTTCAAGTCTATGGTCCCTACGAAATATCCTAGAAGATCAATGGTAGTCCCTCCATACCCTTTGGGTCTCACATGCGGTTTATACAGAGTGACTTTATCTTTGAGTTTGTTTTCATAAAAGGACTTTGGAATCAGTGTAATTTTTGCTCCTGAATCAAATAGCATCTTTACTGGGGCATCATTTACTAAAACTTCTTCACACGGCCCCTCGGAGTGATTTTCATGTACTTGTGAAACAACAATTTCATCTAGATCATCTTCAAATAGATCTACCTCTACTTCTCTTATTTTCTTTTTAGGTTTGCCGGTTTTACAGCATTTAGAAAGATGTCCTCTTTTCCCACAAACTTTACAAATTGTTTTCCAACCCGGACAATCCTTATAATTAGCCAAATGTCCGTTGTCGCCGCATCTATAACATTTTCCTTCAAATTTTTTCTCATTGACCGATTTTTGGGGTACAGATGTTTGAGAAGTTTTGGATTTGACTACTTTCTCATCATGTTTTACGATCTTTACCTCAGTACAGTTTGATTTTTCACCCGAGTCATTTTTTTTAAGAACGTCAACATAAGCTTTACTGTGTTCATTGCTCTTTGCAATGACAATGACTTCATCCAAGGAAGGATTGTCTTTTTGCCACAACGCATCTCTTGTTTTTTCTTGTACACAACCTAACATGAATTGATTTCTTAGACGTTCATCCAGTGTGTTACCGAAATTGCATGTAGATGCTAGTTTCCGAAGAACAGTAATGTATTGTTGTACCGACTCTTCTTGTCTTTCCATGCGCCTACCAAAATGGTATCTCTCCAGTACAGTGCTTATTTTAGGAAGATAGTGAAGATCTAATTTCTTTATACATATCTCATATTCATTTAAAGAATTTCTTTCTTGATCTGACAGTTCTGGAAGATGTTCGAAAACCTCCTGTCCTTCCGAACCTAGACAATGCATGAGTAAGGAAGTTTTCCTTTCTGCACTTAAGGAAGTGCCACAAACTCTAGCATAGTGACTGAAAACCTTCTTCCACTTCTGCCATGGAATTGGAGGATCTTCTGGTGACGTCAAGAAAAATGGAGGAGTTGTGACGTTTTGCATATTGGATGCGAAGGATTTCAAGATTATATATTTTTAAATAATCTTGTGGTCTTCTATATCTTAAATACAAAATTCTGTAATTTAGATAAATTTATATTGTGTTGATGAATTTCTCAAAATACATGAATAAATAAATATATATATATATCCACAGTCACTATTGTTATGATGCGGAGTTTCCTTGTCAATGTAAATTTTGTTGCGCGATGAGGTTACACTTATCTCTAACAAAAAGTAGCGAGAATAATTATGTAGGCCCAAAGCGTCAGGCAAAAGCCTCCTAGGTCAGGCAATGCATGTGAGACAACTCTTCCAGGAATATAATTAAATCATAATGGTGAGTGAACTCTTCCTGGAACGTGATTACATCATAATGGTTTCAGGCCTTTTCCTTGTGTGTGGTAGTAACTAGGCCAAAGGCGTCAGGCACAGGCCTTTAAGGTCAGGCAAGACGCGTATGCAGAGTCTCATTAAATAGAGGCCTTGAATTACCTATGCCGCTAGCAGCTGACGGTCTTAAAAGGTAACATGGAAGATCCTACCGTTGTTTGTAGCATCAAGCTCTCTTGTTACAGGAACATTTCAGAAGAGTCAAAGCTTTCAAGATGTGCTCTGTTGAGATTTCTTCTTGATTTGCGTAGGTAATCGTCGCCAAAATGTGGAAGTGTAGCCTCTTCATCAAGTACACGAAGATCAGAAGTAGTTCATTGAGGTTTTATTAGGTACAAGCAAATGAAGAAACCTCATCCAACAGCATCAAGAGTAACAGCTTCTCTCCTATTTGAATATCCTCTCCACATCTTTCAGTGTTCTAAACATCTCTAGGCAACCTTACCATATTCTAAGTTCTATATTCTAGGCTTACTAAGAATATACTAATACTAAGAATACCACACCTGTTGTATACATATTCGTTCATGGCGCGTGGTGTCCACGAGCAAACTTGCATCTTGCTCGTGGAAACCACGCGGAGTGTTGTGTTTCGAACAGGGAGACTCGGGTGGCGGTGAGCGTTGGGGGAAACGTTGGGCATTCATGTTTTGTACTGGAAACTTGGAAGGTGAATAAACCTCTGCTCCGGCTGAACTTCGCTGTCACTCGTCATTTCTGATAAATGAGTCTTTTTTAACATTGGCGACGAGGATGGGATGATTAAGGTTACTGAATTAGGAGATGTCCTATATGCTAGTAGCATGGACTGTAGAGCATTGCTCCAATTGAGTCCACCCTTAATGGCAAGTTGAATCGCTTCCTTCACCACGCGATTGAGGATGGACAGAATAATTCCTCCTTTTTCTCTTAGAGAAACCATTATGGAAATTGGCCATGAGGGACACTTGGGAGTTTCATTCACTAGGAGGCGAATAAGGGAAGCATTTTGGTGGCCTGGCATTGATTCCGCTGTGGAACATTTTGTACGCAAATGTAACAAATGTTCGAATAGTGACAAATCTGCGGTGCCTCTAAGAGTTGAGTCGTGTCCTGTGGAGTATCCTGTTGGGCCATGGAGGAAACTAGGGCTCGACATCATTGGTCCATTTCATGTTTTGTCCAAGGATAAGTGCTTTGGGATCGTTCTAATTGATTATTTTTCAAAATGGCCTGAAATCAAGATGGTTAAGGAAGTTACGTCACAAAGTGTCATTGAATTTCTTGATGGTATATTTTGTAGGGAAGGTATTCCTCAGGAGATTGTCACAGACAATGGTCCCCAGTTCATTAGTAGAGAAATGGAGTCATTTTTTAAAAAATGTGGCATAACTCATAGGAGAATTTCAGTTTTCCATCCGGAGTCAAATGGTCAGGTGGAACGCTTTAATCGCGTGGTGAAGGAAGCGATTCAACTTGCCATTAAGGGTGGACTCAATTGGAGCAATGCTCTACAGTCCATGCTACTAGCATATAGGACATCTCCTAATTCAGTAACCTTAATCAGCCCATTCGAGCTTTTGAGAGGACGGAAGCCCAGTACTTGTTTGGTTCCATGGTGGTTAAAGAAGGGTATGGATGATAAGAAGTTGGTTGCTGTTGATTACAATGTAGTTAGACAAAGGGTCAGTGAGTATAAAAAAAAAATGAAAGAAACTATGGACCAGAAGCGAGGTCCAGTGAGCATACAAAAAATTGGAGTGGGTGATCTGGTTCGCATAAAGAGGAAAGAGAATGTCCTTAAGGGTTCCCAAAGCTGGTCAGATCCAAAGAGGGTTGTACAAGTTTTCAACAATGCGGTGAGAATAGAGGGTGGAAGTGTTTGGAATCTGAGCAGAGTTTCTGTATTTAAGGGTTCTACACAACCATCCGGGAATGTATCCAATGACATGTGTTTAGATGATGTAAGCAATGACATTCCATTTAGAAATGTTAAAAATGACACACGATTGGAGAATGTGCACAATGAAATGAGGTATGATCAACAACCAGGGTGTTCTCATTGGAGAAGAGATTTTTC
Source organism: Triturus cristatus (assembly GCF_964204655.1). Classification (NCBI taxonomy): domain Eukaryota; kingdom Metazoa; phylum Chordata; class Amphibia; order Caudata; family Salamandridae; genus Triturus; species Triturus cristatus. Next base: position 2,245,478 of record NW_028187373.1, read on the forward strand.
TGGAAGAAAACGTGAACACCATTGCCCGGGAAGGTTTAAAGATTATATTATGGTTTAGTTTAACGAATAATAATGTGTAAAAAAAAAAAAAAAAAAAAAAATGAATAAATAATAAAGGGGGGAGATGTGTTGTATACATATTCGTTCATGGCGCGTGGTGTCCACGAGCAAACTTGCATCTTGCTCGTGGAAACCACGCGGAGTGTTGTGTTTCGAACAGGGAGACTCGGGTGGCGGTGAGCGTTGGGGGAAACGTTGGGCATTCATGTTTTGTACTGGAAACTTGGAAGGTGAATAAACCTCTGCTCCGGCTGAACTTCGCTGTCACTCGTCATTTCTGATAAATGAGTCTTTTTTAACAACACCCCCTTCATGTACTTTGAAGGGGGGGCTTCAAGTTTTGTTACTCAACTGATGTGTAGTATTGGACTATGAATAGAATAAAGGGCCTCATTTATGAGTCCCCTTGCCCTGCCGAAACATCAATTTTTGTAACGTTCCATGGCGCAGGAACCTGCTCCATATTGACGAGGCAGCACTAAGCCACTTTTTTTGGCTTAATGTTGCCTCGTAAATATCGGTCCCTTTAATGCAGTTTTCTACGTTAAAGGGGCATGCCATGGATATTACTGGGGGCATTCCAAGCAACACCCATGGCTTTTTGACACTGCCCCAGATTTATGAGAAGTCGTAAAATCTGAAGCAGCGACAAGGTAGGCGTAAGGGAGGTACAAGGAGGAGAAATATATTTATTTCTCCTACTTTTTCCTTTTTCTATGTGTGCTGCATTATGCAGCACACCTAGAAAGAGGAAAACGCCTCTTGTGATTGTTTTGTGCAGGAAGGCTTCCCTTCCTGCACAAAAATAATCATCCCTGCAATGCAGGCATCCTTGCACCATGGTGAAAGGTGCGTTGGCGCACTGCAGCCCATTGTGCACAGGATAAAAGGACAGGAGTGTGCCGCATCATATAGATACGTCGCATTCCTCGCACAGCAGGAAGGGCTGCGGCGCTGCCCTATCGCACAACCTCATAAATGAGGCGAAAAGTGCTTTTGTATCTGCTGAGAACTGGGTTCCAAGCCTGCGCCATTTCTCTGAGGAAGGCTTTTGGAGTATCACCATCAACTTTATTGTATGATTATTTAAAATCTTTTACAAAAACGGCAGAAAGTGCAAGTTTAGAAAAGGTAATAAAATACATAAAATCTAAGACAAACAACATGTTTAAAATGCAAAGATGCTATAAAATAACTAAACACACATGACTTAGTACCAAAGAGAAAAAGGGTAGAAAAAAAGCAGTCCATTTAGAGACCACGCATGCAGAATTTGACATGCGGGGGATGTGCAAAACTGCTGGGGGTATCCTGTTCCTACCAAAAATTAGTATAGACATGTATATTATTAAATATGCAGTGATAAGCAATTACAAGTGTCAGTGGTACTTGAAGCATAGTTTATTCAACTGTCTCTTCGCTGGCTGATCGTATGAGCATTCCAGCAGCCGCATAAAACTTCCCAATTAGTGCCAACTCCATCGGGACTGTGATGGTGTAGATAAGCCTTAAGGCCTCCTTACATGATCTAACGCCGTGATGTATAAGCATGGTTCTTAAATACAAGCACCTTGGGGAAAGCAAGGCTGGGCAGCAGCAAATAACTTGCTCCTCAGATTCTGTGTGATGTTGACAGACAACAGCTGGAGCCACTTGATGACCAGTTTTTCCAGTGGGCTCTATAGTCTTGTATAGGCAAGGTTAAGAGCCTCACTCTCATGACATTTTGTAGGGCTTGCCTTCCAAGACCTGCTTTTAAGTAGGGCTGGCATTTAGTGTTTTCATGTGAGTTAACAAGGCCTTCTGCACCCAGGACTAATCTGATCCGTTCAAGGTCTTGTTGCCTCGAGATGTTCTTGCCACACTTTTTTAGCAGGATCATTAATCTACACTTTGTTAATGGTATGTCTGTAAAAGGTTTGATTGATGGTCCCAATGTTTGTTTGGCAATCAAGAGATACCTCGCCCAACGACTGTTTTTATCTGTAAAGACCACCTGTAGCGCTGCCCTGAATGTGCCCGGGCTTGCAACGGTCACGTTGTGTTGGAGTTTGACTATGTCTTTTTTACATTCAATGTCCATTGTTGTGATGTTGAACTCTAATCGGATCAGGGAACGCCTGGTCGTGTAGGGGAGCTTGACGACTTTTCTATACGCCATTGTGTATAAACCCTCCAATTTTTTGTTCAACAGACCTGGGTAGACAAGGTGGCCATAGCTGAGTGTTGGCATTAGCTTGGCTTGCTTAACTCGTCGGATCCCCTCCGTCGAGTGGCTTACAAGCTTGTGGTGTAATTTGCACAAGCCATATGTTAGCTTTGCTGCTTTTGCCTCCAGTACTTTAACCTGCAGGGCTGGTCTGCAGGTGTCTGTAAATTGTACTCCTAGGTAGGTGTACTTGTTGGTCGTGCTTATCCTTAGAGGGCCCAGCTGCCATGCCAGTATTTGCTTTTTTGGCTTGTGACCAAAGATCAGCACTTTAGTCTTAGATGCATTAGCTGCGAGCTTGTTTTCCATGTTGTAATTATGTAGCATCTCTAATGCTCTTTTCATGCCAATTCTTGTATGATCCAACAGGACGAGATCGTCCGCATACTGCATAATTGGCAGTCTGAGATGGCCCAATTTTGGAGGAAAGATGTTAGTTTATAACAGTGCTTCTCCCAGGTCAGCAGTGTATAAATTAAACGGTGTGGGGGCGATCACGCAGCCCTGTTTTAGCCCCCTGTTTGTGAAGATCTTGGCAGTTGCGCATGTGAGCTTTACTCGCACCCACGTGCCAGTGTAGAGTGATAGAGGAAGGCTTGGACCCCTGTTCCTTGTTACCTTGCGGTTTAAGTGCTAAAGGGGGGCACTTGGTGCTCCATTTTGGGTTCAGCAGTATGGTGGCTACAAACAAAGTAAAAGGCTATGGTTGACACAGTTGAAGCCCAAGTCCCCAGAATACCATGGGACGCCCCAAACCATTTCCTACAGTATGCCTCCCATTTCCCTCTCAAAGGAAAAAGCGGTAATATTACAATACTTTGTTATGTGCACTGTCAGCTGGAGAAGATGCATGAACAACCTTACATGGCCTACGCTTTACAGTCTTATTAACACCAGCTGGAACTGGAGCTCTTCATCCTGTGTATGAGATGAGAAATCAGAGGAAAAGGAGGATGAGTCAGAAGGACATCAAAGAAGATTCTGGCATTGTACATGCTCTCTCCTTACAGAAGGAGTCCAATAGAAGGGATTGCAGAAAAGATTCTGAACGTGACTGTTGTCCAGTTCCCATTACTGACATTCTTGATTTTTATCAAGTTTTATATTCATGGATGGAGTTGATAAGAGTGCATTTAGAATTCCCAAATCTGGTCTTGGCTGGGAATCAGTTTTGCAGTTTCCTCCAACTTTGTGGGAAAGCAGCTTAAGGCCTATTCACAAAGGTAATTTTACCCATGTGTGAATTTACTCCTGCACCTAGGTGTAAATCAATGCTTTTGTACTTGTCACCAGGGGTGGTTCCTCAATGGGGGCGTTGGGGCACTGCCCCCCTGTATTCATTGCCCCTCCTAGCCCCAATATTAAAAATATAATGAAAAATATTAAATAATGTTAATAACTTTGAAAGTTTTGTTTTTGTTGTGTTCTGGCCATGGTACTTTCAGTTCAGCCACGGGTCAGCCGGGTCGAGTCATGGTGCACACTGTAGACAGGCTGCTGGTGCAGAATCATTATGAGTGTGGGCGGGCCTTCATTATTGGCTGCACAGTAGGCTAGGTCTACGCTCTCCTGTGCACTCCAGCTGGACATGCGCTCTGGAGACCTCTCCTACATGCACAACTTAGCAAGCCGGCGATCACAGCTGCATCCACCTTGGTCTCCTACGGAGCGCTGGTTGTGCCTCATTCAGCCTATCCTAGTGCTGCTTTCATGCACGTGGCTGGAAGCTCCCGATTGTGAAACACTCTTCTTTAAGATCACACTTTGTAATAATTACACACTACAAGGCCTTTTCCTATATAGGGCTCCAAGGACTGGACCCAACCACCTTCGCTGCATACTCCTCAATGCCCGCTCGGCAAGCAAACACTCCGTTGAGCTCTGGGACCTGCTCGACACCTCCGCCCCAGACGTTGCCTTCCTGACCAAGACCTAACGACTCCTTTGCACCCGACATCGCCATAGCCATCCTGGACGGCTACAAGATCACTGGCAGGGATCGCACCAACGGAGTTGGAGAAGGAATAGCCATCGCCCACAAGTCCACCCTCAATGTCTCCGCCCACGCAGACGACACCCTCAACACCGCCGAACACCTGCACTTCTAGATCCACACCGACCCCAAAACCACCCTCAGAGGAACCCTCGTCTACATACCCTCCCCGGACCCAGGGTACAGTTCACAGACTTCATCGCTGACCTCTCCAGCACCCACGCACTCGCCTCCACGGACTACATCCTCCTCGGGGACCTGAACTTCCAACTAGAGAACAACAACGACGCCAACTACGGCACCCTGATCGACAACCTCGCCAACCTCGGCGTCAGACAACTCGTCATTGCTCCCACCCATGCCGCCGGCCACACGCTCCACCCAGTCTTCTCCACAAGCACCCACGTCACCTTCAACCACACCACCAAACTCCACTGGACCGACCACCACTGCATCCATTTCACCTTTAAGAAACCTGCCATGCACCACCGCACCCAACAGCTGCCCTGTCGCTGCTGGAGCAAAGTCACCGAAGATCAGCTGACCGCCACCCTCGTGCAGAGCCCGCCCACTGACCGACCCCACCGAACCAGACGCTGCCGCCCTCAACCTCAGACAGTGGATCAACGACTGCGCCAACACCGTCGCCCCACTCAAGCAACCCTCCAACAACCACACCAGCAAGAAAGCCACCTGGTTCACCGAAGAGCTCCATTCCTCCAAACGTGAATGCCGGAAACTGGAGAACTGGCTCCATGAATGCACACCGGACAGCTTCGCAGCCCACAAGGACACCACCCGCAGACATCACCACCTCATCAGATTAGCCAAGAGATCTTCCTTCAAAGACCGCCTGGACAGCAACGCACACGGCAGCAAAGAGCTCTTCAGCATCGTGAAGGAACTCTCCAAAACCAGCGCCAACGACATCCCGCCCTCACAAGAACTGTGCGACTCACTGGCCACCTTCTTCCACCGCAAGATCGCTGACATCCACGACAGCCTCAACACCACAACTGCCTCGACTATGCCAGACACCACCCCCCGTGCGAACACCACCCGCATCAACCACCTGACCTCCCAGTCCATCGTCAACGACGACGAGACACGCAAGATCATGAACTCCATCCACTCTGGATCACCGTCAGACCCCTGCCCACATCACGTATTCAACAAAGCAGATGCAGCCATCGCACCCCAACTACAGAAGGTCATCAACATCTCCTTCGAGACAGCGACATTCCAGAAAAACTGGAAGCACGCCGAGATCAGTGCCCTCCTCAAGAAGCCCAAGGACCCCACGGACCTCAAAAACTTCCAGCCCATCTCCCTGCTCCCGTTCCCGGCGAAGGTCATCGAGAAAATAGTCAACACACAACTGGCCCGCCACCTCGAGGACAACAACATCTTAGACCCAGTCCGGATTCAGACGAAACCACAGCACTGAGACAGCCCTCATCGCCGCCACAGACGACATCAGGCACCAGCTAGACAACTGCGAAACATCAGCCCTCATCCTCCTGGACCTGTCAGCCGCCTTCGACACGGTCTGCCACCGCACACTAATGACACGCCTCTAAGAAGCCGGAATCCAAGAGAAGGCCCTCGACTGGACCACGTCCTTCCTCTCCTGGAGAACCCAGAGCGTCCACCTCCCGCCCTTCCGATCCGAAGCCACCAACATCATCTGCGGCGTACCCCAGGGATCATCCCTCAGCCCGACGCTGTTCAACATCTACATGGCCCCCCTCGCACAAGTGGCCTGCCTGCACGACCTCAACATCTCCTACGCCGACACCCAGCTCATCCTCTCCCTCACCAAGGACCCGCACACCGCCAAAACCAACCTCCACAAGGGAATGAAGGCCATCGCCGATTGGATGGGGAGCAGCCGTCTGAGGCTGAACTCGGACAAGACGGAGGTCCTCATCCTTGGACCCACTCCCTCCGCCTGGGACGACTCCTGGTGGCCGACCACGCTGGGAGCAGCACCGACACCCACGGACCACGCACGCAACCTAGGATTCATCCTCGACTCCTCCCTCTCCATGTCAAAGCAGGTCAACGCCATCTCCTCCTCCTGCTACAACACCCTCCACATGCTTCGCAGGATCTACAAGTGGATCCCGACCGAAACAAGAAAAACAGTGACACAGGCCCTCGTCAGCAGCTGGCTGGACTTCGGCAATGCACTCTATGCAGGAATCCCGGCCAAACACCTACGACTCCAACGCATCCAAAACACCTCCGCCCGACTGACCCTCAACGTCCCCCGCCGCAACCATATCACCCCCACCTGAGAGACCTACACTGGCTCCCCGTCGACAAGAGGATCATCTTCAAGCTCCTCACCCACGCACACAAAGCAGTCCACAACACCGGCTACCTGCACAGCAGACTCAGCTTTTACACCCCCACCCGCCAGCTCCGCTCTGCCGGCCTCGCCCTCGCCGCTATCCCCCGCATCCAACGAACGACCTCCGGCGGCAGATCCTTCTCCTTCCTCACCGCCAAGACCTGGAACTCCCTCCCCACCCACCTACGGCATACCCAAGACCTGCTCACCTTCAGAAGACTCCTCAAGACCTGGCTCTTCGAGCAGTAGCGGCACCCCCTCCCCTCAGTGCCTTGAGACCCTCCCAGGTAAGTAGAGCGCTTTACAAGTATTTTTGATTGATTGATCGGCCTTCAAGGGCACAAACCTCTTTTCTGAATGCCATTGCCCCTTTTAAAAATCCAGTCTGGACGAGTCCAATTTCACTATATTAGGAGACTTCAATTATCACTTGGAAAAACAGGTAGATCATGATACAGCCTCACTAGTTGATACTATGGCTAGTTTCTCACTGACACACATCGTCAAATACAATACGCATGTTGCCGGGCATACCCTAGATGGTATTTTTACTTCAAACCCATTGCTTAAAGTCTCAGAAGTAATACCGGTCCCTTGGTCAGACCATAAAGCCATAATGTTTACTTTAAGCACTGATCAGCACCTTCCAAGACACACAAACCCACCAGTCTTAGTCACCCGTCGGGATTGGGCCAATATTAATCCTCTTACACTATAGGCATCCCTACTCTGCACAATACCAGATCTTACTATGGACTTCAACTCCTCTGTTCATAAGCTATCCACATGGATCAAAACAGCAGTAGATCTCCTAGCCCCTATGAAGAGCTTCCTCTAGGCGAAAAACCCCATCAGAACCATGGTTCTCTGATAAACTCAGAGCTTAAAAAGGAACCTGTAGAAGGGCAGCAAGAAAGTGGAGAGCAAAGTACAACCCGATAGAATAAACTAAGTATGCTCAATCGTTGGCAGACTATAAGAAATTGATCTTAGATGAAAAAAGTAAATACTTCTTAGAGAAAATCCTCCAGGCAAGGAACTCCTGCAAGGATCTCTTCTCAACAGTAAAAAAAACTAGTGAAACTACCTGCTATGCCTTGGATGTAAAGCAGTACCGAATTCTGCAATATACTGGGAAAGTCAAACAAGAATAAAGTTGAGAAGGTGTATAAATCCTTTAGGGATAGTGCTGACTCCGTCCTTAAGAACATTACGGCAGTGTCGTATCCTATTTCCACCAATTCGGCTTTTGCTTTTTTCCGCTCGACATTAGAACAGATCATTAAGGTGGTGAAAACATCTAAATCAGGGGCCCCAGCCGACCCTTGTCCTCCCCAAGTATTGCACCTGTTTCCAGAAATATTAAGCGAACAACTAGGGTTAGTTTTCAATGAGGTAATTTCCTCAGGCATTTTTCCAGATGCCTGAAAAACAGCCTCAATGCTGCCTCTTCTGAAAAAACTAATCATGGCCCTAAGGATCCCAGCAGTTATCAACCTATCTCCAGACATCCATTTCCAGCCAAAGTGCTGGAGTAAATATTAAATGCACAGCTTACTGCATTTATTACCTCCAGGAACCTCCTCAATTCATCACAGTACGAGTTCCGGGAGGGACATGGAACGGAGACAGCTTTGGTCATGGCCGCAGAAGAACTAAGGGCAAATCTAGATTTGGGTGCAAGGCTGCCTTGATTTTGCTTGACCTATTGGCGGCCTTCGACACGGTGAACCACAAAATACTAGCCAGTAGGCTATCGGAGCCGGGGATTAGAGAGACTGCCCTTGCACTATTGTCATCTTTTTTAATCAATAGCACCTTTTCCGTAGAAATTGGAGCCTTTTCATCCGAGTCTTTTAAACTGCTTTGTGGTGTGCCTCAGGGATTGTCTGAGCCCCACACTCGTTAATGTATATGTGGCCCCTTTGGCTTCAATCATTAGGCAGTATGGGTTCTCAGTGGTCTCTTATGCTGATGACACCCAGCTGGTGGCGTCAGTCTCAAGCAACGTGGAGGAGACAACTGACCGTTTCAACTGCTGCATGACACAGGTTAACCAGTGGATGCAGTCCAACTGCCTAAAACTGAACGGTGCAAAGACTGAAGTCATGATGCTGGGTTCTGATTCATCCTTCTGGTCACCCAGATGGTGGCGCCCAGCTCCAATGCCTAAGGTTAAAAATCTAGGATTCATCTTTGATAATAAATTGACATTTAATAGTCAGATTAACACCCTTTCCACAACTTTTTAAAAATTATTAGGAAAATTCATCCATTCATCCCTCCCGATGCCCTAAAAACATTGGTTACAGCATTAGCAGTGTCCAGATTGGATTATGGTAACACCCTTTACATGGGTAGCCAGTCTCCGTATCTGCTAAGGCTGTAGCGCATTCAAAATGCGGCAGCCAGATTAGTATTGGCTATCCCTAGGTTTGAGCCAGTCTCCCAAGGTTTAAGAGCCCTCCACTGGCCCCCAGTGGACAAGAGTATTATGTTTAAATCCCAATTCCTGACCTTTAAAGCACTTCATTGTGTAGGGCCTCAATTTCTGAGGACTCATTTGAAATGGTATGTGCCCTCAAGAAGTCTAAGATCTGCATACACTAAACTTCTGCAAACACCCATGTTTAAAAAGGCTCGCGGGGGCGGAAGAAGCTTCCTGCTAGGAACAGTCAAGACCTGGACCCTACTTCTAATTGCCATAAAGAGCAGCACGTCACTTCTTTCTTTTAGAAAGGCGCTGAAAACCTGGCTCTTATCCAACTAACTCGCTCAGTACAGCATCCGTCCTACCAATCGGTCCTAGCGCCAAGATGCCCCTGGGCATTCGTGTGCTGTACAAATACACTAATCAAATCAAAACAATGCTGTTTGTTGATAAAAACTGCAAAGGAGAAGCATCTGGATTGGCTCAAGGACATCAGTAGGCCTGCTTCTAGGAGTCTTAGCCGTGCATGCGTGAGGTTTGAGTTTAAAGAACGTGGCCAAACACGGCTTGGTTTTATTTGAAGCCATGCAGTGATTGGCCATCTTTTGTCCCTTGTTGTAGATCTAGTGTCCTTCTTCATGCCCAGCACATTGTGCATGAGGCGAGCAAGGGTTGAAAAGACATGGGGCAGCGAGGCCTGACAGAGAGAGTTACTGAGAGTTATAAGCCCCAACGTTTGCCAACATCTTCATCTGCGGCTGTATCCATGGGGTAAGTAAAGTTCTGTCTCAACCAGAGTTTCTCAACACTAGACTTCTCATCGATCAACTGATTACAGCTCACGAGAACCACATTTTCGTGCTGTCTATTAATTTGCCCCCAGATGTTCAAAAGTCACATGAAATACTGGCAGATGATCAGCTTGAAAGAAAATGTAGCCCGTGAAATTATTTCTTTCAAATCAGTCTCCTGCGAGGCGCGAGCAAAGGTTTGTGCCTCTAACGTTCAAAGCCTTTAACAAGTGCATGTAACATAAATAATGCAGACTTTGCTGACAAAAAAAACACCCACCCCTGCACAAACAATGTTCGCTATAAAATCATTTTGTATATGCCTACTTCAATTTCCCTTTGTGTTTTCAGAATTAAAATATCACAGGATACCAGTCAACCAATATGCACAATATGGAGAAAAATTCCCTTACACTGTGCAGTGTAAGAAGGGTGCTACGACAACACTTTAGGGTTTTATGAATAAAATATAACCTGGGATTTCTTCATCATCTATGGGCACTAGAAATCGGTCTGCAGTCCATAATTCAACTATGCAAACACAACAAGATAGATAGAGAGCTGAAACTTTTCAACCACTCAGCCCCAGTCACAGGTCTGTATTTAATCCATCATTCTTTTGCTCACCATGCCACCCCAGTTTCGACCCAGCCATATGCCAATCAGTCTTGACCCTGCTCCTCATGGGAACAATCCAACCTGTACTGCCAGTCCAGGTCCTCCCTGGATGGGAAACAAGCATCCTAGGACCCGTTTTAGGGTTTCACCCCACATCAGCCAGGCTAACTTGAATCCAGTAGCACAGCGAGCAAGGAACCCACTTCTGGGCATACCCTTGGCCACTTAGGGTGAGCATAGAAAACACAACAAGATGATGGATGGAGCTCTGACACTTTTCAACCACTCACCCTCAGTCACAGATCTGGGTTTAATCCATCGTTCTTTTGCTCACTATGCAACCCCAGTTTGAAAGCTATTCAATAGTGCATTACTTCTTGCTTGTGGCAACGAGATGTTTCTGATGGTTTTCGGGTCCTCAAATAGTAGGAGGGTCCTAACTCTTTATTAAAAGTAACAACTGCATTGCCTGACAAAAAGCAGCAAACTTCTGCTAGAGAAAGCTTTGAATATGTTGCAGTTCTTTACATCGTGGGTAGACAAGAGACAAGATGCTCTTCTTGCAAAAGTCTAATGAGCCATTGCCTCTTGCCCCAGGATGGGCAGCCTTTGCATTAGGGTTCAGCCTACATTTTGTCTAAACAGAAGAGTGACATGGAACAGTCTAAGGAAAAATTCAATCTTCTAGATCTTAATGCAAAATGAAAAATAAGTGCGAATGCTCTGTGTATGCATTTATAAGGTTTTAAATAGTGCAAAGCTAGCGACAAAGCAACAGAGCGCTGTACGAAGGTGGGGGCACAGGAGAGGCTGAAGACGAGGATGTCAAGGGGGATGACCAGGTAAGGTCCATCATCCACAAGGCTACAGGTGAATAAGGAAATGCTTAAAGAGGAGGGGCTTCAGTTAGTTGCTGAACAGCAGATCTCGGGGATCTTGCTGGATCTAGGTGTCAGGGATCTTGCTGGATCTTAGTATCAGGGATCTTTCTGGATATAGGTGTCGGGATCTTGCTGGATCTTAGTATCAGGGATCTTTCTGGATATAGGTGTCGGGATCTTGCTGGATCTTAGTATCAGGGATCTTTCTGGATCTAGGTCTCATGGATCTTACTGGATCAGGGTAAGGGGTATTTTGCTGGATCTAGGTGAGGCTGGAAGAGGGCTTGCAGTCTTTGCCTTCTCCTTCCTGCATTTAGTTTGGCACCAGTTTCAGGAGCAAAATTCTATTTTATTATAGTTGAAATATCTTAAAAGGAAACCTGAAAGAGAGAACTGGCTGGATTTCAGGCCTCAACCACATTATGTGCGAAAATAAAATGTAAAATGGCTGCCGATTTGGCCTTTTGCAAACGCAGGTCTGCTCACCTGATGTATGACTGACTCGGTCTCAGCCCTATGGGCCTTTCTAATTTAATTCATCTGTAAAATCAGCCATATTGGTTTTCAAGCGAACAATAAATCCCATTCTTTTCACGTAACCAGTAGTACAAATATTCCAATATTTCAAAGGCGCCAGCTAAGTGTCAACTCTATTTCTCAACACACCTACCTGCATAATTTCAATCTCACCTCTCAGGGTGTCAGTGTCACAACATTGAGTGTGGCTTTCAGTACTCTCACTGATTGTCGCACTGATATGCAGTGAGAGGTCTGCAGGGTACCACTGAGGAAGTGGGTTGGGTGTCTGCCTGGTTAGATGTTTGTTCCCTAAGTTGAATCCGTCGTCCCAGTGGTGTGTCAGTCTCCCAGTTGAGTGGTTGGATGTCACTTCCCCATTTGTGTGAGTTTTCCGGTCTCGGTGTCAGTCACCTCTGGTGGGTGTGAATTTTCTCACATTAGGTGTAAGTCTCCCTGGCTGGGTGTCAGTTCCATAAGCTGGGTGTCAGCCGCCCGGATGGGTGTTGGGCCTTAGCCCCACTAGCCCGTTCGCGCTGAGGGATTGACTACCAGTTGGGTCTCCCAGTGTGGGTGTCTGTCTCCCCAGTTGCTTGTCTGAGTCCCTGATTCGGTGCCAGTCTTCACAAGTGGGCGTCATTGAGTAAATGTTGGCCTCCCTTGGTTGGGTGTCAGTCTCCTTGGTTGGGTGCCTCCCTGCAAGCTTGAGTGTCAATGTCCCTGATCAGAAGTCTAAATTCAGCCCCTCTCCCCCTCCCCGCTGGATATCAGTCTTTCTGGTCAGATGCCTGTCTGCCCAGTTGAGTGTCAGTTTGCCTACTTGTGCGGCAATGTACCTGATGGGGTCTCAGTGTTCATGGCCATTCGTCGGCAGGCCCGGTTCTAGCGGGTGGGCCGGGTGGGCCAGGCCCACCCAAACATGTGCCTGGCCCACCCAAACATGTGCCAGGCCCACCCAAACATGAGCCTTGGCCCTCGCAGTGAGGGCTTGAAGCCAGGCGCGCAACGGCATTGGGCTCAAAGGGCTGTCTGTGTGTGTGTGTGTGTGTGTGTGTGCCTGGGCTGAGACAGCTTCCCGGGCGCGCACACACAGACAGTTTTTGAGGTTATCGCAGCCGCACCCGAGTACTTCACAGGTCTTTAAAAGACCATTTACATGTTAATGAGGCTTTGCTTATTTTTTCACCCCTTCATCTCCACATGGCGAAAGGCGACAAATCCTTTCTTTGACAAGGGTAACCTTTGCCTACTGTTCTGCTGCGTGGATATTTCTTTTTCTATGCAGCGCAGGAGAAAAGAAGTTTGTTTATTCCCATTCACTTTTCCTGACCCCTGCAACAGCTTATGACATCAGGCTGTGACACAAAGTTTGACTAATGGAGTAGTAGGTAAGAGAATGTGTGACTATTAATTTTTCTTTTAAAAATCTGCACAGGCCCAGCAGGACACATACTTCGTGTGCTCTTCATTTAAACAGTTTTTATCATGGCCGATGCAGGACAACAATAAGACAATAAAAAATGCCCCAATAACGCTGGTGATTAATGATCCACTGGTAAGCAATCATTTGTCTGTTAGTACTTTTTAAATGCAGATGAACTGTATTTTATGTGGAAGCTCAGTGGGTTACTGCCTTGGTCACAGAGATCCTTGTGTTACTTGCAGTTCAGAAGTTACAGTCCTAAAATAGGACAGTGACCAATGAACTGTCATCAAAGAGCTGCAGACAAACATGAATGGTATAGTTAGAACTTTGCTTTCTTTTTTTGTGATATAGTTAGAACTTCCTCAGTCTTTCATCATTCTAATGTTGCTAAAATGAGTATGTTTGGGCAGAGATACATTTTTTATCAGTAAAGCTGTACCCCATGGAATACTCCTAAGGTTGTGTTTCCCCAGACCAAACCCTCTCAAAATATACTGCCCACCAGTATGGATGACATGTGATTCATACAGCTTTTAATCCTCATTGGCTTATGTGACATTCCCTGTAGACTGATTTACATACTTGTATGATTCATTGTCTCTGTATAATGTGTGCGTGGTGTAAAGTACTGACACACACTACACTGATATGAGTAGCGCTATACAACAAATGAAATACATATGAGAGAGGGGCTACGGAGTGATGAGGGGCACTGGTGGAGGGTGGCAGTGAGGGAATCTGAGGAGGTAGTGGGAGGGGGTGTGGAGCAATGAGGGGCACTGGTGGAGGGTGACAGCAGGGCTCGAGTCGGGGTCCCACGCGGGTGGACGGCGTCCGCCCACTTATTTTACCGGGAGATCGATAACTGGAGGAAATGGAGCCACACATTCACTCTTTGGCCTCTCTGGGGCAAGATCGGAGCTCATTCAGAATGCTGCTCACGCGCTGGCTTCTCTGATGCAATGGCATCTAAGGGGTGAGCGAGGGGAGGCAATGAGTCTGATGGTGCAAGCCACCTTTCGCGACGTCACTTCCTGTTGTGACGTCAGCATCCCCCCCACTTCTTTTTTTAGGACTTGTGCCCTGGGTGACAGTGAGGGAATCCGAGGAAGAGGTCAAGGGGTGGAGGGGGAGCTAGGGAGAGATGAGGGACACTGGTGGAGGGTGGTAGTGAGGGAGTCTGAGGAGGAGGTCATGAGGGGGAGGGGCTATGGGGAGATGAGGGGCACTTGTGGCGTGAGGCAGTAGAAAGAGGTTATTAGTGTGGTGCCAAAAAAGACTTTCGCATCAGCGCTAAAGCCGGCGCTGTCATGGCCTTTCTATTTTTGTTTATTTAATTAGCAGTCGGGTCATAAGGGCAACTGTGGAACATACTTTAAAGTGCGTGCTAATTATATGTACTGCTATATTCAATGTTTTAAGTTTGAAGGTGATTTTACTAATGTTTTTACCGGAAAAAAGGAAAGTGGAGCCCGATGGTGCCTGATATGGGGCTGGGGCCCAAGGTCAGCTGTGAGATAAGGTGCACTGGAGAGGAGTAGTGGATAATCAAGCCTGTAAGGGAATGTGTTGCAGAGTCCGGGATCAGGTGGAGGAAGTAATGAAGAGGGATTCTCCCTAAAGGCTCGCACAGAGGGAGCCCGAGAAGTGTCACTTGCCTGATACTCCCTCCTCAGAAACCTCCTCTTCCCATCAAAGGAACATTACATGGAAAAAACACTTTTTGAGAGTGATAATATTTAGAAAGAGATTTGGAAAAGAGTGCGGTTTACTGTGCCTTGTAAGACTAAGAAGAGATAAAGGCGGGCCCTGAAGCAGGCCTGCCCAGACATATATGCGACAAATCGAGCCCGCAGTGGCCCACCCAAATGCACCCTTGGCCAACCCAAATAAAAATTCCTAGAGCCTGGCCTGTTCGTCGGTCTCCCTTGTTAGTGGTCAGTTTCCTCGGGTGGATATCAGCCTCCCCGATTGGATGTCAGCCCCTGATTATATGTCGGCCTCGCTTGGATGAGTGTCAGTCTCCCCTGCTGACTGTCCGTCTCGCCTGCTGACTGTCCGTCTCCCCTGCAGACTGTTAGTTTCCCCTGCTGACTGTCAGTTTCCCCTGTTAAATACCAACATTGAGCAGTGGTGGGGTGGGGGAGGGTAGCGCATCCCTGTCAAACTGATGAAGACCTGTGACGTCTCGCAGCACGCTCGGTGTTGGCATGAACATTTCTGCGACCATCGGGGCCTCGTCGGTCCGATTAGGCGGATCCGGAGCTCTGGCCCTGCGGCGGCCTCCCAGCTGTAGCGGGGGCCGGAGTACAGCCTGCCTCCAAGGCCTTCTGGAACGGTCCGCAGGGGCGGCCTTAGGCATGTGCAAGTTGTGCACCTGCACAGGGCCGCCAAACCCCAGGGGCCGCCACGCGGAATCGGATTCTCTAGAATAGATTTGAAGAGAGAAAGGCATAAGTGCATGCATCAGCCTTCACATGTTCACCTTTCTACATTGCGCGAGGTAATCTGCACAATGAGAAGCTAGCTGGTCTGTCAATCAAGTGCGGCGCTTCCTTTGACGACACTCTTGACTCTGCGCACGTCACATCAGTATATCTGCGGTTATCGGGACGCCGCTTACAAATCAGGATGCATCATTCAGGAAATGCAATTGTTTTATGCGCCAGTCCATTGGAAACCCCTAAAATATCCGAGCAAAAACTTCCTGTAGGCCAAAACTAAATGATTCTAACAATGTTTTACATCCGCTTCCACCACTGTAGCCTAAAAATCAGCACATTTCAGGACAGCTTGTGTATGTGTTATTTCTTGTATTTAATATTAATTTCTGGTCTAAATAAACCAGTCTTACAAGAATAAAAACATTCATCTAAAAAATGTAAGACAGTGTAATGATATTTTACTGAATGATCCAACGTGAAATGTTGGTCTCTTAGGGTTGGAGCAGAGTCTGTTATTAAGCGCAGAGGAGTGTGATGGACAGAGCACTGTGATTGGCAGAGGAGTTTGACGGACAGAGGAGTGTGATAGGCAGAAGAGTGTGATAGGCAGAGGAGCGAGAGGGACAGAGGAGTGTGATGGACAGAGGAGTGTGATGGACGGAGGAGTGTGATGGACGGAGGAGTGTGATGGACGGAGGAGTGTGATGGACAGAGGAGTGTGATGGACAGAGGAGTCTGATGCACGGAGGAGTGTGATGCACGGAGGAGTGTGATGGACGGAGGAGTGTGATGGACGGAGGAGTGTGATGGATGGAGGAGTGTGATGCACAGAGGAGTGTGATGCACGGAGGAGTGTGATGCACCGAGGAGTGTGATGCACGGAGGAGTGTGATGGACGGAGGAGTGTGATGGACGGAGGAGTGTGATGGACGGAGGAGTGTGATGGGCGGCAGAGTGTGATGGGCGGAGGAGTGTGATGCGCGGAGGAGTGTGATGCATGGAGGAGTGTGATGTGCGGAGGAGTGTGATGCGCGGAGGAGTGTGATGCGTGGAGGAGTGTGATGCAGAGAAGAGTGTGATGCAGAGAAGAGTGTGATGCAGAGAAGAGTGTGATGCAGAGAAGAGTGTGATGCGCAGAGGAGTGTGGTGCGCGGAGGAGTGTGGTGCGCGGAGGAGTGTGGTGCGCGGAGGAGTGTGGTGCGCGGAGGAGTGTGGTGCGCGGAGGAGTGTGGTGCACGGAGGAGTGTGGTGCACGGAGGAGTGTGGTGTGCGGAGGAGTGTGGTGTGCGGAGGAGTGTGGTGCGCGGAGGAGTGTGGTGCGCGGAGGAGTGTGATGGACAGAGGAGCGTGATGGACAGAGGAGCGTGATGGACAGAGGAGCGTGATGGACGTAGGAGCCTGATGGACGGAGGAGCGTGATGGACTGAGGAGCGTGATGGACGGAGGAGCGTGATGGACTGATGTGCGTGATGGACGGAGGAGCGTGATGCACAGAGGAGCATGATGCACAGAGGAGCGTGATGCACAGAAGAGTGTGATGCACACAGGAGTCTGATGGACGGAGGAGCGTGATGCACAGAAGAGTGTGATGCACAGAAGAGTGTGATGCACACAGGAGTCTGATGGACGGAGGAGCGTGATGCACAGAAGAGTGTGATGCACAGAAGAGTGTGATGCACACAAGAGTCTGATGGACAGAGGAGTCTGATGGACAGAGGAGTCTGATGGACAGAGGAGCATGATGGACGGAGGAGCGTGATGGATGGAGGAGCGTGATGGACGGAGGAGCGTGATGGACGGAGGAGCGTGATGCACAGAGGAGCGTGATGCACAGAAGAGCGTGATGCACAGAAGAGCGTGATGCACAGAAGAGTCTGATGGACAGAGGAGTCTGATGGACAGAGGAGTCTGATGGACAGAGGAGTCTGATGGACAGAAGAGTCTGATGGACAGAGGAGTGTGATGCACAGAAGAGTGTGATGCACAGAAGAGTGTGATGCACAGAAGAGTGTGATGCACAGAGGAGCGTGATGGACAGAGGAGCGTGATGGACAGAGGAGCGTGATGGACAGAGGAGCGTGATGGACAGAGGAGCGTGATGGACGGAGGAGTGTGATGCACAGAGGCAAAACGCAGCGGCAAATTTTGGCAAAAGTTAAACGCTTGTGTCATGAGGCGGCTATGCAGTGTCTGCAACGGACATGGCCATGCGTAAGACACCATATTCGATATGGTATCGATATTACTGTTTCCGGGCAAAGAGCCACATATTCTTTCTCTGTGGGGGGGCTGTGGGTCCGGGGCCCCCCTGTCATGGCCCTGCAGCCGTCTGTGCCAGTCCCTCACGTCATGTGTCACAATGCCCTCCTCCTCCTAAATGTTATTGTTCTGAGACGAATTCGGAAGGGTAGGAGCAGCCGCAGGTACTGGTCATCTAACGCCTTTTCTGGATGTTTTATTAAAACACCTTCCTGAGCTCCGCCCCGCCTGGACCCCTCTTCCGGGGCCCCCTACCTACGCTCCCTGCACAGGGCCACCATGAGCCTAGAGCCGCCCCTGCGGTCCGCTCTCCTGCTCATTTAATTGGAAAAACGAGGACAGTCACAGCGGCATTGATGGAAAGGTGAGCGCTGTAGGACACGCGAAATGAGCCCTGTGGGGACCCGTCCGGCCTGGTTTAGTCCTTGGAAGCGTTCCGTGTGCGCCTATGAGTCCCTGCCTGGTGTAACCGATTGCTTGTGCGTCACTAGTAGGGTTGCCCCCGTGTGAGAGAGTCTGGCGTTGCACTTCTGTCACGGAACACCTGTGCCTATCTATAAAGAGATGTGAAATAGCGGCGTTTCTGGTTAAAAAACGTAATAAACTTTTTAAATGTAAACCTTTGTTCGCATGAGTTGTGCAGCGAGAATAATGTTCAGATTTGAGACCTTAGATACTCTGGCGGTCGTCTCCTGTACAGGGGGAGTTGAGTGGTTTGGCAGGAGTATGTTATGTCCGTAGAAGATGCCCGAAGGATAGACTTCTTTTAAAAGGCCTGCCACACGTCTTATGTGTGGTAGGTCTAAAAGTATGTCAGAACTGCCAAGTGTGTGTGACATTTCCACATTTGAGTATACCTCTGTGTGACATTTTCATTTCTTAAGTGGGACACGTCATCACTGGCAATTACACTGCTGTGTTTTTTTCTCCTGGATACATCTCATGTGTCTGAGTACAAGGCTCCTGTCCATTCATTCAGATTCGAAAACGTCCCTCATAACAACCTCCTCAATACGTCTGATCTGAACCTGTACAGGCAGTCTTTTAAGCCCAGGCGTTTAGTGCCAAGTGCCCCTGTGCCATGCGTGGCACTTGTAGCCAGCCCTGGCTTTTGGCTACAAGTTGGTTAGTTAGTTTTGGCTATAGTTAGATAGAAGTGCCTCCCTGACTCCAGGATGTTGGCCCACTCTTCATCAACCAGGTTCTTTGAAGAGCGAGGGGAGTTAGGTGATGAAGCATGACACCTGGTGGTGTGTGAGGAAATCCCATCACATTTTTGTGGATGTCCAATACTAGGCTGATGTAACATGAGCATGGTGCATAACATTGGTTTGTCTGGACCCTGCAGTGCGTACATATAAACCATTGATAGGAAACCAGATATTGCAAGTCAAAGGCTGCAAAGGGACAACCGTCTGGATATTGCTCTTTCCGAAGCCGGTGAGACTTGCGGATGCCTGTGAGGAGGTTCTTTCCCCCAACAGCCTTATTCCTCTGACACCTGGACTGCATTAGGAACTCACGTCAGTCAGAGAAGGGTCCCTCCAACCTTGGACGGACCCACCACTACCAGCGTCGGCATCATTCGGAGTGACCAGCGCTGTTATCCTGGTGCCAGCGTACTCCTTTTCATCTTGTAACTTTTTGCTGTTGAGCCAACATCCTTCCAGCCGATAGCTGGTGACTCAATATCCCGCCCATAAGGGTCTTATTCCCTTCTCTATCATTGTGGCTCCAGTTATTTAACTTCTGGCCCTATTCCACTCTAGATGCCTACTTCCTTCGTTCATCAAGACCGCGCATCGATACCTAGTGATAACTCTTGTGGACTGCATGTTCAGATTTTCTGTATTGACGCTGCACCCACCAGTTTCCTCCATTTCCTTCCCGCAGCACATTCCTGGATATCTACTCGCTTGTGCCCTGAAGAAGGTGGCGGCTACACTTTAGCCCTTCACCGAAACGCACATCGGCACTTTGCTTCGACAGTAACCTCGCAGCGATAAATGTAATGAAAAGATAGAAGACTACATGGTTCAAAAGTGCTGGATCTATTATTCTCTCTCTCTCCAGGGACATACATAAAGCAATGCTTATTGTACTAGTAAGACAGAGCTAACAAAATAAGTATATAGCTATCTGTTGATAACTAGTCCATCTAGTCATACTTGCAGTGCATTTGTGGTTCCCTATTTCATGCGAGGTTTCTGTCTTTATGTTAAAATGTTATTATTGGTATGTTGAGTATGACAGATGTATGGATATTAGTATGGTATGATTGAGTTGATAGAAGAATGTTGTACATATTATTGATAGGGTGATTTTTTTGATTTTTCTTTGCCGTGAGTTACTGTGACTGGGGGACGTCCTATGAATCACATCACTGTATCTTGTGGGTGCGAACATGAAAAAATATGTACAGGATTATTTAATTTGATTTGCTTTATTACCCAGTTTGTATATTCTTATTGAGTCTTTAAAATACTCCTCTATTATTTGAATTTGAATAAAATATATATATTTATTTACTAGGTATACTGTATTCTGCCATTTTCTTGTTTCTTTCAGGTGTTTGAGCCCACCGCAGCCCCATTCCCTGCCTGTCATATTTGCGTTGTTATTGAGAGACGCTGAGCGCTCCGTTTATCTAGTAGTCAGGTTACACACATCCCCTTCTCCTGTAGGGTTGTTGCGTATTGGTTTGCCTGGACCCTGCACTGCGTACATATAAACCTGTGATAGGAAACCAGATATTGCTAGTCCACGGCTGCAGAGGCCTGTTGGCTTAAAGCCAGGGCAGTCTGAAAGAGTCTCTCGTAACAAGGGACTGTTGGCACCCATAATGACGCATCCCCTCTCAAACTGCACACCCCTTCCACAGCGTCTTTGGTAGAGCCCAGGCAGGCTCTCTGGTGAACTGCAAACCCCCTGTATCCCTGCAGACTGATAAACATATACAGTAATTCCATAAAACTACAGTGAAAGGAGAAAGGGGCATCTACATGACACAACAATGAGGCACTTACTTTGAACCTTACAAATCCCACAAATGTCACTGCTTAAAAGAAAATTCAATATTTATACGTTATCTTTGACGCTTAAGACTAGGTTCACCCCCTTACACTGCTCTTTAAATATTAACACAGGACCTTAGCGGACAAGCAGAGAGGTCCAGTTCCTCCATGTCTTTTAGCGCCCTAGGCTGGTTACAGTGAACAAAGCACAGAATGCATGCGGAGCTGACAAGAAGTAAAACCCTGCTCTAGGCCCTCTATGCAGGAGTCCGCCACTTAGGAGCTCTTTCGCAGAAGTGATTGGGTGTTTCTAGCCACATAACCGTGCAAGAAAGTTTACCTGATGCTTTGTCTAATCCGTTCCTTTTTAGCCCCATGTCACAAAAAAAGGCAAGCTCAGAACCAGTTTCTTATCTCGTCCCTACTGCCCTAGAGTGCTGGTAATGTAATACCAGGATTTTCTAAAGCACACAGCTACCTCCGGAGAGGTATCCTGGCGCGGGGGGCCGTCAGGAAGATTAAGCTAGCTATTGCCCAGAGTCACATGGTGCTGGGCTAACCTGCCACTGGAACTGGGGATCGAACCATGAACTCTGTGGTCCGGAGTCAGGCACCCTGGCCGATGCGCCACACCTCTTCCTTCCCTTCCTTCCTTCCTTCCTTCCTTCCCTCCCTTAAGTGAACTCAAGCAGTTCTAACTGCTCAGGCTGCATTGCAGCAGGTATAGAGAGCAGGGCTGGGGCAAGGATTTTTTTTATACTGATTTACTACATTTTTTTAAACTATTTATTTTTAGATTTTTTTTTTAATTACAATATAATTACATTATACATTACAATACAAAATATACTTTCTCAGAATGAATTACTTTAGTTTAAATACTTTGCAAATAGGCAATAGACTTAAGTACAGTAGTTACAGTTGTTGCAATGGGCAACACAATTTCAAACACAATGCAACATTGAGCTCAATGTGAATTTCTAGTCAAATGCAATTAGTTACTTTATGGATTACTTTTCTAACCACAGGACTGGAGGCTAGATTCAGTCCTTGGACATCTCCTGTAAACAGTTGAGTAAAAGCCTTTTTGGTTACAGTAGTGATTTGTAAGGAATATTATTGTATTTTAAAAGTTGACACTTTGAAAATTTTTCACATAAATCACCAATGTTATCCTATGGCAGAAAATTCACTTAGCAGGTAAGTAGTGTTATTGTTACTTTTTCTTACTCAGTGGTGGATCCTGGATCCAGCACTGGTGAATCTCCTGTAAACAGTTGAAAGAATGTGTTTAACTCATACAGACGATTTTTTAGGAATATTTTTATTTTGTGAAAATAGACACTTAGAAACCTTTCTGGTGAAAACCACACAATGGATTCCTATGGAAGGAAATACAAGTTACTGGTAAGTATGCTTAAAATTACTTTTCAGGGTCAGTGCTGGGCTAAAAGATGCAGCACTGGGTTCTCTCCTGATAACAGGTGAGTAAATCAGAATTCGTAGTTCGTCTGATTTTAGAGGAATATCTGTACAATGGTGAAGGAAGGGGGCGGGGCCTGAGGTGACGTGTGCAAACATGCCCTGTGGCGCGTTTTAAGTTGGGAAATTAATTCCTCTTCAATCCTGCGGTCCCCTGGGGGCCAACTAGCCCACCAGGTACCTCCAGTATGCGCCAGGGAGCTGCGTTGCAGAGAGGTGTTCATAGGCCACGCCCCTTTTTACAACACTCTGCAACGCAGCTTCGTGGTGCTTACTGGAGGTACCAGGTGGGCTAGTTGGCCCCTAGGGGGCCTCTGGATTGAAGAGGAATTAATTCCCCAACTTAAAACGCGCCACAGGGCGTGTTTGCACACATCATCCCAGGCCCCGCCCCCTACCTTCACCACTGTGCAAACGCACCCCGTGGCGCGTTTTAAGTTGGGAGATTAAGTCCCCTTGAATCCTGAGGTCCCCTGACGGCCAACTAGCCCACCAGGTACCTCCAGTAAGCACCACGGAGCTGTGTTGCAGAGAGGTGTAAAAAGGGGCGTGGCCTCATTGCACCTCTCTGCAACGCAGCCCCCTGGTGCATACTGGAGGTTCCTGATGGGCTAGTTGGCCCTCTGGGACCCCCAGTATTCAAGTGGAATTAGTTCCCCCTCTGCAAACGCGCCAGGGGGCGCGTTTGCAGAGTGGTGCAAGGAGGGGGCGTGGCCTCCAGCCCGATCCCGTATTTTTAATTTTTTTAGAAGGGGGCTGTGTAGTCCCCCTTCTTTTTCTAATTTATTGGCCCTGGGGACCCCATCCGGCATGGCCTGCACCCAATTTGTTTGTTTTTTGGTTTAAAACAAAAAAAAGAAAAATCAGGAAGGGGCCGCGTGGCCCCCCTCCAGTGGCCAATTCCGTGCCCCTGGGACCCCATCACCCGGGGCATGGCCAATTTTTTTACATTTTTCTGGAGGGGGGCTGCATAGCCCCCCTCCTCAGGCCACTTCAAGGCCCCAGGGACCCCATCCCCCAGGGCTGGCCATTTTTTTTTTTTTGAGAGCCCCCCCACCCCAAATGTATTGAAGCCCCGGGGTGGCGGTCCCCGGGGCTGCGGGGGGGGCCATGAGCCCCCCACCAATATTATGTTAGAGCCCCGGGGGTGGCGGTCCCCGGGGCAGTGTGGGGGGGATTGGGACCCCCCACTTAATTTTTCAATATGCCCCCAGGATTTTGCCCCCCGGGGGAAAATTAGCATATTCAGCGCAGGAGCTCGCACTGATTTTTTTTTTCCCTATGACAGACAGACAGACAGACAGATATCCACACAGCCATAATACTTGGAAGCACACACTTGGGTGACTTTTTGTTGAAAGTGGTAGTTATGCACCTGTACCACTATGTTGGTAACTGCATGAATCCCTCTGCCGCCCACACAGAAGCATTCACCATGGACAACTCAGCACTTATCAATATAGTAGATGACTTTGACGTTGATATTGAATGTAATTAATTAGTAACATTCGCGATAGAATCAGTTGATAGGGATGATCTACAAGGTAAGGCTTTGTAATTATTTGTGGAGGACAGAAACACAAGCGCCCACTGAATTTTTTGTTCCAGACTTGCATGGACAAGGAATTGTTTCATATTCGGAAATGATTTCTATACGCAAAACATGAGGACTACTATGGGCACTTATGGGCGCCACATCTAGCTAATT
Organism: Triturus cristatus; assembly: GCF_964204655.1. Classification (NCBI taxonomy): domain Eukaryota; kingdom Metazoa; phylum Chordata; class Amphibia; order Caudata; family Salamandridae; genus Triturus; species Triturus cristatus. The sequence continues at coordinate 2,269,666 of NW_028187373.1, forward strand.
TCATTGTAGCTTCTTTTGAAAATGCTTCCACCTACAATGACTTGAATGCCCTTTAGAACCCAAATCCACATATGGAGATGCTTTACAGATGTTCTTTGGGCTTTTGAATTTTCTTCTAGTAAAACAAAACAAATGCTGAGATAGCCCTAAGAAACCGCAGAGCCCATGCCACAAAGATACATTTACACGTGTAGGTTTACTCATTTGTAAATGTACTATTGCACTTTGGTTTAAATTTACATGATTTTGCTATTTAATTGGACTTTGATTTAAATTTACCGCATTTTTTAATTCTATTGAACTATGGTTTAAATCTATACTTTTTTGCTAATCACCATTTCTAAGTGTGGATTCACTCCTAAGCATATCAGACAGGTCTTCTCCGCTGAGAACGGGGTGGACCCATCTAACACTGAATTTAGAGTTTGTTATTACTAGCAACTTTGCACTCGTAGGCAGCGATCTCCTGTACTGAGGCAGAGTGCTCCGTATGCTATACTAATTCTTAAAACAAATGTTTTAAAAATGTAATTTAAAATACAAATGTAGATTCAATTAAAATAGTTATGATTAGCCTGGAACATATAAAAAAGGTACAACACAATGGGAAATATGTGGAATGCTCGGCCAGAGCCACGTGTTCCGGAAGTCCGCAAGCGTAACTAGCCTTGCCCGAACAACGCATTTGCCAAAACCATGCACATGTGCGGTTAAGACAAATGCACTCTAGTGTTCGGGATAGGCGGGGACTGGAAACAGGAACAGGAGCGTCGGAACGGGTAGTGGACAAGGACAGATAAGTGGGGCTGGGTTCGGGTCTCGCCTCGGGGGAAGGGGAGGGTCAGTGGCAAGTTTTTAGGGCTCAGGGAGGGGGAGAGGGTCAAAGGTACTTTTAAGAAGGAGGCACGTTTTTAGGTCTCAGAGCAGGAGGAGGAGTTTGGGGTAGCTTAAAGGATGGGTTTGGGGGTGTATTAAAGGAATGGGGAGTTTTTAGAGCTCAGGTCGGGAGGACAGGTAGGGGATTTTTAATTTAGGGCTTAGGGCGGGGGACAGGTAGGGAGTTTGTAATTTAAGGCTTAGGGCAGTAGGGCATGTAGAGGGTTAGTAATTTAGGCTCAGGGCTGGTGAGGCAGGTAGAGCGTGAGTAATTTAAGGCTCAGGGCAGGGGGGCAGGTAGAGGGTTTGTAATGTAGGGCTTAAGGAAGGGGGCAGGTAGGGAGTTTGTAATTTAGGGCTTAGGGTGAGGGGCATGTAGAGGGTTTGTAATTTAGGGCTTAGGGCGGGTTGGGAGTTTTGTAATCTAGGTCTCAGGGCAGGGGGCATGTAGAGGGTTAGTAATTTAGGTCTCAGGGCGGGGGGCAGGTAGAGGGTTAGTAATTTAGGTCTCAGGGCGGGGGGTCGGAGGAGTGGCGAATTTAGCCACGCATTCACCCTCACCATTCATGCCTTTACCACAAAATTGCGTGGTAAAGGCAAGCGTTGTAAAGGAATGCGGGGTTAAGTTGCATTCGTGGTTCGGGCTGCGTGGTAGAGGCATGCGTGGTTGAGCCTTGCATGCCTCTATCATACAACCCAACACAATAGCTTATCAAATTAAATGTTTGGTAAATAATTTAATAATTCAAATATATTAGTTTAAAGCATAAATATATTTAAACAAACTTAAAATACAATCCCACAATGACAAACCTGCTAATATTTCATTGTTATTTAGTATATTTTAAAGATAAATAAAAATAAGTTCATTAATTTTTTAATTTTAATGTAGATTATACATTTTTGACATTAACACAGTTTTACACATACACACATAAATATATATATGTTATAGTTATGTGAACATTTCAGTGACAATATAATGTTTAAAACTATAAAGACCACTACAATTCACTGGTTAGTTATATCTAGCAAATATAACTCGTACCCTAAGGTAACATAACTTGCACCCCCGCCATGCACAGTCTTGTCATCAATTATATCATTTCAAATGTTGAAGTGATGTCAAATATATGTAATGTTATAGGACATGTCATGAGTGATTTAATATGTGGGGTAATAAGGCGTGCATGGCGAGAGTGCGAGTTATAGTTACCTTAGGGCACGCACAAGTTATAGTTACTCCTGCGGGCAGCCAGCCTTGCACTGTGCACGGCCTTCGGCTGTGTACGGCATGGGGTTGGCTGCAGGGCCTGGCCACACACAGGCAGACCCCATCCTTGGTCCAATTTGTCAAAAAAAGGAGAAGAGGGCACTCGGGCACCCTACCTGAGTCGTTGCAGGTCCCGGAGATCCAAACCCCGGGGCCTTTATTTTTTTGAGGGGACGGGAGCATGTGGCCCCCCTCCTGAGCCTCTTGGTATCTCAGGGACTCCATCCCCCAAGGACGTTTTATTTTATAGGGGGAGAGGGTATGTAGCCCCTTTCCTGGGCCTTTACAGACCTTGATCCAATGCCCTGGGGCCAAAACATATGTAGAGGGGAGGGTGGGCATGTGGTCCCTCCCTCCCCAAGCCACTATGGGCTATTGGGGGACGGGAGGGGGACTAAATCCCCCAGGGTCTTAATTTTTTATTAAGGAAGGGGGGGGGGTGCATAGCTCCCCCTCCCTGAGCCACTATGGGCCCTGGGTGCCCTATCCCCCAGGGCCTTCTTATTTTTATATAGGGGAGGGGGGCACGCTGCCCCCCTGGGTGAGCTTTTAGTGACCGTGGGGACACCATCCCTAGGGTCCTTAGGTGTTCCTGGGTGGGTGCCCCGGTGCCCACTCAGGGCATTAACTAAACAGTATGTTAAGGGCCATGTGAGGAACTCTGCAGCCCCTGCGGCTCCCTGCATGCACCCATCCACCGAGCGGGAGCATTTTCAAAGCTCCCGCCGGGTGGGAGCACACTTGCTTTCCCTGGCCGTGTTACCGCAGGCAGGGAAACTACTGTGTCCGGGGTGGGAGTGGCATTAGAGAGGTAACTCAGTCATTGAAATTGAATATCCTTGGGAGGCAGGGCTTGGAGGCGACAGAGATGGCCACTCCCTGCTAACTATCTGTGTGGTGCGCTGTTGCACCTCTGCTTACCCTAGCCTGGTGGGCCAGCTGCATCCATTGCCCAGTACACTGCGACCTCCACCCATCAGTTTGGTCCGAATAGAGGGCAGGCGTCCCCTAGCTGCCAAACCCGCAGTGTGGCCTTTGCCATGCTTCCTCTTTATTGCAGCCCCATGCCCGGGCCTGAGGGGTGGAGGGACCGCAAGGACATCACCGGTCAGCGTTTGGAGCTGGGGGGCCCGCACAACCTTTGGTGCAGTCAGGCACATGAGGACCTCACCAGCCGGAGACCCACCAACTCCTACTTGCTGAGGCAGTGCCCTGTGCTCCATCTTCTACATGTCAGGGACTGTCTGGGACTATGTCTGGGACACAGTCAGGGACTTAGGCAAGGACTGGTGACTAGGTAGAAAACGTAAGCAGAAAGAAAATTACAGCAATGCCCAGGGTCACACAGGAAGTCAGAGGAGAAAAGGGATCCAAAGGTGAGGCCTGCACAACGGAACAAGATGGCTAGATAGCAGGGCCGGACTGGGAACCAAAACCAGCCCTGGCAAAGTGCTCGGCCGCCCCCCCTCCCCTGCTGCAAAAACAGCCCTGTAACAAAAATGGCCCTCAGGGGCCCAAAACCGGCCCCCACACCTGCGGCGCACCGGGGGTTTGCCCGGTGCCCACTACGGCCAGTCCGGCCCTGCTAGATAGGCATTCATGAGGCAATTTAGCATTCAGAATAACAACGCCCAGAACAGACGTGCAAGAGATATGTATATATATATATATTCACTGAAAAAACCATAGGTTTCACACATGTTATAGTTAGCGGAAATTTTACTGATAAAAAACCAGTGAAATTCCCCCGTTATAGTTAGTGTAGGCAACTATAACTCACGCGACCGCAATCCTCTGCTGATGCTAATACTGTATTTAGACACTTATTTGCCCATGTCTTCTTCCATACATTTTTAGCTATACATATATTTCAAATATTTTTTTTTCATAAAGACACATATGTCATCAGCAGAAGATTGCGGTCGCGTGAGTTATAGTTGCCTACACTAACTATAACGGGGGAATTTCACTGGTTTTTTATCAGTAAAATTTCCGCTAACTATAACATGTGTGAAACCTATGGTTTTTTCAGTGAATTTGCAAGTTTTTTTAAATGCTAATTCCTAACTATGACGTGTGTGAAACCTATGGTTTTTTCAGTGAATTTGTACGGTTTTTTAAATGCTAAGTTACTTTACGCCATTCGTGGCGTGCGCGCCCACTTAACGCAGTTCGTTCCGTGCGCGCACGGTGCGCTTCGCGCACCGTGCGCGCACAGTAAGCACGCGGTGCGCTTCGCGCACCGCGCGCCCACTTTACGCAGTTAGTGCCGTGCACGCACGGTGGGCACGCGGTGCGCTACGCGCACCGTGTGCCCACGTTACGCTAGATGGGCCATGTACGCAAGATGCGCTTTGCGCACATGGAGGACATATGATGCACTTCGTTTTGAAAGGTAATATTTTATTTTTTCGTAATTTTTATAAGCCATGCACAAATGGTGCCCTTCGGACATCATTTGCACACGGGGTGGAGAGAGTGTTGTTAATTTTTTCTTTTATTATTTTTGTTTAAAATATTGTGGTTTTCACATTTCAAATAGGCCCTGCACATTTGGTGGCCTGCGGCGACCAAAAACACAGGGGGTGGGGAGAGTGTGGATAGTGTTTTTTTTTTTTTACATTTTTTACCGTACGCGTACGGTAAGCGTAATCGGCGAAATTAGCGAAAAAATAAAAATTGCATTTTTGGCCTTGGGGGGTCTTTGGGGACTCCCTCAACATGGGTTTGTGTGTGGGAGCTGTCTAAACAGCCCCTTTATATGTTTATTGGTTTGATTTAACAACATAGCTCTCAGTGCGAGAGAGAAAATGGTGGCCGCCGCTTCCTGGTTTCGGCTGTTTCGAATGTTTACTAAGATCTAAGAGCCAATCAGAATCGCGCTCACGCACGCCACCGTACGCGTACGGTAAGCTTACGGTAAGCGTACCGTAAGCTGGCTCAGATATATATATTGATTTAAAGGCTATTTTCTCAGAATCTACTGAACAGATTTACACCAAACCTACAAAAGGCACTTCCTTGACCTGAGGACTACCTCTCTGCCAAATTTCTAGTAATTCTGTTCAGCCGTTCGGGCTGTAGCCCTGTCTAAAGGTCCTATGGAAAAATGCATGGGAAAAACGCGTTTTGGGACCCCCCTTTTATCTCAGCCCCCGCTTGACGAATCCCCCCGAGACTTTCAGGGTAGGAGCGGAGCGTAGCGCCCCACCTATTTTGAGAAATTCGCGAGGATTTGTCGACCGGCGCCAAAGTTATTCAAAATAGAATGTTGCGGATTTCCTATGGAAAAGGGGTCCTAACTATAACTACCTACTGGCGACCGCCAGTAGGTAATATTTATATATATATACATATATATATATTCACTGAAAAAACCATAGGTTTCAGGCACGTTATAGTTAGGAATTAGCATTTAAGAAACCTTAAAAATTCCCTGAAAAAACCATAGGTTTCAGGGGCATTATAGTTAGCTGGACTTTTCACTCGTACAAAACCATTGAAATTCCCCTGTTATAGTTAGTTCAGCTAACTATAACTCGCGCGCCCGCAATGCACTGCTGATGACGTCACATATTACATCACTCATGACATAGTCAGTGACATCACTCATGACATCACTGATGACATCTCAAATGACATCACTGATGACATCACTGATGACATCATCCAGTGAATGTGTGTTTTTCTGAAAATTACATATGTTTTATATATGTATATCTCAAGGTCGATGGAAGAATGAATGGGTATATAAGTATCAAAATGGATGATTTGTTTTTGAAAAATTGAATGTATATCTGACAGATTAAGTGTATCTTAGTGAATGCATGGCTTAGTGAGTAATGTTTAAATATGTAAATATCTGTATCAGTCTCTCATCTTGTGTATAAGTGACTGCATGGGTTGGTGAGTAGCTACATGAGTGTCTATATAGGTTATTAGTTGGTTTTTTGAGTATCAGTATGAGTGTGAGTGTCTGTATGGTTCGGTGGGGGGTATTACGTAGTTCATAGGTGCATGAATGAGTGACTCACTGTTTGTATGTGTTGAAGACGGCATGTGTGCAGGACTGTATGGGTGGATGAGTGTGTGCATGGGTGTGTTAGTGAGTGAATGACTGTCTCAATAGTGTCTTTATGAGTAACTACATATGTTTTAAACTAGTATATGTGACTATTGGTGTATATAAGTGAGTATATGTGAGAGTGAGAGATTGGAAGAGTTCCTGTATGAATAAGTATGTGTTTCTATAAGTGATTGTTAAAAGACTAAGTATTTGTAAGTTTCTGAAGAAGTAAGTGTGGTGGTGTGTGTATAACTGTCTATGCAAGTAAATGGATGTTTGATTCTTTATTAGCATGAGTGACTATGTGTGTGAGTAACTCTATGGATGAGTGGCGTTGTGTAACAGGATGTATAGGTGTATGAGTACATAAGATGAGTGAGTACATGTATGAGTGACTGTATAGGACTGTTGGTGAATGAGTGGATGTGTATGTGGATCTTAGAATTACTGAATAGGTTGTTGTAACTGGTATTGGTATGTCCATTGTTTTGAAAATGTTAGTTTCTATTTTTGAATGTGTGTATCAAAGGTTATATTAGGGGGAGAGGAGGTTTGCCACTCTATCACAAGGATGATGTCATCAGTGATGTCATCAGTGATCTCATTTGAGATGTCATCAGTGATATCATGAGTGATGTCACTGACCATGTCATGAGTGATGTAATATGTGACGTCATCAGCAGTGCATTGCGGGCGCGCGAGTTATAGTTAGCTGAACTAACTATAACAGGGGAATTTCAATGGTTTTGTATGAGTGAAAAGTCCAGCTAACTATAACGCCCCTGAAACCTATGGTTTTTTCAGTGAATTTGTAAGGTTTTTTAAATGCTAATTCCTAACTATAACGTGCCTGAAACCTATGGTTTTTTCAGTGAATTTCAAAGGTTTTTTAAATGCTAATTTCTAACTATGCCTACAGAGATAGGACATGTGAAGAAAGAAGAAAAAAAGCACAGAAAGAAAAAAAAGAAATGCAGAAAGAAGCAACAGAAGTCCTCAAAGACGAAGAAAAGTGCAGGAAGAAGGATAACGTACAGAAAGAACAAACAGAGGAGCAGAAAGAAGCCTTGTTGCAAAATCATCCCTCAACTTTTTCAGACGGATACTGGTGGTAACTGAGTCTGACTAACCAGTCCTAGAGCCAGAGCTTAGAGCCAGTGCTATGTTAAAAGACACTCAGAATACAGTAAAAAAACACCTACATACACTAGGGGACACTATGTGTTGGGGTCCCCCTGTGATTAGCATGACCTCCTCTGTAAGCCCCTAGTATATAATAGGGCAGGGGATTAAAACTACCTCTTATAACCCGTCACAGGGCATGTTTGCACACGTCACCTCAGGCCCCGTCCCCTCCCTTCCCCACTGTGTAAACACGCCCTGTGGCCGTTTTAAGTTGGGAGATTAAGTCCCCTTGAATCCTGAGGGTCCCTAGGGTCCAACTAGACCACTAGGTACCTCCAGTAAGCGCCACAGAGCTGCGTTGCAGAGAGATGTAAAAAGGGGCACGGCCTAGACCACCTCTCTGCAACGCAGAGCAGTGGCTCTTACTGGAAGCACCTGGTGGGCTAGTTGGCCCCCAGGGTCCCTCAAGGTTTGAAGGGGAATTTTTTCCCCAACTTAAAACGCGCCACAGGGCGTGTTTGCACACGTTAACTCAGGCCCCGTCCCCTCCCTTCACCACTGTGTAAACACGCCCTGTGGCCATTTTTAGTTGGGAGATTAAGTTAATTTGAATCCTGAGGGTCCCTAGGGTCCAACTAGCCCACTAGGTACCTCCAGTAAGCGCCACAGAGTTGCGTTGCAGAGAGGTGTAAAAAGTGGCACGGCCTAGACCACCTCTCTGCAACACAGCTCAGTGGCGCTTACTGGAAGCACCTGGTGGGCTAGTTAGCCCCCAGGGGCCCTCAGGATTGTAGGGGAATTATTTCCCCAACTTAAAATGCACCATAGGGCGTGTTTGCACACGTCACCTCAGGCCCCGTCCCCTCCCTTCCCCACTGTGTAAACACGCCCTGTGGCCGTTTTAAGTTGTGCGATTAAGTCCCCTTGAATCCGGTGGGTCCCTAGGGGCAAAATAGCCCACTAGGTACGTCCAGTAAGCGCCATTGCAGAGAGATGTAAAAAGGGGCACGGCCTGCACCACCTCTCTGCAACGCAGAGCAGTTGCGCTTACTAGAAGTACCTGATGGGCTAGTTGGCCCCAGGGTCCCTCCGGATTGAAAGGGAATTATTTCCCCAAATTAAAACGCGCCACAGGGCATGTTTGCACACGCCACCTCAGGCCACGTCCCCTCCCTTCACCACTGTGTAAACGTGCCCTGTGGCCGTTCTAAGTTGAGAGATTAAGTCCCCTTGAATCCTAAGGGTCCCTAGGGTCAAACTAGCCCACCAGGTACCTCCAGTAAGCACCACAGAGCTGCGTTGCTTAGAGGTGTAAAAAGGGGCGTGGCCTCAGAACACCTGTCTGCAACGCAGCTCCCTGGCGCATACTGGCGATACCTGTTGGGCTAGTTGGCCCTCAGGGACCCTCAGTATTGAAGGGGAATTAATTCCCCAACTTACAACTGGCCAGGGGGCGCGTTTGCAGAGTGCTGCAAGGAGGGGGCGTGGCCTCCGGCGCGATGCCGGTCTTTTATTTATTTTATTTTTTTAAGAAGAAGGGCTGTGTGGCCCCCCTTCTTTTTCTAATTTATTGGCCCTGGGGACCCCACCCCCACGGCCTGCACCCTAATTATTTATGTGGAAAAAAATAAATTAGAAAGGGGTCTGCGTGGCCCTCCTCCCAAGGCCTTAATCGGCCCCGGGGACCCCAACCCCCGGGTCATGGCCTTTTTAAAAAAAATTATTTAGGAGGGGGGCTGCGTTGCCCCCCTCCTCAGGCCACTTATGGCCCCAGGGACCCCATCCCCCAGGGCCGGTTTTTGTTTTTTATTATTTAAAAAAAATATATATTTATAGAAACACCTAGGACATGCTGGACAAACCGTATGTACCTATCACCATGACGATTTGCGTGATATTCATTAAACGGCGACTATACATACAATGAATCCACGTGGAATGTATTTACACCGCTAGTAAGGCTCTGACGTGTCTGACGCCCTACCATGCCTAATCCCGGCGCCCCCGCCGGTGGGTACTCTCCAAGTAGACACCCTTGTCGTTTATTTATACAAACATGGGTAGCTATTGACGGGCACATTTAATACACACGCACCCCAAGCCATTCAAAGGGGATTCGACAAAAATTCGACCAAACTATGCAAGAAACCCCCTCACGGTTAATAAAACACACATCCACCGTCGGATGTGTAATACTTTTTATTTTACTCTCTGGAAAGGAGACGAACCTCACTTGAGAGTCACAGCGTGCTCCTGGCTGAGCCCAATGCTGTGTTACACCCACCAGTGCCTGCCGAGTGCCACACACTTCTGTGTTGTATTCCACCAGCTAGTGCGTATGCTATGACACTCTCTAGCCCATGGGCACTGTAACACCACCCCGTGAATATGTCATGCCACACTTGCCTTCGCACGGGTTATATTGCCCCATCTAACGTGCCTTCCTCCATGCCTATGTTAAAACGCACAGCGCTATGCCATACATATTACAATCTGGGATCCATATCTTTGTCACAGTGCATATGAAATGTTACACTCCCCAGCACATATTTTATATTACAACTTTAGAGACTAGTTAGGTTACACAACACTGCCCTGTCCATATTACACTCCAAGGCGCATATTGCATACCACGCGCTAGTGCCTGTGCTATCTTACGCTCTCCAATGAATCTGTCATTGCGCACAATGTATTGCATATTATATTTCACGCCCCGGTTCATCTTATATCACACTTTTTGGTGCATAGTTTATACCATATACTATATCTAGTTTTCATTTTCAATCGTGCTCTCAGGACTATGTTCTATATAACACTGCGTCCACCTACCCTTTTCACGGGCATTACATTTTGCGATGGGGGGTGGAGGGTCAGTGGGTGTTTCTGCCAAGTGAGCCCGGAGTCACAGTCACAAACGTCTTCTTCTTCCTGAATAAAAGTGAGATTATGCTGCATACTTGTTCATATTTTAAGTAGTTCGCACAGACACACATTTAAAAAACAATAAAGTTCCTAATACCCACCTTCTCTGAACAGTTAGCTTGCTACCCCATCCACCTCCTCCCTATCCTTTGTTGTCTGAATCCATGGACTAGCCTCCTCCCTCCTGCCATGCATGGTCTGATGTGCTGCCACTGCCCTCCATTTAGCATGATGTACCAGTCCACTCCTCCTGCCCTCCATTGCCCAATTCTATGGCCCATCATTGACCTCCTGCTTAGCCTCTGTGCTTAGCTTGCTGCCCCTATTCTCCTTACCCCTGCTCTCCGATGTCTTTGTGCATGCCCCTGCTCCATCCTTTTTGCCCACCATGTTCCATGGACCTGCCACTCCTATCTACTCTGAGTGTTCTGTTGAGCTGACACTCCTCTCCCACCTGCCTAGCATTGTCAGATGACTGTAACCTGTCCCTGCCACCCTCACCCTGCCTGTCCACATGCCATGCCCCTATCCCATTCCTCCTGTCCTCCATGGTCCATTTTACAGCCACACCCTTCTGCCCTCCCTGGTCTGTTGTGCTGCAACTGCTCCTCCTGCCTGCCCCGTGTGGTCTGTTGTGAGGCCCCTTCCCCTGAACTCTCTTGTCTGTGCCCAGGTCCTGACCCTCCCTTCTATCCTCCATGGTCCTTTGTGCATGCCCCTGCACCCTCCTTCTTGCCCATCATAGCCATTGTGCTGCCACTAACCCTCCCGCTTGCCATGCATGGTCTTCTGTGCTGCCATGGCCCCTCCCACCTTCCCTGTGTGGTCAGCTAGCTGCCCCTGACCCCCTCCCACCTTCCCTCCATGGTCTGTGTGTATGCCATCATACTCTCACTGTTGCTCTCTGTGAGAAGTTGGCCTGGCATATGCTGGTCATTAGTTATAGTGGCCACCTTGCACCAGTCCAATTCGACTCTTGGTAGATAGGTTTAAAGACAACCTTTTAAAGAAAGCTATCCTAGTGGTAGCTGTGGAGAGCAGCCTTCAGGCTAAGTCTCTGAGGAATGTAAAGCAGCTTGTTTTACCTTATAATCTCTTGAATTACCAAATGAAAAGACACCACACAGGTATATATATCAAATATATATGTATTTATTTCTAAATATACTCTACTAATCTCTTTATGAGATTAAAGTCAGGTAAACATTCAAAAGATCAACAGTTCTCAATAAATTAGGCACAAATATGGCTGTAGCCCTAGGGGCATACCAGACCATATACTAAAATAGTGGTTTAACAAACTCGACTTGCAATATGAAGAGGCCTAGGGCCTTGGGAATCGCTGGAGCTTCACTTCTGCAGTGTTAGCAGGTAAGTAATCAGCCCACAGGAGACGCGTGCAGTGTCTAAACACACACGCGGGTTTTCAATGCGTTTCAATGGCAAATGTCGCGATTTGTATTTTACAGTTCTAGGGCACTTCGGAGTGGACAACAAGCAAACAACTTACAGGGTAAGTACTTCGAGAGCCAATGCACACTTGGGCACCGTAATGCAAGAGTTACCTCACCCAGGGAAGCCGGGTGCATACGTGTCCTTTGGTGTCGGGTCGCGATGCTGTTTTCAATGGAGATCGCAGAAGACTTGCTGCTTGTGTCGTCGAGAGAAGTGTCCGCTGGAATCCGAAGATGGATTGGAGTTGCAGAAGACCTAGAAATTGAGGGGACAGAGTTCAAAGTCACTTGCCAGTGACCGGTGGCCAGCAAGATGGATGACCACAGCTGTCGCGTCTCTTCAGGTCGCTGATGTCGTTTTTTCTCTTCGCTCACGAGGACCAGGAGGGATCGATGAAGACCAGCAGCTGGATTCGGAAGGTCCCACGACGTCTGCAGCTGTTGACGGTGTCGGCACTCGGTTTGGAGCCAACAAGCCTTGGCAACTGCAAGTCTTGTGTGGATGGATGATTGTCGATGGAGCAGACCAGCAAGGTCTGATGGACTTACCCAGCAAGGGTAAGTGAGGGCAGGCCCAGAGCAACCAGGTGAGCCCTTGAAGGTGATGTGGAAGTCCTCTGGAGAGTCACTAGCCAACGGGCAAGTAACCGCGAAGACGCCTTTGCAGGAAAAGTTCACCAACAGCCCAATGGTCACTCGGGACGAGGTAGGCCGCTGATCTTCGGTACTAGACCTGCTCGAGACTTGGACAACAAGTGGTCCAAAGCACAACTTCGTTGGCCGTAGTTTAGGGCTTGCACTCGAAATCAGTGCACGGTTCCCTGGTATTGCTGTTCCTCGTCACTCGTGGGGTCCAGATGCCACAGCTTCGCTGGGGACTCAAAATGGCCGTCGAGAGGTCAGGAAATCCGCTTCAGGGGACGCAGGGACTTCGGGCTCCGGCGGGAGCGGTAAAGTTTGCAACCGTAGTTCAATAGTTTTGGTGCCTGCCAAGCAGGGGAGTCACTCCTTGACTCCAAGGGAGATCCTTCGGTCTTCTAGAGATAGTAGAAAGTTGAAGGGCCAGGATTCTTCTTCGTAGAGCATCGTCCAGGTGTAATCTAAATTGCATTGGCAATGTGTGGTATCTTATAGTGAAAAGATGGGAGGGACTAGCTCTATGACCACTCCTCTAGGAGGGTCAGGGTAGTGGGTGGTTACACCCACTTCCCTTTGTCCAGTTTCGCGCCAGAGCAGGGGCAGGTAGCCCCTGAACCGGTTTGAGCTGGCATATGCACAGAGGAGCCTACTGCTCCCCCAGTGCAGGACTTCAAAGCACTCTAAGAGTGCACCCACCCAGCTCCAATACACTAAATCCTGTCTGGGGGGTGGTGACACTTCCCTGTGACAGGAAAGCCTTTGTTGGGCTCCCTCCACTGCGAGTTTCGGTCAGCAGCAGGAGGGCAGCCCGGTGTCTGTGCTGGTGGCATCCATTTTGTGATGCCAGGGCTCTGAAAGATTTCTACCGTGTAGTACAGTGGGTACATGTCGTCCCCTCTAGAAGGGTGGGATCCTACTCCCACACCAGTTACTGGTCTGGGGGTAGGATTCCAAGTTGTTTGACACCAAACACGACATGTTTTGATGCAGTCATTCCAAAGTTAGCATTTACCGCGAGGTTATAATGCACTTAAGAGTATATGGTTTAACCGCATCCACAAACAGCAGCAGAGAATAGACTCTGCCAGCTGCAGAGGGGTCCTGCTCAGGCAGAAGCACCCCCTCACATAGTAAACCATGCACCCTGCCCTTGGGATTGATAGGGCCTACCATAGGGGTGACTGATCGGTTTATATGTGTGTGTATGGTGAGATATAGAAACCTATAACTCAGTGAGGAGTGCTAACACTACCTCACACAGGCTGCAGTAGCAGGCCTGTGGTGTCAGATTGTGAGTGCTTCCCAGGGGTGGCATAATACATGCTGCAGCCCCTGGTAGGCCTGTGAAGTACCAATGCCCTAGGTACCTAAGGTACCATATACTAGGGGCTCATAAGGTACCACAGTTTCCAATCACTAGTTCATCTAATATGCACACCAAGTTGTTTAGAGAGATCAGTTAGACTGGGGCCCTGATTAGCAGGGACCCAGCCAGACTATAGCCAGAAACCAGTGTATACATCAGAAAAAAAGTGGGGGAGCCGAGCAAGATGGCGGCCACGGCCGTGTGAGTGAGCAGCTCCGTGCCTCAGCAGAAGAGAGACGCCGGGACTACAGTGTCTGAAGGGTGTGTTGTCCGTTGTCTGGCGGGGAATGGTGCTGCCTGCTTTTCTGGCGTATACTGGAGAGTTTTTATCGATCATACCGGATGCACCCCCGCAATTGCTGAGAGATTGGTGAAATTGGTGAAATTCGGGAGAAGGTAGCAGTCGAAGCGGCAGACGGAGGTGGTGGACTCGGCCCCGAGACGGAGGTGGCGGTGGAGGCGGAGGCGCACGCGGGAAAAGATTCAATCTAGCACTGGATCACAGACACCTGGCGGGATGAGCTGGATTAGCGGCGAGAGCTAAAGCGGCGAGAGCTAAAGCGGAGGAGTCATTCATCTTGGAGACGGGGGAACGATCGTTGATCAGGGAAAGTTGTAACTGTTGCAACAGCGGCCCTATCTCGCCGGACTGTGGAAGCTCTTTCTGAGACACAGTGCCACAAGCTCGCAGCGAGACTCCTGACGGCAAGTTGTAAGCCGGGTCAAGAGGTTGTGAGGACGTGAGGACGAGAGTCTGGGAAAAAAAATGAAAAACGCCCGGAGCCCCAGAACAAATCTCAAAACAACAAAATAACAAGTAAGCAGGCATGGCGCCGAAAGGCAGAGGCGCACGGAAAAATGTCGCTAATAATGTGAATAGTACTAGTGCTACTACAAATAATGCAGGCAGTGTTAACATAAATAATGCAACTATCGCTAGCGCCACGGCTACTACTAAGGTCAGTACTAGCAGTAGTAATGTAAATTCATCTGGGGGCGCGGCTCTCTCCTCTAAGTTAACTGATACGGCACTTACAGTACTGAGCAGCGTTGAGACCGGCCTGGTCAGAGGTAATAGCGATATTGGTGTACAGTCTGCTGGCAACAACACTCAAATTACTTCTATAACGCCTGGCAATTTGGATGCCGCCAAAACACCGGTGCTACACGCGATCTTTATGAAAAAAAAAAGTGCTGCTATTAGTATAAGATCCACTCCAGGAGCGACAAGCGATGGCAGGGCTGATGTCAACGGCTTGGCCCCCTCTGAGCGCAGTATCCGGAAAGGAGAAGGGGGCATGAATGGGCAATGTACAACCACAGTGGACCTGGCAGACACAGATTCTGCATTGTCTGAAGGCAAGTTTTATTCAATGCCAGATCTATCCGTTGTATCGGAGGACGACGGTAGCAGTCTGCAAGGTGAGTGGGGTGATGATGAAGTAGCACTCACAGATGAGGAAGATCTGATAGAGGAATTGGCAGATCATCAGGACACGGCCCGGCGAAATCCTGAAACCGAAGGGGCCTCACAGGACAAGACTCCTCTTTTACAACCTCTCTGGGAGTCAGGAGAAAAGGCGTCTCTGCCGCAGGAATCTCTGCCGCAGGAGCATGAGCAGGACCAAGATCAAGGTGTTAATGGAGTAACGTTGGATCTAATATATAAGAGCATTATGGCTCATCGAGCTGAAACTAAGGCTGAAAGTAACCGTACTCAGGGCGCAGTTCGGAAATTACAGAACACCATGCGGCGGATGGTTAAGTCTGTTAACGAACTTACCAAGCGGGTGACAGACACAGAGGAACGTATATCGAGTACTGAAGATGTACTTACTAAACATCAAACTGCGATAGAGACTCTACAGGCCACTAGAGAGGACATGGAGTGGAAAATGACGGATTTGAAAAACCGCGCACGGCGTAACAATCTGCGTGTTCTTGGAATTCCAGAGCTGAAAGAAGGGAAAGACGCTCGAAAGTTTATAATCGAGACTTTTGCAGAAGCAATCCCAGAGCTAGCTGAATGGCAATGGGAGAAAGAGATCATCAGAGCGCATAGATATCCATTTGCACTGCGCAAGACTTATGGAGAGTCAAATGCCCTGGCAGGCTCTAAAGCTTTTCCACGAGCGATATTAATCTGTGTAAATAATTTTGTTCTGAGGGAAGCATTAATGATCTCGCTCGCCCTGATAAGCGACGTAAGGGCTCTGGGTGTGATTTTTTTGTTAGGCCGGATTATTGCTCAGCAACTGTGTCCTTAAGATGGCAATTTCGACAACTATTTCAGCCATTTCAAGCCAAGGGTGCGCAGGTATTCCTTCTGAATCCTGCTAAACTTAAGGTGATCTATAAGAACCAATCTAAATATTTCACCACGGAATCTCAGGCGCAAGCATATCTGAAGTCTATTGACACTAAAGTTGGATCACCCTGAAGGTGAAAAAAGGGGGAAATAGGGGGAAAAAAGGGGGAAAAAGGGAAAGGAGAAAGGTGTGTAGAAGGGAAAGGGAGAGGGAAGGGAGAGGAGGAGAGGAGAAGAAAAGGGGGGAGAGGGAAGGGGAGAGGAAAGGGAAAGGGAAAAAAAAAGAAAATCCATAGTTGGTTATATATTATTCCACTTTTATTGCATACTAGAGGTGAATTTGATAATAGAGGGAGGAGCGGCAGCCTGCACCAATTCCATATTTATGGTCTTGCAATGATGTTGGAGTATTTGTGATCTGCTTTTTTTTTTTTTTTTTTCTTCTTCCTCCTTCTTTTTTTTTTTTTTTATTGAATGCAGAAAAGCTTGATTGTTTAAAAAGCAATATTCGAGTTTGATTAAGTATGGGATGTTGATGTAGAAGGTTAGATAATATGATCAGAAATATGTCGCTTGGGTAAAAACAGACCACAGATAAATACATGATAGGGCAACTGTCCTGGTAGATCCTCTGCTGAGGTGGATCTCGCACACTCGCATCATTAAGGACTATGTCCTTTTGCTCACAAGGGGTGGCTGGAGAGGGGAGGGGGAGGGTGAAAGGGAGGGTGGCCTCGATGTGGGGTCAGAGGGGGCGGGCGGGCCAGGGGGGGTCGGTTAAAAAGGGAAAAACAGAGATCATGGGTATAATAATCATGGGTATAATTTTTGCTGATTATATGGCAGTAATGCAGGGCAGGGGGCAGAGTGCTTCTACTTCTTTTAGAGCTAAAGTAGATGGCAGCTAGAATGTTAAGAATAGGTACGCTAAATGTGAGAGGATTGAATGCTTTAAATAAAAGGCAACGAGTTGCACGGGAATTGCAGTGGCTTAACTGTGATATTATTGCTCTTCAAGAGACACATTTAGCATGGTCTAAACGAAAGTATTTAAGTGATCTAGGGTATAACATGTTGGTGTGCACCAGACAGTCTAGTACAACCCGTGGAGTGGCTATACTAGCAAGGAGAAATCTGGTTGACTGTGGACGAGTTTTAGAGGATAGTGCTGGTAGGTGGGCTATCACGGAATGTAATGTAGGAACTTCTAAATACACGGTCTGCTCCATCTATGGATCTAATTTTGACGAGGCAGAAGTCCTGGAATACCTGAATGTTGAGTTAGCAACTTGGACCGCTCCCGTAATTCTTTGTGGGGACCTGAACATTAATCTTTATTCTGGAGCATTAGGCAGTGAGCAATACAGATATGTAGGTAGGAAACCAAAGGTATACAGGGCGTTAAGATCCTTGGTGAAAGCACATGGGTTAACAGATGCTTGGCCCTATCTTAGGAAGACTGATCCCGGATATACGTTTTTTTCAGCTCCGCACAAAAAACTATATCGCCTAGATTACTTTCTAGTTACACATAAATTGCTTTGTGAAGCACAAATACAGGTTTATCCCCGAGTGACGTCTGATCACGGGCCAGTAGTGCTGTCAATTCGGATCGCATACCCACCCTGCAAACCCCGTGAATTCTCTTTTGATCGTAAGTTACTGCTGGATGTTAAATTTCAAGAATATATTAGTGAGTGGACTCGAGAGTTCTTTAATTCAAATAGGGGAAGCGCAAGGGATGGGATAGTATGGGATACGTTTAAAGCCGCTTTTAGGGGTGAGGTGCTTAGCTATGGACTGTATGCTCAAAAACAGATGCGAAAAAAGCTACAGGAGTTGTACCAGGATCTAGGCAAGGCCGAGGAGCTGTTGATTCAAGATATTGCTCATAACAGGGATACTTATGACACTTCAATCGTGGTGACGCGATTAAAGGCCAGGGTTAATAACCATTGGAGTAAGGAAGCAGCTAAGACTTATGAAATTAAGAGACAGATGTTATATGAGTATGGGGAGGCAAGTGGGAGGTGTTTAGCTCAAAGAGTGAGGACTAGGGAAGCTGCTCAGCGAATTAAAAGTATGAAAAATGAGGCTGGGCAATATGATGAAACTGAGAGTGGAATGTTAGAAGTCTTTAGAAGTTTTTATTCCCGTTCTTGGGCAAAATGTCGGGCAAAAATTAGATCATGGACTGGCAGATATATTGGAGGCCCCTATAGAGATGTTTGAATTAGAAGCGGCTATTAAAGCTTTACCAGCAGGAAAGGCTTCGGGTCCTGATAAGCTTCCGCTTGAAATATATAAATTCTTTTTTCAAGTCTTAAAACAGGACATGTTAGCTACATTTCGAACGGCTCAGAAAGGGGAGTATCCTATAACATGGGGTGAAGCGAGTATAGCAGTGTTTAGAAAAAAGGGAAAACCGCCGGATCTACCAGGCTCATATCGGCCTATATCATTATTAAACACAGATGGGAAAGTATACTCTAAGATCCTAGCTAGCAGATTATCAGAAGTGATAACCCCTCTGGTTTCTATCTTTCAGCATGGGTTCATCCCAAAGCGTGGCACAACCGATCATGTTAATCGGGTGATCACTCTAATTGACCATGCAAATGCGTCGGGGAGTCCACTGAGTCTCATATTATTAGACGCAGAGAAGGCCTTCGACCAAGTATCGTGGGCCTTCCTATGGGATCTGTTGAAATTTCAGGGATTTGGGCCAAATTTTATCAAATCGATACAGGTGCTTTATCAACAACCTAGTGCACGGATTAACGTAATGGGGCTTCAATCTGCAGCGGTACCAATACAACGCGGGACCAGGCAGGGATGCCCATGCTCTCCACTGCTGTTCGCTTTGTATATAGATCCCTTTTTAAAAACGATTGAGCGGAGTAGCAGGGTACCTCCAGCCAGGATACAATCACAGCAGTACCGTGTATTGGCGTACGCTGCCGATGTAGCCGTGCTTTCACCAAGACCATCTATGGCTTTGCCCGAAATTGAAAATCTGGCAAGGACATATGGAGCGGTATCGGGATACAAATTAAACACCGCTAAGACTCAAATATTGTGTATTAATATTAAGTCTTATGATGATCCACGAGTCTTAGACGAGGTTACTTATCTGGGAGTGCAGATTTGTGCTGGAGCCTCCACTACAGTAGAGGTCAACTGGCAGAAGCTGATGCATGGGGTCCGTAAACAATTGGATCAACTAGAATGTTTACATTTGACATTGGTTGGTAGATGCAACATCTTGAAAATGATGGTACTACCTAAGGTGTTGTATCTTTACCGATGCCTCCCATTAGAGATTACCTCCATACTTATTTCACAATTGCAAGCAATATGTATGAGGTTCATGTGGTCCCAGGGGAAGGAGCGCCGGGCCAAGAAGTATATGATGCTGCCTAGGGCAGTGGGTGGCTGGGCAGTCCCTGATTTCCTTTTGTACTATTATGTATGTATGCTGCAGCGAATGAATATTTTATTAACCGGTCAGGGACCTACGGAGCCAGCACTGCAACCTTCCATATATTCTCTGCTATTGGGGACCGAAGCTAGGAACCGTCTTTTCATTGACATAGATTGGAACTATTACAAACGCACTAGGTTTAAGGTGATTGCTGCTGCGTATAAGGTCTGGAAGGCAATAAGGAAACAATATAATATTCGAAATGTGTCTATTTATACCCCTTTAACTGCACCGTTACTGCATCCCAGTATATGCTGGGATCATATAGTGGTTAATTGGCGTTTAAGAGGTCTAATAACAGTGGGCGATGTATATACATCAGACGGCCTAAAATCTTTCTCCCAATTGAAGAAACAATATCAGCTAACTAACTCGCATTTCTTTAAGTATTTGCAGATACGTGAGCAGTTTCTTAAATTGAACATTATGAATGTGTCTAATCCCCTTATTGAGGCAAATAAACAGCGCGCTCGTATAGGGGTATTATATAATATAATTATTGAGACAATGTCTAATGACTTGGAAGTTCATTGCACGAGATGGGGAGAAAGATTGGGGTCCCCGGAAGTACCGTTGGAACTCTCGATTGAATTGGCTAGCCGTTTATTTATTATGTCTGCCAATCTCAAGGCACAACATTATAAGACTTTGTTCTATCTTTATCGCACGCCTGGTAAAATTGCAAAGTGGGGAGGAGATCTAGATGGAAAGTGTTTCAGATGTAATACTCTACATGCTGATGTAGCACATATTTTTGGTTTTTGCGTTAAATTATCAGAATTGCTTAGACATATAAACAGGTTTTTATCTGAGATTCTTGGTGCTCTTATACAATTATCAGTCATTGAGATTTTGCTGGGCATAGACGCTGGAGGTGGGCGCACAGACCTTAGTAATGAAGTTAGGTATCTGATATTCATGGCAGCAGCAGTGCTCAGGATGTTCATCGCATCAGCGTGGTTACAAACTGAGGCTCCCACATTTGAGACGTGGAGAACTCGTTTTTTGGTCGGTTAAAAAGGGAAAAACAGAGATCATGGGTATAATAATCATGGGTATAATTTTTGCTGATTATATGGCAGTAATGCAGGGCAGGGGGCAGAGTGCTTCTACTTCTTTTAGAGCTAAAGTAGATGGCCGCTAGAATGTCAAGAATAGGTACGCTAAATGTGAGAGGATTGAATGCTTTAAATAAAAGGCAACGAGTTGCACGGAAATTGCAGTGGCTTAACTGTGATATTATTGCTCTTCAAGAGACACATTTAGCATGGTCTAAACGAAAGTATTTAAGTGATCTAGGGTATAACATGTTGGTGTGCACCAGACAGTCTAGTACAACCCGTGGAGTGGCTATACTAGCAAGGAGAAATCTGGTTGACTGTGGACGAGTTTTAGAGGATAGTGCTGGTAGGTGGGCTATCACGGAATGTAATGTAGGAACTTCTTAATACACGGTCTGCTCCATCTATGGATCTAATTTTGACGAGGCAGAAGTCCTGGAATACCTGAATGTTGAGTTAGCAACTTGGACCGCTCCCGTAATTCTTTGTGGGGACCTGAACATTAATCTTTATTCTGGAGCATTAGGCAGTGAGCAATACAGATATGTAGGTAGGAAACCAAAGGTATACAGGGCGTTAAGATCCTTGGTGAAAGCACATGGGTTAACAGATGCTTGGCCCTATCTTAGGAAGACTGATCCCGGATATACGTTTTTTTCAGCTCCGCACAAAAAACTATATCGCCTAGATTACTTTCTAGTTACACATAAATTGCTTTGTGAAGCACAAATACAGGTTTATCCCCGAGTGACGTCTGATCACGGGCCAGTAGTGCTGTCAATTCGGATCGCATACCCACCCTGCAAACCCCGTGAATTCTCTTTTGATCGTAAGTTACTGCTGGATGTTAAATTTCAAGAATATATGAGTGAGTGGACTCGAGAGTTCTTTAATTCAAATAGGGGAAGCGCAAGGGATGGGATAGTATGGGATACGTTTAAAGCCGCTTTTAGGGGTGAGGTGCTTAGCTATGGACTGTATGCTCAAAAACAGATGCGAAAAAAGCTACAGGAGTTGTACCAGGATCTAGGCAAGGCCGAGGAGCTGTTGATTCAAGATATTGCTCATAACAGGGATACTTATGACACTTCAATCGTGGTGACGCGATTAAAGGCCAGGGTTAATAACCATTGGAGTAAGGAAGCAGCTAAGACTTATGAAATTAAGAGACAGATGTTATATGAGTATGGGGAGGCAAGTGGGAGGTGTTTAGCTCAAAGAGTGAGGACTAGGGAAGCTGCTCAGCGAATTAAAAGTATGAAAAATGAGGCTGGGCAATATGAAGAAACTGAGAGTGGAATGTTAGAAGTCTTTAGAAGTTTTTATTCCCGTTTATATACAGCAGAAGAATACGACAGTAATAGTGCTCTATCCTTTCTTGGGCAAAATGTCGGGCAAAAATTAGATCATGGACTGGCAGATATATTGGAGGCCCCTATAGAGATGTTTGAATTAGAAGCGGCTATTAAAGCTTTACCAGCAGGAAAGGCTTCGGGTCCTGATAAGCTTCCGCTTGAAATATATAAATTCTTTTTTCAAGTCTTAAAACAGGACATGTTAGCTACATTTCGAACGGCTCAGAAAGGGGAGTATCCTATAACATGGGGTGAAGCGAGTATAGCAGTGTTTAGAAAAAAGGGAAAACCGCCGGATCTACCAGGCTCATATCGGCCTATATCATTATTAAACACAGATGGGAAAGTATACTCTAAGATCCTAGCTAGCAGATTATCAGAAGTGATAACCCCTCTGGTTTCTATATTTCAGCATGGGTTCATCCCAAAGCGTGGCACAACCGATCATGTTAATCGGGTGATCACTCTAATTGACCATGCAAATGCGTCGGGGAGTCCACTGAGTCTCATATTATTAGACGCAGAGAAGGCCTTCGACCAAGTATCGTGGGCCTTCCTATGGGATCTGTTGAAATTTCAGGGATTTGGGCCAAATTTTATCAAATCGATACAGGTGCTTTATCAACAACCTAGTGCACGGATTAACGTAATGGGGCTTCAATCTGCAGCGGTACCAATACAACGCGGGACCAGGCAGGGATGCCCATGCTCTCCACTGCTGTTCGCTTTATATATAGATCCCTTTTTAAAAACGATTGAGCGGAGTAGCAGGGTACCTCCAGCCAGGATACAATCACAGCAGTACCGTGTATTGGCGTACGCTGCCGATGTAGCCGTGCTTTCACCAAGACCATCTATGGCTATGCCCGAAATTGAAAATCTGGCAAGGACATATGGAGCGGTATCGGGATACAAATTAAACACCGCTAAGACTCAAATATTGTGTATTAATATTAAGTCTTATGATGATCCACGAGTCTTAGACGAGGTTACTTATCTGGGAGTGCAGATTTGTGCTGGAGCCTCCACTACAGTAGAGGTCAACTGGCAGAAGCTGATGCATGGGGTCCGTAAACAATTGGATCAACTAGAATGTTTACATTTGACATTGGTTGGTAGATGCAACATCTTGAAAATGATGGTACTACCTAAGGTGTTGTATCTTTACCGATGCCTACCATTAGAGATTACCTCCATACTTATTTCACAATTGCAAGCAATATGTATGAGGTTCATGTGGTCCCAGGGGAAGGAGCGCCGGGCCAAGAAGTATATGATGCTGCCTAGAGCAGTGGGTGGCTGGGCAGTCCCTGATTTCCTTTTGTACTATTATGTATGTATGCTGCAGCGAATGAATATTTTATTAACCGGTCAGGGACCTACGGAGCCAGCACTGCAACCTTCCATATATTCTCTGCTATTGGGGACCGAAGCTAGGAACCGTCTTTTCATTGACATAGATTGGAACTATTACAAACGCACTAGGTTTAAGGTGATTGCTGCTGCGTATAAGGTCTGGAAGGCAATAAGGAAACAATATAATATTCGAAATGTGTCTATTTATACCCCTTTAACTGCACCGTTACTGCATCCCAGTATATGCTGGGATCATATAGTGGTTAATTGGCGTTTAAGAGGTCTAATAACAGTGGGCGATGTATATACATCAGACGGCCTAAAATCTTTCTCCCAATTGAAGAAACAATATCAGCTAACTAACTCGCATTTCTTTAAGTATTTGCAGATACGTGAGCAGTTTCTTAAATTGAACATTATGAATGTGTCTAATCCCCTTATTGAGGCAAATAAACAGCGCGCTCGTATAGGGGTATTATATTATATAATTATTGAGACAATGTCTAATGACTTGGAAGTTCATTGCACGAGATGGGGAGAAAGATTGGGGTCCCCGGAAGTACCGTTGGAACTCTCGATTGAATTGGCTAGCCGTTTATTTATTATGTCTGCCAATCTCAAGGCACAACATTATAAGACTTTGTTCTATCTTTATCGCACGCCTGATAAAATTGCAAAGTGGGGAGGAGATCTAGATGGAAAGTGTTTCAGATGTAATACTCTACATGCTGATGTAGCACATATTTTTGGTTTTTGCGTTAAATTATCAGAATTGCTTAGACATATAAACAGGTTTTTATCTGAGATTCTTGGTGCTCTTATACAATTATCAGTCAGTGAGATTTTGCTGGGCATAGACGCTGGAGGTGGGCGCACAGACCTTAGTAATGAAGTTAGGTATCTGATATTCATGGCAGCAGCAGTGCTCAGGATGTTCATCGCATCAGCGTGGTTACAAACTGAGGCTCCCACATTTGAGACGTGGAGAACTCGTTTTTTGTTCACGTATAATATGGAACACAATCTGTATATCCTCAAGGGGAGGCGGAAAAAGGCATTGGGGCAGCTAATATGGGGCGCCGTGAGTGTATTTATGGATATGTAGGATCCAGGTCTTAAGCGGATTAGCGTACCTATTACCCATCTTATATTATATAGGATATAATCGAGGTGGTTTTTTTGCTTTCTTTGACATTGTTTGTAACGAACGACATAAAGAATTATTCTATGTGTTTATAGTGTAAGGTCTCTTTTAGTTTGAAATCTATCTTATATTATTGTAAGTCAAACTCTTCGAATTGTTCTCGTACGGCATAATTAACTGAATGTTGGGTTATGTCTCTTTTTTTGTTTGTACCCATGATCTCCACTAAAAAAAAAAAAAAAAAAGAAAAAAAGTGGGGGCAACAGAAGTGCAGATCCTACTCTCCTACACAACCCCCTCCCCCCCCAAACGCAGGGACATTAAACTAACCTTGACTAGTTGAGTCTTCATGTTCTAAGTGGAAATACCTTGAGAGTCCATCTGCATTGGCATGTTGGGTCCCAGGTCTATGTTCCACTGTATAGTCCATCCCCTGTAGGGAAATGGACCACCTGAGCAGTTTAGGATTTTCACCTTTCATCTGTTTAAGCCATAGGAGGGGCTTATGGTCAGTCTGAACTATGAAGTGAGTGCCAAACAAGTATGGCCTCAGCTTCTTCAGGGCCCAAACCACAGCAAAGGCCTCCCTCTCACTAGCTGACCAACGTTTCTCTCTAGGGGTCAGCCGTCTGCTTATAAAAGCTACTGGCTGGTCTTGACTTTCATTATTAAGTTGAGACAGTACAGCTCCCACACCCAGCTCTGAAGCATCTGTTTGGACAATGAACTTCTTTTTGTAATGTGGACTCTGTAAGATGGGGGCAGTGCAGATTGCCTGCTTGAGGTCATCAAATGCCTTTTGACAGCTAGCTGTCCACTGAACCTTTTTTGGCATTTTCTTGGAGGTAAGATCATTTAAGGGGGTCACTATAGATCCATATCCCTTAACTAACCTCCTGTAATACCCAGTCAGGCCCAAGAAGGCTCTCACCTGTGTCTGGGTGGTTGGAGCTACCCAGTCCATTATGGTCTGGATCTTGCTCTGCAATGGTTGAACCTGGCCCCCACCTACAAGGTGGCCCAGGTACACAACCTGACTCTGCCCTATCTGGCACTTAGTGGCCTTGATAGTGAGGCCTGCTTTCTGCAGGGCCTCCAGTACATTCCTGAGGTGGACCAGGTGATCCTGCCAGGTGGAACTATAGACAGCAATATCATCAAGATATGCTGAGCAATAGGTTTCCATACCAGTCAGAACTTTATTCACCAACCTCTGAAATGTGGCAGGTGCATTGTTCAAACCAAAGGGCATTACCACAAAGTGATAGTGCCCACCAGGGGTCGAAAATGCTGTTTTTGCCTTGGCATCATCAGCTAACTTGATTTGCCAATAGCCTGCTGTAAGGTCAAATGTACTGAGATACTTGGCTGAGGCCAAAGTGTCTATTAGTTCATCTGCCCTTGGGATTGGGTAGGCATCAGTCCTGGTGACTGCATTGAGGCCCCTGTAGTCAACACAAAACCTCATCTCTTTCTTACCGCCCTGGGTGTGAGGTTTTGGGACACGTACTACTGGGCTAGCCCAAGGGCTATCAGAGGGCTCAATAACACCTAGCTCCAACATTTTCTGGACTTCAGTCCTGATACAGTTCCTGACATGGTCAGGTTGCCTGTAGATTTTACTCTTTACAGGCAGACTGTCTCCAGTGTCCACCTCATGGGTGCACCAGGAAGTCTGACTTGGGGTCAGGCTAAACATATGTCTAAACTGCTGTAGCACTTGTCTACATTCAGTTTGTTGATGTTCAGTGAGGCTGCTTGCCAAAGCAACACCATCAACTGACCCATCTTCAGGGTTCTGTGAGAGCAGGTCAGGGAGAGGGTCACTCTCCTCCTCCTGGTCCTCATTAGTTGCCATGAGCAAGCTCATGTCAGCCCTGTCCACATATGCTTTGAGTCTGTTGACATGGAGCACCCTAAGGGGGCTCCTGGGAGTGCCAAGATCTACCAAGTAGGTGACCTCTCCCTTCTTTTCAACAATTGTATGGGGGCCACTCCATTTGTCCTGGAGAGCTGCTGGGGCCACAGGCTCCAACACCCACACTTTCTGGCCTGGCTGGTAAACAGTCAAGACAGCCTTTTGGTCATGCCAAGCTTTTTGGAGTTCTTGGCTTGCCTCAAGGCTTTTACTGGCCTTCTTCATGTACTCAGCCATCCTGGAGCGGAGACCAAGTACATAGTCCACTACATCTTGTTTGGGAGGTTTGAGAGGTAACTCCCATCCCTCTTTCACCAGACATAATGGGCCTCTAACATGGTGCCCAAACAGAAGTTCAAAAGGGCTGTAGCCAACCCCCTTCTGAGGAACCTCCCTGTATGCAAACAGAAGGCAGGCAAGTAAAAGGTCCCATTTTCGCCTAAGCTTCTCTGTGAGTCCTTTAATCATTCCCTTTAGGGTTTTGTTGAATCTCTCAACTAACCCATTGCATTGTGGGTGATAGGGAGTAGTGAATTTGTAGTTTACACCACATTCCTTCCACATTGCAGTTAGATATCCTGACATAAAGTTAGAACCTCTGTCAGAGATGACCTCCTTTGGAAAACCCACCCTGGAGAAGACTCCAATGAGGGCTCTTGCTACCACAGGAGCTGTGGTAGTCCATAGGGGTATAGCTTCTGGATACCTGGTGGCATGATCCACTACCACTAGTATAAATCTGTGCCCAGATGCTGTTGGTGGGTCAAGGGGACCAACAATGTCAATCCCTACCCTTTCAAAGGGAACCCCCACCACAGGTAGTGGTATCAGGGGGGCCTTTGTGGTGCCACCTGTCTTGCCACTGGCTTGACAAGTGACACAGGAGCGACAAAACTCCTTTGTGTCTTCAGACATGTGTGGCCAATGAAAATGTGGTACAAGCCTGTCCCAGGTCTTGTTTTGGCCCAAGTGACCTGCCAATGGGATATCATGTGCTAGGGTCAAGAGGAACCCCCTAAACTTCTGAGGAATTACCAGCCTCCTGGTGGCTCCAGGGGTAGGATCTCTAGCCTCAGAATATAGGAGCCCCTCATCCCAATAAACCTTATGGGACCCACTAGCACTCCCAGCAGCCTCAGCAGCAGCCAGCTGTCTGAGGGGTTCAAGAGTGGAGCAGCACTGTTGCTCTTTGCTCAGATCTTCATTGGAAGGGCCCCCCTGCCCCTAAGAACTCAACCTGACCAGGCTCAAGTTCCTCTGGGGCAGTTCCTTCTACAGGCTCTGCTTCTCCTCCCTCAGGAGGGGAATCTGAGATCTGAGACAGAGGGGAAGGCCCAGCCTTAACCCTACTGCTCTTCCTCTTGGGTAGCACCTGGTCCATAGTTTCAGGATCCAGAGCTGGTTCAGCTTTATGCATTTTGGCTTGTGACCTGGTCACAGCAAATACCTCTGCAGGTATGCCCAACATCTCAGCATGAGTCCATAATTCTACTTCAGACCAGGCTGAAGTCTCTAGATCATTGCCCAACAAACATTCGACAGGGAGGTCTGCACTGACTACTACCTTTTTGAGGGCAGTTACCCCTCCCCAGGAGAAATTCACAACAGCCAGACTATGGTTGGTCCTGGTGTTGCTTGCATTGGTTACCTGGTACATTTCACACAGGATGATCTGTGTAGGGTCTACTAGGTCCTCTGCCACCATGGTGACACTAGCACCTGTGTCCCTAAAAGCCAAAGCCTGTTTGCCATTTATGATAGGCTGCTGTTTGTATTTGCCCAGATTACTGGGGCTCACTAGGAAGGACATATCAAGGTCTCCCTCACAAACTAGCATTGCCTGTGTTGGTACTCTGACTAGGCCAGAGTCCACATCAGAACCCAGGGTCAACCCTACTACACCCTTATTCTGAGTATTACCTCCACCACTTGCTGTACTAGGGGGAACAGTTGCCTTAGGGGCGGGAGTGGTGGTGGTTTGGTCTTTGGACTTTGTACAGTCAGAAGTCCAGTACCCTTTCTGTTTACAGAATTTGCACCAGGGCATCTTTTGGCCTTTTCCCTTTGCAGATTGTGACTCCCCACCAGATGCAGATTTTTGGGGCCCTTGTGAAGACTTCTGATCTTTAGATTTATCCCCACCCTTATCTGAGCCTTTAGGATCTTGCTTCTTAGTGTCACCACCTTGGTTCTGGTTTTTCTGCCTCACCCTGGTTCTGACCCATTTGTCTGCCTTCTTTCCCAATTCTTGGGGAGAGGTCAGATCAGAGTCCACCAGGTACTGATGCAACAACTGGTTCTGGCAATTATTAAGGATCTGTTCTCTCATTATAAGATTATACAATCCCTTAAAATCAGTTACTCTACTACCCACCAGCCAACCTTCTAGAGCCTTGGTTGCACAATCAACAAAGTCAGTCCAATCCTGAGTCTGTGCTTTCTGGGTGTCTCTGAACTTCAACCTGTACTGTTCAGTGGTTAAGCCAAACCCATCTATCAAAGCACTCTTCGGGGCTTCATAATCATTAGCATCCTCTTCTCTAACAGTGAGGAGCTTGTCTCTCCCTTTGTCTGAAAAGGAGAGCCAGAAGATTGCTGCCCACTGTTTCTGGGGGACCTGTTGAACTTTACAGGCCCTCTCCATAGCAGTTATCCATTTGTGGATATCATCCCCACTCTGGTAGGGAGGAACAACCTTGGACAGGTTCCTATGATCTGGCATGTAATCTCTGCCTCTAGGGACACTGTTGCTGCCACCAGGGACATCTAACCCCTCCTTCTTTGAAGCTCTTTGGAGCTCGAAGGCTTCCCTATCTAAGGCCAATTGCTTGGTTCTGAGGGCAAGCCTAGCTTCCTCATACTGGAGCATCTTGAACCTTCTTTCAGAGGAGGTCTCCCTGGGAAAGTTGGAGTTCCTCTGTGGAATAGATTCTCTTCCAGAGTGATATGACCTGTCAGAGTCCCTTGAGAGGGACCTAGGCCTGTCTCCCACTCTGTCAGCTCTCTTAGGGAGATTTCCTCTATTCTCTTCAGACCCTTCTGGGTCTGGCCCTTCACCCACAGAGTCCAGGTCATCTTGATTGTCATCATCAGACCCAGAGACTATGTGTGACCCACCCCCTGATGCAGACCCACTAGCTCCTAGAGCTTGTCTCAGGTCATCTGCTACTAACAGATCTATCAGGTGTTGTGATGAGGGACTCCTGCCCACCCTCAGATTTCTTTCAAAGCATAAGGCCTTCAGTTCAGTGTAGGCTATATCTTTGTACTGAGATGGGGTGGACCCACTGGCTCCACCATGGTGAGACATACTAGTGTTGTGCAGTGTTGTACTACCTACACTAGTTGAGGCCTACTGGACCTAGCTTGAGCTGTAGCAAGGGTGTGCTTGTCCCTTCACAAACAGCTCTAAGTTCAGTAGAACTTATTGATACTAGCTTGACTTTATATGTACCTTGAGTACCTTAAGTGGTTTTCAGTTAGTAATTCAAATAGAAATTTTCTGGTAAAACAATGGCAAGCTGGAATCCCACACGCTGCCCACCAATGTGAGAAGTTGGCCTGGCATATGCTGGTCACTAGTTATAGTGGCCACCTTGCACCAGTCCAATTCGACTCTTGGTAGATAGGTTTAAAGACAACCTTTTAAAGAAAGCTATCCTAGTGGTAGCTGTGGAGAGCAGCCTTCAGGCTAAGTCTCTGAGGAATGTAAAGCAGCTTGTTTTACCTTATAATCTCTTGAATTACCAAATGAAAAGACACCACACAGGTATATATATCAAATATATATGTATTTATTTCTAAATATACTCTACTAATCTCTTTATGAGATTAAAGTCAGGTAAACATTCAAAAGATCAACAGTTCTCAATAAATTAGGCACAAATATGGCTGTAGCCCTAGGGGCATACCAGACCATATACTAAAATAGTGGTTTAACAAACTCGACTTGCAATATGAAGAGGCCTAGGGCCTTGGGAATCGCTGGGGCTTCACTTCTGCAGTGTTAGAAGGTAAGTAATCAGCCCACAGGAGACGCGTGCAGTGTCTAAACACACACGCGGGTTTTCAATGCGTTTCAATGGCAAATGTCGCGATTTGTATTTTACAGTTCTAGGGCACTTCGGAGTGGACAACAAGCAAACAACTTACAGGGTAAGTACTTCGAGAGCCAATGCACACTTGGGCACCGTAATGCAAGAGTTACCTCACCCAGGGAAGCCGAGTGCATACGTGTCCTTTGGTGTCGGGTCGCGATGCTGTTTTCAATGGAGATCGCAGAAGACTTGCTGCTTGTGTCGTCGAGAGAAGTGTCCGCTGGAATCCGAAGATGGATTGGAGTTGCAGAAGACCTAGAAATTGAGGGGACAGAGTTCAAAGTCACTTGCCAGTGACCGGTGGCCAGCAAGATGGATGACCACAGCTGTCGCGTCTCTTCAGGTCGCTGATGTCGTTTTTTCTCTTCGCTCACGAGGACCAGGAGGGATCGATGAAGACCAGCAGCTGGATTCGGAAGGTCCCACGACGTCTGCAGCTGTTGACGGTGTCGGCACTCGGTTTGAAGCCAACAAGCCTTGGCAACTGCAAGTCTTGTGTGGATGGATGATTGTCGATGGAGCAGACCAGCAAGGTCTGATGGACTTACCCAGCAAGGGTAAGTGAGGGCAGGCCCAGAGCAACCAGGTGAGCCCTTGAAGGTGATGTGGAAGTCCTCTGGAGAGTCACTAGCCAACGGGCAAGTAACCGCGAAGACGCCTTTGCAGGAAAAGTTCACCAACAGCCCAATGGTCACTCGGGACGAGGTAGGCCGCTGATCTTCGGTACTAGACCTGCTCGAGACTTGGACAACAAGTGGTCCAAAGCACAACTTCGTTGGCCGTAGTTTAGGGCTTGCACTCGAAATCAGTGCACGGTTCCCTGGTATTGCTGTTCCTCGTCACTCGTGGGGTCCAGATGCCACAGCTTCGCTGGGGACTCAAAATGGCCGTCGAGAGGTCAGGAAATCCGCTTCAGGGGACGCAGGGACTTCGGGCTCCGGCGGGAGCGGTAAAGTTTGCAACCGTAGTTCAATAGTTTTGGTGCCTGCCAAGCAGGGGAGTCACTCCTTGACTCCAAGGGAGATCCTTCGGTCTTCTAGAGATAGTAGAAAGTTGAAGGGCCAGGATTCTTCTTCGTAGAGCATCGTCCAGGTGTAATCTAAATTGCATTGGCAATGTGTGGTATCTTATAGTGAAAAGATGGGAGGGACTAGCTCTATGACCACTCCTCTAGGAGGGTCAGGGTAGTGGGTGGTTACACCCACTTCCCTTTGTCCAGTTTCGCGCCAGAGCAGGGGCAGGTAGCCCCTGAACCGGTTTGAGCTGGCATATGCACAGAGGAGCCTACTGCTCCCCCAGTGCAGGACTTCAAAGCACTCTAAGAGTGCACCCACCCAGCTCCAATACACTAAATCCTGTCTGGGGGGTGGTGACACCTCCCTGTGACAGGAAAGCCTTTGTTGGGCTCCCTCCACTGCGAGTTTCGGTCAGCAGCAGGAGGGCAGCCCGGTGTCTGTGCTGGTGGCATCCATTTTGTGATGCCAGGGCTCTGAAAGATTTCTACCGTGTAGTACAGTGGGTACATGTCGTCCCCTCTAGAAGGGTGGGATCCTACTCCCACACCAGTTACTGGTCTGGGGGTAGGATTCCAAGTTGTTTGACACCAAACACGACATGTTTTGATGCAGTCATTCCAAAGTTAGCATTTACCGCGAGGTTATAATGCACTTAAGAGTATATGGTTTAACCGCATCCACAAACAGCAGCAGAGAATAGACTCTGCCAGCTGCAGAGGGGTCCTGCTCAGGCAGAAGCACCCCCTCACATAGTAAACCATGCACCCTGCCCTTGGGATTGATAGGGCCTACCATAGGGGTGACTGATCGGTTTATATGTGTGTGTATGGTGAGATATAGAAACCTATAACTCAGTGAGGAGTGCTAACACTACCTCACACAGGCTGCAGTAGCAGGCCTGTGGTGTCAGATTGTGAGTGCTTCCCAGGGGTGGCATAATACATGCTGCAGCCCCTGGTAGGCCTGTGAAGTACCAATGCCCTAGGTACCTAAGGTACCATATACTAGGGGCTCATAAGGTACCACAGTTTCCAATCACTAGTTCATCTAATATGCACACCAAGTTGTTTAGAGAGATCAGTTAGACTGGGGCCCTGATTAGCAGGGACCCAGCCAGACTATAGCCAGAAACCAGTGTATACATCAGAAAAAAAGTGGGGGAGCCGAGCAAGATGGCGGCCACGGCCGTGTGAGTGAGCAGCTCCGTGCCTCAGCAGAAGAGAGACGCCGGGACTACAGTGTCTGAAGGGTGTGTTGTCCGTTGTCTGGCGGGGAATGGTGCTGCCTGCTTTTCTGGCGTATACTGGAGAGTTTTTATCGATCATACCGGATGCACCCCCGCAATTGCTGAGATATTGGTGAAATTGGTGAAATTCGGGAGAAGGTAGCAGTCGAAGCGGCAGACGGAGGTGGTGGACTCGGCCCCGAGACGGAGGTGGCGGTGGAGGCGGAGGCGCACGCGGGAAAAGATTCAATCTAGCACTGGATCACAGACACCTGGCGGGATGAGCTGGAGTAGCGGCGAGAGCTAAAGCGGCGAGAGCTAAAGCGGAGGAGTCATTCATCTTGGAGACGGGGGAACGATCGTTGATCAGGGAAAGTTGTAACTGTTGCAACAGCGGCCCTATCTCGCCGGACTGTGGAAGCTCTTTCTGAGACACAGTGCCACAAGCTCGCAGCGAGACTCCTGACGGCAAGTTGTAAGCCGGGTCAAGAGGTTGTGAGGACGTGAGGACGAGAGTCTGGGAAAAAAAATGAAAAACGCCCGGAGCCCCAGAACAAATCTCAAAACAACAAAATAACAAGTAAGCAGGCATGGCGCCGAAAGGCAGAGGCGCACGGAAAAATGTCGCTAATAATGTGAATAGTACTAGTGCTACTACAAATAATGCAGGCAGTGTTAACATAAATAATGCAACTATCGCTAGCGCCACGGCTACTACTAAGGTCAGTACTAGCAGTAGTAATGTAAATTCATCTGGGGGCGCGGCTCTCTCCTCTAAGTTAACTGATACGGCACTTACAGTACTGAGCAGCGTTGAGACCGGCCTGGTCAGAGGTAATAGCGATATTGGTGTACAGTCTGCTGGCAACAACACTCAAATTACTTCTATAACGCCTGGCAATTTGGATGCCGCCAAAACACCGGTGCTACACGCGATCTTTATGAAAAAAAAAAGTGCTGCTATTAGTATAAGATCCACTCCAGGAGCGACAAGCGATGGCAGGGCTGATGTCAACGGCTTGGCCCCCTCTGAGCGCAGTATCCGGAAAGGAGAAGGGGGCATGAATGGGCAATGTACAACCACAGTGGACCTGGCAGACACAGATTCTGCATTGTCTGAAGGCAAGTTTTATTCAATGCCAGATCTATCCGTTGTATCGGAGGACGACGGTAGCAGTCTGCAAGGTGAGTGGGGTGATGATGAAGTAGCACTCACAGATGAGGAAGATCTGATAGAGGAATTGGCAGATCATCAGGACACGGCCCGGCGAAATCCTGAAACCGAAGGGGCCTCACAGGACAAGACTCCTCTTTTACAACCTCTCTGGGAGTCAGGAGAAAAGGCGTCTCTGCCGCAGGAATCTCTGCCGCAGGAGCATGAGCAGGACCAAGATCAAGGTGTTAATGGAGTAACGTTGGATCTAATATATAAGAGCATTATGGCTCATCGAGCTGAAACTAAGGCTGAAAGTAACCGTACTCAGGGCGCAGTTCGGAAATTACAGAACACCATGCGGCGGATGGTTAAGTCTGTTAACGAACTTACCAAGCGGGTGACAGACACAGAGGAACGTATATCGAGTACTGAAGATGTACTTACTAAACATCAAACTGCGATAGAGACTCTACAGGCCACTAGAGAGGACATGGAGTGGAAAATGACGGATTTGAAAAACCGCGCACGGCGTAACAATCTGCGTGTTCTTGGAATTCCAGAGCTGAAAGAAGGGAAAGACGCTCGAAAGTTTATAATCGAGACTTTTGCAGAAGCAATCCCAGAGCTAGCTGAATGGCAATGGGAGAAAGAGATCATCAGAGCGCATAGATATCCATTTGCACTGCGCAAGACTTATGGAGAGTCAAATGCCCTGGCAGGCTCTAAAGCTTTTCCACGAGCGATATTAATCTGTGTAAATAATTTTGTTCTGAGGGAAGCATTAATGATCTCGCTCGCCCTGATAAGCGACGTAAGGGCTCTGGGTGTGATTTTTTTGTTAGGCCGGATTATTGCTCAGCAACTGTGTCCTTAAGATGGCAATTTCGACAACTATTTCAGCCATTTCAAGCCAAGGGTGCGCAGGTATTCCTTCTGAATCCTGCTAAACTTAAGGTGATCTATAAGAACCAATCTAAATATTTCACCACGGAATCTCAGGCGCAAGCATATCTGAAGTCTATTGACACTAAAGTTGGATCACCCTGAAGGTGAAAAAAGGGGGAAATAGGGGGAAAAAAGGGGGAAAAAGGGAAAGGAGAAAGGTGTGTAGAAGGGAAAGGGAGAGGGAAGGGAGAGGAGGAGAGGAGAAGAAAAGGGGGGAGAGGGAAGGGGAGAGGAAAGGGAAAGGGAAAAAAAAAGAAAATCCATAGTTGGTTATATATTATTCCACTTTTATTGCATACTAGAGGTGAATTTGATAATAGAGGGAGGAGCGGCAGCCTGCACCAATTCCATATTTATGGTCTTGCAATGATGTTGGAGTATTTGTGATCTGCTTTTTTTTTTTTTTTTTTCTTCTTCCTCCTTCTTTTTTTTTTTTTTATTGAATGCAGAAAAGCTTGATTGTTTAAAAAGCAATATTCGAGTTTGATTAAGTATGGGATGTTGATGTAGAAGGTTAGATAATATGATCAGAAATATGTCGCTTGGGTAAAAACAGACCACAGATAAATACATGATAGGGCAACTGTCCTGGTAGATCCTCTGCTGAGGTGGATCTCGCACACTCGCATCATTAAGGACTATGTCCTTTTGCTCACAAGGGGTGGCTGGAGAGGGGAGGGGGAGGGTGAAAGGGAGGGTGGCCTCGATGTGGGGTCAGAGGGGGCGGGCGGGCCAGGGGGGGTCGGTTAAAAAGGGAAAAACAGAGATCATGGGTATAATAATCATGGGTATAATTTTTGCTGATTATATGGCAGTAATGCAGGGCAGGGGGCAGAGTGCTTCTACTTCTTTTAGAGCTAAAGTAGATGGCAGCTAGAATGTTAAGAATAGGTACGCTAAATGTGAGAGGATTGAATGCTTTAAATAAAAGGCAACGAGTTGCACGGGAATTGCAGTGGCTTAACTGTGATATTATTGCTCTTCAAGAGACACATTTAGCATGGTCTAAACGAAAGTATTTAAGTGATCTAGGGTATAACATGTTGGTGTGCACCAGACAGTCTAGTACAACCCGTGGAGTGGCTATACTAGCAAGGAGAAATCTGGTTGACTGTGGACGAGTTTTAGAGGATAGTGCTGGTAGGTGGGCTATCACGGAATGTAATGTAGGAACTTCTAAATACACGGTCTGCTCCATCTATGGATCTAATTTTGACGAGGCAGAAGTCCTGGAATACCTGAATGTTGAGTTAGCAACTTGGACCGCTCCCGTAATTCTTTGTGGGGACCTGAACATTAATCTTTATTCTGGAGCATTAGGCAGTGAGCAATACAGATATGTAGGTAGGAAACCAAAGGTATACAGGGCGTTAAGATCCTTGGTGAAAGCACATGGGTTAACAGATGCTTGGCCCTATCTTAGGAAGACTGATCCCGGATATACGTTTTTTTCAGCTCCGCACAAAAAACTATATCGCCTAGATTACTTTCTAGTTACACATAAATTGCTTTGTGAAGCACAAATACAGGTTTATCCCCGAGTGACGTCTGATCACGGGCCAGTAGTGCTGTCAATTCGGATCGCATACCCACCCTGCAAACCCCGTGAATTCTCTTTTGATCGTAAGTTACTGCTGGATGTTAAATTTCAAGAATATATTAGTGAGTGGACTCGAGAGTTCTTTAATTCAAATAGGGGAAGCGCAAGGGATGGGATAGTATGGGATACGTTTAAAGCCGCTTTTAGGGGTGAGGTGCTTAGCTATGGACTGTATGCTCAAAAACAGATGCGAAAAAAGCTACAGGAGTTGTACCAGGATCTAGGCAAGGCCGAGGAGCTGTTGATTCAAGATATTGCTCATAACAGGGATACTTATGACACTTCAATCGTGGTGACGCGATTAAAGGCCAGGGTTAAAACCATTGTGAGTAAGGAAGCAGCTAAGACTTATGAAATTAAGAGACAGATGTTATATGAGTATGGGGAGGCAAGTGGGAGGTGTTTAGCTCAAAGAGTGAGGACTAGGGAAGCTGCTCAGCGAATTAAAAGTATGAAAAATGAGGCTGGGCAATATGATGAAACTGAGAGTGGAATGTTAGAAGTCTTTAGAAGTTTTTATTCCCGTTCTTGGGCAAAATGTCGGGCAAAAATTAGATCATGGACTGGCAGATATATTGGAGGCCCCTATAGAGATGTTTGAATTAGAAGCGGCTATTAAAGCTTTACCAGCAGGAAAGGCTTCGGGTCCTGATAAGCTTCCGCTTGAAATATATAAATTCTTTTTTCAAGTCTTAAAACAGGACATGTTAGCTACATTTCGAACGGCTCAGAAAGGGGAGTATCCTATAACATGGGGTGAAGCGAGTATAGCAGTGTTTAGAAAAAAGGGAAAACCGCCGGATCTACCAGGCTCATATCGGCCTATATCATTATTAAACACAGATGGGAAAGTATACTCTAAGATCCTAGCTAGCAGATTATCAGAAGTGATAACCCCTCTGGTTTCTATCTTTCAGCATGGGTTCATCCCAAAGCGTGGCACAACCGATCATGTTAATCGGGTGATCACTCTAATTGACCATGCAAATGCGTCGGGGAGTCCACTGAGTCTCATATTATTAGACGCAGAGAAGGCCTTCGACCAAGTATCGTGGGCCTTCCTATGGGATCTGTTGAAATTTCAGGGATTTGGGCCAAATTTTATCAAATCGATACAGGTGCTTTATCAACAACCTAGTGCACGGATTAACGTAATGGGGCTTCAATCTGCAGCGGTACCAATACAACGCGGGACCAGGCAGGGATGCCCATGCTCTCCACTGCTGTTCGCTTTGTATATAGATCCCTTTTTAAAAACGATTGAGCGGAGTAGCAGGGTACCTCCAGCCAGGATACAATCACAGCAGTACCGTGTATTGGCGTACGCTGCCGATGTAGCCGTGCTTTCACCAAGACCATCTATGGCTTTGCCCGAAATTGAAAATCTGGCAAGGACATATGGAGCGGTATCGGGATACAAATTAAACACCGCTAAGACTCAAATATTGTGTATTAATATTAAGTCTTATGATGATCCACGAGTCTTAGACGAGGTTACTTATCTGGGAGTGCAGATTTGTGCTGGAGCCTCCACTACAGTAGAGGTCAACTGGCAGAAGCTGATGCATGGGGTCCGTAAACAATTGGATCAACTAGAATGTTTACATTTGACATTGGTTGGTAGATGCAACATCTTGAAAATGATGGTACTACCTAAGGTGTTGTATCTTTACCGATGCCTCCCATTAGAGATTACCTCCATACTTATTTCACAATTGCAAGCAATATGTATGAGGTTCATGTGGTCCCAGGGGAAGGAGCGCCGGGCCAAGAAGTATATGATGCTGCCTAGGGCAGTGGGTGGCTGGGCAGTCCCTGATTTCCTTTTGTACTATTATGTATGTATGCTGCAGCGAATGAATATTTTATTAACCGGTCAGGGACCTACGGAGCCAGCACTGCAACCTTCCATATATTCTCTGCTATTGGGGACCGAAGCTAGGAACCGTCTTTTCATTGACATAGATTGGAACTATTACAAACGCACTAGGTTTAAGGTGATTGCTGCTGCGTATAAGGTCTGGAAGGCAATAAGGAAACAATATAATATTCGAAATGTGTCTATTTATACCCCTTTAACTGCACCGTTACTGCATCCCAGTATATGCTGGGATCATATAGTGGTTAATTGGCGTTTAAGAGGTCTAATAACAGTGGGCGATGTATATACATCAGACGGCCTAAAATCTTTCTCCCAATTGAAGAAACAATATCAGCTAACTAACTCGCATTTCTTTAAGTATTTGCAGATACGTGAGCAGTTTCTTAAATTGAACATTATGAATGTGTCTAATCCCCTTATTGAGGCAAATAAACAGCGCGCTCGTATAGGGGTATTATATAATATAATTATTGAGACAATGTCTAATGACTTGGAAGTTCATTGCACGAGATGGGGAGAAAGATTGGGGTCCCCGGAAGTACCGTTGGAACTCTCGATTGAATTGGCTAGCCGTTTATTTATTATGTCTGCCAATCTCAAGGCACAACATTATAAGACTTTGTTCTATCTTTATCGCACGCCTGATAAAATTGCAAAGTGGGGAGGAGATCTAGATGGAAAGTGTTTCAGATGTAATACTCTACATGCTGATGTAGCACATATTTTTGGTTTTTGCGTTAAATTATCAGAATTGCTTAGACATATAAACAGGTTTTTATCTGAGATTCTTGGTGCTCTTATACAATTATCAGTCATTGAGATTTTGCTGGGCATAGACGCTGGAGGTGGGCGCACAGACCTTAGTAATGAAGTTAGGTATCTGATATTCATGGCAGCAGCAGTGCTCAGGATGTTCATCGCATCAGCGTGGTTACAAACTGAGGCTCCCACATTTGAGACGTGGAGAACTCGTTTTTTGGTCGGTTAAAAAGGGAAAAACAGAGATCATGGGTATAATAATCATGGGTATAATTGTTGCTGATTATATGGCAGTAATGCAGGGCAGGGGGCAGAGTGCTTCTACTTCTTTTAGAGCTAAAGTAGATGGCAGCTAGAATGTTAAGAATAGGTACGCTAAATGTGAGAGGATTGAATGCTTTAAATAAAAGGCAACGAGTTGCACGGAAATTGCAGTGGCTTAACTGTGATATTATTGCTCTTCAAGAGACACATTTAGCATGGTCTAAACGAAAGTATTTAAGTGATCTAGGGTATAACATGTTGGTGTGCACCAGACAGTCTAGTACAACCCGTGGAGTGGCTATACTAGCAAGGAGAAATCTGGTTGACTGTGGACGAGTTTTAGAGGATAGTGCTGGTAGGTGGGCTATCACGGAATGTAATGTAGGAACTTCTTAATACACGGTCTGCTCCATCTATGGATCTAATTTTGACGAGGCAGAAGTCCTGGAATACCTGAATGTTGAGTTAGCAACTTGGACCGCTCCCGTAATTCTTTGTGGGGACCTGAACATTAATCTTTATTCTGGAGCATTAGGCAGTGAGCAATACAGATATGTAGGTAGGAAACCAAAGGTATACAGGGCGTTAAGATCCTTGGTGAAAGCACATGGGTTAACAGATGCTTGGCCCTATCTTAGGAAGACTGATCCCGGATATACGTTTTTTTCAGCTCCGCACAAAAAACTATATCGCCTAGATTACTTTCTAGTTACACATAAATTGCTTTGTGAAGCACAAATACAGGTTTATCCCCGAGTGACGTCTGATCACGGGCCAGTAGTGCTGTCAATTCGGATCGCATACCCACCCTGCAAACCCCGTGAATTCTCTTTTGATCGTAAGTTACTGCTGGATGTTAAATTTCAAGAATATATGAGTGAGTGGACTCGAGAGTTCTTTAATTCAAATAGGGGAAGCGCAAGGGATGGGATAGTATGGGATACGTTTAAAGCCGCTTTTAGGGGTGAGGTGCTTAGCTATGGACTGTATGCTCAAAAACAGATGCGAAAAAAGCTACAGGAGTTGTACCAGGATCTAGGCAAGGCCGAGGAGCTGTTGATTCAAGATATTGCTCATAACAGGGATACTTATGACACTTCAATCGTGGTGA
Source organism: Triturus cristatus (assembly GCF_964204655.1). Classification (NCBI taxonomy): domain Eukaryota; kingdom Metazoa; phylum Chordata; class Amphibia; order Caudata; family Salamandridae; genus Triturus; species Triturus cristatus. The sequence goes on from NW_028187373.1 coordinate 2,310,068, forward strand.
CGCGATTAAAGGCCAGGGTTAATAACCATTGGAGTAAGGAAGCAGCTAAGACTTATGAAATTAAGAGACAGATGTTATATGAGTATGGGGAGGCAAGTGGGAGGTGTTTAGCTCAAAGAGTGAGGACTAGGGAAGCTGCTCAGCGAATTAAAAGTATGAAAAATGAGGCTGGGCAATATGAAGAAACTGAGAGTGGAATGTTAGAAGTCTTTAGAAGTTTTTATTCCCGTTTATATACAGCAGAAGAATACGACAGTAATAGTGCTCTATCCTTTCTTGGGCAAAATGTCGGGCAAAAATTAGATCATGGACTGGCAGATATATTGGAGGCCCCTATAGAGATGTTTGAATTAGAAGCGGCCATTAAAGCTTTACCAGCAGGAAAGGCTTCGGGTCCTGATAAGCTTCCGCTTGAAATATATAAATTCTTTTTTCAAGTCTTAAAACAGGACATGTTAGCTACATTTCGAACGGCTCAGAAAGGGGAGTATCCTATAACATGGGGTGAAGCGAGTATAGCAGTGTTTAGAAAAAAGGGAAAACCGCCGGATCTACCAGGCTCATATCGGCCTATATCATTATTAAACACAGATGGGAAAGTATACTCTAAGATCCTAGCTAGCAGATTATCAGAAGTGATAACCCCTCTGGTTTCTATCTTTCAGCATGGGTTCATCCCAAAGCGTGGCACAACCGATCATGTTAATCGGGTGATCACTCTAATTGACCATGCAAATGCGTCGGGGAGTCCACTGAGTCTCATATTATTAGACGCAGAGAAGGCCTTCGACCAAGTATCGTGGGCCTTCCTATGGGATCTGTTGAAATTTCAGGGATTTGGGCCAAATTTTATCAAATCGATACAGGTGCTTTATCAACAACCTAGTGCACGGATTAACGTAATGGGGCTTCAATCTGCAGCGGTACCAATACAACGCGGGACCAGGCAGGGATGCCCATGCTCTCCACTGCTGTTCGCTTTATATATAGATCCCTTTTTAAAAACGATTGAGCGGAGTAGCAGGGTACCTCCAGCCAGGATACAATCACAGCAGTACCGTGTATTGGCGTACGCTGCCGATGTAGCCGTGCTTTCACCAAGACCATCTATGGCTATGCCCGAAATTGAAAATCTGGCAAGGACATATGGAGCGGTATCGGGATACAAATTAAACACCGCTAAGACTCAAATATTGTGTATTAATATTAAGTCTTATGATGATCCACGAGTCTTAGACGAGGTTACTTATCTGGGAGTGCAGATTTGTGCTGGAGCCTCCACTACAGTAGAGGTCAACTGGCAGAAGCTGATGCATGGGGTCCGTAAACAATTGGATCAACTAGAATGTTTACATTTGACATTGGTTGGTAGATGCAACATCTTGAAAATGATGGTACTACCTAAGGTGTTGTATCTTTACCGATGCCTACCATTAGAGATTACCTCCATACTTATTTCACAATTGCAAGCAATATGTATGAGGTTCATGTGGTCCCAGGGGAAGGAGCGCCGGGCCAAGAAGTATATGATGCTGCCTAGAGCAGTGGGTGGCTGGGCAGTCCCTGATTTCCTTTTGTACTATTATGTATGTATGCTGCAGCGAATGAATATTTTATTAACCGGTCAGGGACCTACGGAGCCAGCACTGCAACCTTCCATATATTCTCTGCTATTGGGGACCGAAGCTAGGAACCGTCTTTTCATTGACATAGATTGGAACTATTACAAACGCACTAGGTTTAAGGTGATTGCTGCTGCGTATAAGGTCTGGAAGGCAATAAGGAAACAATATAATATTCGAAATGTGTCTATTTATACCCCTTTAACTGCACCGTTACTGCATCCCAGTATATGCTGGGATCATATAGTGGTTAATTGGCGTTTAAGAGGTCTAATAACAGTGGGCGATGTATATACATCAGACGGCCTAAAATCTTTCTCCCAATTGAAGAAACAATATCAGCTAACTAACTCGCATTTCTTTAAGTATTTGCAGATACGTGAGCAGTTTCTTAAATTGAACATTATGAATGTGTCTAATCCCCTTATTGAGGCAAATAAACAGCGCGCTCGTATAGGGGTATTATATTATATAATTATTGAGACAATGTCTAATGACTTGGAAGTTCATTGCACGAGATGGGGAGAAAGATTGGGGTCCCCGGAAGTACCGTTGGAACTCTCGATTGAATTGGCTAGCCGTTTATTTATTATGTCTGCCAATCTCAAGGCACAACATTATAAGACTTTGTTCTATCTTTATCGCACGCCTGATAAAATTGCAAAGTGGGGAGGAGATCTAGATGGAAAGTGTTTCAGATGTAATACTCTACATGCTGATGTAGCACATATTTTTGGTTTTTGCGTTAAATTATCAGAATTGCTTAGACATATAAACAGGTTTTTATCTGAGATTCTTGGTGCTCTTATACAATTATCAGTCAGTGAGATTTTGCTGGGCATAGACGCTGGAGGTGGGCGCACAGACCTTAGTAATGAAGTTAGGTATCTGATATTCATGGCAGCAGCAGTGCTCAGGATGTTCATCGCATCAGCGTGGTTACAAACTGAGGCTCCCACATTTGAGACGTGGAGAACTCGTTTTTTGTTCACGTATAATATGGAACACAATCTGTATATCCTCAAGGGGAGGCGGAAAAAGGCATTGGGGCAGCTAATATGGGGCGCCGTGAGTGTATTTATGGATATGTAGGATCCAGGTCTTAAGCGGATTAGCGTACCTATTACCCATCTTATATTATATAGGATATAATCGAGGTGGTTTTTTTGCTTTCTTTGACATTGTTTGTAACGAACGACATAAAGAATTATTCTATGTGTTTATAGTGTAAGGTCTCTTTTAGTTTGAAATCTATCTTATATTATTGTAAGTCAAACTCTTCGAATTGTTCTCGTACGGCATAATTAACTGAATGTTGGGTTATGTCTCTTTTTTTGTTTGTACCCATGATCTCCACTAAAAAAAAAAAAAAAAAAGAAAAAAAGTGGGGGCAACAGAAGTGCAGATCCTACTCTCCTACACAACCCCCTCCCCCCCCAAACGCAGGGACATTAAACTAACCTTGACTAGTTGAGTCTTCATGTTCTAAGTGGAAATACCTTGAGAGTCCATCTGCATTGGCATGTTGGGTCCCAGGTCTATGTTCCACTGTATAGTCCATCCCCTGTAGGGAAATGGACCACCTGAGCAGTTTAGGATTTTCACCTTTCATCTGTTTAAGCCATAGGAGGGGCTTATGGTCAGTCTGAACTATGAAGTGAGTGCCAAACAAGTATGGCCTCAGCTTCTTCAGGGCCCAAACCACAGCAAAGGCCTCCCTCTCACTAGCTGACCAACGTTTCTCTCTAGGGGTCAGCCGTCTGCTTATAAAAGCTACTGGCTGGTCTTGACTTTCATTATTAAGTTGAGACAGTACAGCTCCCACACCCAGCTCTGAAGCATCTGTTTGGACAATGAACTTCTTTTTGTAATGTGGACTCTGTAAGATGGGGGCAGTGCAGATTGCCTGCTTGAGGTCATCAAATGCCTTTTGACAGCTAGCTGTCCACTGAACCTTTTTTGGCATTTTCTTGGAGGTAAGATCATTTAAGGGGGTCACTATAGATCCATATCCCTTAACTAACCTCCTGTAATACCCAGTCAGGCCCAAGAAGGCTCTCACCTGTGTCTGGGTGGTTGGAGCTACCCAGTCCATTATGGTCTGGATCTTGCTCTGCAATGGTTGAACCTGGCCCCCACCTACAAGGTGGCCCAGGTACACAACCTGACTCTGCCCTATCTGGCACTTAGTGGCCTTGATAGTGAGGCCTGCTTTCTGCAGGGCCTCCAGTACATTCCTGAGGTGGACCAGGTGATCCTGCCAGGTGGAACTATAGACAGCAATATCATCAAGATATGCTGAGCAATAGGTTTCCATACCAGTCAGAACTTTATTCACCAACCTCTGAAATGTGGCAGGTGCATTGTTCAAACCAAAGGGCATTACCACAAAGTGATAGTGCCCACCAGGGGTCGAAAATGCTGTTTTTGCCTTGGCATCATCAGCTAACTTGATTTGCCAATAGCCTGCTGTAAGGTCAAATGTACTGAGATACTTGGCTGAGGCCAAAGTGTCTATTAGTTCATCTGCCCTTGGGATTGGGTAGGCATCAGTCCTGGTGACTGCATTGAGGCCCCTGTAGTCAACACAAAACCTCATCTCTTTCTTACCGCCCTGGGTGTGAGGTTTTGGGACACGTACTACTGGGCTAGCCCAAGGGCTATCAGAGGGCTCAATAACACCTAGCTCCAACATTTTCTGGACTTCAGTCCTGATACAGTTCCTGACATGGTCAGGTTGCCTGTAGATTTTACTCTTTACAGGCAGACTGTCTCCAGTGTCCACCTCATGGGTGCACCAGGAAGTCTGACTTGGGGTCAGGCTAAACATATGTCTAAACTGCTGTAGCACTTGTCTACATTCAGTTTGTTGATGTTCAGTGAGGCTGCTTGCCAAAGCAACACCATCAACTGACCCATCTTCAGGGTTCTGTGAGAGCAGGTCAGGGAGAGGGTCACTCTCCTCCTCCTGGTCCTCATTAGTTGCCATGAGCAAGCTCATGTCAGCCCTGTCCACATATGCTTTGAGTCTGTTGACATGGAGCACCCTAAGGGGGCTCCTGGGAGTGCCAAGATCTACCAAGTAGGTGACCTCTCCCTTCTTTTCAACAATTGTATGGGGGCCACTCCATTTGTCCTGGAGAGCTGCTGGGGCCACAGGCTCCAACACCCACACTTTCTGGCCTGGCTGGTAAACAGTCAAGACAGCCTTTTGGTCATGCCAAGCTTTTTGGAGTTCTTGGCTTGCCTCAAGGCTTTTACTGGCCTTCTTCATGTACTCAGCCATCCTGGAGCGGAGACCAAGTACATAGTCCACTACATCTTGTTTGGGAGGTTTGAGAGGTAACTCCCATCCCTCTTTCACCAGACATAATGGGCCTCTAACATGGTGCCCAAACAGAAGTTCAAAAGGGCTGTAGCCAACCCCCTTCTGAGGAACCTCCCTGTATGCAAACAGAAGGCAGGCAAGTAAAAGGTCCCATTTTCGCCTAAGCTTCTCTGTGAGTCCTTTAATCATTCCCTTTAGGGTTTTGTTGAATCTCTCAACTAACCCATTGCATTGTGGGTGATAGGGAGTAGTGAATTTGTAGTTTACACCACATTCCTTCCACATTGCAGTTAGATATCCTGACATAAAGTTAGAACCTCTGTCAGAGATGACCTCCTTTGGAAAACCCACCCTGGAGAAGACTCCAATGAGGGCTCTTGCTACCACAGGAGCTGTGGTAGTCCATAGGGGTATAGCTTCTGGATACCTGGTGGCATGATCCACTACCACTAGTATAAATCTGTGCCCAGATGCTGTTGGTGGGTCAAGGGGACCAACAATGTCAATCCCTACCCTTTCAAAGGGAACCCCCACCACAGGTAGTGGTATCAGGGGGGCCTTTGTGGTGCCACCTGTCTTGCCACTGGCTTGACAAGTGACACAGGAGCGACAAAACTCCTTTGTGTCTTCAGACATGTGTGGCCAATGAAAATGTGGTACAAGCCTGTCCCAGGTCTTGTTTTGGCCCAAGTGACCTGCCAATGGGATATCATGTGCTAGGGTCAAGAGGAACCCCCTAAACTTCTGAGGAATTACCAGCCTCCTGGTGGCTCCAGGGGTAGGATCTCTAGCCTCAGAATATAGGAGCCCCTCATCCCAATAAACCTTATGGGACCCACTAGCACTCCCAGCAGCCTCAGCAGCAGCCAGCTGTCTGAGGGGTTCAAGAGTGGAGCAGCACTGTTGCTCTTTGCTCAGATCTTCATTGGAAGGGCCCCCCTGCCCCTAAGAACTCAACCTGACCAGGCTCAAGTTCCTCTGGGGCAGTTCCTTCTACAGGCTCTGCTTCTCCTCCCTCAGGAGGGGAATCTGAGATCTGAGACAGAGGGGAAGGCCCAGCCTTAACCCTACTGCTCTTCCTCTTGGGTAGCACCTGGTCCATAGTTTCAGGATCCAGAGCTGGTTCAGCTTTATGCATTTTGGCTTGTGACCTGGTCACAGCAAATACCTCTGCAGGTATGCCCAACATCTCAGCATGAGTCCATAATTCTACTTCAGACCAGGCTGAAGTCTCTAGATCATTGCCCAACAAACATTCGACAGGGAGGTCTGCACTGACTACTACCTTTTTGAGGGCAGTTACCCCTCCCCAGGAGAAATTCACAACAGCCAGACTATGGTTGGTCCTGGTGTTGCTTGCATTGGTTACCTGGTACATTTCACACAGGATGATCTGTGTAGGGTCTACTAGGTCCTCTGCCACCATGGTGACACTAGCACCTGTGTCCCTAAAAGCCAAAGCCTGTTTGCCATTTATGATAGGCTGCTGTTTGTATTTGCCCAGATTACTGGGGCTCACTAGGAAGGACATATCAAGGTCTCCCTCACAAACTAGCATTGCCTGTGTTGGTACTCTGACTAGGCCAGAGTCCACATCAGAACCCAGGGTCAACCCTACTACACCCTTATTCTGAGTATTACCTCCACCACTTGCTGTACTAGGGGGAACAGTTGCCTTAGGGGCGGGAGTGGTGGTGGTTTGGTCTTTGGACTTTGTACAGTCAGAAGTCCAGTACCCTTTCTGTTTACAGAATTTGCACCAGGGCATCTTTTGGCCTTTTCCCTTTGCAGATTGTGACTCCCCACCAGATGCAGATTTTTGGGGCCCTTGTGAAGACTTCTGATCTTTAGATTTATCCCCACCCTTATCTGAGCCTTTAGGATCTTGCTTCTTAGTGTCACCACCTTGGTTCTGGTTTTTCTGCCTCACCCTGGTTCTGACCCATTTGTCTGCCTTCTTTCCCAATTCTTGGGGAGAGGTCAGATCAGAGTCCACCAGGTACTGATGCAACAACTGGTTCTGGCAATTATTAAGGATCTGTTCTCTCATTATAAGATTATACAATCCCTTAAAATCAGTTACTCTACTACCCACCAGCCAACCTTCTAGAGCCTTGGTTGCACAATCAACAAAGTCAGTCCAATCCTGAGTCTGTGCTTTCTGGGTGTCTCTGAACTTCAACCTGTACTGTTCAGTGGTTAAGCCAAACCCATCTATCAAAGCACTCTTCGGGGCTTCATAATCATTAGCATCCTCTTCTCTAACAGTGAGGAGCTTGTCTCTCCCTTTGTCTGAAAAGGAGAGCCAGAAGATTGCTGCCCACTGTTTCTGGGGGACCTGTTGAACTTTACAGGCCCTCTCCATAGCAGTTATCCATTTGTGGATATCATCCCCACTCTGGTAGGGAGGAACAACCTTGGACAGGTTCCTATGATCTGGCATGTAATCTCTGCCTCTAGGGACACTGTTGCTGCCACCAGGGACATCTAACCCCTCCTTCTTTGAAGCTCTTTGGAGCTCGAAGGCTTCCCTATCTAAGGCCAATTGCTTGGTTCTGAGGGCAAGCCTAGCTTCCTCATACTGGAGCATCTTGAACCTTCTTTCAGAGGAGGTCTCCCTGGGAAAGTTGGAGTTCCTCTGTGGAATAGATTCTCTTCCAGAGTGATATGACCTGTCAGAGTCCCTTGAGAGGGACCTAGGCCTGTCTCCCACTCTGTCAGCTCTCTTAGGGAGATTTCCTCTATTCTCTTCAGACCCTTCTGGGTCTGGCCCTTCACCCACAGAGTCCAGGTCATCTTGATTGTCATCATCAGACCCAGAGACTATGTGTGACCCACCCCCTGATGCAGACCCACTAGCTCCTAGAGCTTGTCTCAGGTCATCTGCTACTAACAGATCTATCAGGTGTTGTGATGAGGGACTCCTGCCCACCCTCAGATTTCTTTCAAAGCATAAGGCCTTCAGTTCAGTGTAGGCTATATCTTTGTACTGAGATGGGGTGGACCCACTGGCTCCACCATGGTGAGACATACTAGTGTTGTGCAGTGTTGTACTACCTACACTAGTTGAGGCCTACTGGACCTAGCTTGAGCTGTAGCAAGGGTGTGCTTGTCCCTTCACAAACAGCTCTAAGTTCAGTAGAACTTATTGATACTAGCTTGACTTTATATGTACCTTGAGTACCTTAAGTGGTTTTCAGTTAGTAATTCAAATAGAGATTTTCTGGTAAAACAATGGCAAGCTGGAATCCCACACGCTGCCCACCAATGTGAGAAGTTGGCCTGGCATATGCTGGTCACTAGTTATAGTGGCCACCTTGCACCAGTCCAATTCGACTCTTGGTAGATAGGTTTAAAGACAACCTTTTAAAGAAAGCTATCCTAGTGGTAGCTGTGGAGAGCAGCCTTCAGGCTAAGTCTCTGAGGAATGTAAAGCAGCTTGTTTTACCTTATAATCTCTTGAATTACCAAATGAAAAGACACCACACAGGTATATATATCAAATATATATGTATTTATTTCTAAATATACTCTACTAATCTCTTTATGAGATTAAAGTCAGGTAAACATTCAAAAGATCAACAGTTCTCAATAAATTAGGCACAAATATGGCTGTAGCCCTAGGGGCATACCAGACCATATACTAAAATAGTGGTTTAACAAACTCGACTTGCAATATGAAGAGGCCTAGGGCCTTGGGAATCGCTGGGGCTTCACTTCTGCAGTGTTAGAAGGTAAGTAATCAGCCCACAGGAGATGCGTGCAGTGTCTAAACACACACGCGGGTTTTCAATGCGTTTCAATGGCAAATGTCGCGATTTGTATTTTACAGTTCTAGGGCACTTCGGAGTGGACAACAAGCAAACAACTTACAGGGTAAGTACTTCGAGAGCCAATGCACACTTGGGCACCGTAATGCAAGAGTTACCTCACCCAGGGAAGCCGAGTGCATACGTGTCCTTTGGTGTCGGGTCGCGATGCTGTTTTCAATGGAGATCGCAGAAGACTTGCTGCTTGTGTCGTCGAGAGAAGTGTCCGCTGGAATCCGAAGATGGATTGGAGTTGCAGAAGACCTAGAAATTGAGGGGACAGAGTTCAAAGTCACTTGCCAGTGACCGGTGGCCAGCAAGATGGATGACCACAGCTGTCGCGTCTCTTCAGGTCGCTGATGTCGTTTTTTCTCTTCGCTCACGAGGACCAGGAGGGATCGATGAAGACCAGCAGCTGGATTCGGAAGGTCCCACGACGTCTGCAGCTGTTGACGGTGTCGGCACTCGGTTTGAAGCCAACAAGCCTTGGCAACTGCAAGTCTTGTGTGGATGGATGATTGTCGATGGAGCAGACCAGCAAGGTCTGATGGACTTACCCAGCAAGGGTAAGTGAGGGCAGGCCCAGAGCAACCAGGTGAGCCCTTGAAGGTGATGTGGAAGTCCTCTGGAGAGTCACTAGCCAACGGGCAAGTAACCGCGAAGACGCCTTTGCAGGAAAAGTTCACCAACAGCCCAATGGTCACTCGGGACGAGGTAGGCCGCTGATCTTCGGTACTAGACCTGCTCGAGACTTGGACAACAAGTGGTCCAAAGCACAACTTCGTTGGCCGTAGTTTAGGGCTTGCACTCGAAATCAGTGCACGGTTCCCTGGTATTGCTGTTCCTCGTCACTCGTGGGGTCCAGATGCCACAGCTTCGCTGGGGACTCAAAATGGCCGTCGAGAGGTCAGGAAATCCGCTTCAGGGGACGCAGGGACTTCGGGCTCCGGCGGGAGCGGTAAAGTTTGCAACCGTAGTTCAATAGTTTTGGTGCCTGCCAAGCAGGGGAGTCACTCCTTGACTCCAAGGGAGATCCTTCGGTCTTCTAGAGATAGTAGAAAGTTGAAGGGCCAGGATTCTTCTTCGTAGAGCATCGTCCAGGTGTAATCTAAATTGCATTGGCAATGTGTGGTATCTTATAGTGAAAAGATGGGAGGGACTAGCTCTATGACCACTCCTCTAGGAGGGTCAGGGTAGTGGGTGGTTACACCCACTTCCCTTTGTCCAGTTTCGCGCCAGAGCAGGGGCAGGTAGCCCCTGAACCGGTTTGAGCTGGCATATGCACAGAGGAGCCTACTGCTCCCCCAGTGCAGGACTTCAAAGCACTCTAAGAGTGCACCCACCCAGCTCCAATACACTAAATCCTGTCTGGGGGGTGGTGACACCTCCCTGTGACAGGAAAGCCTTTGTTGGGCTCCCTCCACTGCGAGTTTCGGTCAGCAGCAGGAGGGCAGCCCGGTGTCTGTGCTGGTGGCATCCATTTTGTGATGCCAGGGCTCTGAAAGATTTCTACCGTGTAGTACAGTGGGTACATGTCGTCCCCTCTAGAAGGGTGGGATCCTACTCCCACACCAGTTACTGGTCTGGGGGTAGGATTCCAAGTTGTTTGACACCAAACACGACATGTTTTGATGCAGTCATTCCAAAGTTAGCATTTACCGCGAGGTTATAATGCACTTAAGAGTATATGGTTTAACCGCATCCACAAACAGCAGCAGAGAATAGACTCTGCCAGCTGCAGAGGGGTCCTGCTCAGGCAGAAGCACCCCCTCACATAGTAAACCATGCACCCTGCCCTTGGGATTGATAGGGCCTACCATAGGGGTGACTGATCGGTTTATATGTGTGTGTATGGTGAGATATAGAAACCTATAACTCAGTGAGGAGTGCTAACACTACCTCACACAGGCTGCAGTAGCAGGCCTGTGGTGTCAGATTGTGAGTGCTTCCCAGGGGTGGCATAATACATGCTGCAGCCCCTGGTAGGCCTGTGAAGTACCAATGCCCTAGGTACCTAAGGTACCATATACTAGGGGCTCATAAGGTACCACAGTTTCCAATCACTAGTTCATCTAATATGCACACCAAGTTGTTTAGAGAGATCAGTTAGACTGGGGCCCTGATTAGCAGGGACCCAGCCAGACTATAGCCAGAAACCAGTGTATACATCAGAAAAAAAGTGGGGGAGCCGAGCAAGATGGCGGCCACGGCCGTGTGAGTGAGCAGCTCCGTGCCTCAGCAGAAGAGAGACGCCGGGACTACAGTGTCTGAAGGGTGTGTTGTCCGTTGTCTGGCGGGGAATGGTGCTGCCTGCTTTTCTGGCGTATACTGGAGAGTTTTTATCGATCATACCGGATGCACCCCCGCAATTGCTGAGATATTGGTGAAATTGGTGAAATTCGGGAGAAGGTAGCAGTCGAAGCGGCAGACGGAGGTGGTGGACTCGGCCCCGAGACGGAGGTGGCGGTGGAGGCGGAGGCGCACGCGGGAAAAGATTCAATCTAGCACTGGATCACAGACACCTGGCGGGATGAGCTGGAGTAGCGGCGAGAGCTAAAGCGGCGAGAGCTAAAGCGGAGGAGTCATTCATCTTGGAGACGGGGGAACGATCGTTGATCAGGGAAAGTTGTAACTGTTGCAACAGCGGCCCTATCTCGCCGGACTGTGGAAGCTCTTTCTGAGACACAGTGCCACAAGCTCGCAGCGAGACTCCTGACGGCAAGTTGTAAGCCGGGTCAAGAGGTTGTGAGGACGTGAGGACGAGAGTCTGGGAAAAAAAATGAAAAACGCCCGGAGCCCCAGAACAAATCTCAAAACAACAAAATAACAAGTAAGCAGGCATGGCGCCGAAAGGCAGAGGCGCACGGAAAAATGTCGCTAATAATGTGAATAGTACTAGTGCTACTACAAATAATGCAGGCAGTGTTAACATAAATAATGCAACTATCGCTAGCGCCACGGCTACTACTAAGGTCAGTACTAGCAGTAGTAATGTAAATTCATCTGGGGGCGCGGCTCTCTCCTCTAAGTTAACTGATACGGCACTTACAGTACTGAGCAGCGTTGAGACCGGCCTGGTCAGAGGTAATAGCGATATTGGTGTACAGTCTGCTGGCAACAACACTCAAATTACTTCTATAACGCCTGGCAATTTGGATGCCGCCAAAACACCGGTGCTACACGCGATCTTTATGAAAAAAAAAAGTGCTGCTATTAGTATAAGATCCACTCCAGGAGCGACAAGCGATGGCAGGGCTGATGTCAACGGCTTGGCCCCCTCTGAGCGCAGTATCCGGAAAGGAGAAGGGGGCATGAATGGGCAATGTACAACCACAGTGGACCTGGCAGACACAGATTCTGCATTGTCTGAAGGCAAGTTTTATTCAATGCCAGATCTATCCGTTGTATCGGAGGACGACGGTAGCAGTCTGCAAGGTGAGTGGGGTGATGATGAAGTAGCACTCACAGATGAGGAAGATCTGATAGAGGAATTGGCAGATCATCAGGACACGGCCCGGCGAAATCCTGAAACCGAAGGGGCCTCACAGGACAAGACTCCTCTTTTACAACCTCTCTGGGAGTCAGGAGAAAAGGCGTCTCTGCCGCAGGAATCTCTGCCGCAGGAGCATGAGCAGGACCAAGATCAAGGTGTTAATGGAGTAACGTTGGATCTAATATATAAGAGCATTATGGCTCATCGAGCTGAAACTAAGGCTGAAAGTAACCGTACTCAGGGCGCAGTTCGGAAATTACAGAACACCATGCGGCGGATGGTTAAGTCTGTTAACGAACTTACCAAGCGGGTGACAGACACAGAGGAACGTATATCGAGTACTGAAGATGTACTTACTAAACATCAAACTGCGATAGAGACTCTACAGGCCACTAGAGAGGACATGGAGTGGAAAATGACGGATTTGAAAAACCGCGCACGGCGTAACAATCTGCGTGTTCTTGGAATTCCAGAGCTGAAAGAAGGGAAAGACGCTCGAAAGTTTATAATCGAGACTTTTGCAGAAGCAATCCCAGAGCTAGCTGAATGGCAATGGGAGAAAGAGATCATCAGAGCGCATAGATATCCATTTGCACTGCGCAAGACTTATGGAGAGTCAAATGCCCTGGCAGGCTCTAAAGCTTTTCCACGAGCGATATTAATCTGTGTAAATAATTTTGTTCTGAGGGAAGCATTAATGATCTCGCTCGCCCTGATAAGCGACGTAAGGGCTCTGGGTGTGATTTTTTTGTTAGGCCGGATTATTGCTCAGCAACTGTGTCCTTAAGATGGCAATTTCGACAACTATTTCAGCCATTTCAAGCCAAGGGTGCGCAGGTATTCCTTCTGAATCCTGCTAAACTTAAGGTGATCTATAAGAACCAATCTAAATATTTCACCACGGAATCTCAGGCGCAAGCATATCTGAAGTCTATTGACACTAAAGTTGGATCACCCTGAAGGTGAAAAAAGGGGGAAATAGGGGGAAAAAAGGGGGAAAAAGGGAAAGGAGAAAGGTGTGTAGAAGGGAAAGGGAGAGGGAAGGGAGAGGAGGAGAGGAGAAGAAAAGGGGGGAGAGGGAAGGGGAGAGGAAAGGGAAAGGGAAAAAAAAAGAAAATCCATAGTTGGTTATATATTATTCCACTTTTATTGCATACTAGAGGTGAATTTGATAATAGAGGGAGGAGCGGCAGCCTGCACCAATTCCATATTTATGGTCTTGCAATGATGTTGGAGTATTTGTGATCTGCTTTTTTTTTTTTTTTTTTCTTCTTCCTCCTTCTTTTTTTTTTTTTTATTGAATGCAGAAAAGCTTGATTGTTTAAAAAGCAATATTCGAGTTTGATTAAGTATGGGATGTTGATGTAGAAGGTTAGATAATATGATCAGAAATATGTCGCTTGGGTAAAAACAGACCACAGATAAATACATGATAGGGCAACTGTCCTGGTAGATCCTCTGCTGAGGTGGATCTCGCACACTCGCATCATTAAGGACTATGTCCTTTTGCTCACAAGGGGTGGCTGGAGAGGGGAGGGGGAGGGTGAAAGGGAGGGTGGCCTCGATGTGGGGTCAGAGGGGGCGGGCGGGCCAGGGGGGGTCGGTTAAAAAGGGAAAAACAGAGATCATGGGTATAATAATCATGGGTATAATTTTTGCTGATTATATGGCAGTAATGCAGGGCAGGGGGCAGAGTGCTTCTACTTCTTTTAGAGCTAAAGTAGATGGCAGCTAGAATGTTAAGAATAGGTACGCTAAATGTGAGAGGATTGAATGCTTTAAATAAAAGGCAACGAGTTGCACGGGAATTGCAGTGGCTTAACTGTGATATTATTGCTCTTCAAGAGACACATTTAGCATGGTCTAAACGAAAGTATTTAAGTGATCTAGGGTATAACATGTTGGTGTGCACCAGACAGTCTAGTACAACCCGTGGAGTGGCTATACTAGCAAGGAGAAATCTGGTTGACTGTGGACGAGTTTTAGAGGATAGTGCTGGTAGGTGGGCTATCACGGAATGTAATGTAGGAACTTCTAAATACACGGTCTGCTCCATCTATGGATCTAATTTTGACGAGGCAGAAGTCCTGGAATACCTGAATGTTGAGTTAGCAACTTGGACCGCTCCCGTAATTCTTTGTGGGGACCTGAACATTAATCTTTATTCTGGAGCATTAGGCAGTGAGCAATACAGATATGTAGGTAGGAAACCAAAGGTATACAGGGCGTTAAGATCCTTGGTGAAAGCACATGGGTTAACAGATGCTTGGCCCTATCTTAGGAAGACTGATCCCGGATATACGTTTTTTTCAGCTCCGCACAAAAAACTATATCGCCTAGATTACTTTCTAGTTACACATAAATTGCTTTGTGAAGCACAAATACAGGTTTATCCCCGAGTGACGTCTGATCACGGGCCAGTAGTGCTGTCAATTCGGATCGCATACCCACCCTGCAAACCCCGTGAATTCTCTTTTGATCGTAAGTTACTGCTGGATGTTAAATTTCAAGAATATATTAGTGAGTGGACTCGAGAGTTCTTTAATTCAAATAGGGGAAGCGCAAGGGATGGGATAGTATGGGATACGTTTAAAGCCGCTTTTAGGGGTGAGGTGCTTAGCTATGGACTGTATGCTCAAAAACAGATGCGAAAAAAGCTACAGGAGTTGTACCAGGATCTAGGCAAGGCCGAGGAGCTGTTGATTCAAGATATTGCTCATAACAGGGATACTTATGACACTTCAATCGTGGTGACGCGATTAAAGGCCAGGGTTAATAACCATTGGAGTAAGGAAGCAGCTAAGACTTATGAAATTAAGAGACAGATGTTATATGAGTATGGGGAGGCAAGTGGGAGGTGTTTAGCTCAAAGAGTGAGGACTAGGGAAGCTGCTCAGCGAATTAAAAGTATGAAAAATGAGGCTGGGCAATATGATGAAACTGAGAGTGGAATGTTAGAAGTCTTTAGAAGTTTTTATTCCCGTTCTTGGGCAAAATGTCGGGCAAAAATTAGATCATGGACTGGCAGATATATTGGAGGCCCCTATAGAGATGTTTGAATTAGAAGCGGCTATTAAAGCTTTACCAGCAGGAAAGGCTTCGGGTCCTGATAAGCTTCCGCTTGAAATATATAAATTCTTTTTTCAAGTCTTAAAACAGGACATGTTAGCTACATTTCGAACGGCTCAGAAAGGGGAGTATCCTATAACATGGGGTGAAGCGAGTATAGCAGTGTTTAGAAAAAAGGGAAAACCGCCGGATCTACCAGGCTCATATCGGCCTATATCATTATTAAACACAGATGGGAAAGTATACTCTAAGATCCTAGCTAGCAGATTATCAGAAGTGATAACCCCTCTGGTTTCTATCTTTCAGCATGGGTTCATCCCAAAGCGTGGCACAACCGATCATGTTAATCGGGTGATCACTCTAATTGACCATGCAAATGCGTCGGGGAGTCCACTGAGTCTCATATTATTAGACGCAGAGAAGGCCTTCGACCAAGTATCGTGGGCCTTCCTATGGGATCTGTTGAAATTTCAGGGATTTGGGCCAAATTTTATCAAATCGATACAGGTGCTTTATCAACAACCTAGTGCACGGATTAACGTAATGGGGCTTCAATCTGCAGCGGTACCAATACAACGCGGGACCAGGCAGGGATGCCCATGCTCTCCACTGCTGTTCGCTTTGTATATAGATCCCTTTTTAAAAACGATTGAGCGGAGTAGCAGGGTACCTCCAGCCAGGATACAATCACAGCAGTACCGTGTATTGGCGTACGCTGCCGATGTAGCCGTGCTTTCACCAAGACCATCTATGGCTTTGCCCGAAATTGAAAATCTGGCAAGGACATATGGAGCGGTATCGGGATACAAATTAAACACCGCTAAGACTCAAATATTGTGTATTAATATTAAGTCTTATGATGATCCACGAGTCTTAGACGAGGTTACTTATCTGGGAGTGCAGATTTGTGCTGGAGCCTCCACTACAGTAGAGGTCAACTGGCAGAAGCTGATGCATGGGGTCCGTAAACAATTGGATCAACTAGAATGTTTACATTTGACATTGGTTGGTAGATGCAACATCTTGAAAATGATGGTACTACCTAAGGTGTTGTATCTTTACCGATGCCTACCATTAGAGATTACCTCCATACTTATTTCACAATTGCAAGCAATATGTATGAGGTTCATGTGGTCCCAGGGGAAGGAGCGCCGGGCCAAGAAGTATATGATGCTGCCTAGGGCAGTGGGTGGCTGGGCAGTCCCTGATTTCCTTTTGTACTATTATGTATGTATGCTGCAGCGAATGAATATTTTATTAACCGGTCAGGGACCTACGGAGCCAGCACTGCAACCTTCCATATATTCTCTGCTATTGGGGACCGAAGCTAGGAACCGTCTTTTCATTGACATAGATTGGAACTATTACAAACGCACTAGGTTTAAGGTGATTGCTGCTGCGTATAAGGTCTGGAAGGCAATAAGGAAACAATATAATATTCGAAATGTGTCTATTTATACCCCTTTAACTGCACCGTTACTGCATCCCAGTATATGCTGGGATCATATAGTGGTTAATTGGCGTTTAAGAGGTCTAATAACAGTGGGCGATGTATATACATCAGACGGCCTAAAATCTTTCTCCCAATTGAAGAAACAATATCAGCTAACTAACTCGCATTTCTTTAAGTATTTGCAGATACGTGAGCAGTTTCTTAAATTGAACATTATGAATGTGTCTAATCCCCTTATTGAGGCAAATAAACAGCGCGCTCGTATAGGGGTATTATATAATATAATTATTGAGACAATGTCTAATGACTTGGAAGTTCATTGCACGAGATGGGGAGAAAGATTGGGGTCCCCGGAAGTACCGTTGGAACTCTCGATTGAATTGGCTAGCCGTTTATTTATTATGTCTGCCAATCTCAAGGCACAACATTATAAGACTTTGTTCTATCTTTATCGCACGCCTGATAAAATTGCAAAGTGGGGAGGAGATCTAGATGGAAAGTGTTTCAGATGTAATACTCTACATGCTGATGTAGCACATATTTTTGGTTTTTGCGTTAAATTATCAGAATTGCTTAGACATATAAACAGGTTTTTATCTGAGATTCTTGGTGCTCTTATACAATTATCAGTCATTGAGATTTTGCTGGGCATAGACGCTGGAGGTGGGCGCACAGACCTTAGTAATGAAGTTAGGTATCTGATATTCATGGCAGCAGCAGTGCTCAGGATGTTCATCGCATCAGCGTGGTTACAAACTGAGGCTCCCACATTTGAGACGTGGAGAACTCGTTTTTTGGTCGGTTAAAAAGGGAAAAACAGAGATCATGGGTATAATAATCATGGGTATAATTTTTGCTGATTATATGGCAGTAATGCAGGGCAGGGGGCAGAGTGCTTCTACTTCTTTTAGAGCTAAAGTAGATGGCAGCTAGAATGTTAAGAATAGGTACGCTAAATGTGAGAGGATTGAATGCTTTAAATAAAAGGCAACGAGTTGCACGGAAATTGCAGTGGCTTAACTGTGATATTATTGCTCTTCAAGAGACACATTTAGCATGGTCTAAACGAAAGTATTTAAGTGATCTAGGGTATAACATGTTGGTGTGCACCAGACAGTCTAGTACAACCCGTGGAGTGGCTATACTAGCAAGGAGAAATCTGGTTGACTGTGGACGAGTTTTAGAGGATAGTGCTGGTAGGTGGGCTATCACGGAATGTAATGTAGGAACTTCTTAATACACGGTCTGCTCCATCTATGGATCTAATTTTGACGAGGCAGAAGTCCTGGAATACCTGAATGTTGAGTTAGCAACTTGGACCGCTCCCGTAATTCTTTGTGGGGACCTGAACATTAATCTTTATTCTGGAGCATTAGGCAGTGAGCAATACAGATATGTAGGTAGGAAACCAAAGGTATACAGGGCGTTAAGATCCTTGGTGAAAGCACATGGGTTAACAGATGCTTGGCCCTATCTTAGGAAGACTGATCCCGGATATACGTTTTTTTCAGCTCCGCACAAAAAACTATATCGCCTAGATTACTTTCTAGTTACACATAAATTGCTTTGTGAAGCACAAATACAGGTTTATCCCCGAGTGACGTCTGATCACGGGCCAGTAGTGCTGTCAATTCGGATCGCATACCCACCCTGCAAACCCCGTGAATTCTCTTTTGATCGTAAGTTACTGCTGGATGTTAAATTTCAAGAATATATGAGTGAGTGGACTCGAGAGTTCTTTAATTCAAATAGGGGAAGCGCAAGGGATGGGATAGTATGGGATACGTTTAAAGCCGCTTTTAGGGGTGAGGTGCTTAGCTATGGACTGTATGCTCAAAAACAGATGCGAAAAAAGCTACAGGAGTTGTACCAGGATCTAGGCAAGGCCGAGGAGCTGTTGATTCAAGATATTGCTCATAACAGGGATACTTATGACACTTCAATCGTGGTGACGCGATTAAAGGCCAGGGTTAATAACCATTGGAGTAAGGAAGCAGCTAAGACTTATGAAATTAAGAGACAGATGTTATATGAGTATGGGGAGGCAAGTGGGAGGTGTTTAGCTCAAAGAGTGAGGACTAGGGAAGCTGCTCAGCGAATTAAAAGTATGAAAAATGAGGCTGGGCAATATGAAGAAACTGAGAGTGGAATGTTAGAAGTCTTTAGAAGTTTTTATTCCCGTTTATATACAGCAGAAGAATACGACAGTAATAGTGCTCTATCCTTTCTTGGGCAAAATGTCGGGCAAAAATTAGATCATGGACTGGCAGATATATTGGAGGCCCCTATAGAGATGTTTGAATTAGAAGCGGCTATTAAAGCTTTACCAGCAGGAAAGGCTTCGGGTCCTGATAAGCTTCCGCTTGAAATATATAAATTCTTTTTTCAAGTCTTAAAACAGGACATGTTAGCTACATTTCGAACGGCTCAGAAAGGGGAGTATCCTATAACATGGGGTGAAGCGAGTATAGCAGTGTTTAGAAAAAAGGGAAAACCGCCGGATCTACCAGGCTCATATCGGCCTATATCATTATTAAACACAGATGGGAAAGTATACTCTAAGATCCTAGCTAGCAGATTATCAGAAGTGATAACCCCTCTGGTTTCTATCTTTCAGCATGGGTTCATCCCAAAGCGTGGCACAACCGATCATGTTAATCGGGTGATCACTCTAATTGACCATGCAAATGCGTCGGGGAGTCCACTGAGTCTCATATTATTAGACGCAGAGAAGGCCTTCGACCAAGTATCGTGGGCCTTCCTATGGGATCTGTTGAAATTTCAGGGATTTGGGCCAAATTTTATCAAATCGATACAGGTGCTTTATCAACAACCTAGTGCACGGATTAACGTAATGGGGCTTCAATCTGCAGCGGTACCAATACAACGCGGGACCAGGCAGGGATGCCCATGCTCTCCACTGCTGTTCGCTTTATATATAGATCCCTTTTTAAAAACGATTGAGCGGAGTAGCAGGGTACCTCCAGCCAGGATACAATCACAGCAGTACCGTGTATTGGCGTACGCTGCCGATGTAGCCGTGCTTTCACCAAGACCATCTATGGCTATGCCCGAAATTGAAAATCTGGCAAGGACATATGGAGCGGTATCGGGATACAAATTAAACACCGCTAAGACTCAAATATTGTGTATTAATATTAAGTCTTATGATGATCCACGAGTCTTAGACGAGGTTACTTATCTGGGAGTGCAGATTTGTGCTGGAGCCTCCACTACAGTAGAGGTCAACTGGCAGAAGCTGATGCATGGGGTCCGTAAACAATTGGATCAACTAGAATGTTTACATTTGACATTGGTTGGTAGATGCAACATCTTGAAAATGATGGTACTACCTAAGGTGTTGTATCTTTACCGATGCCTACCATTAGAGATTACCTCCATACTTATTTCACAATTGCAAGCAATATGTATGAGGTTCATGTGGTCCCAGGGGAAGGAGCGCCAGGCCAAGAAGTATATGATGCTGCCTAGGGCAGTGGGTGGCTGGGCAGTCCCTGATTTCCTTTTGTACTATTATGTATGTATGCTGCAGCGAATGAATATTTTATTAACCGGTCAGGGACCTACGGAGCCAGCACTGCAACCTTCCATATATTCTCTGCTATTGGGGACCGAAGCTAGGAACCGTCTTTTCATTGACATAGATTGGAACTATTACAAACGCACTAGGTTTAAGGTGATTGCTGCTGCGTATAAGGTCTGGAAGGCAATAAGGAAACAATATAATATTCGAAATGTGTCTATTTATACCCCTTTAACTGCACCGTTACTGCATCCCAGTATATGCTGGGATCATATAGTGGTTAATTGGCGTTTAAGAGGTCTAATAACAGTGGGCGATGTATATACATCAGACGGCCTAAAATCTTTCTCCCAATTGAAGAAACAATATCAGCTAACTAACTCGCATTTCTTTAAGTATTTGCAGATACGTGAGCAGTTTCTTAAATTGAACATTATGAATGTGTCTAATCCCCTTATTGAGGCAAATAAACAGCGCGCTCGTATAGGGGTATTATATTATATAATTATTGAGACAATGTCTAATGACTTGGAAGTTCATTGCACGAGATGGGGAGAAAGATTGGGGTCCCCGGAAGTACCGTTGGAACTCTCGATTGAATTGGCTAGCCGTTTATTTATTATGTCTGCCAATCTCAAGGCACAACATTATAAGACTTTGTTCTATCTTTATCGCACGCCTGATAAAATTGCAAAGTGGGGAGGAGATCTAGATGGAAAGTGTTTCAGATGTAATACTCTACATGCTGATGTAGCACATATTTTTGGTTTTTGCGTTAAATTATCAGAATTGCTTAGACATATAAACAGGTTTTTATCTGAGATTCTTGGTGCTCTTATACAATTATCAGTCAGTGAGATTTTGCTGGGCATAGACGCTGGAGGTGGGCGCACAGACCTTAGTAATGAAGTTAGGTATCTGATATTCATGGCAGCAGCAGTGCTCAGGATGTTCATCGCATCAGCGTGGTTACAAACTGAGGCTCCCACATTTGAGACGTGGAGAACTCGTTTTTTGTTCACGTATAATATGGAACACAATCTGTATATCCTCAAGGGGAGGCGGAAAAAGGCATTGGGGCAGCTAATATGGGGCGCCGTGAGTGTATTTATGGATATGTAGGATCCAGGTCTTAAGCGGATTAGCGTACCTATTACCCATCTTATATTATATAGGATATAATCGAGGTGGTTTTTTTGCTTTCTTTGACATTGTTTGTAACGAACGACATAAAGAATTATTCTATGTGTTTATAGTGTAAGGTCTCTTTTAGTTTGAAATCTATCTTATATTATTGTAAGTCAAACTCTTCGAATTGTTCTCGTACGGCATAATTAACTGAATGTTGGGTTATGTCTCTTTTTTTGTTTGTACCCATGATCTCCACTAAAAAAAAAAAAAAAAAAGAAAAAAAGTGGGGGCAACAGAAGTGCAGATCCTACTCTCCTACACAACCCCCTCCCCCCCCAAACGCAGGGACATTAAACTAACCTTGACTAGTTGAGTCTTCATGTTCTAAGTGGAAATACCTTGAGAGTCCATCTGCATTGGCATGTTGGGTCCCAGGTCTATGTTCCACTGTATAGTCCATCCCCTGTAGGGAAATGGACCACCTGAGCAGTTTAGGATTTTCACCTTTCATCTGTTTAAGCCATAGGAGGGGCTTATGGTCAGTCTGAACTATGAAGTGAGTGCCAAACAAGTATGGCCTCAGCTTCTTCAGGGCCCAAACCACAGCAAAGGCCTCCCTCTCACTAGCTGACCAACGTTTCTCTCTAGGGGTCAGCCGTCTGCTTATAAAAGCTACTGGCTGGTCTTGACTTTCATTATTAAGTTGAGACAGTACAGCTCCCACACCCAGCTCTGAAGCATCTGTTTGGACAATGAACTTCTTTTTGTAATGTGGACTCTGTAAGATGGGGGCAGTGCAGATTGCCTGCTTGAGGTCATCAAATGCCTTTTGACAGCTAGCTGTCCACTGAACCTTTTTTGGCATTTTCTTGGAGGTAAGATCATTTAAGGGGGTCACTATAGATCCATATCCCTTAACTAACCTCCTGTAATACCCAGTCAGGCCCAAGAAGGCTCTCACCTGTGTCTGGGTGGTTGGAGCTACCCAGTCCATTATGGTCTGGATCTTGCTCTGCAATGGTTGAACCTGGCCCCCACCTACAAGGTGGCCCAGGTACACAACCTGACTCTGCCCTATCTGGCACTTAGTGGCCTTGATAGTGAGGCCTGCTTTCTGCAGGGCCTCCAGTACATTCCTGAGGTGGACCAGGTGATCCTGCCAGGTGGAACTATAGACAGCAATATCATCAAGATATGCTGAGCAATAGGTTTCCATACCAGTCAGAACTTTATTCACCACCTCTGAAATGTGGCAGGTGCATTGTTCAAACCAAAGGGCATTACCACAAAGTGATAGTGCCCACCAGGGGTCGAAAATGCTGTTTTTGCCTTGGCATCATCAGCTAACTTGATTTGCCAATAGCCTGCTGTAAGGTCAAATGTACTGAGATACTTGGCTGAGGCCAAAGTGTCTATTAGTTCATCTGCCCTTGGGATTGGGTAGGCATCAGTCCTGGTGACTGCATTGAGGCCCCTGTAGTCAACACAAAACCTCATCTCTTTCTTACCGCCCTGGGTGTGAGGTTTTGGGACACGTACTACTGGGCTAGCCCAAGGGCTATCCGAGGGCTCAATAACACCTAGCTCCAACATTTTCTGGACTTCAGTCCTGATACAGTTCCTGACATGGTCAGGTTGCCTGTAGATTTTACTCTTTACAGGCAGACTGTCTCCAGTGTCCACCTCATGGGTGCACCAGGAAGTCTGACTTGGGGTCAGGCTAAACATATGTCTAAACTGCTGTAGCACTTGTCTACATTCAGTTTGTTGATGTTCAGTGAGGCTGCTTGCCAAAGCAACACCATCAACTGACCCATCTTCAGGGTTCTGTGAGAGCAGGTCAGGGAGAGGGTCACTCTCCTCCTCCTGGTCCTCATTAGTTGCCATGAGCAAGCTCATGTCAGCCCTGTCCACATATGCTTTGAGTCTGTTGACATGGAGCACCCTAAGGGGGCTCCTGGGAGTGCCAAGATCTACCAAGTAGGTGACCTCTCCCTTCTTTTCAACAATTGTATGGGGGCCACTCCATTTGTCCTGGAGAGCTGCTGGGGCCACAGGCTCCAACACCCACACTTTCTGGCCTGGCTGGTAAACAGTCAAGACAGCCTTTTGGTCATGCCAAGCTTTTTGGAGTTCTTGGCTTGCCTCAAGGCTTTTACTGGCCTTCTTCATGTACTCAGCCATCCTGGAGCGGAGACCAAGTACATAGTCCACTACATCTTGTTTGGGAGGTTTGAGAGGTAACTCCCATCCCTCTTTCACCAGACATAATGGGCCTCTAACATGGTGCCAAAACAGAAGTTCAAAAGGGCTGTAGCCAACCCCCTTCTGAGGAACCTCCCTGTATGCAAACAGAAGGCAGGCAAGTAAAAGGTCCCATTTTCGCCTAAGCTTCTCTGTGAGTCCTTTAATCATTCCCTTTAGGGTTTTGTTGAATCTCTCAACTAACCCATTGCATTGTGGGTGATAGGGAGTAGTGAATTTGTAGTTTACACCACATTCCTTCCACATTGCAGTTAGATATCCTGACATAAAGTTAGAACCTCTGTCAGAGATGACCTCCTTTGGAAAACCCACCCTGGAGAAGACTCCAATGAGGGCTCTTGCTACCACAGGAGCTGTGGTAGTCCATAGGGGTATAGCTTCTGGATACCTGGTGGCATGATCCACTACCACTAGTATAAATCTGTGCCCAGATGCTGTTGGTGGGTCAAGGGGACCAACAATGTCAATCCCTACCCTTTCAAAGGGAACCCCCACCACAGGTAGTGGTATCAGGGGGGCCTTTGTGGTGCCACCTGTCTTGCCACTGGCTTGACAAGTGACACAGGAGCGACAAAACTCCTTTGTGTCTTCAGACATGTGTGGCCAATGAAAATGTGGTACAAGCCTGTCCCAGGTCTTGTTTTGGCCCAAGTGACCTGCCAATGGGATATCATGTGCTAGGGTCAAGAGGAACCCCCTAAACTTCTGAGGAATTACCAGCCTCCTGGTGGCTCCAGGGGTAGGATCTCTAGCCTCAGAATATAGGAGCCCCTCATCCCAATAAACCTTATGGGACCCACTAGCAATCCCAGCAGCCTCAGCAGCAGCCAGCTGTCTGAGGGGTTCAAGAGTGGAGCAGCACTGTTGCTCTTTGCTCAGATCTTCCTTGGAAGGGCCCCCCTGCCCCTAAGAACTCAACCTGACCAGGCTCAAGTTCCTCTGGGGCAGTTCCTTCTACAGGCTCTGCTTCTCCTCCCTCAGGAGGGGAATCTGAGATCTGAGACAGAGGGGAAGGCCCAGCCTTAACCCTACTGCTCTTCCTCTTGGGTAGCACCTGGTCCATAGTTTCAGGATCCAGAGCTGGTTCAGCTTTATGCATTTTGGCTTGTGACCTGGTCACAGCAAATACCTCTGCAGGTATGCCCAACATCTCAGCATGAGTCCATAATTCTACTTCAGACCAGGCTGAAGTCTCTAGATCATTGCCCAACAAACATTCGACAGGGAGGTTTGCACTGACTACTACCTTTTTGAGGGCAGTTACCCCTCCCCAGGAGAAATTCACAACAGCCAGACTATGGTTGGTCCTGGTGTTGCTTGCATTGGTTACCTGGTACATTTCACACAGGATGATCTGTGTAGGGTCTACTAGGTCCTCTGCCACCATGGTGACACTAGCACCTGTGTCCCTAAAAGCCAAAGCCTGTTTGCCATTTATGATAGGCTGCTGTTTGTATTTGCCCAGATTACTGGGGCTCACTAGGAAGGACATATCAAGGTCTCCCTCACAAACTAGCATTGCCTGTGTTGGTACTCTGACTAGGCCAGAGTCCACATCAGAACCCAGGGTCAACCCTACTACACCCTTATTCTGAGTATTACCTCCACCACTTGCTGTACTAGGGGGAACAGTTGCCTTAGGGGCGGGAGTGGTGGTGGTTTGGTCTTTGGACTTTGTACAGTCAGAAGTCCAGTACCCTTTCTGTTTACAGAATTTGCACCAGGGCATCTTTTGGCCTTTTCCCTTTGCAGATTGTGACTCCCCACCAGATGCAGATTTTTGGGGCCCTTGTGAAGACTTCTGATCTTTAGATTTATCCCCACCCTTATCTGAGCCTTTAGGATCTTGCTTCTTAGTGTCACCACCTTGGTTCTGGTTTTTCTGCCTCACCCTGGTTCTGACCCATTTGTCTGCCTTCTTTCCCAATTCTTGGGGAGAGGTCAGATCAGAGTCCACCAGGTACTGATGCAACAACTGGTTCTGGCAATTATTAAGGATCTGTTCTCTCATTATAAGATTATACAATCCCTTAAAATCAGTTACTCTACTACCCACCAGCCAACCTTCTAGAGCCTTGGTTGCACAATCAACAAAGTCAGTCCAATCCTGAGTCTGTGCTTTCTGGGTGTCTCTGAACTTCAACCTGTACTGTTCAGTGGTTAAGCCAAACCCATCTATCAAAGCACTCTTCGGGGCTTCATAATCATTAGCATCCTCTTCTCTAACAGTGAGGAGCTTGTCTCTCCCTTTGTCTGAAAAGGAGAGCCAGAAGATTGCTGCCCACTGTTTCTGGGGGACCTGTTGAACTTTACAGGCCCTCTCCATAGCAGTTATCCATTTGTGGATATCATCCCCACTCTGGTAGGGAGGAACAACCTTGGACAGGTTCCTATGATCTGGCATGTAATCTCTGCCTCTAGGGACACTGTTGCTGCCACCAGGGACATCTAACCCCTCCTTCTTTGAAGCTCTTTGGAGCTCGAAGGCTTCCCTATCTAAGGCCAATTGCTTGGTTCTGAGGGCAAGCCTAGCTTCCTCATACTGGAGCATCTTGAACCTTCTTTCAGAGGAGGTCTCCCTGGGAAAGTTGGAGTTCCTCTGTGGAATAGATTCTCTTCCAGAGTGATATGACCTGTCAGAGTCCCTTGAGAGGGACCTAGGCCTGTCTCCCACTCTGTCAGCTCTCTTAGGGAGATTTCCTCTATTCTCTTCAGACCCTTCTGGGTCTGGCCCTTCACCCACAGAGTCCAGGTCATCTTGATTGTCATCATCAGACCCAGAGACTATGTGTGACCCACCCCCTGATGCAGACCCACTAGCTCCTAGAGCTTGTCTCAGGTCATCTGCTACTAACAGATCTATCAGGTGTTGTGATGAGGGACTCCTGCCCACCCTCAGATTTCTTTCAAAGCATAAGGCCTTCAGTTCAGTGTAGGCTATATCTTTGTACTGAGATGGGGTGGACCCACTGGCTCCACCATGGTGAGACATACTAGTGTTGTGCAGTGTTGTACTACCTACACTAGTTGAGGCCTACTGGACCTAGCTTGAGCTGTAGCAAGGGTGTGCTTGTCCCTTCACAAACAGCTCTAAGTTCAGTAGAACTTATTGATACTAGCTTGACTTTATATGTACCTTGAGTACCTTAAGTGGTTTTCAGTTAGTAATTCAAATAGAGATTTTCTGGTAAAACAATGGCAAGCTGGAATCCCACACGCTGCCCACCAATGTGAGAAGTTGGCCTGGCATATGCTGGTCACTAGTTATAGTGGCCACCTTGCACCAGTCCAATTCGACTCTTGGTAGATAGGTTTAAAGACAACCTTTTAAAGAAAGCTATCCTAGTGGTAGCTGTGGAGAGCAGCCTTCAGGCTAAGTCTCTGAGGAATGTAAAGCAGCTTGTTTTACCTTATAATCTCTTGAATTACCAAATGAAAAGACACCACACAGGTATATATATCAAATATATATGTATTTATTTCTAAATATACTCTACTAATCTCTTTATGAGATTAAAGCCAGGTAAACATTCAAAAGATCAACAGTTCTCAATAAATTAGGCACAAATATGGCTGTAGCCCTAGGGGCATACCAGACCATATACTAAAATAGTGGTTTAACAAACTCGACTTGCAATATGAAGAGGCCTAGGGCCTTGGGAATCGCTGGGGCTTCACTTCTGCAGTGTTAGCAGGTAAGTAATCAGCCCACAGGAGACGCGTGCAGTGTCTAAACACACACGCGGGTTTTCAATGCGTTTCAATGGCAAATGTCGCGATTTGTATTTTACAGTTCTAGGGCACTTCGGAGTGGACAACAAGCAAACAACTTACAGGGTAAGTACTTCGAGAGCCAATGCACACTTGGGCACCGTAATGCAAGAGTTACCTCACCCAGGGAAGCCGGGTGCATACGTGTCCTTTGGTGTCGGGTCGCGATGCTGTTTTCAATGGAGATCGCAGAAGACTTGCTGCTTGTGTCGTCGAAAGAAGTGTCCGCTGGAATCCGAAGATGGATTGGAGTTGCAGAAGACCTAGAAATTGAGGGGACAGAGTTCAAAGTCACTTGCCAGTGACCGGTGGCCAGCAAGATGGATGACCACAGCTGTCGCGTCTCTTCAGGTCGCTGATATCGTTTTGTCTCTTCGCTCACGAGGACCAGGAGAGATCGATGAAGACCAGCAGCTGGATTCAGAGGGTCCCATGACGTCTGCAGCTGTTGACGGTGTCGGCACTCGGTTTGGAGCCAACAAGCCTTGGCAACTGCAAGTCTCGTGTGGATAAAAGATTGTCGATGGAGCAGACCAGCAAGGTCTGATGGACTTACCCAGCAAGGGTAAGTGAGGGCAGGCCCAGAGCAACCAGGCGAGCCCTTGAAGGTGATGTGGAAGTCTTCTGGAGAGTCACTAGCCAACGGGCAAGGAACCGCGAAGACGCCTTTGCAAGAAAAGTTCACCAACAGCCCATGGTCACTCGGGACGAGGTAGGCCGCTGATCTTCGGTACTAGAGCTGCTCGAGACTTGGACAACAAGTGGTCCAAAGCACAACTTCGTTGGCCGTAGTTTAGGGCTTGCACTCGAAATCAGTGCACGGTTCCCTTGTATTGCTGTTCCTCGTCACTCGTGGGGTCCAGATGCCACAGCTTCAGTGGGGACTCAAAATGGCCATCGAGAAGTCAGGAAATCCACTTCAGGGGACGCAGGGACTTCGGGCTCCGGCGGGAGCGGTAAAGTTTGCAACCGTAGTTCAATAGTTTTGGTGCCTGCCAAGCAGGGGAGTCACTCCTTGACTCCAAGGGAGATCCGTCGGTCTTCTAGAGATAGTAGAAAGTTGAAGGGCCAGGATTCTTCTTCGTAGAGCGTCGTCCAGGTGTAATCTAAATTGCATTGGCAATGTGTGGTATCTTATAGTGAAAAGATGGGAGGGACTAGCTCTATGACCACTCCTCTAGGAGGGTCAGGGTAGTGGGTGGTTACACCCACTTCCCTTTGTCCAGTTTCGCGGCAGAGCAGGGGCAGGTAGCCCCTGAACCGGTTTGAGCTGGCATATGCACAGAGGAGCCTACTGCTCCCCCAGTGCAGGACTTCAAAGCACTCTAAGAGTGCACCCACCCAGCTCCAATACACTAAATCCTGTCTGGGAGGTGGTGACACCTCCCTGTGACAGGAAAGCCTTTGTTGGGCTCCCTCCACTGCGAGTTTCGGTCAGCAGCAGGAGTGCAGCCCGGTGTCTGTGCTGGTGGCATCCATTTTGTGATGCCAGGGCTCTGAAAGATTTCTACCGTGTAGTACAGTGGGTACATGTCGTCCCCTCTAGAAGGGTGGGATCCTACTCCCACACCAGTTACTGGTGTGGGGGTAGGATTCCAAGTCGTTTGACACCAAACACGACATGTTTTGATGCAGTCATTCCAAAGTTAGCATTTACCGCGAGGTTATAATGCACTTAAGAATATATGGTTTAACCGCATCCACAAACAGCAACAGAGAATAGACTCTGCCAGCTGCAGAGGGGTCCTGCTCAGGCAGAAGCACCCCCTCACATAGTAAACCATGCACCCTGCTCTTGGGATTGATAGGGCCTACCATAGGGGTGACTGATAGGTTTATATGTGTGTGTATGGTGAGATATAGGAACCTATACCACAGTGAGGAGTGCTAACACTACCTCACACAGGCTGCAGTAGCAGGCCTGTGGTGTCAGATTGTGAGTGCTTCCCAGGGGTGGCATAATACATGCTGCAGCCCCTGGTAGGCCTGTGAAGTACCAATGCCCTAGGTACCTAAGGTACCATATACTAGGGGCTCATAAGGTACCACAGTATCCAATAACTAGTGCATCTAATATGCACACCACGTTGTTTAGAGAGATCAGTTAGACTGGGACCCTGATTAGCAGGGACCCAGCCAGACTATAGCCAGAAACCAGTGTATACATCAGAAAAAAAGTGGGGGCAACACAAGTGCAGATCCTACTCTCCTACACTCTCCATGGTGTGTCTTGTTTCTAGTGCCCATCCTGCCTGACCTCCATGGTCATCTTGCTGCTCCTGCCCTGCCCCCTTTCCCCCAGCTTTCTGTTTCCATGTGCAGACCCCTATTCCCTCCCTCTTGGCTTGTCTGTTCCATTGTAATGCCCCTGATCCGTCCCTCCTGCCCTTTATGGTCTGTTATGATGCTGCAGCTTTCTCTCCTG
Organism: Triturus cristatus; assembly: GCF_964204655.1. Lineage (NCBI taxonomy): Eukaryota > Metazoa > Chordata > Amphibia > Caudata > Salamandridae > Triturus > Triturus cristatus. The sequence goes on from NW_028187373.1 coordinate 2,339,978, forward strand.
TCTGTCCATTATGGTCAGCTAGCTACCATTGCCTCTTTCCCCTCTGTTCTCTGTTGTCCATGTGCATGGTCCTGTCCCCTCCCTATTGCTTTCTATGGGTTGTTGTGCTGCACTCCCATCCTGCATGCCCTGTATGGTGTGTTGTGTTGCTGCAAACCCTGATGCCTGCCCTGTAGGGTCAGTTTGGTGCACTTCTCCATGTCCCTCCTGTCCTCTGTTATCTGAGTCCATGTCCCTACCCCAATTCCTCCTGCCTACCATGATCCAATATGCCATACTTGCGAACATTTTGAACTTGGTAAGAGGGAGATTTTGAAAAAAACTGGGGCATTGATTTTCCCCTTTGAGTTACTTTGAAAAAGAGGAGATTGTAGACAGGAGACAAATCAAATAAAACCCATTTGAGCTTAAAAACATTGGATGTTTCCTGGCTGAAAACGTTCTGTTGGCATGTATGGTTGTACTACCACTGCCTCTTCCTTCTGCCCACAATGGTCTATTATATTGCCACAGCCTCTCTTGCCAGTCCTGTATTGTTGGTTTGTTGCCCCTGCCCCCCTTTCCACTGCCCTCCATAGTCTGTTGTGCTGCCACTGCCCTTCCTGCCTGCCCAGTGTGGTCAAATTGTTGCCTCTGCACTCTCCTACCTGCCTTCAATTTTCAGAGTCAGTGCCCCAGGCCTCTGCCTCTCAACAGTATCCCAATGAGCAACTAGATTGCTAACATTCTATATTTATTACAAAAGTGTGGAACGCCTGACGTCATCTTGATGTAATCAAAACTGTAATACCTAGAGCATTTCCTTTAGAAATTACATATATTAGAGGGTCTTATTTGCATCAAAATTATGGTTAGTGCTCAAAAAAACTAAAATGAGGACATATTTTCTGAGTTTTCAAATAGCGACAAAGAACTTTTAAATTATTTGTAATCTTTATGTTTTTTTATCCAGTTGACCACTTGATTAAATGTTGCACGTAGGGGAGAGGATGTGGTGTTACTTCCAGAGCTGCAGACTTTGCAACTGGGGAACCAGGTTGGAGTTTCTGCTTCAGCTGAACATTCTGTGGTTCTGGTAAAATCACTTAATCTCCCCATGTCTACAACCAAAATGAATTTGATCTTGTGTGATGTAACCAATGCTCATGTAAAGCACTCCAATACCTGACAAGTCTGCACTATATAAAACTGCAAATACATGAAAAATAAGTGTTTTGCACACTTCTGTCATTGGGCTACATCTGGGTGATATTTGTGCTGCATTTGGGCTCTTTTGTTTCTGGTGGCCAACTTGGGAGATTTATTTGTTATGAAGTTTCCTAATTTCCTCATTTACTGCAGTCTCCTCAGAAGAAAATGCTTTCAGTTTTTTACTTTGATTCTATCAAGAAGGTATTTAGATATGTCACACATTTGCCATAAATTCTGAATGTTAGCACTCTAGTTGCTCATTAGATCACTGTAGTAAAGCTACTGCTCACCAGGGAAGTCTGCTACTGGTATTCAAAGTGCATGTTTCAGTCTGCATGTCAGAATGTTTTTATGAAATAGAAGAGGATTTGAGAAGTCAAATTGTGCCCTAATTTTTCTTTCTGCAGCACTAATCATAATTTCTATGGCAAAATGAACCCCCTCATTTTGTTCCTTTGTAAATTAAATGTTTTAAGTGTTACCACTTTATTCCAATCAAGATGGCTTCAGGTGTGCCATACTTTTGTCATAAGTAAGACTGTTAGCGCTCTAGTTGTTCGTTAGAACACTCTGGGACTTTCTGTCATTGGGCTATACATGGGCTACATCTGGGTGATATTTGTGCTGCATTTGGGCTCTTTTGTCTCTGGTGGCCATCTTGGGAGATTTATTTGTTATGAAGTTTCCTAATTTCCTCATTTACTGCAGTCTCCTCAGAAGGAAATGCTTTCAGTTTTTACTTTGATTCCATCAAGAAGGTATTCAGATATGTCACACATTTGCCATAAATTCTGAATGTTAGCACTCTAGTTGCTCATTAGATCACTGTAGTAAAGCTACTGCTCACCACGGAAGTCTGCTGCTGGTATTAAAAGTGCATGTTTCAGTCTGCATATCAGAATATTTTAATGAAATAGAAGAGGATTTGAGAAGTCACTCAAAATGTGCCCTAATTTTTCTTTCTTCAGCACTAATCATAATTTCTATGGCAAAATGAACCCCCTCATTGTGTTCCTTTTTAAATTAAATGTTTTAAGTGTTACCAGTTTATTCCAATCAAGATGGCTTCAGGTGTGCCATACTTTTGTCATAAGTAAGACAGTAAGCGCTCTAGTTGTTCTTAAGAACACTCTGGGACATTTTGTCATTGGGCTATACTTGGGCTGCATCTGGGTGATATTTGGGCTACATTTGGGCTCTTTTGTCTCTGGTGGCCATCTTGGGAGATTTATTTGATATGAAGTTTCCTAATTTCCTCATTTACTGCAGTCTCCTCAGTAGGAAATACTTTCAGTTTTTTACTTTGGTGACATCAAGAAGGCATTCAGATGTGTCACACATTTGCCATAAATTCTGAATGTTAGCACTCTAGTTGCTCATTAGATCACTGTAGTAAAGCTACTGCTCACCAGGGAAGTCTGCTGCTGGTATTCAAAGTGCATGTTTCAGTCTGCATGTCAGAATTTTTTTATGAAATAGAAGAGGATTTGAGAAGTCAAAATGTGCCCTAATTTTTCTTTCTGCAGCACTAATCATAATTTCTATGGCAAAATGAACCCCCTCATTTTGTTCCTTTGTAAATTAAATGTTTTAAGTGTTACCACTTTATTCCAATCAAGATGGCTTCAAGTGTGCCATACTTCTGTCATAAGTAAGACTGTCAGCGCTCTAGTTGTTCTTAAGAACACTATGGGACATTCTGTCATTGGGCTATACTTGGGCTACATCAGGGTGATATTTGTGCTGCATTTGGGCTCTTTTGTCTCTGGTGGCCATCTTGGGAGATTTATTTGTTATGAAGTTTCCTAATTTCCTCATTTACTGCAGTCTCCTCAGAAGGAAATGCTTTCAGTTTTTTACTGTGATTCCATCAAGAAGGTATTCAGATATGGCACACATTTGCCATAAATTCTGAATGTTAGCACTCTATTTGCTCATTAGATCACTGTAGTAAAGCTACTGCTCACCACGGAAGTCTGCTGCTGGTATTAAAAGTGCATGTTTCAGTCTGCATATCAGAATTTTTTAATGAAATAGAAGAGGATTTGAGAAGTCACTCAAAATGTGCACTAATTTTTCTTTCTTCATCACTAGTCATAATTTCTATGGCAAAATGAACCCCCTCATTGTGTTCCTTTTTAAATTAAATGTTTTAAGTGTTACCAGTTTATTCCAATCAGGATGGCTTCAGGTGTGCCATACGTTTGTCATAAGTAAGACTGTTAGCGCTCTAGTTGTTCATTAGAACACTCTGGGACATTCTGTCATTGGGCTATACATGAGCTACAGCTGGGTGATCTTTGTGCTACATTTGGGCTCTTTTGTCTCTGGTGGCCATTTTGGGAGACTTATTTGTTATGAAGTTTCCTAATTTCCTCATTTACTACAGTCTCATCAGTAGGAAATACTTTCAGTTTTTCACTTTAATTCCATCAAGAAGGCATTCAGATGTGTCACACATTTGCCATAAATTCAGAATGTTAGCACTCTAGTTACTTATTAGATCACTGTAGTAAATTTACTGCTCACCAGGGAAGTCTGCTGCTGGTATTGAAAGTGCATGTTTCAGTCTGCATGTCAGAATTTTTTAATGAAATAGAAGAGGATTTGACAAGTCACTCAAAATGTGCCCTAATTTTTCTTTCTGCAGCACTAATCATACTTTCTATGGCAATATGAACCCCCTCATTTTGTTGTAAATGTTTTAAGAGTTACCACTTTTTTCCAATCAAGATGGCTTCAGGTGTGCAATACGTTTGTCATAAGTAGGACTGTTAGCGCTCTAGTTGTTCTTTAGAACACTCTGGGAAGCTGCAGTAGAACACAAAGGAATCAACTGACAGTCTCTGCCCTTGTTGGATGTACATGTTTTACTGAGAATTTCCGACTTCATTCTCACATGACTGAGAAAGATAATGTGAATTTACAGAAAATATGCTCTCAGTTTAGCTTATAGATCACCTTCCAAACCTCTGTGGGAAAAGCATGAGAAAATAGTTTTCTCTCAAACATGATTCATGATATCACAGCAGAAGGCTTTTTCACATGGTAAAATAACCTTAGAACACACCACAATTCCTAAAATGAGTATGGTACCATCAACAAATGATTTATAATGTAACTAAAGTCTTAAAACCTTCTATTAACTGCAATGCTTTTTAATGAGGTGCTATCATGAATATTGGTCCCAAGATGGCTGCCAACACTTCTTGGGTGAAGTACTGACAGCCAATCAGATCTCACGATGAGATGTGTGGTTAGGCTCCGCCCAGATATATCTATCTTTTTAACTCAAATTTTCTCAGGAACTACTGAACAGATTTACACCATTTAAGCAAAAGGCACGAGTCTGAACTGAGGACTACCTCTTTGCAAAATTTGGTGTAATTCCATTCAGCAGTTCGGACTGTAGCTGCATCAACAGGTCCTTTGGGAAAATGCATGGGGAAAATGCGTTTTGGGACCCCCCTTTTTTCTCGGCCCCCGCTTGACGATTCACCGTGAAATTTTCAGGAGAGAAGCGGACCGGAGCTGGCCATAAGTTTGGAAAATTTTGCGAAGAATTGTCAATCGGCGCCAACGTTATTCCAAATAGAATGTTGCGGATTTCCTATGGAAAATAGGTCCTGACTATAACTACCTACTGGCGACTGCCAGTAGGTAATACATATGTATATATATATACATATACACATATATATATACATATATATATATACACAGCTGCTGTGGAGTGCAACTTCATTTCGAGGGCAACCTCCCCTTTTGGACCATGTTTTCGGCAGACCTGCCGAGAAGATTGCGCCACTACGAAAACGACATGTGGGGCCACTGGGCTTGGTACTGCTCAGAGCCTGCCATGTGGAAACAGCAGTTAAAGCAGTGAAAATCGAAAATTAACTGTGCAATTGTTTTCTGAAGCCCACTGAAGGGTCATGAACAATAACCAAATGAAATGATACGTAGCAGCACCCACCGGAGGGTAAGAATTTTACTTATGAGCACCGCAAGTTCCAGCATGCAATGCACTGTTTCACTCACCTGAGAGGCCCACTGGAGGGCAGCATAACTAATTAAGCATGCAGAAGGTGTTTTGAGCGACCTGCAAAGTTTCATTTAAACCTGTGAACAAGGAGAATGGGGAGCTTCGAAACACGTCAGGAAAGAGAAAATATCGAACTGCAGTTGCGGGTTTTTGCTTTTAAGTAAATAAATGATTCAGAAGAAATCAACTGCTGTGGAGTGCAACTTCATTTTGAGGGCAACCTCCCCTTTTGGAACATATATACATATGTACATTACCTACTGAAGGTCGCCAGTAGGTAGTTATAGTTAGGACCTTGTTTCTATTAAAAAAGTGTTTTTTGTTTTCCCAATAATTTTGGCGTCGTTCGATGAATCTTCGTAACATTTTCAAAACTAGTGGCCTTCTCCGGTCAGCTCCTGTCTGTGTGATTCATCAAGCGGGGGCAGAAAAAAAGGGGGTCCCAAAACGCGTTTTCCCCATGTTAATTTCCTTAGGAAACTTTAGCCAAAGCTACAGTCCGAACTGCTGAACGGAATTACACCAAATTTTGCAAAAAGGTAGCCCTTGGTTCAGAAAGAGCCCTTTTTGTTAAATGGTGTAAATCCGTTCAGTAGTGCTGAGAAATTAAAGAAAGAAAAAATGTATATATCTGAGCACCGAGGAGGGTTCGCGAACCCTCCTGGGCACGAGCTTCACTCTGATTGGCTGCCAACACTCCATTCCAGGAAGTGTTGGCAGCTATCTTGTGACTCGGTAGAACCAAGTCACAAGAAAACAGTGAAAAGAGGTTGAAAAACAGGACAAGGGGGCAGGGTAGAAACACCCTGACCCCCTAGGCCTGCTCAAGGACAATCGGGCGAATTCGCGCTGGGGTTGCAAATCTGGCTGAGAAAATTTAAAAAAACGAAGCGCGGGCTTCCGCGCGTCGTTATTTTTAAGCCCTTGGGTGGGCCAGGTCCCGGGGGCAATGCTAAATTGTATAGCGGGGCCCTGCGGGGGCCCTCACAGCCCTGGTGACCGCCGCCTCCCTGGGGCTTTTTAAATTATTTGCGGGGGCACGCAGCCCCCCCCGGAGCCCCGGGGACCACCACCTCCCCGGGGCTCTCATGTGTTTAAAAAAACTTGTGTGGGGGGCTCGAGCCCCCCACACGAACCGGGGATCCCCACCTCCCCTGGGCTTTGCACTCGTTGGGAGGGAGGCTGCGCGGCCCCCGTCCTGGAGCCCTTGATGGCCCTGGGTCCCCTCTGCATAATTAAAAGAAAAAAAGGCTGCCAGGCCCCGGGAGATGGGGTTCCCAGGGCCAATAGTGGCCCAGGGAAGGGGGGGCACACATCCCCCTCCTCCCAAAAAAAAAAAAACCGACAACTCGCCGGAGGCCCCGCCCCCTCCCTTCACCACTATGGAACCGTGCCACGTGGCACGTTTTAAGTTGGGGAATTAATTCCCCTTCACTCCTGAGGGTCCCTGGGGGCCAATTAGCCCACCAGGTACCTCCAGTAAGGCCACAGGGCTGCGTTGCAGAGAGGTGGTCCGAGGCCACGTCCCTTTTTACACCTCTCTGCAATGCTTACTGGAGGTACCTGGTGGGCTAGTTGGACCCCTGGGACCCTCCGGATTCATGGGGACTTAATCCCCCAACTTAAAACGCGCCACGGTGCGCGATTCCACAGTTGTGAAGGGAGGGGGCGGGCCAGATGTGACAAGTGTGCAAAGTCTGGGGGTCGATAGACCAAGATACCCGCAAGGGTATACCCTGGAGATATTTTAATGGAAAAAGACATGGCCTCAATTAACCCCATGTTCTCAATTTTTAGGTCTCGCCTGGCGTATTGCGCATGCGCTCCTTGCCTGCAAGAGCTATAGTAAACAGTATGAAGGGGACATGATTTATGTTATTTTCTCACTTTCGATTTGCTGGACATCATTTGTGTTAACACCCTTGCAGTTTTGTGATGCCGCCCATCGTGACAAGCGCATCTGTTTTCACTCAGCCCAGACGCAAATTCAAGCGGCTGAATGAAAACAGATGGTGAGCATTTTTTTTTCTCTTTGTGCTTCACAGCTGTTGTGAAGACTTTTCTTATCTGCTTGTTTATTTAACAAGCAGATAAGAAAAGTCTTCACGAGGGCTGTGAACCAGACAGCCACGGCGCACAGGCTATAGAGAAAAAAACAAACACCGCTTCCATAAACTGGTCTCAAATGTGAGGGCGTCCAGGTTTTCAAATTTACTTTGACACATAAAAGAGCACGACTTCTATCCCCTGCCTTTTATTATTTCGTGTTGATAAACAAACCCTCCCTTCCTTTACATTTCCTTAGGAAAAGCAGCACTGCAGCTGTCCCGCATTTCAGAAAAATTATGGTGGCAGTGCATGCCTTGTAGACCGCCTGCACACACCCATCTCAATACACACTGCCTAATATTCAGTTTTGAAAAACACACACTCTTCATATGTACTTAAAAAAGAGAACCCACGCCAGACTCCCTTAGAGCATCATATTGACAGCAGATACTTTGCTGACCCCCCTCCCAGCCTGACCCTCCCCTCCAGCATCCCCCACCAAATACTTACTGTTCAGTAGGCGCCCAGCAGAGACATCTCGCAAAATGGAGCAGGGGGAGGTGCCCTTGAGGTGGAGTCAGGGCCCCCCCAGAAGAAGGAAGAGGGCTGGCAGGCTCTGTGCATACTGTACATGCAGCTGGGAGATTGTAGAAGAGCCGCTGCTGACAGTCACAGGCTCTGCACTCTAAAGAGGAGGAGGAGGAGGAAGAGGAGGAGGCGTAGGGCAGCAGCAAGGAAACGGGCACGAAAAGTGCCTCATGAAAACAACATTCTTTGCATTCTTTGTTTAACGAGCGAAGAGAAAGACAGACTTGGTACGTTATGTCTACTTGGAAGCAGTGAATTCTTCTTGGCTGCTTGAGTGTGGGCAGGGGCGGCTCTAGGCTCATGGTGGCCCTGTGCAGGGAGCGTAGGTAGGGGGCCCCGGAAGAGGGGTCCAGGCGGGGCGGAGCTCAGGAAGGTGTTTTAATAAAACATCCAGAAAAGGCGTTAGATGACCAGTACCTGCGGCTGCTCCTACCCTTCCGAATTCGTCTCAGAACGATAACATTTAGGAGGAGGAGGGCATTGTGACACACGACGTGAGGGACTGGCACAGACGGCTGCAGGGCCATGACAGGGGGGCCCCGGATCCACAGCCCCCCCACAGAGAAAGAATATGTGGCTCTTTGACCGGAAACAGTAATATCGATACCATATCGAATATGGTGTCTTACGCATGGCCATGTCCGTTGCAGACACTGCATAGCCGCCTCATGACACAAGCGTTTAACTTTTGCCAAAATTTGCCGCTGCCTTTTGCCTCTGTGCATCACACTCCTCCGTCCATCACGCTCCTCTGTCCATCACGCTCCTCTGTCCATCACGCTCCTCTGTCCATCACGCTCCTCTGTCCCTCACGCTCCTCTGTCCATCACGCTCCTCTGTGCATCACACTCTTCTGTGCATCACACTCTTCTGTGCATCACACTCTTCTGTGCATCACACTCCTCTGTCCATCAGACTCTTCTGTCCATCAGACTCCTCTGTCCATCAGACTCCTCTGTCCATCAGACTCTTCTGTGCATCACGCTCTTCTGTGCATCACGCTCTTCTGTGCATCACGCTCCTCTGTGCATCAGACTCCTCTGTCCATCAGACTCCTCTGTCCATCAGACTCCTCTGTCCATCAGACTCCTCTGTCAATCAGACTCCTGTGTGCATCACACTCTTCTGTGCATCACACTCTTCTGTGCATCACGCTCCTCTGTGCATCACGCTCCTCTGTGCATCACGCTCCTCCGTCCATCACGCTCCTCCGTCCATCACGCTCCTCCGTCCATCACGCTCCTCGGTCCATCACGCTCCTCCGTCCATCACGCTCCTCCGTCCATCACGCTCCTCCATCCATCACGCTCCTCCGTCCATCACGCTCCTCTGTCCATCAGACTCATCTGTCCATCAGACTCCTCTGTCCATCAGACTCTTGTGTGCATCACACTCTTCTGTGCATCACACTCTTCTGTGCATCACGCTCCTCCGTACATCAGACTCCTGTGTGCATCACACTCTTCTGTGCATCACACTCTTCTGTGCATCACGCTCCTCCGTCCATCAGACTCCTGTGTGCATCACACTCTTCTGTGCATCACACTCCTCTGTGCATCACGCTCCTCTGTGCATCACGCTCCTCCGTCCATCACGCTCCTCAGTCCATCACGCTCCTCCGTCCATCACGCTCCTCAGTCCATCACGCTCCTCCGTCCATCACGCTCCTCTGTCCATCACGCTCCTCTGTCCATCACGCTCCTCTGTCCATCACACTCCTCCGCGCACCACACTCCTCCGCGCACCACACTCCTCCACGCACCACACTCCTCTGCACACCACACTCCTCCGCACACCACACTCCTCCGTGCACCACACTCCTCCGTGCACCACACTCCTCCGCGCACCACACTCCTCCACGCACCACACTCCTCCGCGCACCACACTCCTCTGTGCATCACACTCTTCTCTGCATCACACTCTTCTCTGCATCACACTCTTCTCTGCATCACACTCTTCTCTGCATCACACTCCTCCGCGCATCACACTCCTCCGCGCATCACACTCCTCCGCACATCACACTCCTCCGCGCATCACACTCCTCCGCGCATCACACTCCTCCGCCCATCACACTCCGCCGCCCATCACACTCCTCCGTCCATCACACTCCTCCGTCCATCACACTCCTCCGTCCATCACACTCCTCCGTGCATCACACTCCTCTGTGCATCACACTCCTCCATCCATCACACTCCTCCGTCCATCACACTCCTCCGTCCATCACACTCTTCCATGCATCACACTCCTCCGTGCATCAGACTCCTCTGTCCATCACACTCCTCTGTCCATCACACTCCTCTGTCCATCACACTCCTCCGTGCATCACACTCCTCTGTGCATCACGCTCCTCCGTCCATCACGCTCCTCCGTGCATCACACTCCTGCGTGCATCACACTCCTCCGTCCTTCACACTCCTCCGTCCATCACACTCCTCCGTCCATCACACTCCTCTGTCCATCACACTCCTCTGTCCCTCTCGCTCCTCTGCCTATCACACTCTTCTGCCTATCACACTCCTCTGTCCATCACACTCCTCTGCCCATCACAGTGCTCTGTCCATCACACTCCTCTGCACTTAATAACAGACTCTGCTCCAACCCTAAGAGACCAACATTTCACGTTGGATCATTCAGTAAAATATCATTACACTGTCTTACATTTTTTAGATGAATGTTTTTATTCTTGTAAGACTGGTTTATTTAGACCAGAAATTAATATTAAATACAAGAAACAACACATACACAAGCTGTCCTAAAATGTGCTGATTTTTAGGCTACAGTGGTGGAAGCGGATGTAAAACATTGTTAGAATCATTTAGTTTTGGCCTACAGGAAGTTTTTGCTCGGATATTTTAGGGGTTTCCAATGGACTGGCGCATAAATCAATTGCATTTCCTGAATGATGCATCCTGATTTGTAAGCGGCGTCCCGATAACCGCAGATATACTGATGTGACGTGCGCAGAGTCAAGAGTGTCGTCAAAGGAAGCGCCGCACTTGATTGACAGGACAGCTAGCTTCTCATTGTGCAGATTACCTCGCGCAATGTAGAAAGGTGAACATGTGGAGGCTGATGCATGCACTTATGCCTTTCTCTCTTCAAATCTATTCTAGAGAATCCGATTCCGCGTGGCGGCCCCTGGGGTTTGGCGGCCCTGTGCAGGTGCACAGCTTGCACATGCCTAAGGCCGCCCCTGGCTGTGGGAGGCATAGACACAGCCTCTCGCACAGGACAGTACGCAGTATATTCAGCTTGTGGTGCATAAAATGCTAAATTGCGAGCGCACCACTGACATGAGGCAATCCACCCTTCTGTGGAGAAAGATAAGCCGACGGGTACTGCCCACCCCTTCCTGTTCGCTGCACGCATTTTAAGGAGACGATTGGTGGATATTTGTTCTGCCTAGTGGATTTGGATTATGAGGAGCGTCCCCTGTTTTCTGCCCCCCCTCTCCCCCTAGATCAGTGCACATTCACACAAACGCTGTTTATTAGTGATGGCTTGTTCTACCCTATCTATGATAGTAAATATGGATTAGGCAAAAACCAAAGGAAATGATGGACGGAGTGTTGAACATTGCAAGCACTCACCCCCAGTCAACTGATCTGGGTTTAATCCATCACCGTTCTTTAGCCCACTCTGCCACCCCAGTTCAGACATGGCCATATGCAAATCAGTCTGACCCTGTGCCTCATGGGAACAGTCCAGCGCGAACTGCCAAGCCATGCCTTCCCTGGACCGGAAACAAGCTTCCTAGGACCGGTTTCTGGCATTTCAGCCGTCTTCAGCCAGGCTTGCTTGAATCCAGTGGCAAAGTGAGCAAGGGACTCACGTCTGAGCATACCCTGCCAACTTATGGCGAACAAAGCAGTACAAAAGGGGGTGGTGATGGACGGAGCATAAAAACCAATCAAACACCCACACCCAGTCAACAGATCTGGGTTTGATCCATCACCATTCTTTAGCCCACTCTGCCACCCCAGTTCAGACATGGCCATATGGAAATCAGTCTGACCCTGTGCCTCATGGGAACAGTCCAGCCCGAACTGCCAAGCCCTGCCTTCCCTGGACGGGAAACAAGCTTCCTATGACCGGTTTCTGACATTTCAGCCGTCTTCAGCCAGGCTTGCTTGAATCCAGTGGCAAAGTGAGCAAGGGACTCACGTCTGAGCATACCCTGCCAACACTCGGTCCATCATTTCCTTTGGTTTGTGCGGAGTAAATATGGATTAGTCATCAGAAGGCAAACAGATTAAAGGGATCGGTAATCTCCCCAAACATGGCTCATTAGAATCCGAGCCTGCGTTCGTGAACCTTTGCCATGCTGGTGCATTAACGTAAAGCCATTATGGGATGGCAGCTCCTAGGCACATGGAAATGCCCCTCCTTCCTCCCGGGAGAGCCAGGCCTCTGTTTGCCCAGTGAGCATTGCGTGGCAGCCCGTTGCTGGGTTATGGACCTCGGGAATCCTGTACTGGCCTCGGACACATACTGGTCTGTCACCGAGCCCAGTGGCAGGAGGAGCCCGCTGTCCTCTGTTTATGACTGGCACAGTTATCAGAGGTGCTCATCATTCGCTCATGCACATTGCATGTACGGAAGCATAGCGTTAGGAGCATCTGCTTCTTGTACCAATATACACACAACATTGTTGAGAGAGGGTACACCTGAACAAATGGAGAGTGCGCCTTGCATTGTAAAGAATCATGTGTTGCAGCCTTGCAGGAAACGGTGTAACGGGTACATCTCTCCTTGGGGAAGGTGAAAACCGGACTCCGTTCGAAGGTACAACCCTCCTGTTCCCCTTATCAGTGGCCCACCCACCCATTATATTAAAAGACAGTAATGCTTTATGGGCATGGTTAAGTGTCCAGATGTTGTGAAATATAGTTTTTTTCAGTATTTCTGCGTTTCCCTGGACTTTGTTGACTTGTGTTGCATATCACTTGGTATTTGGCGTCTTGTTCTACTACAGTCTCGTATTTTTCTGTTATGTGTTTGCGGCTAATGTTCACTTATTTTCTGGAAGGCTCTGACTTTTATTCCAACAAACCCGAAGCAGATGCTCTTTGTTGCTTAGCTTTGGTACAGTGGATAAGATGACGAGATTAATCTACCCTATGATCATGTCCACTGGAATTATGCGGCAGGAGAGGGACAAATTATGTGGCAAGGTTGAGTAAATTATGCAGCAAAAAAATGCAAGTTCTGCAGCATATTTTGTAATAGTATTACTTCATTAGTTCGCCATTTTTAAACTCGGTAACACCGTCTGTGAATTGGATTACAACAAAAAAAACCATACAGCTTGTCCACCAATTGGTGCAATGTAGAACAGTATGTATTTGTGTGCAAAATATGCTATGGAACATCTCTGCGTACACAAGAGAGAACAGCTAAATAGTAGGTGAGCGCCTGTGCATCTTTTGCGATTTTTTTTTTGAGGCAGGGGTGTTGGTTTTCCCTGTAACTGCAGATATTGGTGTGAGATCACTATCCCTGCAGATATAGGTGTGAGATAACTATCACTGCAGATTTAGGTGTAAGATCATCATTACTGCAGATATAGGTGTGAGATCACCATCACTGCAGATATATAGAATACCTACGTGTTTGGTATATGACAGTTTAAGCTATTGACATTGTAAATGACAATGCCTTTGATTTATGTTTTAAAAACGAAAAATAAATTAAAAGGCATTGTCATTTACAATGTCAATAGCTTAAACTGGTGTAAATGCGAGACCTATTGCATTGCAAATGCTTGTTTTACTTGAAATCTCCCACTTGTCTTTCAAGATAATTGCTAGGCCTCCTCCCCGCCTATTATCCGCATGGTTGACCATGGAGATCTTAAAACCTGCAGGTAGCGCAAGCAAAATTTAAGGGTAAGATGTCTGTTAGCCAGGTCTCTGTTAGAAACAAGGTCCCAGAGATTGGACTCAAAAGAGAGCCAGATGTCTTCCGAATGTTTGGGGAGCGATCTGCAATTTACCAAGCAGGCTCTGATAAGAGGCTTATCGCCAATACCAGGAAATGATGACTTGGCACCAACTGCCTCTGCACCCTGTGTCACCTCCAACCCTCCAAACTCATAGGGACAGGGCTTGCATTGGTAAGCCTGATCCCAGTTTACCAAGCGGAAGTCAGGGCAAATGGGATTGGTACAGCGCATTGCATTCAGATCCATTAGCTGCTTACTAGTCCAAGTAGTTCTTAAACAGGGACCGGGTGGGGCAGCATGGCTGGCGCTGGCCGCAGTCCGGACGCAGACGGGCTTGCCTTAGGCGCGCCAGCAGCGCGCGTCCGCGTAGCAGTGGCTATAAATAGGGGAGAAAACCAGATCAGTTGCGTGACTAGAGTGCCAACCAAAATGGCACCCGTGAAAAGCCCAAACCCTGGAGGAAGATGGCACTAAGTAGGCCGATGAAAAGAAAAGAAAAGGAGTTTATAGCATTCTGCAACACGCAGCGATGCCGCAACAAAGGCACACAAGAAAATACAAATATTTTAGCAGCAGGGGTAAGTTAAAACACGCTTTTAAGATCAGTTTAAAAGCAGTTAACAGTTTTAAAAGCGCAAAGCGCTGTTTGTAGTAAGGACAGAATCGAGAAAAAGACTAACAGCAATAGCGTCTGCCCCAACCCTATTGACCGCAGCAACAGAGTTGTGTTGCAGAGAGGTGTAAAACGGGGCGTGGCCTCGGACCACCTCCCTGCAACGCAGCTCTGTGGCACTTACTGGAGGTACGTGGTGGGCTAGTTGGCCCCCAGGGACCCTCAGGATTCAAGGGGACTTAATCCCCCAAATTACATGTGCCAGGGGGGCGTTTCCACAGTGGGGCAGGGAGGGGGCGGGGCCTGACATAAGTATGCAAACACGCCCCCTGGCACGTTGTAGATTGGGGGATTAAGTCACCTTTAATCCTGAGGGTTCCTGGGGCCCAACTAGCCCACCAGGTACCTCCAGTAAGCGCCACAGAGCTGCTCTGTGGGGCTTACTGGAGGTACCTGGTGGGCTAGTTGGCCCTCAGGGACCCTTAAGATTCAAGGGGACTTAATCCCCCAAGTTACAACGTGCCAGGGGGTGCGTTTGCACAGTGGTGCAAGGAGGGGGGCAGGGCCAAATATAACAACTAGCTCACCAGGTACCTCCAGTAAGCGCCACAGAGCTGCATTGCAGAGAGGTGGTCCGAGGCCACGCCCCTTTTTCCATCACTCTGCAAACGTGGCTTCTGGTGCACTGCTGGTGGGGCGATGAGGTCCTCTTGTGTCCTGAAGACGTAAGGACACAAGTGGACTTCATCCTCCGAGCAGCAGTGTGCCAGAAGCAGAGTTTGCAGCGTGGTGTAAAAAGGGAGCGTGGCCTTGGACCACCTCTCTGCAATTCAGCTGTGTGGTGCTTACTGGAGGTACCTGGTGGGCTAGTTGGCCCCCAGGGACCCTCAGTATTCAAGGGGACTTAATCCCCTAACTTAGAATGCGCCAGGGGAGCATTTGCAGAGTGGTGAAGAAAGAGGACATGGCCTTTGTCCACCTCACAGCAATCCCACTGTGTGGGGCTCACTGGAGGTAAGAGGTAGGCTAGTTGGCCCTTAAAGGATCCCCAGCAGCAAGGGGAATTCAATCCCCATCCAAGAGCGTACCAGGGAGCGCGTTTGTAGAGTGGTGGGAAGAGGGGGTGTGGCCTGCTCTTCAAACTTAGCAATGCTGCTGTGTGGGACTTACTGGAGGTAATAGTCCTTGGGGGCCAACTACCCCTCTTATTACCTCCAGTTAGTCCCACACAGTGCCCCCCTTTCTCCACCATTCTGCAAACGCGCCTCCTGGCAGACTACGGGATGGGGGATGAAGTCCAATTTACTCCTGAGGGACTTTGGGGCCAAGAAGCCCTACTGGTACCTCCTGTAAGCCAGAATTCCTGAGCGCTGTTGGAGGCCCAGCACCCTTTCTCTACCGCTCTAAACGTGAACACTAGTTAAAAAAGTGTTTGCAATGTAATAGGTTTTGCATTTGTGAGAATTAGAGCTATTGGCGTTGTAAATGCAAAAGTTTTACTAATGTTTTTTGGAGTGGATGTACGTTGTGTGTAGTGGAATTATGTGATATGTTGTGCAGTGAAATTATGTGAATAGAAAGTATGTGGTATTTAGTGTGCGTATAGGAATTATGTAGAGTGGGATTATGTGTTATGGAGAGCAAATATGTGGTATGGTAGTCTGTGTTGTGGAGTGGTAACCTCAGGTTTAGTCTTCGTTTCCATAGAAGCTCAACTATGAACTCAGTGAGAAAAAAAGATGGAATCACTGAGGAGCACTTGTGGACCTAGTCAGAGATATCAGCAGGGCCACTGGAATTATGTGACTGTTTGGCTGCACCGACTTTCGCACAATTATACATTTTCTGCATTAGCCACATAATTCATCATCTGCACCCTAATCTGCAGATTTGAACAAAAAAAACCTTGTTTCTAGCTGAAACTGGTCAAACGTTACCAAAAATGCAGCGACAAGTGTTACAGCGTGGTGGAAGGCCCTTTGCAAACCTAGAGTGGTCACCTGTTACTTATTGCTAAATGTGGGTGTTAAATTGGTACTAACGTGTGCAAGCCACTCTTGCTTCCCTCTGCACCTCTTCCCTCTTTCTGCACCTCTGTTGCCTCTTTCTGCACCTCATTTGCTTCTTTAAGCACCTCTGTTGTCTTTCTGCACTCGTCTTCCCTCTTTCTGTACCTTTCCTGCCTGTTTTTGCATCTCACTTGCCTCTTTCTGCACTTGTCTTGCTTCTTTCTACACCTGTTGCTTCTTTCAGCAATTCTCTTGCCTCTTTGTGCACTTCTCTTGCCTTTTTCTGTACCTCTTTTGCCTCTTTTTGCATCTCTGTTGCTTCTTCCTGCACTTCTCTTGCCTCTTTCTGCACCCCGTTGCTTCATTCTGCACTTTCTATGCTTCTTTTTGCACCTGTCTTGCTTTTTTCTGAACCCCTGTTGTCTCTTTATATACCTCTTTTGCCTCTTTCTACACTTCTCGTGCCTCTTTCTGCAGCCATCTTGCTTCATTCTGCACCCCTCTTGCTTCATTCTGCACTTTCCATGCTTCTTTCTGCACCCGTCTTTTTTTTGTATCTCACTTGCCTCTTTCTGCACTTGTCTTGCTTCTTTCCACACCTCTGTTGCTTCTTTCAGCAAAACTCTTGCCTCTGTACTTCTCTTGCCTGTTTCTGCACCTCTGTTGGCTCTTTCTGCACCTCACTTGCTCCTTTCTACACTTCTCTTGCCTCTTTCTGCACCCCTGTTGCTTCATTCTGCACTATCCATGCTTCTTTCTGCACCTGTCTTGCTTCTTTCTGCACCCCTGTTGTCTCTTTATGTACCTCTTTTGCCTCTTTATGTACCTTTCTTGCCTTTTTCTGTACCTCTCTTCCCTCTTTCTGCACGTCTGTTGCCTCTTTCTGTACCTCATTCGCTTCTTTCTGCACCCCTGTTGTCTTTCTGCACTCGTCTTCCCTCTTTCTGCCCCTTTCCTGCCTGTTTCTGCATCTCACTTGCCTCTTTCTGCACTTCTCTTGCCTCTTTCTGCACCCCTGTTGCTTTATTCTGCACTTTCCATGCTTCTTTCTGCACCTGTCTTGATTCTTTCTGCACCCCTCCTGCCTCTTTCTGTGCCTCTCTTGCCTCTTTGTGCACCCATGCTACCTTTTGCTGTACCCCCCTTGCCTCTCTCTCCGCACCTCTGTTGGTTCTTTCTGCACTACTCTTGCTTCTTTCTGCACCTTACTTGCCTCTTTCTGCACTTTTCTTGCTTCTTTCTACACCTCGGTTGCTTCTTTCAGTAATTCTCTTGCCTCTTTGTGCACTTCCCTTGCCTATTTCTGCATCTCTATTGCCTCTTTTTACACATCTGTTGGCTCTCTCTGCACCTCACTTGCTCCTTTCTACACTTTTCCTACCTCTTTCTGCACCCCTGTTGCCTCTTTCTGCACTTTCCATGCTTCTTTCTGCACCTGTCTTGCTTCTTTCTGAACCAGTGTTCTCTATGTACCTCTTTTGTCTCTTTCTGCACTTTTCTTGCCTTTTTCTGCACCTCTTCCCTCTTTCTGCCCGTCTGTTGGCTCTTTATGCACCTCACTTGCTCCTTTCTACACTTCTCTTGCCTCTTTCTGCACCCCTGTTGCTTCATTCTGCACTTTTCATGCTACTTTCTGCACCTGTCTTGCTTCTTTCTGCATCCCTGTTGTCTTTTTTACCTCTTACTTCTTTCTGCATTTTTCTTCCCTCTTTCTGCACCTCTTCCCTCTTTCTGCACCTCTTCCCTCTTTCTGCACCTCTCGTCCCTCTTCCTGTACCTCTTCCCTCTTTCTGTACCTCTCTTCCCTCTTTCTGCACCTCTCTTCCCTCTTTCTGTACATCTCTTCCCTCTTTCTGCACCTCTTCCCTCTTTCTGCACCTCTTCCCTCTTTCTGCACCCCTGTTTTCTCTTTCTGCACTCATCTCCCTTCTATCTGTACCTTTCCTGCCTGTTTTTGCATCGCACTTGCCTCTTTCTGCACTTTTCTTGCTTCTTACTACACCTCTGTTGCTTCTTTCAGCAAATCTCTTGCCTCTTTGTGCACCTCTTGCCTGTTTCTTCACCTTTTGCCTCTTTTTACACCTCTCTTGCCTCTTTCTGTACCTCACTTGCTCCTTTCTACACTTCTTGCCTCTTTCTGCACCCCTTTTGTCTCTTTATGTACCTCTTTTGCCTCTTTCTGCACTTTTCTTGCCTTTTTCCTGCACATCTCTTGCCTGTTTCTGTACTTCTCTTGCCTCTTTCTGCACCCCTGTTGCTTTATTCTGTACTTTCCATGCTTCTTTCTGCACCTGTCTTGCTTCTTTCTGCACCCCTGTTGTCTCTTATGTACCTCTTTTGCCTCTTTCTGCACTTTTCTTGCCTTTGTCTGCACCTCTCTTCCCCGTTTCCGCTCGTCTGTTGCCTCTTTCTGTACCTCATTTGCTTCTTTCTGCACCCCTGTTCTCTTTCTGCACTCGTCTTCCCTCTTTCTGCACCTCTGTTGGTTCTTTATGCACTGCTCTTGCTTCTATCTGGTCCTTACTTGCTTCTTTCTGCACTTCTCTTGCTTCTTTCTAAACCTCTGTTGCTTCTTTCAGCAATTCCCTTGCATCTTTCTGCACTTTTCCTGCCTCTTTCTGTAGCTCTCTTGCCTCTTTGTGCACCTCTCCTACCCCTTTCTGCACCCCTTTTGCCTCTTTTTACACCTTTGTTTGTTCTTTCTGCACTTCTCTTGCTTTTTTCTGCACCTCTCTTGCCTCTTTCAGAACCTGTGTTGCTTCTTTCTGCACTTCTCTTGCCTCATTCTGCACCTCTTAGTTAGAGGTAGTTTTAATCCCCCTGCCCTATTACTTTCTAGGGCCATACAGGGGAGGTCATGCCAATCACAGGGGTACCCCAACCGATACTGTACCCTAGTGTTTGTAGGTGTTTCACTGTATTCGAAGTGTCTTTCACATAACACTGGCTCCAGGCCTGGTTAGTCAGAGTTTGTTACCACCAGTACCCGTCAGAAATTTTTTTTGAGCACAGGATTACTTTGCAACAAGGCCTCTTTCTGCTCCTCTGTTGGTTCTTTGTGCACATCTCTTGGTTTTTTCTGCACCTTTCTTTGTCTTTCTGGACTTCCGTTGCCCCTTTCTGCATTTCTCTTGCTTCTTTCTGCGCCTTTCTTCCTCTTTCTGCACATGTCCTACCTTTGTAGGCATAGTTAAAAAATAGCATTTAAAAATCATTTGAAATTCACTGAAAAAACCATAGGTTTCAGGGACGTTATAGTTAGAAATTAGCATTTAAAAAAATCTTAGAAATTCACTGAGAAAAACACAGGTTTCAGGAATGTTAGTTGGGCATTTCACTCGTACAAAACCAGAGAAATTTGGCCGTTATAGTTAGTCCAGCTAACTATAACTCGCGCACCCGTAATGGCCTGTTGATGACATCACATATTACATCATTCATGACATGGTCAGTGACATCACTGATGACATCTCAAATGACATCATCCATGTGATAATCTGATGCACCTCCTCATACCCTAATATAACCTTTGATACACCCACTCTAAAATACAGACTACCATTTTCGAAACCATAGACACACCAATACCAGTTAGTGCATACCCACTCACTTATTCCTAGGTCTACACATACCCACTCATTCACCCATGCAGTCACTCATACATGCAGTTAACCATCAATACGGCGCTATCATATGCACTCACATATCTATACAGACACTCTCACACTGCCACCCATCCATAGATTTACTCATATACCTAGTCAGTCATGCAAAGAATCAATCACACTCCCATTTATTCACCTATACAGTTATAAACACTCCACCTCATTTATTCAAACATATACTAACGCATGCTTCCTTCTTATACAATAACTAATACACACACACACTCATCCATACAGCCACTCTCACAATCACTCACTCACATATAGTCATTTATATACTCCAACACTTACATATACTGCCTTTCACATATGCAGTTACTCACCCATGTACCACTGAGGCATGCATTCACTCACCAACACTCCCATACACACACTCACCTACCCATACAGCCCTTCACAGATGCACTCTTGAACCCATACACCCAGTGAATCACCCACTCGCATCTATGCACAGAGTCACACCCACCCACACAGACACTCAGGCACCCATACAGATACTCAGACAACCAATCAATAACCCATATAGACCCTCATTTAGCTACTCACCAACACATGCAACCGCTTACACACCAACTGACAAACTAAACTGTGTGAATGTCTATATCAGTCACTAACCCATGCATTCAGTAAGACACATTTAATCATACAGTCAGTCACGCACCTACTAATTCATCCATTTAGACACTTATACACCCACTCATTCTTCAATACTCCCTGGCCTATATATAAAACATATTTAAACTTTACAGAAACACAGTCACTGGATGATGTCATCAGTGATGTCATTTGAGATGTCATCAGTGATGTCACTGACCATGTCATGAATGATGTAATATGTGACGTCATTAGCAGTGCATTGCGGGGGCGCAAGATAGTTAGCTGAACTAACTCTGGTTCTGTACGAGTGAAATGTCCAACTATCTATAACGTCCCTGAAACTTGTGGTTTTTTCAGTGAATATATATATTAACAATAAAGGGAATGTAGGGTAAAGCACTCAGGAGCTCCACACAATACGACTGTAGCTCTGTAAGTTCCTCACCCACAATTGCTATTAAAGATACTGACTGCTAATACCCACATATAGGATATACATGCAGGGTAGGGTCTGTGGAGCTGATACCTATGGTGATGTTATACATGTAACTCAAAGACAATAGTCACAGTAGACCAGAAACACCACCTAGGTTGTCAGCTGTGCCCACGGATCCTGGCGCTCAAACAGGAACACGCAAGGCAGTAACAGCAAGGGGTTAGAACTAAACACAGCCACAATAGACAAGGAGCTAGCAAGGAGGAGTGCTTAACAGGAAAGAAGGAAAACAAGGACACACTTGGCAGAAAGCAAGTAATAAAGCATACAAGGAAACCAGAAGCTAGACAGAACAGCAAGACAGCAAACTAGGGGCTGAAACAGAGGTAATGGAAAGAAAAGCAGGAACTGTCTGAGACTAAGGAAATACAGGAGAGCGGATTCAATGGTGCATTAAATAGTATTAGTTCAGGCATCTAGGAAACAAGGAATAGCTAAGATCAGGAGTCAAGGTAGCACTGAAGACAGTGCTAATTCAGGAACAAGAAATGCTATAGCTCAGGAAAAGGAATTGGACACACTGAAGGTATTGCTAGTTCAGGAACAAGGATAGCTATAGCTCAGGGATCAAGAGCCCTGCTAGCAGTGCTAGTTCAAGAACAAAGATAGCTATAGCTCAGGAATCGAGAGCCCTGCACGCAGTGCTAATCAGGAACAAGGAATAGCTGCAACTCAGGAACAAGAAATAACTATAGCCCAGCAATGAAGGAATATCAAAAGTTCAGGAAACAAGGATCGGTCTCACCGGAACACAGCTACAATGACCAACACTAGACTGAAAGAAGCTGGGGCTTGAAAGAGCTCACAATAAACACATGCATCAGGTGTGAGCAGGCTTGCAGCAGCCATCCACAGGTGAGCTGAATTCCTCCACCCATCCTTGGCCTGCAGGGGTGGAGACGAAGCAGTGAGGAGTGCATTATAGGTAATGGAGTTTCAGGCATGAGCAGGCCAGCTTCCACAAAACCCAGCATGGATTGGGAATGGATGGCATTTTCCAAGTAGTGTCCAAATAACTGGAAGTCAGTATATGCATGAAGGGGAGGGTCTGGTAGCCTATTAGAGCACTGGAAAGTCCCACAAGTCGGCCCCCTGGTGGTGGTCACAAGAGCACAGGGAGCGAATTGTGACACTGCACCCTCTCCAGGGGCTACTCCCAATGCTGGCATGGAGGCCCTCCTCAAGGAGATCTCGGCCATCGGCTCTACCCTCACTGCCCTTGATACCAAGATGTCTGCCTTTATGGAAAAGGTCCATTCAGTCCGCCAGGAGGTGTCTGCCCTTCATGCCTGCGTGGAAACTGTAGACCATCGACTGTATGATGTGGAGGGCCGGTAAGGTAGTTTGCCGGGTTGGGGCAGGGACAATCAATTCTTGTTCCACATGATGACGAACCTGGAGCATCAGTCCCTGAGGGACAACGTTCGGAATAATGGTGTGCCTGATGGGTCAGAGAAGGATGATATGCTTGGCTACCTTACGTTGCTGTTGCCTGACCTGCTACATCTCCAGTTGCAGGGCCCACTGGAACTGCAGAGGGTGCACTGGGTATGCTCCAGCCGGACCATGGAGCACAACTCCCTGAGCCCCATCATTGCCTGTGCCCTCCACCATCAACACACAAGGGTCTTTCTCTCTGCTGCCCGGGGCTGCATGATGGCCTTCCCTATTGATGCCAACCATATTTTATTAACCGCATACTCCTCTGCTGTCACCAACTCCAAACGCCGGTGTTTCCTTGATCTCCATCCCCGCTTGCAGCTCCATGGCAGAAAAATATGGCCTTATGGAACAAGCGAGCATGATGTTGACGGTCGACGTAGCGATGAGGGACTTTACGGATCCTGGGGAGCTTAAACTGTATGTAGACTCCTTAGGTGACTGTGCTAAGGACACAGCCGCGGCCAGGTTTGCAGCTCTCCTTGCAGACAATCTGCCCCCTGTAGAAACCAAGTACCAGTCCCATCACATCCACATGGGGGGTCGCAAGGGTGAGAGACCAATCAAGAATGTCTTCATTGTGTGATGGAGGTGCTTCACAGGGACAGAGACAAGTTCAGGTCACTGCTGAAGCCGGGGGTGGCAGACGCCACCACTGGTGAGAACCCTTTGTTTTGAACCCGTTCATTTGTTGAAATGTAAATGTTATGCATTCACTCTGCCAGTGTATGTAAAGATAGCATTCGCTGCCCCATTTTGTATTCAGCCGCCATTTTGAGACATGATTAAAGCTAATTTGTCTCACTCTGTCCGCCTCAGCAGAAAGCAGCTGCAAAATTTTTTTAAGTCTCGCCTAGCGACGCAGCGCATGCGCTGCTCGCCTTGGCTAGACCTATAGTCGGTTTGGTAGCCGAAGGGGGACAGGGATGTGCACGCTCACGGCGCCCGGACAGCCCATGTGCACGCTCACGGCATCTTTCAGACAGCCGATGTGCACGCTCATTTTAAGTGCACTATGCGCGTCCCGTTCCCTCCCCTTCTGCGTCCGGTCCGTGGCACTTCTTGTTAATTGTTACTTGCAGCATGAGCACCAAAATGGAGGCATGGGTGTGTCTGTCAGAGCTGTAGCGCCAGAGGCTACAAACTCAAGACGTAGGTTTGTATGTGTCTCTCGCTCATTGTTTCTCACTCGCTAGCTTTCTCAACTCCTCCTGTGGTACAGTCTTCCCAGGTATTGCGGACATGGGCCATTTTTCCAGAACATGGCAGTAAGGTAAAGTGATCTTGCTGCAGACACTCCATTAACGGTCACTGTAGTAAACTACTGCTGAAAATCTACAGCTGTGTTGGATGATATGGTTTCTGAACTGCATAATCTTGTCATGCCGTTATCCCTCTGACAAATTGTGTGTTCTTGTGCTCCTGTCTTCTATTCTGTTTAATCACCTGTAACTCCAGTGCTCGTAAGCTTTCTAATGGGACAATTTGATTTAATGTAGTTGTAAGAAAGTAGGTTGCTATTTGGAGAGGGATGTGAGTCCTTCTCAGTTAATAATTCTGAAATGCTCTGCCTACTGAGAATCAAGTACACTTTTCTTGCACTTTACTATCTCAGCATAGCGAGGCAGAGCAGTCTAAGATCTACTATGATGAGGTGGTGTGGACTTGTACCTCAGTCTGCAGGCATGCATACACACACAATAATCCATTGTCCGCTCAGTACTTCTACTTTTTTATTATTACTAGTCTCCTCAATACTGTGCATTAATTTGCAAATACGTACATGATGGCAGATGGAAATATCGATTCTATGGAGACATCCTCCTGATTTTTTACATGCCTAGTGAGCCTTGAACCCTATAACCACAATATCCCCTACACACTTAAACATATACTAGACATTATAGAATGGTAGTAGTTTTCAAAAGGCAGTCCAACTGCCTTTGTCTGGATGTCACTGCATTACTAAGCAGAATATTTCATAATAAATCAATGCAACAGTATTAAATTCACTAATGATGGTTCTTTCACAATGATATTCATTAATCCCTGTAACTATTCACTGAATGAGGAAAGTTGGTTTTGTTGCGGTTTAGTGGTGAAATCCAGCCATCAGGAGTGGTTTCTTCAGCAGGGCCCTCCCTGCCTGCATCTTCTAGGTCCCATGGCCTCCTATTGCCACTTGCAGAGCAGTCGAGTTGGCGGAAGTCAGGGGTCCCCTCCTTCTGGAGATCACACTTGTGCAGGGCCAGTTGACTGAAGATCCAGGGGAACCCTTCAGGTTCCCCATTAGCAGTTTCATCCCTCTACTGTACTCCAGGGTCTAGTGGGGTCTATGTCAGTGGCCCTGGAGAAACAAATCCTAGCCCCTGGGTGCCAGCTGAAGTCCAGATGTCTTGGAATCTGTAGGAGTCAGGGGTCTTCTCTCCACTACACACACAGGACATTCTTCTGGTGTCGCTTTCACCATATCCAGACTGTTCTTAAAAAGTCTCTCCCCTTTGCAGGGGTTTTTAAGTTGGGGTGGAAAATTCCAGAAGTTAATCTCCTCTGCCTAATCTTAGGATGACACCTCATCACTCCAGCCCTCTCCCAATTCTCCACATCTTTTTGGGAATTTACAAGGAGACTCTGAGGAAATTCGATTTTCGATCTCGCTTGTATTCAGCCACCATTTTGTGTTCCACCGCCATTTTGTGTTGCCCTCACTCAGGCAGCACAATGAACAAAGTTTTTCTGCTGATCTTACTGCTACGTGTCAAATAACCTTCTGCCTCTGTTTACGAGACTGATGTCAGGGACTGGCTGAGTCCACTAATCCTCGTCTGGTTTGACTAAAGCCTGTCTCAACTGTCTGTCGGTTCACACCATTCTTTCCTGACTTTATCTTATCTTCTGGCCTTCGCTATTCTCTACTTGTATTCTCTCATTTCACAACTGTCCTCCAAAGCATACAAATATGTCCTGCCACTTGCAAGTTGAGTTGTAGACACTACCACTGATTAACTTGTGGGGAGAGGTGACAAAAACAGTTGGAAGAGAGGTTTATTTGGGTTACTTGATATCTTGTTTTCAAACTTTTCTCACTGGTTATATCTTGTTTTCAAACTCTTCTCATTGGATAACCATGTATGCATTGGGAGTGTTCTTGGTGAATCTATGCGCTATAAAAGATTGTGCGCCACGGAGTAAAGTGGCAGTCTCCTAAGAACATATTGAGTGTACTTCTGGGACAACTGTACTTAGCTGCAGCTAATAAACCTGATCTTCTACGCTCAACAGAATGTCCTGTGTCTCTGTTCAACAAAGCAGGTGAACTCAGGAGATTAAGGCGTGCCCTGCGCCGCCAGGCCCATAAGGCCCTGGTTCTTCAATTGGTGCCCTCTGTGAGGCGGCTTCAGAGGTAGCGATTTTGCCTGAGGGTCGTGAGGAACCCCGCAAGAAAATTCTGGAGGAATCGCGAACCACGTCAAGCGACCCCTGTAAGTCGAAGTGGTCCGAAGGTCTTTTTCAGAGCGGTTTCTCCTTCCTGACGGCTGATGACGACTGCTGCCCTGACTGCCGCCTTGCTTTGGCCCCTTTTTGGTGATGTATGGTATCGCGAGACGTTAGACGGGCCTCTGTTGGCGTAAGAAGACACTTAGTTAAGTATTGTTGGGTAGCTCCCACTATTTTTGTTTTGATTTGGGTCTTTGATTCGGCTATTGCAAAAGCCGAAGCCGAGGGGTGAGTACGTTTGTGCTATATTATTTGATTTAACCCCTTGATGTTTGTGAACAGTCCAGTGAAATAACGATGCCTGGTCTGAGTAAGTTTAGAAAGTTTTGTTGTTTTGGTTGTGATAGGGATTCCTGGCTGGAGGACTCTTGTCCAATTCCTCCGGTTGGAACTCCCACTTATGAGCTTAATTCTAAACATGGTGTTGGCCCCATTGCCTTTAATGAGGCATGGATCCGATACACGAAGAACGATGGTGTTCTACAGTGGCCACAGAATGGTAGCTTTGAGCCTGACATATTAGATAATTTGGAAGCAATTTTGTTAAAAAGAAAAGCCCGGCCGGCAATGTTTGACTCTTTCCGCCTCTGGCGTAAGGAAGCCAAACAGAGAGAAATTAAACAGGCTAAACGAGATAAGAAAACACAAAGTATGACGATTATACAGGCTGCCCAGCAGTTTAAAGATAATGAGATTAATCATGAAATGGAAATTTCAGAGAGACAGCATCGTATGGCGATAGATAAATGCTATCCGGTGTTGCCTATTTCCCCTTCTGATAAAAGTAAGGATCCGGAGGAAGACCCTTTGATGTCTCACTTATTGAGATTGCCTCCTCCCTATGTACAAGGTGCTAATGCACCCCCATTGTTACAACCAGTTCAGCCATTAGTTGCGCCTCCGCCTGCTCCGGCTCTTCCGCATTTGCCCCTTCCGGTAGTGCCACCCCTACCTCTTCCGCCACCGATTTCTTTGCCTCTGTTTCCTGAACATCAATCTCCTTTGCCTTCGGCTCCCCTTATAACTGTTAATTCTTCTGTTAGTTCCCCTAATACCTTGTCCCCTGTTCTTATGTCTAATTCTCCTACTGTGCGCGAACGAATCACAGATACTGTCTCTGGGTTTCTGTCTCCTTTCTTTGAGACTTTGAATATGTCTCCGGCTTTTTCTCGAAGACAGTCTCGTAGTCAACTCCCAGGTTCCGACGAACGGGTGGTATTGGACTCTCTCGCTCGCAAATGGATTGAGAAGGGTCCTCAGTATAGTGTGAAAGACATCATGACCACCTTTCATCAGCGGGAGGCGCCCACGCAGAGATATGTATTTAATGTTATGTGTGACACTCTCCCTAAAGAATGGGAGGATATGGATTTGGGTTTACTTCCTCAGGGTTTGTTAGATGTTCAGGCTAATTTCGATAAGGGACTCATTGTGGGTTCTAAGGTTGAGGATGCCGTAAGGACACTTGTCACTTTTAGGTCCTTATTTTCCTCACAGACTTTTTTTGATTCCGATCCTGCTGTTAGGCTGACATCCAAACATTATCCCATGAGAGAGGTTCCTCCAGTGTGGAGAGAAGAGGTTGCACAAGCAGGTGCTAATCCAGCTGTTCCCGCGCACTTCCAGTGTATATGGGTACATGTCCCCTGGAAGAGATCTGAAGTTTTGGCTCTTAAACAGTCTCTACCGGATCCCCGTAAAAACCCTGCTGGCTATTATAAGGAGTTGTCCCAGACTGTTGATGCCTGTATTATGAATTTAGCCGATATTGATATGTTGATGGGAAATGTAGTCCCACAAGCATTATGGGCTCGGATTCGTAGAGAGGATCACGCCCAAGCATTGGGTGGCGATTGGGCTGCTATAACTGCCGCGGATGCAGCCCAAGTGGGTGGTGCTAAGCCTGATGTTCTGATTTCAGAACTCCCTGGTAGGATTATTACTTTAATGAAAACGATGATGCTCCCCTTGCGAGTTAATTGGGATAAATTAGCTGCGTGTAAGCAGAAGAAAGATGAGAGGGTCTCTGATTTCTTCACTCGTTTTGAGGAGACGTTTATTGATCACAGTGGTCAGGATATGACTACGGAGTGTGGACAGCGATTATTGGTAGATAAATTTGTATTTAATTTGCTTCCCGAACTGTCACATAAGTTGAAAGACTCCGAGAGTTCATGGGCTGTTTCTTCTTCTGCCCAGATATTGGCTACTGCTCAATATTATTAGAACAGGGATAAAGAGGAGAAAGATAAGCAAGAGAAGAAGACAAAAGAATTAAAAACGAAGGTTCTTCTGCAACAAGCTTATCCTCCTCGTTATACTCAGCGCCAGTTTCAACAGCCTCCACAGTTTCAGAGGGTGTATCAAAAGCCTGAGCCCTTTATTCCGCGACCTTTTTTATGTCCGAACCAATGTGCCTATTGTAGAGAGGAAGGTCATTTTAAGAATAGCTGCCCGGTTTTATTGCAACGTAAGGGAGAACTATCTGCTCCACGAGGCCGTGGTGGTTTCCAGATAATATACAGGGGTAGGGGTCGAGGTGTGATGCCTCAAGAACAGCATTCCTTACCCCCTCCAAATTCTACGAACTACTTCGATCAGCAGAATACTCAGTCTACACAGTATTACAATGATGATTATCATGTTGAAGGTGAAAATGAAAGCCTTCACGCTAACTAGGACAGCCATTGACAAAGTGAGGGAGTAGTATCGATTCCAGTAAATCAGGATGGGCCTTATGTCAATGTCACTACAATGGGTGTTTCAGAGCCATTTCTTTTAGATACTGGTGCGATGAGAAGTTCTATCATTCATTCTAAACTCCCTGGGGCACCTTTGTCTGGCTTAACAAATGTATCGGTAGGATTTTCTGGCGCCCCAGTTCGTAACCCGGTCTCCTGTCCTTTGCCTATTTCAATTGGCCCTTATGATATGGAAGCTCCTCTTCTTTTAACGACTGGTTGCGGCGAGAATCTGTTGGGTTTGGATCTATTGAAAAGAATGCATGCAACGATATATTGTTCTCCTTCTGGTGTGCATCTTACTTTAGGGCAGATATTGACTTCTTCAATGTATTTGTCTAAAGATCAATTCCCACCTGAATTGCTCTCTCTTCCTGCAACGCTCTGGGCTACGGGTCCAAATGATGTTGGTTGTCTTGAGATCCCGCCTTATGTTGTTACTCTCAAGCCCAATGCTAAATTGCCACGCATTCCTCAATACAGAATTTCCAATGAAGGTGAAAGAGCGCCTTTGGATGTCATTTATGATTTGGTTCAGAAGGGTGTGATTGAGGAAACGAGAGGAAATGTATGTAATAGTCCTATTCTTCCTGTTCTTAAACGCACTGATCCTTCTAAGCCTCCTGTTTATCGTTTTGTGATTGATCTTCGGGAGGTCAATAAAATTGTTGTGCCACAGTTTCCTGTTGTTCCAGATATCACTGCCCTGTTAACAATGATACCTGCCTCAGCGGCTTGGTTTTCTGTTATTGATCTGAAAAATGCTTTCTTCAGCATTCCCATTGCCAAAGAGAGTAGGGATATTTTTGGTTTCTCTCTAGGAGGCCGAAGTTTCCGGTTCAAGCGCGCATCCCAAGGCTATTGTGAAAGCCCCTCCATTTAAAGTGAAGCTCTGAAATGTCAGCTCGATGTTTTTCCTTTGCCCCCAGGTGCTACTCTTATTCAATATATGGATGATTTGTTGATTGCTGCTGATTCAGAGGATGTCTGCAAGAATGTGACTGTTGCACTGTTACGTCACTTGTCTGATCTTAATCATTAGGTTTCGCCTTCTAAACTACAATATGTCCGTCGAGAGGTTACCTATTTGGGTCATCTCTTATCAAAGGAGGGAAGGCGATTAACCCCAGAACGAATTCAAGCAATTGCGCAAATGTCTGTGCCATCTACACAAAGAGAGGTGCGCGCCTTTCTGGGCATCACTTCTTATTGTAGACAATGGATTCCGAATTTTTCTTTGTTGGCCAAACCTTTGTTAGCACTTACTTTGAAAGACACACCCCAACCCCTTCCTTGGACTGACGAATGTCAGAAGAGTTTTTCTGATTTACGTACTACTCTGTGTTCTGCTCCTGTGTTAGGTACTCCAGATTACAGTAATTCCTTCACGCTCTTTGTCCATGAAAGAGAGGGTTGTGCGTTGTCAGTCTTAACACAACGATTTTGAGACAAACAGCAGCCATGTGCCTATTTTTCAGCTACGTTAGACCCAGTAGCCAAGGCATTGCCTAGTTGTCTTAAAGCTACAGCAGCAGCAGCGATTTCTATTCGTCAGTCTGCTGGAGTGGTGCTAGATAATACTCTCATTGTTATGGTACCACATGCAGTGGATACCTTGCTAAATAGGACGAAAACACAACATCTTACAAGTGCTCGATTGTCTGGATATGAGCTGACGCTCTTGGCTAGTCATGTGCACATCAAACGATGTAATATTTTAAATCCAGCCACACTGTTACCTCTTCCAGAAGAGAAAGATATTCGGAAGCAACATGATTGTTTTCTCCATACTAAGGAGGAGACAAAAGGCAGAATTGATTTGAAAGATACGCCGTTAGTGGATCCAGATGGGATCCTATGGGTGGATGTGTCTTGTTTCAAACTCCCAAATGGTGAGACAACTTCAGCTTATGCTGTTACCACCTTGTATACTATCGTGGAGACAGCACGCATCAGACATAATTCAGCTCAGGCAGCTGAACTGATAGCTTTGACCAGAGCGTGTGTGTTATCTAAAGGAAAGAGAGTGAATGTGTATACCGACAGCCAGTATGCGTTCGGTGTGGCGCATAGCTTCGGTCGTTTGTGGAAGGAAAGAGGATTCCTTACCTCCCACGGTACTAAAATACAGCATGGTCAATTGGTAACTGATCTTCTTGAGTCACTTGTTTTGCCTACCCAGATAGCAATTGTGAAATGTAGTGCGCATAAGAAGATTACTGATGATGTTGGTCGCGGAAATGCTTTTGCGGATGAGGTAGCAAAAAGGACAGCCAGAGATGCTACAAGTCGCATGTATGTTGCGGGCCCTGCGAATTGGGTCAGGGAAAGAGGGATGTGTGAGGACACAATAGAAAGTGTGAGATCGATTCAGGGAGATGCTACAGAGAAAGAGTTGAGAAAGTGGAAAGAGAGTACAGGAATGTTAGACGCAACAGGATGTTGGATAGAATTGTCAGAACACCAGCGTTGGCTGTTACCAGACGCCTACGTACTGCCTGTAGTTACTATGGCGCATGGTCCAGCCCACATCAGTGCAAAAGGAATATGTAAACTTCTGGCTCCAGTGTGGCTGAACGAAGGGATTCCAAAATGTGCAGATAATGTGGTGAAGCATTGTATCATTTGCTTGATGTACAATCCGGGAAAGGGAACCCCAACTCCGGCAGGTCATTGCGCTCCCCCAAAATATCCTTTTGAGGTGTTGCAAATCGACTACATTCACATGGATCAATGTAACAATCTTAAATATGTTCTGGTAGTGGTATGTGCCTTTTCCAGATGGATAGAGGCTTACCCCCTGAAAGACAACACTGCTTTGTCCACTGCCAAGGTTCTTCTAAAAGAGTTCTTCCCTAGGTTTGGTTTGCCGCGCATTGTCTGGAGTGACAATGGAAGTGAATTTGTAGGCCAAATTCTGCAAAAGGTGTGTACCGGTCTTGGTATAAGGCAGAAGTTTCATGCGGCAAATCATCCTCAGTCCGCGGGTTTGGTAGAGTGCTATAACAAATCTCTCAAACTTAAGCTTGCAAAAATACAAGCCAGCACAGGTCTTAATTGGCCCGATGCTTTACCTTTGGCTCTCCTGTCCACTAGAACAGCTGTACATTCTCGTTTGGGACTCAGCCCATACGAGATTGTTTTCGGGCACCCAGCTAATGTATGGGGAGTCCCTCGCCCTAGAAAGTATTCTGATATACAGTATCCAATGCTGATTGACTATTTACATGACCTCACCACTAAATTACGTGTTCTTCACCAACAGGTTCAAAACGCTTTACCAGAAGCCTCCACAGACCCAGGTCATTCTATCCAACCTGGAGACAGGGTCTGTGTGAAAAATTTTCAGAGGACAAAGAATTTGAAACCTCGCTGGAAGGCGCCTCGACAAGTTCTCCTGACAACTCGCACAGCAGTAAAAGTCGAAGGGAAAAAGAACTGGATCCACGGCGTGCACTGCAAGAAAGTGCCCTTGCCCTTGCCTTTTGATCAGTGGGTTTGTGAGGGTATAGTTGATTCTGAAGGATAAAAAGTCCCCCGATTCATACCTTTCAGTAGTGCACAGCTGGATGGAACTCGATCGGATAAAGAAGATGACGACATTCTACAAGAAGCCGTACCTTCCCATCTCCGATTAAACACTACAGAGCCACAGACCCTATTTCAAGACCAAACTGTACCAACAAGGACTAGATACAATTTAAGACCTACATTGGTCAAGGACACCTGAAATTTCCATCTCTTCTGCTACATTTATCATCTGTCCAGGTTGCAGGGTCACGGTAGGAGTCTTGGTTTGTGACCTGTATAGTGGCTAGGCCCCCAGGACTTGCAGTGTCATAGGACGGCTAATAATCACAGCCAAGTGAGTAAGGAAGATTGCCGTGAGCAACAATTTTAGAGGATGGATGTTAAATTAGGAAAGAAGGATAATAAGGAAGAGATGAGAAAGAAATATTGTAAAATATTGTTCAGTCGATGTGGCGTAACATTGTGTGTTTCTATATTTTTGTGTATCTTATTGGCTTGTGTAGGTTGGGTTATTCATGCTATGCAGCAAAAAGTTGTCCCTAATTCTATCTCCTTGCCTCTTCATTCTACTATCTCCCCACATCAATTATATACACTTCCCCAACATGAACTAATCAGGAGAACAGAATATTTTAATAATTCATTTATATAATTGTTGCACCAACACCAATTGGTAGTCAACACAACCGACTGTTGGGTGTGCGGACTTATGCCTCATACCACAGATAAAGGGATGCCATATTTAGTCCTTCCATTTTCTTATGAAGGTTCCGCTTGGGCCTATTTTGTAATATTTTCAAATGCATATCAGAGCCAATTTAGATGTCCAGTTGGTTCCTATGGTAGTAAGCCAGATTTTAGTCATAATTCTCTGATAAAGGGAATGGTGGCTATGACTAAAATTGTGGAGAATAATAAGGTTCCTGTTGATGAGAGACAAACATATACTAATTGGAACATGACTCGTTACATTACTAGCCTTACAGATAAAACTAAACAGGGAAAATCTCCACTAATTTGAACTGTCCTTCATCAAGGTAATTTCTGTTTACAAATGAATGGCCAGACTACTGACACTGGACAAAGAAAAAGCTTTTGTTCCCATGCATTCATCTACACGTCTCAGAATTCACCGCCGTTAGTGCCATCCCAGGGCACATATTTAGTCTGCCACGATAGAGCTTACACGTGGCTACCAACGGATTTTTCAGGAACATGCTATATAGCTTTTCTTCTCCCTCCTACATATACTGCTCCTTCAGGCAGGGGCGGCTCTAGGCTCATGGTGGCCCTGTGCAGGGAGCGTAGGTAGGGGGCCCCGGAAGAGGGGTCCAGGCGGGGCGGAGCTCAGGAAGGTGTTTTAATAAAACATCCAGAAAAGGCGTTAGATGACCAGTACCTGCGGCTGCTCCTACCCTTCCAAATTCGTCTCAGAACGATAACATTTAGGAGGAGGAGGGCATTGTGACACACGATGTGAGGGACTGGCACAGACGGCTGCAGGGCCATGACAGGGGGGCCCCGGATCCACAGCCCCCCCACAGAGAAAGAATATGTGGCTCTTTGACCAGAAACAGTAATATCGATACCATATCGAATATGGTGTCTTACGCATGGCCATGTCCGTTGCAGACACTGCATAGCCGCCTCATGACACAAGCGTTTAACTTTTGCCAAAATTTGCCGCTGCCTTTTGCCTCTGTGCATCACACTCCTCCGTCCATCACGCTCCTCTGTCCATCACGCTCCTCTGTCCATCACGCTCCTCTGTCCATCACGCTCCTCTGTCCATCACGCTCCTCTGTCCCTCACGCTCCTCTGTCCATCACGCTCCTCTGTGCATCACACTCTTCTGTGCATCACACTCTTCTGTGCATCACACTCTTCTGTGCATCACACTCCTCTGTCCATCAGACTCTTCTGTCCATCAGACTCCTCTGTCCATCAGACTCCTCTGTCCATCAGACTCTTCTGTGCATCACGCTCTTCTGTGCATCACGCTCTTCTGTGCATCACGCTCCTCTGTGCATCAGACTCCTCTGTCCATCAGACTCCTCTGTCCATCAGACTCCTCTGTCCATCAGACTCCTCTGTCAATCAGACTCCTGTGTGCATCACACTCTTCTGTGCATCACACTCTTCTGTGCATCACGCTCCTCTGTGCATCACGCTCCTCTGTGCATCACGCTCCTCCGTCCATCACGCTCCTCCTTCCATCACGCTCCTCCGTCCATCACGCTCCTCCGTCCATCACGCTCCTCTGTCCATCACACTCCTCCGTCCATCACGCTCCTCCATCCATCACGCTCCTCCGTCCATCACGCTCCTCTGTCCATCAGACCCATCTGTCCATCAGACTCCTCTGTCCATCAGACTATTGTGTGCATCACACTCTTCTGTGCATCACACTCTTTTGTGCATCACGCTCCTCCGTCCATCAGACTCCTGTATGCATCACACTCTTCTGTGCATCACACTCTTCTGTGCATCACGCTCCTCCGTCCATCAGACTCCTGTGTGCATCACACTCTTCTGTGCATCACGCTCCTCTGTGCATCAACGCTCCTCTGTGCATCACGCTCCTCCGTCCATCACGCTCCTCAGTCCATCACGCTCCTCCGTCCATCACGCTCCTCAGTCCATCACGCTCCTCCGTCCATCACGCTCCTCTGTCCATCACGCTCCTCTGTCCATCACGCTCCTCTGTCCATCACGCTCCTCTGTCCATCACACTCCTCCACGCACCACACTCCTCCGCGCACCACACTCCTCCGCGCACCACACTCCTCCGCACACCACACTCCTCCGCACACCACACTCCTCCGTGAACCACACTCCTCCGCGCACCACACTCCTCCGCGCACCACACTCCTCCACGCACCACACTCCTCCGCGCACCACACTCCTCTGCGCATCACACTCTTCTCTGCATCACACTCTTCTCTGCATCACACTCTTCTCTGCATCACACTCTTCTCTGCATCACACTCCTCCGCGCATCACACTCCGCGCATCACACTCCTCCGCACATCACACTCCTCCGCGCATCACACTCCTCCGCGCATCACACTCCTCCGCCCATCACACTCCGCCGCCCATCACACTCCTCCGTCCATCACACTCCTCCGTCCATCACACTCCTCCGTCCATCACACTACTCCGTGCATCACACTCCTCTGTGCATCACACTCCTCCATCCATCACACTCCTCCGTCCATCACACTCCTCCGTCCATCACACTCTTCCATGCATCACACTCCTCCGTGCATCAGACTCCTCTGTCCATCACACTCCTCTGTCCATCACACTCCTCTGTCCATCACACTCCTCCGTGCATCACACTCCTCTGTGCATCACGCTCCTCCGTCCATCACACTCCTCCGTGCATCACACTCCTGCGTGCATCACACTCCTCCGTCCTTCACACTCCTCCGTCCATCACACTCCTCCGTCCATCACACTCCTCTGTCCATCACACTCCTCTGTCCCTCTCGCTCCTCTGCCTATCACACTCTTCTGCCTATCACACTCCTCTGTCCATCACACTCCTCTGCCCATCACAGTGCTCGTTCCATCACACTCCTCTGCGCTTAATAACAGACTCTGCTCCAACCCTAAGAGACCAACATTTCACGTTGGATCATTCAGTAAAATATCATTACACTGTCTTACATTTTTTAGATGAATGTTTTTATTCTTGTAAGACTGGTTTATTTAGACCAGAAATTAATATTAAATACAAGAAACAACACATACACAAGCTGTCCTGAAATGTGCTGATTTTTAGGCTACAGTGGTGGAAGCGGATGTAAAACATTGTTAGAATCATTTAGTTTTGACCTACAGGAAGTTTTTGCTCGGATATTTTAGGGGTTTCCAATGGACTGGCGCATAAAACAATTGCATTTCCTGAATGATGCATCCTGATTTGTAAGCGGCGTCCCGATAACCGCAGATATACTGATGTGACGTGCGCAGAGTCAAGAGTGTCGTCAAAGGAAGCGCCGCACTTGATTGACAGGACAGCTAGCTTCTCATTGTGCAGATTACCTCGCGCAATGTAGAAAGGTGAACATGTGGAGGCTGATGCATGCACTTATGCCTTTCTCTCTCCAAATCTATTCTAGAGAATCCGATTCCGCGTGGCGGCCCCTGGGGTTTGGCGGCCCTGTGCAGGTGCACAGCTTGCACATGCCTAAGGCCGCCCCTGCTTCAGGCCATCATAGAAACAGTTATGGCAGAGGGATTATTGATTCTAAAGACACGGCAGGACAAGAGGGAAGTGATTTCCTCAAAGGATTTCTTCCTTTTTGGGGCCCAATGGCCAACAGCAGAAACATGAGACAGCTGGTTCGTTTTGTTGAGACTACCATAGATGTCACTGTGGGAGCCTTGAGTAATCTCACAGCTGAACTTCAGGCGGATCGTCTCATGACTTTGCAGAACCAGATTGCACTTGATGTTATTCTTGCAGATCGTGGTGGAGTCTGTAAATTGATCGGATCTAGCTGTTGTATTTATATACCTGACGACGCCCCTACGGTATACCAAGCCATCTCCAAATTACACATGATCTCCGAATCGATTCATCAAGACGAAGGAGATTGGTCTTTATTAGGATGGTTTTGGGGATTACTATCTAAATGGGGATGGAAGGTACTAACCTTCCTTGGAGTGGTTTTGGCCATCATTTTTTCCTGCTGTCTCTGTATGCAGTGTGGCCCCGCCATCTGCGGTCTTTGTGCCACTCTGTGTGTCCCAAGACCTGAGTCACAGAAAACAGAGAACATTAAAATGATGTTGCAGAAACAGTTTGACGACCTCATGGCTATTGACATTGATTCAGATTAACGTGAATCTTTGTGTTTTGCCTGAGTTATGGCAAAAGGAGGGTCTGAGGAAATTCGATTTTCGATCTTGCTTGTATTCAGCCACCATTTTGTGTTCCACCGCCATTTTGTGTTGCCCTCACTCAGGCAGCACAATGAACGAAGTTTTTCTGCTGATCTTACTGCAATATGTCAAATAACCGTCTGCCTCTGTTTACGAGACTGATGTCAGGGACTGGCTGAGTCCACTAATCCTCGTCTGGTTTGACTAAACCCTGTCTCAACTGTCTGTCGGTTCACACCATTCTTTCCTGACTTTATCTTATCTTCTGGCCTTCCCTATTCTCTACTTGTATTCTCTCATTTCACAACTGTCCTCCAAAGCATACAAATATGTCCTGCCACCTGCAAGTTGAGTTGTAGACACTACCACTGATTAACTTGTGGGGAGGGGTGACAAAAACAGTTGGAAGGGAGGTTTATTTGGGTTACTTGATATCTTGTTTTCAAACTTTTTTCATTGGTTATATCTTGTTTTCAAACTCTTCTCATTGGATAACCATGTATGCATTGGGAGTGTTCTTGGTGAATCTATGCGCTATAAAAGATTGTGCGCCACAGAGTAAAGTGGCAGTCTCCTAAGAACATACTGAGTGTACTTCTGGGACAACTGTACTTAGCTGCAGCTAATAAACCTGATCTTCTACGCTCAACAGGATGCCCTGTGTCTCTGTTCAACAAAGCAGGTGAACTCAGGAGATTAAGGCGTGCCCTGCGCCGCCAGGCCCATAAGGCCCGGTTCTTCAACTCCAACAAGTGGTCTATCGAAATGCCTTCTCTGACAGGCTGAGTCCTGCCCTTAAGTGCCTCAGCAGCCTGGTCCCTCCCCTCCAAATCCTCAAAGGACAGCCCCTCTGTGCCTTGATCCAGAGATCTGGCTATCCTGCCTTGTTTCTGTGGGGTTGAGCCTTCCCAGGCCAGGTGCACTGTGAAAAGCTATTCTCTCCCCACACTTTACTCTCTCAGGAGCAGACCTAATTACTGACTAATGTATCCATTTTATGGGTAGGCTTTTCATCCACCAGTGGGACAGCAGATTAATTAACTGAGCCGAACATGGTGATTCAAGGACCTGAATTTCATGCGGAGCTGGGTCATCGAGAAATAATACATTTTGAACTGCTACATGGAGTGCAGCTATGTTGAACTGAATGCATTTCGGTTTCCGATTTATTATAATATTGGTATGTCAACAGGGTCTTTAGACTTAACTGTAGCTTTGTGCAGATTAGCCCATAGTGCATATACAGTAAGCACTCTACATACTTCAGTGAAACACCACTGAGATGTACATACTTGCACTATTAATGCCCACTCATATTATAAGGCTTGTACAGGTCAGCATCAATCCATGAAGGGTCCTTTCTGCGATAAGCTACTTGTGTGCAGACAGCAGGATGAATTATACTGTAGTTTCACATGCTCAGGCCGCACAAGTGTGCACATGCGTTCACATGCAACAAGCCCAGCGCTGCTTATCCTAGGTGCGCATCGTCGCCCTTATATTAAAAATGGACACTGACTGTAAGCACTCCCATTCCGTTATAACAGAACTTACACCGGGTTAGAGTCAGTGTTGTATCCGCATGCGATCGCCCTCCTTGTGTACATTGCTTTACCTGTTATGACTTGTAATGTAGAATGTTCTTGTGTTGGCATTCTTACATCTTGCATACAGCGTTCGAGTTCTAGAATTTGGTGGAGATTAGGCAGTTAGCTGTTTGTGCTGAACTGCATGAATGCTAGCTGGTAGGATCACCTTCTTTGCTTAAATCCTACAATAAATACAAACCTGTATTCATAACTCTAGAATGGAGAGTCATTCTTAGGTAGTGGTCAGACACTACACTCAGGTAGTTGGACACTCACAGAAGAAGTCTGTAAACCTAGGTAGTCCTAAAGGGAAAATTCCAGGGGGGTTATAAAAGTAGAATAGATTTCACGCAGCAGTAGTTTTTGTCATACTCTGATTCTTGTCATGGCCACGTTTTTTTAGGTCTTGCTTAGGCTGCGCTTGCGCTGTCTCTTCGAGACATGTTGTATTCAGAATATGGGCTTTATGCTCCGATCAGCGCTTCTAGTTGGTTGGTTGGTCTGCCTTTTGAAAATTCCTTTACTGTGGTTGGTCAATAGTGTCCATCTGTCCCATATTGGGTGCTTGGTTTCCTCCCACAGGGACATCACAGATTGTTTCTTTTGGTTGGCCATCTCTGGCCATATGTTGCCTCCTCACTTGCAGACGTACCCCCTCCCTCCCAGTATTGCTGCCATCCTTCCTGGTTTTCGCTGCACTGCTTATTGTTTTCTACTTATTGACTTTTATGGCAATGGCGCACCTAACGCTTTAGCTTTCAACATCTAAAGCTACAAAAGTCAATTAATAAAAAAACAAAGACGGGCAGACACCGCATTTCTTTTCCATTAGTTAGCTTTTCTAGCAATCGCTGCACACTGCACTTTAGTTTTGCACATATTAAGCTAAAGATCGGCGTGCCGCGATTGCTACAATAGTAAATCGAAAAAAATATGGCGGCTACAAACTTTCCTTTATATTTATTGACTTTTGTAGCAATGACGCCGCGCTTTAGCTTTAAACTTCTAAGTCATGGGTACTCACAAACTTTCTCTCGGGGGCCAAATTTACAGTGTGGTTTGTGGCCGAGGGCCGCACCGGTGGGGGCGGGGTCAGAGGGGGAGGGGAGGGGCTAAAGCAAAAAAAAATTGTGACCATGAAGTTGAACACAGGTCCCTGCAACAGACTCCTTCTTCCACTGAGCCACCAGACCCAGCATACACAGATCTCTCTCTCTCTCTCTCTCTCTCTCTCTCTCCCTCTCCCCCTCCCTCCCCCTCCCTCCCCCCCTTCCTTCCCCTCTCCCTCCCTCTCTCCCTCTCTCCCCCTCCCTCCCTCTCCCTCTCTCCCCCTCCCCCTCCCTCCCTCTCTCTCTCTCCCTGTCTCTCTCCCCCTGTCTCTCTCCCCCTCCCTCCCTCTCCCTCTCTCCCCCTCCCTCTCCCTCCCTCCCTCTCTCTCTCTCCCTGTCTCTCTCCCCCTGTCTCTCTCCCCCTGTCTCTCTCCCCCTGTCTCTCTCCCCGTTGCCCTCCCTCCGTCGCCCTCCCTCCATCACCCTCCCTCCGTCTCCCTCCTCTCCTTCTGTCTCCCTCCTCCCTGTCTCCCTCCTCCCCCTCTGTCGCCCTCCCTCTGTCGCCCTCCTCCCTATGTCTCCCTCTATGTCTCCCTCTCTGTCTCCCCTCTGTCTCCCTCCCTCTGTCTCCCTCCCCCTCTGTCTCCCTCGCTCCCTCCGTCTCCCTGTCTCCCTCCGTCCCTCTGTCTCCCTCCCTCCCTCCCTCTGTCTCCCTCCATCTCCCTCCCTCTCTCTGTCTCCCTCCATCTCCCTCCCTGCCTGTCTCCCTCCACCTCCCTCCATCCCTGTCTCCCTCCGTCTCCCTCCCTCCATCTCCCTCCCTCCCTTCCTCTCCCTCCTTCCCTCTCCCTCCGTCTCCCTCCCTCCCTCCGTCTCCCTCCCTCCATCTCCCTCCCTCCGTCTCCCTCCCTCCGTCTCCCTCCCTGTCTCTCTCTCTCCCTACCTCTCTCTCCCTCTGTCTCCCTCCCTCTCCCTCTGTCTCTCATCCTCCCTCTCCCTCCGTCTCTCTCCCTCCCTCTCCCTCTGTCTCCCTCCCTCTGTATCCCTCTGTCTCTCTCCCTCTGTCCCCCTCCGTCTCCCTCCCTCTGTCTCTCTCCCTCTGTCTCCCTCCCTCTGTCGCCCTCCCTCTGTCGCCCTCC
Source organism: Triturus cristatus (assembly GCF_964204655.1). Taxonomy (NCBI): domain Eukaryota; kingdom Metazoa; phylum Chordata; class Amphibia; order Caudata; family Salamandridae; genus Triturus; species Triturus cristatus. The sequence goes on from NW_028187373.1 coordinate 2,381,055, forward strand.
CTCTGTCGCCCTCCCTCTGTTGCCCTCCCTCTGTCGCCCTCCCTCCGTCTCCCTCCCTCCGTCTCCCTCCCTCTCCCTCTGTCTCTCTCCTTCTGTCTCTCTCCCTCTCTCTCTCCCTCTGTCTCTCTCCTTCTGTCTCTCTCCCTCTCCCTCTGTCCCCCTCCCTCTCTCTGTCACCCTCCCTCTCTGTCTCTCTCCCTCCGTCTCCCTCTGTCTCCCTCTGTCTCCCTCCCTCCGTCTCTCTCCGTCTCCCTCCCTCCCTCTGTCTCCCTCCCTCCCTCTGTCTCCCTCCCTCCCTCCGTCTCACTCCCTCCCTCTGTCTCCCTCCCTCTCCCTCCCTCCCTCTGTCTCCCTCCGTCTCTCTCCCTCTGCCTCTCTCCCTCTGTCTCTCTCCCTCTGTCTCCCTCCCTCTGTCTCCCTCTCCCTCCCTCTGTCTCCCTCCCTCTGTCACCCTCCGTCTCCCTCCCTGTCTCCCTCCCTCTCACTCTGTCTCTCTCCCTCTGTCTCCCTCCGTCTCTCTCCCTCTGTCTCCCTCCGCCTCCCTCTCCCTCCCTCCGTCTCCCTCCCTCCATCTCCCTTCCTCCCTCTCTCTGTCTCCTTCCCTCTATCTCTCCCTGTCTCTCTCCCTCCGTCTATCTCCCTCTGTCTCCCTCCCTCTCCATCTGTCTCCCTCTCCCTCCCTCCCTCTGTCACCCTCCGTCTCCCTCCCTCTGTCTCCCTCCCTCCGTCTCCCTCTCTGCCTCCCTCTCTGCCTCCCTTGGTCTCCCTTTCTCTCCCTCCGTCTCTCTCCCTCTGTCTCCCTCCGCCTCCTTCTCCCTCCCTCCGTCTCCCTCCCTCCATCTCCCTTCCTCCCTCTCTCTGTCTCCTTCCCTCTATCTCTCCCTGTCTCTCTCCCTCCGTCTATCTCCCTCTGTCTCCCTCCCTCTCCCTCTGTCTCCCTCTCCCTCCCTCCCTCTGTCACCCTCCGTCTCCCTCCCTCTGTCTCCCTCCCTCCGTCTCCCTCTCTGCCTCCCTCTCTGCCTCCCTCTCTGCCTCCCTTGGTCTCCCTTCCTCTCCCTCCGTCTCCCTCCCTCTGTCTCCCCCAGACTGCGCCTCTCTGTCACCCTCTGTCAACCTCCATCTCCCTCCCTCTCCCTCTGTCTCCCTCTCCCTCCCTCTGTCACCCTCTGTCATCTCACCCCGTGTGTGTGTCAGCCCTCAGCCCGGACTGAGACAGCTTCCCAGAGCGCACACAGCCGCACTGAGACAGCTTCCCAGCACTCACACACAGCCCGCACCCGAGTACTTCACAGGTCTTTAAAAGACCATTTACATGTTAATAAAGCTTTGTTGTATTTCACCTCTTAGGCCCCTTTATCTCCACTTTGACAATCACTGGAATCCCCCGGCCCCCACAGAGCAGAGTCTCAGAGTCCGGGCTGCTAACACTATTTTTTTGTTGTTTTTAAAACACATGTAGGATATCTGCAAGGTCCGCGGGCCGCCAAGAAAGGCTTGCCGGGCCGCTGGCGGCCCGTGGGCCGTACTATGAGTAACCCTGCTCTAAGTCTAAAGCGAGGCATGCCACCATTGCAACAAAAGTCAATAAATAACAAAATAAAGCCATGCGGACTCCACACTTCTTTCCCATTGGCAAAGCCAATAGCTTACCATTTAACTAATGCGAGACCTATTGCATTGCAAATGCTTGTTTGTATTTCTCTAAGGTTGGGTTTCGCTGTACTAATGAATACTGTTTTTGCCATCGCATATCTTTCACACTAGATAGGCCTGCTTCCACCCTTAGAGCGGCAGGTACGAGCAGAGTAACCTTGACGCTGAGATAGCATGTACCTGGTCCTGGGATTGCAACTCATCTTTGCGTGTCTTCTTTGTTCACCAGCTACCAACTGCAAAATTCCAGTCTGGGCATGTCTTTAGTGAGTCTGAAAATGTACAATATACGTTGTCCTGGAGGTAGAAGTCAGTCCCTCTGCAGCAATCCAAGGAGGCTGGTCAGGCCGGACTCCAATCGAGTGTATTACTAATAAAATACTTTTATTTGTATGCTCTGACTTACTTCATTTGTTAGGAAGGTTGAGAGGTTGTCACGAGTGACCCGGATGGCCCTAATCGGGTCACGTCCTTCAATTGGCGGACGAACAGGGACTCCATCGGGTGGCCCATCCTGGGTGAGGAGGTCGGGCCAAGTCGGGTCGGACGGGCGGACCAGGGATCCCTACACAAGAGAGTCCTGTATCCGCAGCTGCCCCGTCTGTCTGACCGGATGGTCCCTCGTCCAGTGGTCATCCCGACTGGGGTCCTGAACGGTGAAACCCTTAGATCTGACCATTTGGTCCAAAGAGTCGGCAGTAGAGAATACCTTCATTTGAGCTGTGTGCGCCAGGTGAGTTTGCTTTGGTTCCTTGTGGATATGGCGCCATTTTGATTTGTATTTGGCATGGTCTGAGAACCATCTTTGGACAAGCGCTTGCATTTGTTTGAGTTTTTTGAACATGGTACCATGATGAGGTCGGCGGACCAATTTTGGTAAAGATATTTGCAAATATCTGCTCGGCATAAATAGTGAACTTGTTTTCTTAGAAAATGTTGTGTCTTACTAAGGTGTTTTGTTTGGGCCGTCGTTGTTCTGCTGATGCTCAATAGGAAGAAAGTCAGCCAGCGTCTCCAGAAGGCACTCCAAATGTTGACATGTATGTAAAACATGGCCTTGGCCCTATTATGTTTAGTACGTTATGGCACAAATGTATGAGGGACAACGCTGAGTTGCAGTGGCCGTTGACGGGCACTTTTGATGAACAGAAAATGTATTTTCTACAGTATAAATTGTTTGCGAAAAGTAGGCAGTCGATGTTTGATTCCCTCAGAACATGGCAAAAGGAAGCTAAACAGAGCCGAATGAAGGGAGAGAAAGAGGCCCTGAAGGGAAGAATGCAGACAGTGACTGAGAAGTTGGCCTGATATATGCTGTCCACTAGTTATAGTGGGCACCCTGTATCAGTCCAAACAACCCCTTATTGGTTATAGGTTAAAGACAACCTTTATTGAAAGTTATCCTAGTGGTAGCTATGGAGAGCAGCCTTCAGGCTAAGTCTTGAAGGAATGTAAAGCAGCTTGTTTGACCAGTCTATAATCTCTTGAGTGCCTAAATGAAAGATATCCACACCAGGAATATATATATATATATATCCTGATTACCGCATTCGCCAGCCTCGGTAATCCTCCGGACACTCACAAAATGCAGGTACACGAACCAATTAAAGTGCAAAGTCAATTTAATCCTCCTCAGAGCCTTGCTCACATGACAGCGTCATTTACAAAGTGCCTGTTATTTAAAGTGCCAGTGCAGATTAACAATTGCATCACATGGGGGAGACATTGTAGCCACTGAAGAAATACTACCACAGTAGACATATTTGGACCATACAAATACGTAAAAGGCCCCACATAGTATAATACACACTGTTAAATCATATTCAATATATACAATACTGGAATCCAATAGTGGCGTAAATGCCAATTCACTCATCATGGAGTAAGTATAAAATAACAATATGTACAGTAACTAATTTCCTTTTTTTTTTTTAAACAATTTTTTTAATTTGTTTTCCAAATATTTACATTACATCACATCAGCCCCCCACCCCCCCTCTCCCTCCCCCGGAGAACAGGTATCTGACATGTTTATTAACAGAAAACTTATTTATACATAGAAGACATGAAAAACGTATCATATTTACAGTATATGACACATAAATATTAAATTTCCACAATCAAACTTCTTGTGTCCAAGCAATCAAAGGCGCCCACATCTTCATACCCCTGTTCCTCTTATCCCTCCCTTTGCTCTTATAAATGGCAACCTCTAGACTGCAAGTCGCCAATAGCCGAGCTCTCCATTCAGAAAATGAAGGGGGTATTGGATCTATCCATGCTGAGGCGACGCACATCCTGAAGATGGCCATACCAACAAAGATCAGCCCCTGTATTTCACTAGATCGAGTGTTATTGGAAATGCCCAACAGCACTTCTACATTCGCAATATTAACCTTACTGTGTAGAATACTCGAGAGAAAGTCGGAGATTTCAGATAGGACTTTGGCTAAAATGGGGCACGAGGCAAACATATGCGTTATATCTGCTGCTGGAAGAGCACACCGCGGACACGAAGTTCCATTCCCCGTCCCCCATTTTGCCATTTTTTCAGGAGTGTAATAAAGTGAAAAAAACGTTTTAAAGAATTGTGCCTGAAGTTTCATAGACATTAGATGAGTGAGTGACATTTCATAGGCGTCACAGGAGATTTGAGAGGTTACTCTCAACCTGGTCTGCCATGCCACCAAATGTTTATCCATATCGTCGGGTAATAAAGCGTTTAGCCCTGCAAATATCTCCCCAATTCTCGGAGTTTTAACTAATCTCAATTTGTCTATAATATCGCAAGGCTGAACTTTAATGCGGCCGCCCATTTTCCTTGATAAGAAGTCCCTCACCTGAAGAAATTTAAAGAAATCCCGATTCGTCAAGTGAAACTCTATTTTTAGTTCATCAAATGATTTTATTCCGCTACTAGAAAAAAAACACCCAAGTCGTTTAACCCCTAATTCAACCCATCTCTGTATATATATATCATGGAATATTTCTGGGAGATCCGCATTCTGTAATACGGGGGTGTAGTATGAATATCGTCCTAAACCAACTAATTTTTTTGTGCTGCTCCATACTTTAAAAATGCTAGAGATAGTCTTAAATTTTACTTTTTTGAAATAATCATCATTCATATGGCGCCACAGGCATCCAATGCTGCCGTCACCCAGAATAAGTTCTTGCGGGCTGGGTGTATTGTGACCCATTGAATTCTCCATTAAGAGACTATTGCTATACTTTAGTACTGTAGCCCAGTAATATAATTTAAAATTCGGTAATGACCATCCCCCGCGTTCTCTAGAGTGATCCATCTAAGTGCTCTACGTGATTTATTGTATCCCCAAACAAAATGTGAAAACATAGTGTCAATGTTTTTAAAAATTAATGGGGAAAATTCAAGGCAAATAGTTCGAAAAAAAAAAAAAATTTAGGAAAGAATAGCATTTTAACCACATTGGTTCTTCCGCCGATAGTTAGATGTAAATTGTGCAGCCGAAATCGTTCTTTCTTGGTCTGGATTAATAGGGGCTGAATATTATCATCAACAATGTTTTCGATTTTAGCACTAATGCTTACCCCTAAATATATTGCTTTATCAACAATCCTCATATCGTTCATGTTAATTTACAACTATCTGGGTTTTACTAGAGTTCAATTTGTAGCCGGAAATTCTACCAAAATCCCGTGCTTCTTTCTCTATATGTTTCATCGCTTCAATGGGATCACCTGTAACAATAGCAATGTCATCTGCATAACCCAGACATTTTGTTTCTAGATCTCGTATTTTAATAGGAGGGATTAAGGTATTAGTTTTTAGTCTTTGTATAAATACATCAATATAGATGGCAAACAGAAGGGGCGAGCAAGGACATCCCTGTCTTGTACCCCTATTGATGGTGAAGCTGTCAGACAAGATCCCATTGATCAAAACACGGGCGGTGGGGTTTATGTAGAGTTGTTTTATTGCCTGTATATATTTTTCTCTGATCCCACAATTTGCCATGGCTGCCCACAGGTATTTCCAGGAGACCCTGTCAAAAGCTTTTTCTGCGTCCAACAGTATAAGCGACATAGGGTCTCCTGTCACTCCTGTGTAATCAAAAAGGGAGATAACTCTTTGTATGTGATTAGTTGTAGATCTCCCGGGAATGAAACCGTGTTGTTGTTCCGAAACAATTTTATGGATAATTGGTGCCAGTCGAGCTGCTAGGATTTTAGAATAGATTTTTGAGTCCCCATTGATCAAAGTGATCGGGCGATAAGAGCCCGTTTCTTTGACATCTTTGTTTTTCTTCGGGAACACAATTATTTTAGCGGATGACCAAGACTTTGGTGGATTCCCTCCCTGGAAGATATGTTGAAAAAGTAATGTTAAGATAATCCTTAATTGTGGAGCAAATGTAGTATAGAATTCAGTAGGAATTCCATCCATACCCGATGCTTTTCCCTTGGTTAAGCCCTTTATTGCCATTAATATTTCCTCCCAAGAAATTGGACTATCTAAAAATTCCCGGTCATCTGATCTCAAGCATTCGGGGGTTGACAGATCCAGATATGTTTTAGGGTCACCGCTATCATTGTCATCTTCGTGGTATAGTTTCCTATAAAACTTCTGTAAAGCCATTCTTATTTCAGCGGGTTCAGATCTTAGACCCAGATCTGGATCTCTAATTTCTTTAATTAATGCAGATGAGATTTCTTCTCGAGTTCTAACAGCTAGTTGGTGCCCCACTGTTTCACTAAACTCGTATATTTTTTCAATATTGGCGCTAGCGACAGCTTTTCAAACTAGTATTTCGGAGATATAATTTTTAGCTACTGTCACTTTGCCCATCTCATTATCTGTCGCCCTGCCTTCCTGTATTGCTTTAGTTAGCTCCTCTTCAGCTCTTCGTAAATCTTGTTCTAACAATGCCATATTTTGTTTTTCAATTTTGTTATATTTAAAAGAGAATTTCATAGTTTCGCCCCTGACACAAGCCTTCAATGTATCCCATACTATGTCAATTGTAGTAGATCCAATATTATCTTCTAAAAAGACCGGGATCCATGTGCTCATTTGTTGGCAATATGCATCATTATAGAGTAACGCCCTTTCAAATGTCCATATATTGATATTAGATCTCTTTGGAATATTCGTAAGGCTAAGCATTAAAGGATTGTGATCTGAAAGAACTCTGGGTAATCTATCAATTTGATAAGCTGATCTCATAGAGTTGGACATAAGCATATAATCAAGTCTTGCCTGTTTTGAATGAGGGTATGAAAAAAAAGTATAGCCAGGGTCTGTAGGGTATTTTGTTGACCACCCATCAATTAAGCCATGAAGCATGCACATTTCTTTTAAAGCATTAAAAACTTTACGTTTCCTACCCTGAAAGATAAACCTTTGATCTGTAAGCCATCCGTTAGGTAAATGGATATTTAAATCTCCACAAATAATCATAGGTAGAGGCCAATGGGTTAATTCATTAGAAATCTGAATCAACACCTCCGGATCGTCACTAGTGTTACCATATACTATACATATAGTTAGTTTTCCTTCCCCGTTGTTAAAATGACATTCAACTATTGCAAATCGTCCAAGTGTGTCTGCTATAGCTCGCGGAAATTGTACCCCCCCCCGCCCTTTGATAAAACAGCGACCCCCTTGGTACGTGTCCCCTGTGTTGTGGCGGCGATAATTCGATATCCTAATGTTTTGAGTAAGTATTGCTGAGCCCCCTCGATATGTGTCTCTTGAAGGCAAACAATGGCTGCCCCGGTAGCTTTAAGACCCTCCGAAACTTTCTGTCTTTTCTTTGTATCGTTAAGGCCGCAAATATTTATTGATAATATATTAAGTCTAGCCATCACAATTTTTCATTCTCCCGACACAATCAGATTTACTAAGTTTTTCTTTTTTAATGGTCTCTATATGTTGACTAAATTCTTTATGGTAGTATTGAGTCCTGTTCTCCTCCCCCTTGCGTGAGTTCCCACTCCCCCCTCTCTCTTCCACCTTCTCCCCCCTCCCCCCAAACCAACAAGTGAGGCATCCTAGGTGCCAAAGTACCCAGGTGTGGGCGTCCAAGTGTTCCACCCGTTTCAGCCCCCTAGTGGCCTACCCCTGTATCCCTAGAAATGCGAGTTAAAAGAGGTATGATTAATCATCTCTATCAATATGCTAGATATGCTCTATTGCAATATAAATTCATAGATTGTTGCATATAGCAGTTCCCCCTTCATTTTTTTTTTTCCCTTCATATTGTCTCCCCTGTGTTAAGCATTCAAAATTGTAGTTCTTTATTACACAAAGTTCATTTCCTATCTGTATTTTTAGCTGGGTTTCCAGAATTTCTTGGCCCAGACTCAGATATTTCATTTAAATATTCTTGTGCTTGAATCTCACTTGTAAAGCTTCTCGTAGTGCCATTATATATTATATTCAGTCACGCCGGATTTTGAAGATAGACAGTCGCGCCAATTTTTTCAAAGGGTGTAAATAATTGTCGCATCTTCCACCTTCTTTCTATGGTAGAATGTGCGAAATCTGGTCGAACAAAGAACTTAAACCTTTTGTGTTCTCTTTGAGATGTTGGTCTGGCTAAATTGTATATGGATTCACGGAGGAGGAAGTTCCCAAAGTTAATTAACATAGCTCTAGGGTATTGCTGTGGTTTCTGCGAATATTTAGGTAACATCAAGGGGAATCGATGAGCCCTCTGTATTTCCTTATCCATATCCCAACCTTCAAGTTCCGGAAAGGTAGATTTAAGGAGATTGATCATGAAACCTCTTGCGTCGTTTCCTTCTGATCCTTCGGGAATTCCAAGAAACCGCAAATTGTTTCTTCTTGATCTATTTTCATGATCCTCGATTTTAAGCATGAGGTCTTTTATGATCCCGTCGTGTTTCTTTTCCCTTTTGCGCAGATCGATAACATCGATTTCCAAGTTTTCTGTGCGCGCTTCTACAGAGGCCATTCTATCTGAAATCTCGGTGCATGTATTTCCAACTTTCTTGATTGCACCTTGTAACTTTGCAATAGCAGCATGATTTCTTTGACTATCTTTTTTAACATCCTTATGAAAATTATTAATTGAGCTCAGAATTTCACTAAGCGATGGTTCTGCAGTTGGACCAGAGTTTTTCAGGTTGAGATTTCCCCCTTTTATCTCTTCCAGGCCTGGGGGTTGCTGTTCCATTTCGTCCATACTCTTTGGAAAAGGATTTTTCCGTATAGAGCCTATTTTTCCTTTGACACTGTCAGTATTGATGCCAGGGTCAGTAGTTTCATCGTATACAGCTTTGTTATGTTTTTGATGTTTTGATCTTTTTTTTCCCAATCTTTTTCTGGGAGTTGCGCCTGTATCAATTTTACCAGATTTTCGAGAATCAAAGGAGCCTAAATCATCGTCAATTTTTCCGGAGCTCAGTTCGTTTGTATCTGTAATAACACTAGATTCGCTTGATGTAGATAACCCAGTTTCATATATATCAGAGTCCAAGTCTTCCTCAGTAGTTACTTTATTTGTTAATTGCTGTTGAACAGTAACTAATTTCCATTGACTAATGATGCTGCCATCTATATGGAAATGAACACAGCATGAAATCAATAACTAGTGGTGATAGTAGTCCTCCCCCTATCTGATGAAATAAAAAGAGTTGCCGTGCAATTTAAAGTGTAATAGTGCTTGTACTGGTGGTTGAGAGAACAACAGTATCAGAAATGTGCATCATCAAGAAAATCATGTATTCCGGTGCATCACTTAAATATCTATTTTGCTAAAAACAATAACATTTCATTCATGTTCGTAAATACAATATTGTCTATAGAGTCAGAGTTAAATCGGGAGTCACTAATCATCATAAAGAAGGCAAATTCGGAAAGCTCCTAGGCTGCTGGTGTCGGATTCATCACAATATACATCAAGATCTGATCCAGGGTATAAGGGCGGATGCCAATGTGCAAAAGTGCAAACTTCCTACATACAGTACAATTTATCTGTAATAAATAGTAAACTACATAACAAATAAATAACCATAAAAGAGAGGAATAAATAGATTAAGACCAATGTCTAAAAATATAAATTGCTGTATACACATCTGACCCTGTTACCTAGTTACAAAACAATAGATAAAATCATGTATAGGATATAATTATGGGTCTCATATGACTGTTCTTCACATAATGTAACTGTTACAGTATTTTGGACATATAATTAGCCTAAACACGTGTATAAGTCTTCTGTTATGTTAAGGCCTGATGGAGACTTTGTATCAAGTTGCAAAATGTAACGTGTTTCCAGTCTACGTAAGCTAGATTCTCTGTCCCCACCCCTCCTGCTGGGCACAATGGTATCAATAACAAAATATCTGAGACCCCTGATGTCACTTTTGTGGGTTTCTCTGAAGTGCCTGGCAAAAGGGTAGGTATTGTCTTGATTGGAAATTGCACGTAAATGCTGCAGTATACGCTTGTGTGCAGCTAATTTCGTACTGCCTACATAACTGAGATTGCAAGGGCAGGTGAGGACATAGACAGCATATTCGGTTTTACACGTCAACAATTTAGTGATTTTATGCTGTCTACTGCTAAAAGGATCAGTATATGTTTTGGTGTTGATCCCATGGGCACAGGCTTTGCAGGTCTTACATTTGTAGAAGCCACTATTAAGTTGCAACCACAAAGTTTTTTCAAGTATCTCTGGATTCGTATTGACCAAGGCATCCCTCATAGTGGGGGCCCTACTGTAAGTTATCAAGGCCCGCTGGGGGAGCATTGGACCAATGATGGGGTCGCTGCGTACAATAGGCCAATTCCTATTGATAATTTTGCGTAAATCAGCCTGTTGTCGACTATAGCCCATGATAATCCTAAAGGTGTTGGGGGGATTTTTTACATTTTTAACTGCGTTATCCCGTGTTGCTGCTGTCCTAGATATATTAGTGGTAGGCTGTAGTAGTTGTTCTCGATTGAGATTATTAGTTCTTGTAATGGCACTATCGATAATGTTAGTAGAGTAACCTCTTTCTCTGAACCTTTGTTTACTCGAGGTCTGTGCCATTTTTAAGTCAATATCATTGCTACACACTCTTCTTAAACGCAGCATTTCACCATAGGGTATACTTCTAATGAGGTGGGAAGGATGAGCGCTGGTTGCATGCAGTGTAGAGTTACCTGCAGTCGGTTTGCGATACAGTCTAGTCTCAATGTTTCCTGCATGTATATAGACTTCTGTATCTAAAAAAGTGACATTAGTTTGGCTACATGATGCTGTAAAATGAAGGTTAAGATTATTTACATTTAAAACATCAATAAAATTAGTTGCCTCTTCCAATGTGCAATTCCATATCACAAATAAGTCGTCAATAAAACGCAACCAGAGAACTATATTCTCTTTCAGGTACTTAGCATGCTCATTCTTAAGTACCCTCTCTTCCCAAAAACCCATATGGAGACAGGCGTAGCTAGGAGAAAAACTAGCCCCCATAGCTACGCCTCTCAACTGGCGATACAGTAGATTATTATACATAAAATTGTTGTTGAGAAGACAATATTCCAACATCTCAATTAGCATCTCGTTGTGGTCTTTGAACTGTACTGGTTTAAGTGAAAGATAATACTTCGTGGCCTGAATGCCGTCACTATGCCTAATACTAGTGTACAATGACGTCACATCCAGTGCCAACATCCAGTAGCCAGTTTCCCATTTGGTTTTGGTAATTTTACGCAAAAAATCCTCTGTATCCTGTACATAAGAGTCTAGAGATTTGACAAAGTCCTGTAAAAAGAAGTCAATGTACTGTGATGTTTTCTCGTACATCCCATTACGGGCAGAAATAATTGGTCTGCCTGGAGGCCTGTTGTAATCCTTATGGACCTTAGGGATAAAATATAAGGTGGGAATGACCGGGTTACCCATCTTCAAAAAACCATATTCGGCCTCAGAGATTAATTTTTGTCTCTTCCAACCAGCCAATTTGCAATAGAATTCATTGTTAGATGTTTGAATAGCTGCTGTAGTAGTGCGGGCATAGCAGTCTCTATCATTTAATTGAGAATACGCTTCTTGATCATATTGTTCTTTTGTCAATAGGACAATGTTACCTCCCTTGTCACTTTGGCGAATAATGATATTTTTATTCTGCTTGAGTTTCGACATAAGCTGTTCGTATTGCTGATTTGTCGGTGGTACCAACGTTGTTTCCTCTGAGTCTCCTTGTGTAGAGTTTTCACCTCAGCTGTCACGTTCTCATTGAAGATATCGAGGGCATCACGGGGCATAATAGTATTGTACGTAGAATTAGGTCTGAAAGGAGTTGTAGGCACTAATGGATTGACACCATCTTGACAATTGGGGTTAATTTGATTACCTGTTCCGTCAGTATCCCACAGCTCCTGCATAGCGTCCAGAAGAGATGTTGTATATATATATATATATATATATATATATATATATATATATATAAAATATATGTATTTATTACTAAACACACCCTCCTAGTCTCTTTATGAGACTAGAGGTCAAAACACATAAGTTACACTTCAATAATCACAGTAAAATAACACACATACACGTCAGGCCCTAGGGGCGAGCCACACCATATACTAAAATAGTGGTATAAGGACCACAACTTAACTAGACACAAGGCCTAGAGCCTGTAGAATTGCTGGGACCCCAAGGAACCATCCAAGGTAGTGACACAGGGGACCCACGGGGGCCGTGTGCAGTGTGTGAGCACAACCGCAAGCTCCTGTTAGCTTCTATGGGGAAAGTCGCGGTTAGGTTTTTAAAGATTAGGGACACTTAGAAATGAGTCAGGACCAAACCCTTTTGGACTTAGGAAGTTCTAGGGCTAGCACCCACGGGAGTACCAGAGTACTCGTGTTACCTCGCCCAGGGAAGCCGGGTGCATAGGTGTCTTTTGGTGTCGGGTCGCATTGTCGATTTCAATGGGAGCTGGCGAAGAAGTGCATCTGCCGTGAAGAAACGAAGTGCCCGAAGGGATCCAAGCCTGGATCGAAGATGAGAAGAACCTGAAAGCAGAGGGGACAGAGTCTGGGTCACTAGCCAGTGACCAGGAAGGTGATGAACACATGCCCACCGATGTTGGGTGATTTCAGGTGAAAGGTGAAGCTTAACTCTTAAGCCACGAGGACCAGGAGGCGTTGAGGACAACCAGGAGCTGGATTCGAGCTGTCCCACGAAGGATGTAGAGTGCTGCAGCATCGGTGCCTGGATTGGACACAACAAGCCTTGGCAACAACAACCCACGCAGAAACGAGAAAGATGCTTCGGTGCAGACCAGCAAGGTCTGAGGGACTCACCACTTGGTAGGGAGTCGCGGCACGTCTGGAGCAACCAGTCAAGCTCAAGGAAATTCAAAGTTACCCCCTCAGGGACCCATCAGTCAGCGGACCAGGGATCGCAAAGGGACCTCGAGACGAAACACAAAATGGCGGCCCATGGGTCACTCAGAATGACCAGGCCAACAATCTTCAGTGGATTCAGTGCTCGAGGTGGGGGCTACAAATCAGCCCAAGCACAACTTCAGGAGACGTTGAGAAGTCAATGCACCTGCAGGAGTTCCGGTTCCACGTTACTCACGAGGGCTCGGGTCAGCCTCTGAGATGTCTGGAAATCCTCTTCCGGGGCTGCAAATACTTTGGAGTCCGGCAGGAGCTTCAGAAATGCAGACCGGCAAATTGCTTCATTGGTGCCTGCCAAGCAGGGGAGTCACTCCTTGACCCCAAGAGAGATTTCTTCAGTCCTCTGATCTTTAGCAGAGCGCCGAAGGTCCAGGATTTGTCTTCAGAGTTTCATCCAGGGTAATCTAAAGTTCTGGAAACAGAGGTTCCTTACTTATACCTAAGGAAGGGGTTGGAGTAGCTCTGGGGACCCACCTATGGGAGGGTTTGGAAAGAGGGGTGGCTACACCCATTTCTTTTGTCCAGTTTCATGCCAGAGCAGGGGCTGGTAGCCCCTGAACCGGTTTGGGCTGGACTATACACAGGGACACGAAATGTGCCCCCAGTGCAGGACTTCAAAGCACTCCGAGAGTGCTCCCACCCAGCCCCAATACACACAATCCTGTCTGGGAGGTGGTTACACCTCCTTGTGACAGGAAACCTACTGTCCAGCCCTCCCCTGTCGGAGTTTCGGTCAGCAGTAGGAGGTCAGATTTGTGTCTGTGGCTGCAGCATCCATTTTGTGATGCCAGGGCTCTACTAAGGTTCTACCGGGTAACCCAGTACTGTCAGGTCTCTTCCTCTAGAAGGGTGGGATCATACTCCCACACCAGTTGCTGGTGTGGGGGTATGATTCCAAGGTGTTTGACACCAAACACATGTTTCCGTGCAGCCAGTCCAAAGTTAGCATTTACCGTTTGCTTATAATGCACTTAAGAGTATATGGCCAGGCTGCACTACTGACAACCCCGGAGAAGAGATTCCGAAGGCTGCAGAGGGGCTCAGCTCATACCTGGGCACCCCCTCACATATAACCAAGCAGCCTGCCTTCAGGATTGATAAGGCCTGCCATGGGGGTGACTGACAGGTTTGTATGTGCAGTATATGGTGAGATATAGTGAACCTATCTCAGTAAGGGGTGCATGCACCACCTTACCCAGGCTGCAGTAGCAGACCTGTGGTGTCATTTTGGGTGGCTTTCCAGGGGTGGCATAATACATGCTTCAGCCCCTAGTACGCCTCTGGGGTACCTATACCCTGGGTACATAGTATACCATATACTAGAGACTTATAAGGGCACCTCAGATCCAATCTGTAATGTACCTAAAATACATGGACTCATTTTAGAGAGGATGCAGCTAGGCTGGGGCCCTGAATAGCAGGGTCCCAGCCAGACTAAAGTCGAAAAACAGTGAAACACCAGCAAAAGGTGGGGGTATACATGTGAAGCAGATCCTACTCTCCTACAGTGACACAGAAAGCTGTAGCACATGATAGAGAGAAAATAGAAAAAGGAACAGAGTGTGCTGATAGAAAATTTCGATTACGGTGTGAAAAGTCTTATGTTGCCAGAGAAGAAACTGATACATTTGTGGCGGAATTGTTAGATGCTCAACCTCCACCCCTATACGCCCCACAGAAAATGTATCCTGCTATCCCACAGCCTCAGTCATCTGTTTCTTCTGTCTCTGCTACCTCTGTTTCTTCTACTATTGATCAACATGTTCTGGCTACGGCGCCTCCTGCCATTTCTTTGGCTTAACCTTCTGCGGCTACTATAAGTGCCAGTCTCCCTGCTACGCCCATTGTTTCGCATCTCTCTCGCCAGCCCTCACACCTATGACAGTCACTAGCGACATTGGTGCCTGCTTCGTCTGTTACTACTCCTTCCCTGTTCCCCCATTCCCCGACATTACTGAGTAGCGGAATGCCCATACACGGAATAGGGGAGCAAGACTGGGTGACTGCTATGGAGCGACTGGCATGGATATTGATACGATCTGATGTGTGAGATGAAGAGGAAAGAGCGGTAGCCAATCAGGCTGCTCAGTGGGCTCGTCACCCCATTTACAGTGTGGAAGATGTGTGGAGTGTGATGAGAAATGATGAGCCATTTGTGCAGCAGCCTGCCCTTAAGCACAGGTCAGCTACTTTGATTGGACTGTGGGAACAGTGTTTCAATGAAGTAGCACCCCAGATTATTTATGATATGATGGACCATGTATATGCTGCCGATATGGCACCTAGTGAGGTTTTTAATAATGTCACAACGCTGGTTGCTTATCGAGGCAGGCTGCTTGAGAAGAGCCCGAAGACAGTGTGCCAATTACCGATGAGGGAAGTCCACCCCATATATCACCATGAAATACACGAGAGCTACGGGATCAGCATAACATTGTTACTAGACCCCGGGTAGAGGCCCGGTTCCAGGAACAATGGGTTTATACTCTGTGGAAAAGGAGTGAGGTTTTGTCCTGTTGCAGGAATTCTGTACATATACAGAACTATGCGCAGGAAACTAGGACCTCAGTGTGAAGTGGTGTACCAAAAACCCACCTTAGTGCCCAAAACCCCAATCCAACTAGCTATAGTGTCTCATTCGTTCTCCATACTACTGCGAAGCAACCAATGATTAGACATCCTAGAACATGCAACTCAGATCCTCCCGGGAATCGCGGGAGCAAGAACACTTTCGCTTACTCACTCATACTTGTCCACAACGTGAATAATCAGAGACACTGTATAGTTTAAAATGTTTATTTTAACTAACGTGCTGTATAATGCAGTACACGAGCCAATACTAGCAGCAAAATGCATAAACACAATATAGTGAGCATTTTTACAATTCCATAGAATATAAACAGGGATATCATTCTGCAAAGATAATGGAAAAAGGACTACCGTGCCTTGTCACCCTCCTCGTGCTAGGAACTAGTTTATTATAGAAATAGAAGATCTCAGGGGCTTTGTGAGGGGGGACCCCATACCTCTAGGTTTAGATGCAAAAGTTGGCATGTTCAATCACAGCTCCTCTCTGGGAAGGTATTCTTGAAGTGCCTAACACGCATGCAATGCCTTATTAAAAGCACTCAATTTTCAGTAGTGCAGCTGTGTGTGTGTATTATGTCTAACATGGGTGGGACTGACCAAAGCAGATTAACGAGAGACATTGTTTTTTGACCTTGAACATGATGTGCAGACGAGACCCACAGAGTACAGCCAGAAATGTGAAAGGTAGACGGTTCTCATGTTGACGAGCACAAGCACTGGTTTTGCAAAGACAAAGTCATGTAGAAACGTGTGCAAAAGCGGCAACATAGCAGCCAAGCGTGTACTAACATATGCTAACTTAGCAATGTCCGCAGTGAATCCCATATCCTCACTACAGTTCCTTAAGACTCAGCTACCGGACATTAGGAAGAATCCTACTGCATATTATAAAGAATTGACTGAGGCCGCTTCACCAACAGTGATGACGCCTCCGTCTCCCTCCCTCCCTCTGTCTCCCACCCTCTCCCTCCCTCCCTCTGTCTCCCTCCATCTCTCTCCCTCTTTCTCCCTCCCTGTCTCCCTCCCTCTCACTCTGTCTCTCTCCCTCTGTCTCCCTCCATCTCTCTTTCCATCTGTCTCTCTCCCTCTGTCTCTCTCCCTCTGTCTCCCTCTCCCTCCCTCTGTCTCCCTCCCTCTTTCACCCTCTTTCTCCCTCCCTGTCTCCCTCCCTCTCACTCTGTCTCTCTCCCTCTGTCTCCCTCCATCTCTCTCCGTCTCCCTCTCTCCATCTCCCTCCCTCTGTCTCCCTCCGTCTCCCTCTCCCTCCCTCCGTCTCCCTCCCTCCATCTCCCTTCCTCCCTCTCTCTGTCTCCTTCCCTCTATCTCTCCCTGTCTCTCTCCCTCCGTCTATCTCCCTCTGTCTCCCTCCCTCTCCCTCTGTCTCCCTCTCCCTCCCTCCCTCTGTCACCCTCCGTCTCCCTCCCTCTGTCTCCCTCCCTCCATCTCCCTCTCTGCCTCCCTCTCTGCCTCTCTTGGTCTCCCTTCCTCTCCCTCCGTCTCCCTCCCTCTGTCTCCCCCAGATTGCGCCTCTCTGTCACCCTCTGTCAACCTCTGTCTCCCTCCCTCTCCCTCTGTCTCCCTCTCCCTCCCTCCGTCACCCTCTGTCATCTCACCCCGTGTGTGTGTCAGCCCTCAGCCCGAACTGAGACAGCTTCCCAGAGCGCACACAGCCGCACTGAGACAGCTTCCCAGCACTCACACACAGCCCGCACCCGAGTACTTCACAGGTCTTTAAAAGACCATTTACATGTTAATAAAGCTTTGTTGTATTTCACCTCTTAGGCCCCTTTATCTCCACTTTGACAATCACTGGAATCCCCCGGCCCCCACAGAGCAGAGTCTCAGAGTCCGGGCTGCTAACACTATTTTTTGTTGTTTTTAAAACACATGTAGGATATCTGCAAGGTCCGCGGGCCGCCAAGAAAGGCTTGCCGGGCCGCTGGCGGCCCGCGGGCCGTTCTATGAGTAACCCTGCTCTAAGTCTAAAGCGAGGCATGCCACCATTGCAACAAAAGTCAA
Organism: Triturus cristatus; assembly: GCF_964204655.1. Lineage (NCBI taxonomy): Eukaryota > Metazoa > Chordata > Amphibia > Caudata > Salamandridae > Triturus > Triturus cristatus. The sequence goes on from NW_028187373.1 coordinate 2,398,726, forward strand.
TAAATAACAAAATAAAGCCAGGCGGACTCCACACTTCTTTCCCATTGGCAAAGCCAATAGCTTACCATTTAACTAATGCGAGACCTATTGCATTGCAAATGCTTGTTTGTATTTCTCTAAGGTTGGGTTTCGCTGTACTAATGAATACTGTTTTTGCTATCGCATATCTTTCACACTAGATAGGCCTGCTTCCACCCTTAGAGAGGCAGGTACGAGCAGAGTAACCTTGACGCTGAGATAGCATACCTGGTCCTGGGATTGCAACTCATCTTTGCGTGTCTTCTTTGTTCACCAGCTACCAACTGCAAAATTCCAGTCTGGGCATGTCTTTAGTGAGTCTGAAAATGTACAATATACGTTGTCCTGGAGGTAGAAGTCAGTCCCTGTGCAGCAATCCAAGGAGGCTGGTCAGGCCGGACTCCAATCGAGTGTATTACTAATAAAATACTTTGGTTTGTATGCTCTGACTGACTTCATTTGTTAGGAAGGTTGAGAGGTTGTCACGAGTGACCCGGATGGCCCTAATCGGGTCACGTCCTTCAGTTGGCAGACGAACAGGGACTCCATCGGGTGGCCCATCCTGGGTGAGGAGGTCGGGCCAAGTCGGGTCGGACGGGCGGACCAGGGATCCCTACACAAGAGAGTCTTGTATCCGCAGCTGCCCCGTCTGTCTGACCGGATGGTCCCTCGTCCAGTGGTCATCCCGACTGGGGTCCTGAACGGTGAAACCCTTAGATCTGACCATTTGGTCCAAAGAGTCGGCAGTGGAGGATACCTTCATTTGAGCTGTGTGCGCCAGGTGAGTTTGCTTTGGTTCCTTGTGGTCCCAAGCACAACTTCAGGAGACGTTGAGAAGTCAATGCACCTGCAGGAGTTCCGGTTCCACGTTACTCACGAGGGCTCGGGTCAGCCTCTGAGATGTCTGGAAATCCTCTTCCGGGGCTGCAAATACTTTGGAGTCCGGCGGGAGCTTCAGAAATGCAGACCGGCAAATTGCTTCATTGGTGCCTGCCAAGCAGGGGAGTCACTCCTTGACCCCAAGAGAGATTTCTTCAGTCCTCTGATCTTTAGCAGAGCGTCGAAGGTCCAGGATTTGTCTTCAGAGTTTCATCCAGGGTAATCTAAAGTTCTGGAAACAGAGGTTCCTTACTTATACCTAAGGAAGGGGTTGGAGTAGCTCTGGGGACCCACCTATGGGAGGGTTTGGAAAGAGGGGTGGCTACACCCATTTCCTTTGTCCAGTTTCATGCCAGAGCAGGGGCTGGTAGCCCCTGAACCGGTTTGGGCTGGACTATACACAGGGACACGAAATGTGCCCCCAGTGCAGGACTTCAAAGCACTCCGAGAGTGCTCCCACCCAGCCCCAATACACACAATCCTGTCTGGGAGGTGGTTACACCTCCTTGTGACAGGAAACCTACTGTCCAGGCCTCCCCTGTCGGAGTTTCGGTCAGCAGTAGGAGGTCAGATTTGTGTCTGTGGCTGCAGCATCCATTTTGTGATGCCAGGGCTCTACTAAGGTTCTACCGGGTAACCCAGTACTGTCAGGTCTCTTCCTCTAGAAGGGTGGGATCATACTCCCACACCAGTTGCTGGTGTGGGGGTATGATTCCAAGGTGTTTGACACCAAACACATGTTTCCGTGCAGCCAGTCCAAAGTTAGCATTTACCGTTTGCTTATAATGCACTTAAGAGTATATGGCCAGGCTGCACTACTGACAACCCCGGAGAAGAGATTCCGAAGGCTGCAGAGGGGCTCAGCTCATACCTGGGCACCCCCTCACATATAACCAAGCAGCCTGCCTTCAGGATTGATAAGGCCTGCCATGGGGGTGACTGACAGGTTTGTATGTGCAGTATATGGTGAGATATAGTGAACCTATCTCAGTAAGGGGTGCATGCACCACCTTACCCAGGCTGCAGTAGCAGACCTGTGGTGTCATTTTGGGTGGCTTTCCAGGGGTGGCATAATACATGCTTCAGCCCCTAGTACGCCTCTGGGGTACCTATACCCTGGGTACATAGTATACCATATACTAGAGACTTATAAGGGCACCTCAGATCCAATCTGTAATGTACCTAAAATACATGGACTCATTTTAGAGAGGATGCAGCTAGGCTGGGGCCCTGAATAGCAGGGTCCCAGCCAGACTAAAGTCGAAAAACAGTGAAACACCAGCAAAAGGTGGGGGTATACATGTGAAGCAGATCCTACTCTCCTACAGTGACACAGAAAGCTGTAGCACATGATAGAGAGAAAATAGAAAAAGGAACAGAGTGTGCTGATAGAAAATTTCGATTACGGTGTGAAAAGTCTTATGTTGCCAGAGAAGAAACTGATACATTTGTGGCGGAATTGTTAGATGCTCAACCTCCACCCCTATACGCCCCACAGAAAATGTATCCTGCTATCCCACAGCCTCAGTCATCTGTTTCTTCTGTCTCTGCTACCTCTGTTTCTTCTACTATTGATCAACATGTTCTGGCTACGGCGCCTCCTGCCATTTCTTTGGCTTAACCTTCTGCGGCTACTATAAGTGCCAGTCTCCCTGCTACGCCCATTGTTTCGCATCTCTCTCGCCAGCCCTCACACCTATGACAGTCACTAGCGACATTGGTGCCTGCTTCGTCTGTTACTACTCCTTCCCTGTTCCCCCATTCCCCGACATTACTGAGTAGCGGAATGCCCATACACGGAATAGGGGAGCAAGACTGGGTGACTGCTATGGAGCGACTGGCATGGATATTGATACGATCTGATGTGTGAGATGAAGAGGAAAGAGCGGTAGCCAATCAGGCTGCTCAGTGGGCTCGTCACCCCATTTACAGTGTGGAAGATGTGTGGAGTGTGATGAGAAATGATGAGCCATTTGTGCAGCAGCCTGCCCTTAAGCACAGGTCAGCTACTTTGATTGGACTGTGGGAACAGTGTTTCAATGAAGTAGCACCCCAGATTATTTATGATATGATGGACCATGTATATGCTGCCGATATGGCACCTAGTGAGGTTTTTAATAATGTCACAACGCTGGTTGCTTATCGAGGCAGGCTGCTTGAGAAGAGCCCGAAGACAGTGTGCCAATTACCGATGAGGGAAGTCCACCCCATATATCACCATGAAATACACGAGAGCTACGGGATCAGCATAACATTGTTACTAGACCCCGGGTAGAGGCCCGGTTCCAGGAACAATGGGTTTATACTCTGTGGAAAAGGAGTGAGGTTTTGTCCTGTTGCAGGGATTCTGTACATATACAGAACTATGCGCAGGAAACTAGGACCTCAGTCTGAAGTGGTGTACCAAAAACCCACCTTAGTGCCCAAAACCCCAATCCAACTAGCTATAGTGTCTCATTCGTTCTCCATACTACTGCGAAGCAACCAATGATTAGACATCCTAGAACATGCAACTCAGATCCTCCCAGGAATCGCGGGAGCAAGAACACTTTCGCTTACTCACTCATACTTGTCCACAATGTGAATAATCAGAGACACTGTATAGTTTAAAATGTTTATTTTAACTAACGTGCTGTATAATGCAGTACACAAGCCAATACTAGCAGCAAAATGCATAAACACAATATAGTGAGCATTGTTACAATTCCATAGAATATAAACAGGGATATCATTCTGCAAAGATAATGGAAAAAGGACTACCGTGCCTTGTCACCCTCCCCGTGCTAGGAACTAGTTTATTATAGAAATAGAAGATCTCAGGGGCTTTTGTGAGGGGGCACCCCATACCTCTAGGTTTAGATGCAAAAGTTGACATCTCTGTTCAAGCACAGCTCCTCTCTGGGAAGGTATTCTTGAAGTGCCTAACACGCATGCAATGCCTTATTAAAAGCACTCAATTTTCAGTAGTGCAGCTGTGTGTGTGTATTATGTCTAACATGGGTGGGACTGACCAAAGCAGATTAACGAGAGACATTGTTTTTTGACCTTGAACATGATGTGCAGACGAGACCCACAGAGTACAGCCAGAAATGTGAAAGGTAGACGGTTCTCATGTTGACGAGCACAAGCACTGGTTTTGCAAAGACAAAGTCATGTAGAAACGTGTGCAAAAGCGGCAACATAGCAGCCAAGCGTGTACTAACATATGCTAACTTAGCAATGTCCGCAGTGAATCCCATATCCTCACTACAGTTCCTTAAGACTCAGCTACCGGACATTAGGAAGAATCCGACTGCATATTATAAAGAATTGACTGAGGCCGCTTCACCAACAGTGATGACGCCTCCGTCTCCCTCCCTCCCTCCCTCTGTCTCCCTCCCTCTCCCTCCCTCCCTCTGTCTCCCTCCATCTCTCTCCCTCTTTCTCCCTCCCTGTCTCCCTCCCTCTCACTCTGTCTCTCTCCCTCTGTCTCCCTCCATCTCTCTCTCCATCTGTCTCTCTCCCTCTGTCTCTCTCCCTCTGTCTCCCTCTCCCTCCCTCTGTCTCCCTCCCTCTTTCACCCTCTTTCTCCCTCCCTGTCTCCCTCCCTCTCACTCTGTCTCTCTCCCTCTGTCTCCCTCCATCTCTCTCCGTCTCCCTCTCTCCGTCTCCCTCCCTCTGTCTCCCTCCGTCTCCCTCTCCCTCCCTCCGTCTCCCTCCCTCCATCTCCCTTCCTCCCTCTCTCTGTCTCCTTCCCTCTATCTCTCCCTGTCTCTCTCCCTCCGTCTATCTCCCTCTGTCTCCCTCCCTCTCCCTCTGTCTCCCTCTCCCTCCCTCCCTCTGTCACCCTCCGTCTCCCTCCCTCTGTCTCCCTCCCTCCATCTCCCTCTCTGCCTCCCTCTCTGCCTCTCTTGGTCTCCCTTCCTCTCCCTCCGTCTCCCTCCCTCTGTCTCCCCCAGATTGCGCCTCTCTGTCACCCTCTGTCAACCTCTGTCTCCCTCCCTCTCCCTCTGTCTCCCTCTCCCTCCCTCCGTCACCCTCTGTCATCTCACCCCGTGTGTGTGTCAGCCCTCAGCCCGAACTGAGACAGCTTCCCAGAGCGCACACAGCCGCACTGAGACAGCTTCCCAGCACTCACACACAGCCCGCACCCGAGTACTTCACAGGTCTTTAAAAGACCATTTACATGTTAATAAAGCTTTGTTGTATTTCACCTCTTAGGCCCCTTTATCTCCACTTTGACAATCACTGGAATCCCCCGGCCCCCACAGAGCAGAGTCTCAGAGTCCGGGCTGCTAACACTATTTTTTGTTGTTTTTAAAACACATGTAGGATATCTGCAAGGTCCGCGGGCCGCCAAGAAAGGCTTGCCGGGCCGCTGGCGGCCCGCGGGCCGTTCTATGAGTAACCCTGCTCTAAGTCTAAAGCGAGGCATGCCACCATTGCAACAAAAGTCAATAAATAACAAAATAAAGCCAGGCGGACTCCACACTTCTTTCCCATTGGCAAAGCCAATAGCTTACCATTTAACTAATGCGAGACCTATTGCATTGCAAATGCTTGTTTGTATTTCTATAAGGTTGGGTTTCGCTGTACTAATGAATACTGTTTTTGCTATCGCATATCTTTCACACTAGATAGGCCTGCTTCCACCCTTAGAGAGGCAGGTACGAGCAGAGTAACCTTGACGCTGAGATAGCATACCTGGTCCTGGGATTGCAACTCATCTTTGCGTGTCTTCTTTGTTCACCAGCTACCAACTGCAAAATTCCAGTCTGGGCATGTCTTTAGTGAGTCTGAAAATGTACAATATACGTTGTCCTGGAGGTAGAAGTCAGTCCCTGTGCAGCAATCCAAGGAGGCTGGTCAGGCCGGACTCCAATCGAGTGTATTACTAATAAAATACTTTGGTTTGTATGCTCTGACTGACTTCATTTGTTAGGAAGGTTGAGAGGTTGTCACGAGTGACCCGGATGGCCCTAATCGGGTCACGTCCTTCAGTTGGCAGACGAACAGGGACTCCATCGGGTGGCCCATCCTGGGTGAGGAGGTCGGGCCAAGTCGGGTCGGACGGGCGGACCAGGGATCCCTACACAAGAGAGTCTTGTATCCGCAGCTGCCCCGTCTGTCTGACCGGATGGTCCCTCGTCCAGTGGTCATCCCGACTGGGGTCCTGAACGGTGAAACCCTTAGATCTGACCATTTGGTCCAAAGAGTCGGCAGTGGAGGATACCTTCATTTGAGCTGTGTGCGCCAGGTGAGTTTGCTTTGGTTCCTTGTGGTCCCAAGCACAACTTCAGGAGACGTTGAGAAGTCAATGCACCTGCAGGAGTTCCGGTTCCACGTTACTCACGAGGGCTCGGGTCAGCCTCTGAGATGTCTGGAAATCCTCTTCCGGGGCTGCAAATACTTTGGAGTCCGGCAGGAGCTTCAGAAATGCAGACCGGCAAATTGCTTCATTGGTGCCTGCCAAGCAGGGGAGTCACTCCTTGACCCCAAGAGAGATTTCTTCAGTCCTCTGATCTTTAGCAGAGCGTCGAAGGTCCAGGATTTGTCTTCAGAGTTTCATCCAGGGTAATCTAAAGTTCTGGAAACAGAGGTTCCTTACTTATACCTAAGGAAGGGGTTGGAGTAGCTCTGGGGACCCACCTATGGGAGGGTTTGGAAAGAGGGGTGGCTACACCCATTTCCTTTGTCCAGTTTCATGCCAGAGCAGGGGCTGGTAGCCCCTGAACCGGTTTGGGCTGGACTATACACAGGGACACGAAATGTGCCCCCAGTGCAGGACTTCAAAGCACTCCGAGAGTGCTCCCACCCAGCCCCAATACACACAATCCTGTCTGGGAGGTGGTTACACCTCCTTGTGACAGGAAACCTACTGTCCAGGCCTCCCCTGTCGGAGTTTCGGTCAGCAGTAGGAGGTCAGATTTGTGTCTGTGGCTGCAGCATCCATTTTGTGATGCCAGGGCTCTACTAAGGTTCTACCGGGTAACCCAGTACTGTCAGGTCTCTTCCTTTAGAAGGGTGGGATCATACTCCCACACCAGTTGCTGGTGTGGGGGTATGATTCCAAGGTGTTTGACACCAAACACATGTTTCCGTGCAGCCAGTCCAAAGTTAGCATTTACCGTTTGCTTATAATGCACTTAAGAGTATATGGCCAGGCTGCACTACTGACAACCCCGGAGAAGAGATTCCGAAGGCTGCAGAGGGGCTCAGCTCATACCTGGGCACCCCCTCACATATAACCAAGCAGCCTGCCTTCAGGATTGATAAGGCCTGCCATGGGGGTGACTGACAGGTTTGTATGTGCAGTATATGGTGAGATATAGTGAACCTATCTCAGTAAGGGGTGCATGCACCACCTTACCCAGGCTGCAGTAGCAGACCTGTGGTGTCATTTTGGGTGGCTTTCCAGGGGTGGCATAATACATGCTTCAGCCCCTAGTACGCCTCTGGGGTACCTATACCCTGGGTACATAGTATACCATATACTAGAGACTTATAAGGGCACCTCAGATCCAATCTGTAATGTACCTAAAATACATGGACTCATTTTAGAGAGGATGCAGCTAGGCTGGGGCCCTGAATAGCAGGGTCCCAGCCAGACTAAAGTCGAAAAACAGTGAAACACCAGCAAAAGGTGGGGGTATACATGTGAAGCAGATCCTACTCTCCTACAGTGACACAGAAAGCTGTAGCACAGGATAGAGAGAAAATAGAAAAAGGAACAGAGTGTGCTGATAGAAAATTTCGATTACGGTGTGAAAAGTCTTATGTTGCCAGAGAAGAAACTGATACATTTGTGGCGGAATTGTTAGATGCTCAACCTCCACCCCTATACGCCCCACAGAAAATGTATCCTGCTATCCCACAGCCTCAGTCATCTGTTTCTTCTGTCTCTGCTACCTCTGTTTCTTCTACTATTGATCAACATGTTCTGGCTACGGCGCCTCCTGCCATTTCTTTGGCTTAACCTTCTGCGGCTACTATAAGTGCCAGTCTCCCTGCTACGCCCATTGTTTCGCATCTCTCTCGCCAGCCCTCACACCTATGACAGTCACTAGCGACATTGGTGCCTGCTTCGTCTGTTACTACTCCTTCCCTGTTCCCCCATTCCCCGACATTACTGAGTAGCGGAATGCCCATACACGGAATAGGGGAGCAAGACTGGGTGACTGCTATGGAGCGACTGGCATGGATATTGATACGATCTGATGTGTGAGATGAAGAGGAAAGAGCGGTAGCCAATCAGGCTGCTCAGTGGGCTCGTCACCCCATTTACAGTGTGGAAGATGTGTGGAGTGTGATGAGAAATGATGAGCCATTTGTGCAGCAGCCTGCCCTTAAGCACAGGTCAGCTACTTTGATTGGACTGTGGGAACAGTGTTTCAATGAAGTAGCACCCCAGATTATTTATGATATGATGGACCATGTATATGCTGCCGATATGGCACCTAGTGAGGTTTTTAATAATGTCACAACGCTGGTTGCTTATCGAGGCAGGCTGCTTGAGAAGAGCCCGAAGACAGTGTGCCAATTACCGATGACGGAAGTCCACCCCATATATCACCATGAAATACACGAGAGCTACGGGATCAGCATAACATTGTTACTAGACCCCGGGTAGAGGCCCGGTTCCAGGAACAATGGGTTTATACTCTGTGGAAAAGGAGTGAGGTTTTGTCCTGTTGCAGGGATTCTGTACATATACAGAACTATGCGCAGGAAACTAGGACCTCAGTCTGAAGTGGTGTACCAAAAACCCACCTTAGTGCCCAAAACCCCAATCCAACTAGCTATAGTGTCTCATTCGTTCTCCATACTACTGCGAAGCAACCAATGATTAGACATCCTAGAACATGCAACTCAGATCCTCCCAGGAATCGCGGGAGCAAGAACACTTTCGCTTACTCACTCATACTTGTCCACAATGTGAATAATCAGAGACACTGTATAGTTTAAAATGTTTATTTTAACTAACGTGCTGTATAATGCAGTACACAAGCCAATACTAGCAGCAAAATGCATAAACACAATATAGTGAGCATTGTTACAATTCCATAGAATATAAACAGGGATATCATTCTGCAAAGATAATGGAAAAAGGACTACCGTGCCTTGTCACCCTCCCCGTGCTAGGAACTAGTTTATTATAGAAATAGAAGATCTCAGGGGCTTTTGTGAGGGGGCACCCCATACCTCTAGGTTTAGATGCAAAAGTTGACATCTCTGTTCAAGCACAGCTCCTCTCTGGGAAGGTATTCTTGAAGTGCCTAACACGCATGCAATGCCTTATTAAAAGCACTCAATTTTCAGTAGTGCAGCTGTGTGTGTGTATTATGTCTAACATGGGTGGGACTGACCAAAGCAGATTAACGAGAGACATTGTTTTTTGACCTTGAACATGATGTGCAGACGAGACCCACAGAGTACAGCCAGAAATGTGAAAGGTAGACGGTTCTCATGTTGACGAGCACAAGCACTGGTTTTGCAAAGACAAAGTCATGTAGAAACGTGTGCAAAAGCGGCAACATAGCAGCCAAGCGTGTACTAACATATGCTAACTTAGCAATGTCCGCAGTGAATCCCATATCCTCACTACAGTTCCTTAAGACTCAGCTACCGGACATTAGGAAGAATCCGACTGCATATTATAAAGAATTGACTGAGGCCGCTTCACCAACAGTGATGACGCCTCCGTCTCCCTCCCTCCCTCTGTCTCCCTCCCTCTCCCTCCCTCCCTCTGTCTCCCTCCATCTCTCTCCCTCTTTCTCCCTCCCTGTCTCCCTCCCTCTCACTCTGTCTCTCTCCCTCTGTCTCCCTCCATCTCTCTCTCCATCTGTCTCTCTCCCTCTGTCTCTCTCCCTCTGTCTCCCTCTCCCTCCCTCTGTCTCCCTCCCTCTTTCACCCTCTTTCTCCCTCCCTGTCTCCCTCCCTCTCACTCTGTCTCTCTCCCTCTGTCTCCCTCCATCTCTCTCCGTCTCCCTCTCTCCGTCTCCCTCCCTCTGTCTCCCTCCGTCTCCCTCTCCCTCCCTCCGTCTCCCTCCCTCCATCTCCCTTCCTCCCTCTCTCTGTCTCCTTCCCTCTATCTCTCCCTGTCTCTCTCCCTCCGTCTATCTCCCTCTGTCTCCCTCCCTCTCCCTCTGTCTCCCTCTCCCTCCCTCCCTCTGTCACCCTCCGTCTCCCTCCCTCTGTCTCCCTCCCTCCATCTCCCTCTCTGCCTCCCTCTCTGCCTCTCTTGGTCTCCCTTCCTCTCCCTCCGTCTCCCTCCCTCTGTCTCCCCCAGATTGCGCCTCTCTGTCACCCTCTGTCAACCTCTGTCTCCCTCCCTCTCCCTCTGTCTCCCTCTCCCTCCCTCCGTCACCCTCTGTCATCTCACCCCGTGTGTGTGTCAGCCCTCAGCCCGAACTGAGACAGCTTCCCAGAGCGCACACAGCCGCACTGAGACAGCTTCCCAGCACTCACACACAGCCCGCACCCGAGTACTTCACAGGTCTTTAAAAGACCATTTACATGTTAATAAAGCTTTGTTGTATTTCACCTCTTAGGCCCCTTTATCTCCACTTTGACAATCACTGGAATCCCCCGGCCCCCACAGAGCAGAGTCTCAGAGTCCGGGCTGCTAACACTATTTTTTGTTGTTTTTAAAACACATGTAGGATATCTGCAAGGTCCGCCGGCCGCCAAGAAAGGCTTGCCGGGCCGCTGGCGGCCCGCGGGCCGTTCTATGAGTAACCCTGCTCTAAGTCTAAAGCGAGGCATGCCACCATTGCAACAAAAGTCAATAAATAACAAAATAAAGCCAGGCGGACTCCACACTTCTTTCCCATTGGCAAAGCCAATAGCTTACCATTTAACTAATGCGAGACCTATTGCATTGCAAATGCTTGTTTGTATTTCTCTAAGGTTGGGTTTCGCTGTACTAATGAATACTGTTTTTGCTATCGCATATCTTTCACACTAGATAGGCCTGCTTCCACCCTTAGAGAGGCAGGTACGAGCAGAGTAACCTTGACGCTGAGATAGCATACCTGGTCCTGGGATTGCAACTCATCTTTGCGTGTCTTCTTTGTTCACCAGCTACCAACTGCAAAATTCCAGTCTGGGCATGTCTTTAGTGAGTCTGAAAATGTACAATATACGTTGTCCTGGAGGTAGAAGTCAGTCCCTGTGCAGCAATCCAAGGAGGCTGGTCAGGCCGGACTCCAATCGAGTGTATTACTAATAAAATACTTTGGTTTGTATGCTCTGACTGACTTCATTTGTTAGGAAGGTTGAGAGGTTGTCACGAGTGACCCGGATGGCCCTAATCGGGTCACGTCCTTCAGTTGGCAGACGAACAGGGACTCCATCGGGTGGCCCATCCTGGGTGAGGAGGTCGGGCCAAGTCGGGTCGGACGGGCGGACCAGGGATCCCTACACAAGAGAGTCTTGTATCCGCAGCTGCCCCGTCTGTCTGACCGGATGGTCCCTCGTCCAGTGGTCATCCCGACTGGGGTCCTGAACGGTGAAACCCTTAGATCTGACCATTTGGTCCAAAGAGTCGGCAGTGGAGGATACCTTCATTTGAGCTGTGTGCGCCAGGTGAGTTTGCTTTGGTTCCTTGTGGTCCCAAGCACAACTTCAGGAGACGTTGAGAAGTCAATGCACCTGCAGGAGTTCCGGTTCCACGTTACTCACGAGGGCTCGGGTCAGCCTCTGAGATGTCTGGAAATCCTCTTCCGGGGCTGCAAATACTTTGGAGTCCGGCGGGAGCTTCAGAAATGCAGACCGGCAAATTGCTTCATTGGTGCCTGCCAAGCAGGGGAGTCACTCCTTGACCCCAAGAGAGATTTCTTCAGTCCTCTGATCTTTAGCAGAGCGTCGAAGGTCCAGGATTTGTCTTCAGAGTTTCATCCAGGGTAATCTAAAGTTCTGGAAACAGAGGTTCCTTACTTATACCTAAGGAAGGGGTTGGAGTAGCTCTGGGGACCCACCTATGGGAGGGTTTGGAAAGAGGGGTGGCTACACCCATTTCCTTTGTCCAGTTTCATGCCAGAGCAGGGGCTGGTAGCCCCTGAACCGGTTTGGGCTGGACTATACACAGGGACACGAAATGTGCCCCCAGTGCAGGACTTCAAAGCACTCCGAGAGTGCTCCCACCCAGCCCCAATACACACAATCCTGTCTGGGAGGTGGTTACACCTCCTTGTGACAGGAAACCTACTGTCCAGGCCTCCCCTGTCGGAGTTTCGGTCAGCAGTAGGAGGTCAGATTTGTGTCTGTGGCTGCAGCATCCATTTTGTGATGCCAGGGCTCTACTAAGGTTCTACCGGGTAACCCAGTACTGTCAGGTCTCTTCCTTTAGAAGGGTGGGATCATACTCCCACACCAGTTGCTGGTGTGGGGGTATGATTCCAAGGTGTTTGACACCAAACACATGTTTCCGTGCAGCCAGTCCAAAGTTAGCATTTACCGTTTGCTTATAATGCACTTAAGAGTATATGGCCAGGCTGCACTACTGACAACCCCGGAGAAGAGATTCCGAAGGCTGCAGAGGGGCTCAGCTCATACCTGGGCACCCCCTCACATATAACCAAGCAGCCTGCCTTCAGGATTGATAAGGCCTGCCATGGGGGTGACTGACAGGTTTGTATGTGCAGTATATGGTGAGATATAGTGAACCTATCTCAGTAAGGGGTGCATGCACCACCTTACCCAGGCTGCAGTAGCAGACCTGTGGTGTCATTTTGGGTGGCTTTCCAGGGGTGGCATAATACATGCTTCAGCCCCTAGTACGCCTCTGGGGTACCTATACCCTGGGTACATAGTATACCATATACTAGAGACTTATAAGGGCACCTCAGATCCAATCTGTAATGTACCTAAAATACATGGACTCATTTTAGAGAGGATGCAGCTAGGCTGGGGCCCTGAATAGCAGGGTCCCAGCCAGACTAAAGTCGAAAAACAGTGAAACACCAGCAAAAGGTGGGGGTATACATGTGAAGCAGATCCTACTCTCCTACAGTGACACAGAAAGCTGTAGCACATGATAGAGAGAAAATAGAAAAAGGAACAGAGTGTGCTGATAGAAAATTTCGATTACGGTGTGAAAAGTCTTATGTTGCCAGAGAAGAAACTGATACATTTGTGGCGGAATTGTTAGATGCTCAACCTCCACCCCTATACGCCCCACAGAAAATGTATCCTGCTATCCCACAGCCTCAGTCATCTGTTTCTTCTGTCTCTGCTACCTCTGTTTCTTCTACTATTGATCAACATGTTCTGGCTACGGCGCCTCCTGCCATTTCTTTGGCTTAACCTTCTGCGGCTACTATAAGTGCCAGTCTCCCTGCTACGCCCATTGTTTCGCATCTCTCTCGCCAGCCCTCACACCTATGACAGTCACTAGCGACATTGGTGCCTGCTTCGTCTGTTACTACTCCTTCCCTGTTCCCCCATTCCCCGACATTACTGAGTAGCGGAATGCCCATACACGGAATAGGGGAGCAAGACTGGGTGACTGCTATGGAGCGACTGGCATGGATATTGATACGATCTGATGTGTGAGATGAAGAGGAAAGAGCGGTAGCCAATCAGGCTGCTCAGTGGGCTCGTCACCCCATTTACAGTGTGGAAGATGTGTGGAGTGTGATGAGAAATGATGAGCCATTTGTGCAGCAGCCTGCCCTTAAGCACAGGTCAGCTACTTTGATTGGACTGTGGGAACAGTGTTTCAATGAAGTAGCACCCCAGATTATTTATGATATGATGGACCATGTATATGCTGCCGATATGGCACCTAGTGAGGTTTTTAATAATGTCACAACGCTGGTTGCTTATCGAGGCAGGCTGCTTGAGAAGAGCCCGAAGACAGTGTGCCAATTACCGATGAGGGAAGTCCACCCCATATATCACCATGAAATACACGAGAGCTACGGGATCAGCATAACATTGTTACTAGACCCCGGGTAGAGGCCCGGTTCCAGGAACAATGGGTTTATACTCTGTGGAAAAGGAGTGAGGTTTTGTCCTGTTGCAGGGATTCTGTACATATACAGAACTATGCGCAGGAAACTAGGACCTCAGTCTGAAGTGGTGTACCAAAAACCCACCTTAGTGCCCAAAACCCCAATCCAACTAGCTATAGTGTCTCATTCGTTCTCCATACTACTGCGAAGCAACCAATGACTAGACATCCTAGAACATGCAACTCAGATCCTCCCAGGAATCGCGGGAGCAAGAACACTTTCGCTTACTCACTCATACTTGTCCACAATGTGAATAATCAGAGACACTGTATAGTTTAAAATGTTTATTTTAACTAACGTGCTGTATAATGCAGTACACAAGCCAATACTAGCAGCAAAATGCATAAACACAATATAGTGAGCATTGTTACAATTCCATAGAATATAAACAGGGATATCATTCTGCAAAGATAATGGAAAAAGGACTACCGTGCCTTGTCACCCTCCCCGTGCTAGGAACTAGTTTATTATAGAAATAGAAGATCTCAGGGGCTTTTGTGAGGGGGCACCCCATACCTCTAGGTTTAGATGCAAAAGTTGACATCTCTGTTCAAGCACAGCTCCTCTCTGGGAAGGTATTCTTGAAGTGCCTAACACGCATGCAATGCCTTATTAAAAGCACTCAATTTTCAGTAGTGCAGCTGTGTGTGTGTATTATGTCTAACATGGGTGGGACTGACCAAAGCAGATTAACGAGAGACATTGTTTTTTGACCTTGAACATGATGTGCAGACGAGACCCACAGAGTACAGCCAGAAATGTGAAAGGTAGACGGTTCTCATGTTGAGGAGCACAAGCACTGGTTTTGCAAAGACAAAGTCATGTAGAAACGTGTGCAAAAGCGGCAACATAGCAGCCAAGCGTGTACTAACATATGCTAACTTAGCAATGTCCGCAGTGAATCCCATATCCTCACTACAGTTCCTTAAGACTCAGCTACCGGACATTAGGAAGAATCCGACTGCATATTATAAAGAATTGACTGAGGCCGCTTCACCAACAGTGATGACGCCTCCGTCTCCCTCCCTCCCTCTGTCTCCCTCCCTCTCCCTCCCTCCCTCTGTCTCCCTCCATCTCTCTCCCTCTTTCTCCCTCCCTGTCTCCCTCCCTCTCACTCTGTCTCTCTCCCTCTGTCTCCCTCCATCTCTCTCTCCATCTGTCTCTCTCCCTCTGTCTCTCTCCCTCTGTCTCCCTCTCCCTCCCTCTGTCTCCCTCCCTCTTTCACCCTCTTTCTCCCTCCCTGTCTCCCTCCCTCTCACTCTGTCTCTCTCCCTCTGTCTCCCTCCATCTCTCTCCGTCTCCCTCTCTCCGTCTCCCTCCCTCTGTCTCCCTCCGTCTCCCTCTCCCTCCCTCCGTCTCCCTCCCTCCATCTCCCTTCCTCCCTCTCTCTGTCTCCTTCCCTCTATCTCTCCCTGTCTCTCTCCCTCCGTCTATCTCCCTCTGTCTCCCTCCCTCTCCCTCTGTCTCCCTCTCCCTCCCTCCCTCTGTCACCCTCCGTCTCCCTCCCTCTGTCTCCCTCCCTCCATCTCCCTCTCTGCCTCCCTCTCTGCCTCTCTTGGTCTCCCTTCCTCTCCCTCCGTCTCCCTCCCTCTGTCTCCCCCAGATTGCGCCTCTCTGTCACCCTCTGTCAACCTCTGTCTCCCTCCCTCTCCCTCTGTCTCCCTCTCCCTCCCTCCGTCACCCTCTGTCATCTCACCCCGTGTGTGTGTCAGCCCTCAGCCCGAACTGAGACAGCTTCCCAGAGCGCACACAGCCGCACTGAGACAGCTTCCCAGCACTCACACACAGCCCGCACCCGAGTACTTCACAGGTCTTTAAAAGACCATTTACATGTTAATAAAGCTTTGTTGTATTTCACCTCTTAGGCCCCTTTATCTCCACTTTGACAATCACTGGAATCCCCCGGCCCCCACAGAGCAGAGTCTCAGAGTCCGGGCTGCTAACACTATTTTTTGTTGTTTTTAAAACACATGTAGGATATCTGCAAGGTCCGCCGGCCGCCAAGAAAGGCTTGCCGGGCCGCTGGCGGCCCGCGGGCCGTTCTATGAGTAACCCTGCTCTAAGTCTAAAGCGAGGCATGCCACCATTGCAACAAAAGTCAATAAATAACAAAATAAAGCCAGGCGGACTCCACACTTCTTTCCCATTGGCAAAGCCAATAGCTTACCATTTAACTAATGCGAGACCTATTGCATTGCAAATGCTTGTTTGTATTTCTCTAAGGTTGGGTTTCGCTGTACTAATGAATACTGTTTTTGCTATCGCATATCTTTCACACTAGATAGGCCTGCTTCCACCCTTAGAGAGGCAGGTACGAGCAGAGTAACCTTGACGCTGAGATAGCATACCTGGTCCTGGGATTGCAACTCATCTTTGCGTGTCTTCTTTGTTCACCAGCTACCAACTGCAAAATTCCAGTCTGGGCATGTCTTTAGTGAGTCTGAAAATGTACAATATACGTTGTCCTGGAGGTAGAAGTCAGTCCCTGTGCAGCAATCCAAGGAGGCTGGTCAGGCCGGACTCCAATCGAGTGTATTACTAATAAAATACTTTGGTTTGTATGCTCTGACTGACTTCATTTGTTAGGAAGGTTGAGAGGTTGTCACGAGTGACCCGGATGGCCCTAATCGGGTCACGTCCTTCAGTTGGCAGACGAACAGGGACTCCATCGGGTGGCCCATCCTGGGTGAGGAGGTCGGGCCAAGTCGGGTCGGACGGGCGGACCAGGGATCCCTACACAAGAGAGTCTTGTATCCGCAGCTGCCCCGTCTGTCTGACCGGATGGTCCCTCGTCCAGTGGTCATCCCGACTGGGGTCCTGAACGGTGAAACCCTTAGATCTGACCATTTGGTCCAAAGAGTCGGCAGTGGAGGATACCTTCATTTGAGCTGTGTGCGCCAGGTGAGTTTGCTTTGGTTCCTTGTGGTCCCAAGCACAACTTCAGGAGACGTTGAGAAGTCAATGCACCTGCAGGAGTTCCGGTTCCACGTTACTCACGAGGGCTCGGGTCAGCCTCTGAGATGTCTGGAAATCCTCTTCCGGGGCTGCAAATACTTTGGAGTCCGGCGGGAGCTTCAGAAATGCAGACCGGCAAATTGCTTCATTGGTGCCTGCCAAGCAGGGGAGTCACTCCTTGACCCCAAGAGAGATTTCTTCAGTCCTCTGATCTTTAGCAGAGCGTCGAAGGTCCAGGATTTGTCTTCAGAGTTTCATCCAGGGTAATCTAAAGTTCTGGAAACAGAGGTTCCTTACTTATACCTAAGGAAGGGGTTGGAGTAGCTCTGGGGACCCACCTATGGGAGGGTTTGGAAAGAGGGGTGGCTACACCCATTTCCTTTGTCCAGTTTCATGCCAGAGCAGGGGCTGGTAGCCCCTGAACCGGTTTGGGCTGGACTATACACAGGGACACGAAATGTGCCCCCAGTGCAGGACTTCAAAGCACTCCGAGAGTGCTCCCACCCAGCCCCAATACACACAATCCTGTCTGGGAGGTGGTTACACCTCCTTGTGACAGGAAACCTACTGTCCAGGCCTCCCCTGTCGGAGTTTCGGTCAGCAGTAGGAGGTCAGATTTGTGTCTGTGGCTGCAGCATCCATTTTGTGATGCCAGGGCTCTTCTAAGGTTCTACCGGGTAACCCAGTACTGTCAGGTCTCTTCCTTTAGAAGGGTGGGATCATACTCCCACACCAGTTGCTGGTGTGGGGGTATGATTCCAAGGTGTTTGACACCAAACACATGTTTCCGTGCAGCCAGTCCAAAGTTAGCATTTACCGTTTGCTTATAATGCACTTAAGAGTATATGGCCAGGCTGCACTACTGACAACCCCGGAGAAGAGATTCCGAAGGCTGCAGAGGGGCTCAGCTCATACCTGGGCACCCCCTCACATATAACCAAGCAGCCTGCCTTCAGGATTGATAAGGCCTGCCATGGGGGTGACTGACAGGTTTGTATGTGCAGTATATGGTGAGATATAGTGAACCTATCTCAGTAAGGGGTGCATGCACCACCTTACCCAGGCTGCAGTAGCAGACCTGTGGTGTCATTTTGGGTGGCTTTCCAGGGGTGGCATAATACATGCTTCAGCCCCTAGTACGCCTCTGGGGTACCTATACCCTGGGTACATAGTATACCATATACTAGAGACTTATAAGGGCACCTCAGATCCAATCTGTAATGTACCTAAAATACATGGACTCATTTTAGAGAGGATGCAGCTAGGCTGGGGCCCTGAATAGCAGGGTCCCAGCCAGACTAAAGTCGAAAAACAGTGAAACACCAGCAAAAGGTGGGGGTATACATGTGAAGCAGATCCTACTCTCCTACAGTGACACAGAAAGCTGTAGCACATGATAGAGAGAAAATAGAAAAAGGAACAGAGTGTGCTGATAGAAAATTTCGATTACGGTGTGAAAAGTCTTATGTTGCCAGAGAAGAAACTGATACATTTGTGGCGGAATTGTTAGATGCTCAACCTCCACCCCTATACGCCCCACAGAAAATGTATCCTGCTATCCCACAGCCTCAGTCATCTGTTTCTTCTGTCTCTGCTACCTCTGTTTCTTCTACTATTGATCAACATGTTCTGGCTACGGCGCCTCCTGCCATTTCTTTGGCTTAACCTTCTGCGGCTACTATAAGTGCCAGTCTCCCTGCTACGCCCATTGTTTCGCATCTCTCTCGCCAGCCCTCACACCTATGACAGTCACTAGCGACATTGGTGCCTGCTTCGTCTGTTACTACTCCTTCCCTGTTCCCCCATTCCCCGACATTACTGAGTAGCGGAATGCCCATACACGGAATAGGGGAGCAAGACTGGGTGACTGCTATGGAGCGACTGGCATGGATATTGATACGATCTGATGTGTGAGATGAAGAGGAAAGAGCGGTAGCCAATCAGGCTGCTCAGTGGGCTCGTCACCCCATTTACAGTGTGGAAGATGTGTGGAGTGTGATGAGAAATGATGAGCCATTTGTGCAGCAGCCTGCCCTTAAGCACAGGTCAGCTACTTTGATTGGACTGTGGGAACAGTGTTTTAATGAAGTAGCACCCCAGATTATTTATGATATGATGGACCATGTATATGCTGCCGATATGGCACCTAGTGAGGTTTTTAATAATGTCACAACGCTGGTTGCTTATCGAGGCAGGCTGCTTGAGAAGAGCCCGAAGACAGTGTGCCAATTACCGATGACGGAAGTCCACCCCATATATCACCATGAAATACACGAGAGCTACGGGATCAGCATAACATTGTTACTAGACCCCGGGTAGAGGCCCGGTTCCAGGAACAATGGGTTTATACTCTGTGGAAAAGGAGTGAGGTTTTGTCCTGTTGCAGGGATTCTGTACATATACAGAACTATGCGCAGGAAACTAGGACCTCAGTCTGAAGTGGTGTACCAAAAACCCACCTTAGTGCCCAAAACCCCAATCCAACTAGCTATAGTGTCTCATTCGTTCTCCATACTACTGCGAAGCAACCAATGACTAGACATCCTAGAACATGCAACTCAGATCCTCCCAGGAATCGCGGGAGCAAGAACACTTTCGCTTACTCACTCATACTTGTCCACAATGTGAATAATCAGAGACACTGTATAGTTTAAAATGTTTATTTTAACTAACGTGCTGTATAATGCAGTACACAAGCCAATACTAGCAGCAAAATGCATAAACACAATATAGTGAGCATTGTTACAATTCCATAGAATATAAACAGGGATATCATTCTGCAAAGATAATGGAAAAAGGACTACCGTGCCTTGTCACCCTCCCCGTGCTAGGAACTAGTTTATTATAGAAATAGAAGATCTCAGGGGCTTTTGTGAGGGGGCACCCCATACCTCTAGGTTTAGATGCAAAAGTTGACATCTCTGTTCAAGCACAGCTCCTCTCTGGGAAGGTATTCTTGAAGTGCCTAACACGCATGCAATGCCTTATTAAAAGCACTCAATTTTCAGTAGTGCAGCTGTGTGTGTGTATTATGTCTAACATGGGTGGGACTGACCAAAGCATATTAACGAGAGACATTGTTTTTTGACCTTGAACATGATGTGCAGACGAGACCCACAGAGTACAGCCAGAAATGTGAAAGGTAGACGGTTCTCATGTTGACGAGCACAAGCACTGGTTTTGCAAAGACAAAGTCATGTAGAAACGTGTGCAAAAGCGGCAACATAGCAGCCAAGCGTGTACTAACATATGCTAACTTAGCAATGTCCGCAGTGAATCCCATATCCTCACTACAGTTCCTTAAGACTCAGCTACCGGACATTAGGAAGAATCCGACTGCATATTATAAAGAATTGACTGAGGCCGCTTCACCAACAGTGATGACGCCTCCGTCTCCCTCCCTCCCTCTGTCTCCCTCCCTCTCCCTCCCTCCCTCTGTCTCCCTCCATCTCTCTCCCTCTTTCTCCCTCCCTGTCTCCCTCCCTCTCACTCTGTCTCTCTCCCTCTGTCTCCCTCCATCTCTCTCTCCATCTGTCTCTCTCCCTCTGTCTCTCTCCCTCTGTCTCCCTCTCCCTCCCTCTGTCTCCCTCCCTCTTTCACCCTCTTTCTCCCTCCCTGTCTCCCTCCCTCTCACTCTGTCTCTCTCCCTCTGTCTCCCTCCATCTCTCTCCGTCTCCCTCTCTCCGTCTCCCTCCCTCTGTCTCCCTCCGTCTCCCTCTCCCTCCCTCCGTCTCCCTCCCTCCATCTCCCTTCCTCCCTCTCTCTGTCTCCTTCCCTCTATCTCTCCCTGTCTCTCTCCCTCCGTCTATCTCCCTCTGTCTCCCTCCCTCTCCCTCTGTCTCCCTCTCCCTCCCTCCCTCTGTCACCCTCCG
The DNA here is from genome assembly GCF_964204655.1 of Triturus cristatus. Classification (NCBI taxonomy): domain Eukaryota; kingdom Metazoa; phylum Chordata; class Amphibia; order Caudata; family Salamandridae; genus Triturus; species Triturus cristatus. The sequence goes on from NW_028187373.1 coordinate 2,419,445, forward strand.
TCTCCCTCCCTCTGTCTCCCTCCCTCCATCTCCCTCTCTGCCTCCCTCTCTGCCTCTCTTGGTCTCCCTTCCTCTCCCTCCGTCTCCCTCCCTCTGTCTCCCCCAGATTGCGCCTCTCTGTCACCCTCTGTCAACCTCTGTCTCCCTCCCTCTCCCTCTGTCTCCCTCTCCCTCCCTCCGTCACCCTCTGTCATCTCACCCCGTGTGTGTGTCAGCCCTCAGCCCGAACTGAGACAGCTTCCCAGAGCGCACACAGCCGCACTGAGACAGCTTCCCAGCACTCACACACAGCCCGCACCCGAGTACTTCACAGGTCTTTAAAAGACCATTTACATGTTAATAAAGCTTTGTTGTATTTCACCTCTTAGGCCCCTTTATCTCCACTTTGACAATCACTGGAATCCCCCGGCCCCCACAGAGCAGAGTCTCAGAGTCCGGGCTGCTAACACTATTTTTTGTTGTTTTTAAAACACATGTAGGATATCTGCAAGGTCCGCGGGCCGCCAAGAAAGGCTTGCCGGGCCGCTGGCGGCCCGTGGGCCGTTCTATGAGTAACCCTGCTTTAAGTCTAAAGCGAGGCATGCCACCATTGCAACAAAAGTCAATAAATAACAAAATAAAGCCAGGCGGACTCCACACTTCTTTCCCATTGGCAAAGCCAATAGCTTACCATTTAACTAATGCGAGACCTATTGCATTGCAAATGCTTGTTTGTATTTCTCTAAGGTTGGGTTTCGCTGTACTAATGAATACTGTTTTTGCTATCGCATATCTTTCACACTAGATAGGCCTGCTTCCACCCTTAGAGCGGCAGGTACGAGCAGAGTAACCTTGACGCTGAGATAGCATACCTGGTCCTGGGATTGCAACTCATCTTTGCGTGTCTTCTTTGTTCACCAGCTACCAACTGCAAAATTCCAGTCTGGGCATGTCTTTAGTGAGTCTGAAAATGTACAATATACGTTGTCCTGGAGGTAGAAGTCAGTCCCTGTGCAGCAATCCAAGGAGGCTGGTCAGGCCGGACTCCAATCGAGTGTATTACTAATAAAATACTTTGGTTTGTATGCTCTGACTGACTTCATTTGTTAGGAAGGTTGAGAGGTTGTCACGAGTGACCCGGATGGCCCTAATCGGGTCACGTCCTTCAGTTGGCAGACGAACAGGGACTCCATCGGGTGGCCCATCCTGGGTGAGGAGGTCGGGCCAAGTCGGGTCGGACGGGCGGACCAGGGATCCCTACACAAGAGAGTCTTGTATCCGCAGCTGCCCCGTCTGTCTGACCGGATGGTCCCTCGTCCAGTGGTCATCCCGACTGGGGTCCTGAACGGTGAAACCCTTAGATCTGACCATTTGGTCCAAAGAGTCGGCAGTGGAGGATACCTTCATTTGAGCTGTGTGCGCCAGGTGAGTTTGCTTTGGTTCCTTGTGGATATGGCGCCATTTTGATTTGTATTTGGCATGGTCTGAGAACCATCTTTGGACAAGCGCTTGCATTTGTTTGAGTTTTTTGTGAACATGGTACCATGATGAGGTCTGCGGACCAATTTTGGTAAAGATATTTGCAAATATCTGCTCGGCATAAATAGTGAACTTGTTTTCTTAGAAAATGTTGTGTCTTACTAAGGTGTTTTGTTTGGGCTGTCGTTGTTCTGCTGATGCTCAATAGGAAGAAAGTCAGCCAGCGTCTCCAGAAGGCACTCCAAATGTTGACATGTATGTAAAACATGGCCTTGGCCCTATTATGTTTAGTACGTTATGGCACAAATGTACGAGGGACAACGCTGAGTTGCAGTGGCCGTTGACGGGCACTTTTGATGAACAGAAAATGTATTTTCTACAGTATAAATTGTTTGCGAAAAGTAGGCAGTCGATGTTTGATTCCCTCAGAACATGGCAAAAGGAAGCTAAACAGAGCCGAATGAAGGCAGAGAAAGAGGCCCTGAAGGGAAGAATGCAGACAGTGACTGAGAAGTTGGCCTGATATATGCTGTCCACTAGTTATAGTGGGCACCCTGTATCAGTCCAAACAACCCCTTACTGGTTATAGGTTAAAGACAACCTTTATTGAAAGCTATCCTAGTGGTAACTATGGAGGCTAAGTCTTGAAGGAATGTAAAGCAGCTTGTTTGACCAGTCTTGAGTGCCTAAATGAAAGATATCCACACCAGGTATCTCTCTCTCTCTCTCTCTCTCTCTCTCTCTCTCTCTCTATATATATATATATATATATATATATATATATATATATAGAGAGAGAGAGAGAGAGATACCTGGTGTGGATATCTTTCATTTAGGCACTCAAGACTGGTCAAACAAGCTGCTTTACATTCCTTCAAGATTTAGCCTCCATAGTTACCACTAGGATAGCTATATATCTATATATCTAGCTATATCTATATATATAGCTATATCTATATATATATATATATATATATATATATATATATATATATATATATATATATATATATATATATTCGAACCAAACGGTTTAAAGCAGGCAATGCACTCCGAGCCGATAAATTTGAAAAGCTTTATTCCACCATACTGACAAACCGGTTTCGGTCTTCGCGACCTTTTTCAATGTCAGAGTCCCATTCAAATTTGTTACTTTAAATACACGGATGTTCACAACAGAGAGAAAAGACTCCTGCACTTGGATGAACATAGAAAAAGGACCACTGTAATCGTTGTTACAAGTACAGTGGCCATCTTATAGTTTCTCACCACCAATGGCCGGCATGTAATCCACAATATCATTGTAAAGAATATCATTGCCAGGGGAGAAAATAGTCATTATCATTCATTTCAATAGTGTTATTATCAAATGTAATTATACTTTATAATTCATATGTTTATTTCATTCTTATTCCTACCATTGGATTACTAATTATTATGCCCTGAATGGGCTGTGCCGTTTTTACTCTCTGATCAGATCATAATATATGATTTATATTATTACATGGAACATCTATCATGTATTCTAACACAAAAAAGAAGAAAAAAAGGGGGGAGCAAATTAGCTCAACAATATTATAGTTGAATTTAAAATCAAAATTGTGTTCCATCTTCTATTTCTTTTTGCATTCCGTTCCTTATTCCTGGTTCCTCTAGGAGAAGTTCCACATCCCATGAATATTCTCTTTATTTAAAAATCGTTATTCACAATTGATAGTAGTCTGTAAGGGGAAAGGTATAGAGAGTATGTGTCCTTGATTGTATATTTTCCAAATTAGCCTATATGTACCCACAGTTCCTCTTCGCTGTTTAAGCCTAAAGGTGCCATAGTCCTTAGTTCTAGAATATACCTGGATTCTAGCTGACGTAATCTTTTTACCCTATCTCCTCCTCTTTGTCTCACAGGTATCTGACTGAGGCAAAAATAGCTCAGCTGATGACTGTCACTGTGGTGGTGTAAAGAGAAATGGCGTGCGACTGGGTAATTTTTGTCATTATTGGTGATGGCCTGCATATGTTCCAACACCCTCTTTTTTGCGGGATGCACCGTACTCCCAATATAGAGCAAATTGCAATGACAGCTCAGACAATACACAACAAAGTCTGAGTTGCAATTTAAAAATTTAAGGATTAATTTATCAGTTGGTCTTCCTGGGACCTTATACCCTTTAATCTTTTTACTGTTCTTGCAAGCTTTGCATTTAAGACAGGGGAAAAAACCTTTAATTTCATTCCTGCCTCTCGCACCTTTTTCAAAATGGCTGTGTACTAGTAGGTCCTGTAAGGACATGTTTTTCCTATATGTAATACTAGGATGTTGGGGCAGTCCTTTCCCTATGACCATATCTGCCCTCAAAATTCTCCAATGTTTGTTAATTATTTGACGTATTTGAGGAGAGTTTTTCCCAAATGTCAAAATTAACCTAGTTGTATCATCTTGTTTCTACTTCTGTTTATTTGCTAGAAGAAGACTTCTTTCTTTTTGATCTGCTCTTTTTTCTGCTGCCTTCAATGTATTCTCTGGGTAACCTCTTACACTGAAGCGCTTAATCGCTTGTCTTTTAGATCCTTGATAACTAGTGTCTAGTGTACTGTTCCGTTTTATCCTGAGTAACTCCCCATAGGGGATACTGTTCACCAGGCACCTAGGATGCTGACTGGTAAAATGTAAGGTGGCATTACCTGCGGTGGCTTTGCGGTATAACTTAGTTATTAGTTGTCCATTACTTACATATACCAGTAGGTCTAAGAAGGCCACTTCTGAATCACTAATGTTGCTAGTGAAATGCAAATTATAGATGTTATGATTTAGGAGATCAAGATATGTCAGGAATTCTTCTTGCGACCCTTTCCAGACGATAAAAATATCGTTGTATCTAACCCAGACGGCTATTTTACTCATCCAGGGCTTATTAGCCCCATACCAGGCCACGTGCTTCTCCCACCAGCCCATGAATAAATTCGCGTAGCTGGGGGCGAAGCACGTGCCCATCGCGGTACCTTGTTTTTGGATGTATAGTTGATTGCCGAATAGGAAAATGTTATATAGGCAAAAGGCCATAAGTTCTATGATCATTTGATTGTGCTCCATGTGTTGTATTGGTCTTGTTTTTAGAAAGCTCTTAATCGCTTCTAAGCCCTGTTCATGGTTAATACTGGTATATAGACTAGTTATGTCCATAGTGACCAATATCTGGTTCTCCTCCCATGGTATGTTGGCAATTTGCTTAATGAAATCTGATGTATCTTTAACATAAGATACCAAGTTGCCAACAAAAGGACTCAGTATTGTATCGATCAGTATTGATGTGTTCTCCAGGAGACTTCCTTTGGAGGACACAATGGGCCTTCCAGGAGGATTCTTGTTGTTTTTGTGTAGTTTGGGGATGTGGTAGAAGGTGGGAATGGTGGGATAATCAATTTTCAGAAACTCAAACTCATCATGATGTAAAATTCCCTTATCCCGCCACCCACTGATTACCCGATGAAATTCTAATACACTCTCATTGTATTGCTGTCTAGAGATTTTATTGTACCAGTCCACATCACTTAGTTGCCTTAGTGCTTCTAACTCATACGACTCTTTGTCCTGGAAATTTGAAAAGCTTTATTCCACCATACTGACAAACCGGTTTCGGTCTTCGCGACCTTTTTCAATGTCAGAGTCCCATTCAAATTTGTTACTTTAAATACACGGATGTTCACAACAGAGAGAAAAGACTCCTGCACTTGGATAAACATAGAAAAAGGACCACTGTAATCAGTGTTACAAGTACAGTGGCCATCTTATAGTTTCTCACCACCAATGGCCGGCATGTAATCCACAATATCATTCTAAAGCAGTGTTTCCCAAACTGGGGTCCGAGGACCCCCAGGGGTCCGTGGCACATTCCCAGGGGGTCCGCAGGCACAGCAGTTTTAAAAGCACTGCAAAGTTCCTTGTAAAATTAGCAGTTTTCGTGCAACTATAAAAGTGTCAAGGAAATGCCAGTGATTAATGTACCTGCTGGAGAGAGATGAGAGTTTTGTCTAGTGGCAGCTTTGACTTATCTAATGTGACACAGAGGGTTAATATGCCTACTGCAAAGAACGTCTACAATGCATTTTAAAAAACAGTAGTTTATGTGCATAGGTCAGTGGGCTACTGATTTTGTCACAGAGATTCTTTTGTCACTGTGCAATTCATAAGGGACAATCGTAATCTAGTACAGTGTCCTATAAACTGTCAAAGAGCTGCTTGCAAACTGCATGGTAAAAGTTAGCAACATATGTTTATTCCCAGTCTATCATTAACCTGATGCTGCTATGTTCCCACTTCCTGCACATGAACAATTTTGTAATGCCTTTTTGTCAATTCTAAGTGTGCTGCCTAATGCAGCACACATGGAAGTTACAAAACGTAATTTTTATTAAAGATTGTTTATGTTCAGGAAAGGTCACCATCCTGAACATAAACAATCAAAGGTGTTTTGCTTTTTCCGTTGGAAGAAACAAAAACGAGGAGAAATAAGGCAATTCTCCTCATTTCGCCAAGTTAAGACCAGGTTTTTCATGGTCTTAATTCTGGTGCGGTCTCCTTTTTAAGCTGACCTTGTAAATAGAGGGCAGCGTCAAAATCAATGGGTGTTGGAGTGAAACGCCCACTGCAACTCCCACTGCCCACCTTTTTCACGCTAAGCATTGCGTGAAAAGGCTCCTTATTTACAAGGCAGCGTTAAGCCACAATAAGTGGCTTAACGCTGCCTTGTAAATAAGGCAAAGCCCCTATTGCCACAGGAACATCGCAAAAAGTGACGTTCCCATGGCGATAGGGACTTGTAAATATGGCCCTAAAATCCTTAGTAATTTGAGTATTTGTTTTGTGTGCACAAGTTTGTTTATTTTTTTCGAATTACTGTTTTAATGTTTGAAATTTAAATCCTACAAATTGCTTGGGGGTCCCCCGGAGTTCCAGTGGTGACTCAATGGGGGTCCTCAGGAGTCAAAAGTTTGGGAATCACTGTTCTAAAGAATATCATTGCCAGGGGAGAAAATAGTCATTATCATTCATTTCAGTAGTGTTATTATCAAATGTAATTATACTTTATAATTCATATGTTTATTTCATTCTTATTCCTACCCTTGGATTACTAATTATTATGCCCTGGAAAAAAAAAAAATATATATATATATATATATATATATATATATATAAAATATATGTATTTATTACTAAACACACCCTCCTAGTCTCTTTATGAGACTAGAGGTCAAAACACATAAGTTACACTTCAATAATCACAGTAAAATAGCACAACTACACATCAGGCCCTAGGGGCGAGCCAAACCATATACTAAAATAGTGGTATAAGGACCACAACTTAACTAGACACAAGGCCTAGAGCCTGTAGAATCGCTGGGACCCCAAGGAACCACCCAAGGTAGTGACACAGGGGACCCACGGGGGCCGTGTGCAGTGTGTGAGCACAACCGCAAGCTCCTGTTAGCTTCTATGGGGAAAGTCGCGGTTAGGTTTTTAAAGATTAGGGACACTTAGCAGACCCCCCAGGATATAGCGGCATGGATTAGCAAATTTAGCGGCACAAATATGGAAATTTAGCGGCACAAATATGGGAATTTAGCGGCAATTTAGCGGCGTTTTCTTTGGCAGTTTATCCTACAACAAACACAGATCTCTTTGTTTTTTGAGTTATTTAACACCATGAAGCTATGTATATTTGGTTTATTTACAATGTAGAGACTTTGTTTGTCTTCAAGACTAAAAATAGGACATAAACAGCATAGTTGGGAGTTTTGTTTAATAAAAAGAATCGATTTCTACCCAAAGAAACCCTTTTTGCAACATTAATCTATGCTCTAATGTTTGCTTTGCAGTGTGTATGCAGCTCTTTGATGAAAGTTAATACCTCGTTGTTCTATATTAGGACTTTAAGTTATCAATTGCAAAGAACAAAAGGACATCTCTTTTAAAAGCAGAAAACCTGCTGATCTATTTACATTATATGCACTCTGTAATCTACATGGTACACGTTTCTGCAGCAGGCATATTAACACTCTGCACTACCTTCACATAAGTCAAAACATTAACTATACAAAACTTTAATCTCTCTCCACGAAGAACATTAATCACAAGAGTTAACTTTACATTTTTGTGAGGCCTGGTAATTGCCTGAGAAAAGGAACCCGGCAGCAGGTGCTTTAAATAACATCATAAACTTGCAAGTATGGTGCCCCCAGGAAGCCAGCACCCGGTGCGGTAGCACCGCTCGCACCGCCCTAGAGCCGGCCCTGGGTGCCAGATTAAAACAGGGTTTGATTGGTTGTGGTTTAAGACGGGGCAGGGTAAAGTGACATTTAGGGCTAGGCCAAGAGGATATAGGGCCTCTTCAGCGAAAGGTGGGTAGCGAGCCAGACCTGTTGGTAGGCCTTAGGTTTTTGTAAATGGCTATAAGAAATGGGCATGGCTTAGGGCCTTTTGTGGTGATGCTGATTAAAAGTGGGGGGTTTACATGCTGGTCAGGTAGCCTTAATGGGTCAAGTCCATGTTTATATACACACAGATATTTTAAAGATATTTGTAAAGTTAAAATAAGTGGATCAATCAATGTTCTAATAATGTATACTTTGCGGTGTGTATGCAGTTCTGGGATGAAAGGTAATAGCTCGCTGTTCTATATTAGGACTTTAAGTTATAAATTGCAAGTAACAAAAGGATGTCTCTTTTGAAAGCAGTAACCTGCTGATCTGTTTACATCCTACGCATTCTGTAATCTACTTGGTACACGTTCTTTGCAGCAGGCACAGAACCCTCTGCACTAACTTCACCCAAGTCAAACCCTGAACTACACAAAATGCTGATCTCTATCCAGGAAGATAATTAATCACAGGAGTTATCTTGACATTTATGTGAGGCCTGGCCATTGCTCGCGGAAAGAAACGCTGCAGCAGGTGCTTCAAAAGCCTAATAAACTTTAATTGACGGAGCCCCCAGGAAGCCAGCACCCTAAAGCCGGCCCTGAATCAGAGTGCAACGTATAACTATATACAATCTACAGCCCTTCTGCTGCGGCGGCCAGCACGGGTCGATCCTTCACTTTTATTGCCTGTGGAAGCAAATGTTAAGGGCGAGAGACGCCTCCCAGCTCACAGCAGCTTACCTGGGCCTCTGGGCCTCCCGAGACGACGACGACGACGATCCGACGATCCACCACCAGCCAGACAACGATACAATGACGATCCAGACCAGCAGCGCCGCTCCAGACCAGGTGAGTCGCGTCGTCATCGAGTCGTCAGCACTGCCTGCTGTGAGGACCCCCCCTTAACCCCCTTCTATTGGTCTATTGGACCCGTGGCAAGAGCCACTGGCCCAATAGAACAATAGAAGAGGAAGAGAGGCGCGTGATCTGCTGTCTGCTGCTGGATGGGGGTGGGATGCCGCCAGGATGCCAGGATTTCGCGGGCACTTTTGTAAAAATCGCGGCATTTTTACAAAAGTGCCGATTTCGCGATTTTTTTGCAAATCGCGAAATCGCGAAATCCTGGGGGGTCTGACTTAGAAATGAGTCAGGAACAAACCCTTTTGGACTTAGGAAGTTCTAGGGCTAGCACCCACGGGAGCACCAGAGTACTCGTGTTACCTCACCCAGGGAAGCCGGGTGCATAGGTGTCCTTTGGTGTCGGGTCGCGTCGTCGATTTCAATGGGAGCTGGTGATGAAGTGCTGCTGCCGTGAAGAAACGGAGTGCCCGAAGGGATCCAAGCCTGGATCGAAGATGAGAAGAACCTGAAAGCAGAGGGGACAGAGTCTGGGTCACTACCCAGTGACCAGGAAGGTGATGAACACATGCCCACCGATGTTGGGTGATTTCAGGTGAAAGGTGAAGCTTGACTCTTCAGCCACGAGGACCAGGAGGCGTTGAGGACAACCAGGAGCTGGATTCGAGCTGTCCCACGAAGGATGTAGAGTGCTGCAGTGTCGGTGCCTGGATTGGACACAACAAGCCTTGGCAACAGCAACCCACGCAGAAACGAGAAAGATGCTTCGGTGCAGACCAGCAAGGTCTGAGGGACTCACCACTTGGTAGGGAGTCGGGGCATGTCTGGAGCAACCAGGCAAGCCCAAGGAAATTCAAAGTTACCCCCTCAGGGACCCACCAGTCAGCGGACCAGGGATCGCAAAGGGACCTCGAGACGAAACACAAAATGGCGGCCCACGGGTCACTCAGAATGACCAGGCCGACAATCTTCAGTGGATTCAGTGCTTGAGGTGGGGGCTACAAGTCAGCCCAAGCACAACTTCAGGAGACGTCGAGAAGTCAATGCACTTGCAAAAGTGCAAGGTGAGCAGGAGTTCCGGTTCCACTTTACTCACGAGGGCTCGGGTCAGCCTCTGAGATGTCTGGAAATCCTCTTCCGGGGCTGCAAATACTTCGGAGTCCGGCGGGAGCTTCAGAAATGCAGACCGGCAAATTGCTTCATTGGTGCCTGCCAAGCAGGGGAGTCACTCCTTGACCCCAAGAGAGATTTCTTCAGTACTCTGATCTTTAGCAGAGCGTCGAAGGTCCAGGATTTGGCTTCAGAGTTTCATCCAGGGTAATCTAAAGTTCTGGATACAGAGGTTCCTTACTTATACCTAAGGAAGGGGTTGGACTAGCTCTGGGGACCCACCTATGGGAGGGTTTGGAAAGAGGGGTGGCTACACCCATTTCCTTTGTCCAGTTTCATGCCAGAGCAGGGGCTGGTAGCCCCTGAACCGGTTTGAGCTGGACTATGCACAGGGACACCAATTGTGCCCCCAGTGCAGGACTTCAAAGCACTCCGAGAGTGCTCCCACCCAGCCTCAATACACACAATCCTGTCTGGGAGGTGGTTACACCTCCCTGTGACAGGAAACCTACTGTCCAGGCCTCCCCTGCCGGAGTTTCGGTCAGCAGTAGGAGATCAGACTTGTGTCTGTGGCTGCAGCATCCATTTTGTGATGCCAGGGCTCTACTAAGGTTCTACCGGGTAACCCAGTACTGTCAGGTCTCTTCCTCTAGAAGGGTGGGATCATACTCCCACACCAGTTACTGGTGTGGGGGTATGATTCCAAGGTGTTTGACACCAAACACATGTTTCTGTGCAGCCAGTCCAAAGTTAGCATTTACTGTTTGGTTATAATGCACTTAAGAGTATATGGTCAGGCTGCACTACTGACAACCCCGGAGAAGAGATTCCGAAGGCTGCAGAGGGGCTCAGCTCATGCCTGGGCACCCCCTCACATATAACCAAGCAGCCTGCCTTCAGGATTGATAAGGCCTGCCATGGGGGTGACTGACAGGTTTGTATGTGCAGTATATGGTGAGATATAGTGAAGCTATCTCAGTAAAGGGTGCATGCACCACCTTACCCAGGCTGCAGTAGCAGACCTGTGGTGTCATTTTGGGTGGCTTTCTAGGGGTGGCATAATGCATGCTTCAGCCCCTGGTAGGCCTCTGGGGTACCTATGCCCTGGGTACATAGTATACCATATACTAGAGACTTATAAGGGCACCTAAGATCCAATCTGTAATGTACCTAAAATACATGGAATCATTTTAGAGAGGAAGCAGCTAGGCTGGGGCCCTGAATAGCAGGGTCCCAGCCAGACTAAAGTCGAAAAACAGTGAAACACCAGCAAAAGGTGGGGGTATACATGTGAAGCAGATCCTACTCTCCTACAGTGACCCAGAAAGCTGTAGCACATGATAGAGAGAAAATAGAAAAAGGAATAGAGTGTGCTGATAGAAAATTTCGATTACGGTGTGAAAATTCTTATCACGGCGCCTCCCGCCATTTCTTTGGCTTAACCTTCTGCGGCTACTATAACTGCCAGTCTCCCTGCTACGCCCATTGTTTCGCATCTCTCTCGCCAGCCCTCACACCTGTGACAGTCACTAGCGACATTGGTGCCTGCTTCGTCTGTTACTACTCCTTCCCTGTTCCCCCATTCCCCGACATTACTGAGTAGCGGAATGCCCATACACGGAATAGGGGAGCAAGACTGGGTGACTGCTATGGAGCGACTGGCGCGGATATTGATACGATCTGATGTGTGAGATGAAGAGGAAAGAGCGGTAGCCAATCAGGCTGCTCAGTGGGCTCGTCACCCCATTTACAGTGTGGAAGATGTGTGGAGTGTGATGAGAAATGATGAGCCATTTGTGCAGCAGCCTGCCCTTAAGCACATGTCGGCTACTTTGATTGGACTGTGGGAACAGTGTTTCAATGATGTAGCACCCCAGATTATTTATGATATGAGGGACCATGTATATGCTGCCGATATGGCACCTAGTGAGGTTTTTAATAATGTCACAACGCTGGTTGCTTATCGAGGCAGGCTGCTTGAGAAGAGCCCGAAGACAGTGTGCCAATTACCGATGAGGGAAGTCCACCCCATATATCACCATGAAATACACGAGAGCTACGGGATCAGCATAACATTGTTACTAGACCCCGGGTAGAGGCCCGGTTCCAGGAACAATGGGTTTATACTCTGTGGAAAAGGAGTGAGGTTTTGTCCTGTTGCAGGAATTCTGTACATATACAGAACTATGCGCAGGAAACTAGGACCTCAGTGTGAAGTGGTGTACCAAAAACCCACCTTAGTGCCCAAAACCCCAATCCAACTAGCTATAGTGTCTCATTCGTTCTCCATACTACTGCGAAGCAACCAATGATTAGACATCCTAGAACATGCAACTCAGATCCTCCCGGGAATCGCGGGAGCAAGAACACTTTCGCTTACTCACTCATACTTGTCCACAACGTGAATAATCAGAGACACTGTATAGTTTAAAATGTTTATTTTAACTAACGTGCTGTATAATGCAGTACACGAGCCAATACTAGCAGCAAAATGCATAAACACAATATAGTGAGCATTGTTACAATTCCATAGAATATAAACAGGGATATCATTCTGCAAAGATAATGGAAAAAGGACTACCGTGCCTTGTCACCCTCCTCGTGCTAGGAACTAGTTTATTATAGAAATAGAAGATCTCAGGGGCTTTGTGAGGGGGGACCCCATACCTCTAGGTTTAGATGCAAAAGTTGACATGTTCAATCACAGCTCCTCTCTGGGAAGGTATTCTTGAAGTGCCTAACACGCATGCAATGCCTTATTAAAAGCACTCAATTTTCAGTAGTGCAGCTGTGTGTGTGTATTATGTCTAACATGGGTGGGACTGACCAAAGCAGATTAACGAGAGACATTGTTTTTTGACCTTGAACACGATGTGCAGACGAGACCCACAGAGTACAGCCAGAAATGTGAAAGGTAGACGGTTCTCATGTTGACGAGCACAAGCACTGGTTTTGCAAAAACAAAGTCATGTAGAAACGTGTGCAAAAGCGGCAACATAGCAGCCAAGCGTGTACTAACATATGCTAACTTAGCAATGTTCGCAGTGAATCCCATATCCTCACTACAGTTCCTTAAGACTCAGCTACCGGACCATAGGAAGAATCCAACTGCATATTATAAAGAATTGACTGAGGCCGCTTCACCGACAGTGATGACGCTTTCGGATATTGAAATGTTCTTTGGTTTATTGGTACCTGTTGATATTTGGAGGCAGGTGCACCAACAGGACCACGTTGCGGAATTGGGTGGTACCTGGGATCAAATTAAAGGATGGGACCAGGAGAGGAAACCTGGTGAGAAGCATAAGGCCGAGATACTAGCCTTGTCTCGCCGAATTATTACCTATATGCATTCTCCTATTCCACCGAGAAGGGTAGATTGTGACAAGTGAACCGCATGTCATGAGAAGAAAGGTGAGAGTGTGTCTGATTTTTTTCACTCGATTTGAATGTGTGTTTTGGGATTTTAGCAGACAGGACTTGTCGGTGGAGGGAGGTGTCCGATTGTTCGTTTACAGATTTGTTACGAACCTGCTTCCTGAGATCGCGACTCAGTTGCAGGCTTCTCAGAGCACTTGGACCAGCATACACAGATCTCTCTCTCTCTCTCTCTCTCTCTCTCTCTCTCTCTGTCTCTCCCCCTCCCTCCCCCTCCCTCCCCCCTTCCTTCCCCTCTCCCTCCCTCTCTCCCTCTCTCCCCCTCCCTCCCTCTCCCTCTCTCCCCCTCCCTCTCCCTCCCTCCCTCTCTCTCTCTCCCTGTCTCTCTCCCCCTGTCTCTCTCCCCCTGTCTCTCTCCCCGTCGCCCTCCCTCTGTCGCCCTCCTCCCTATGTCTCCCTCTATGTCTCCCTCTCTGTCTCCCCCTCTGTCTCCCTCCCTCTGTCTCCCTCCCCCTCTGTCTCCCTCCCTCCGTCTCCCTGTCTCCCTCCGTCCCTCTGTCTCCCTCCCTCCCTCCCTCCCTCTGTCTCCCTCCGTCTCCCTCCCTCCCTCTGTCTCCCTCCGTCTCCCTCCCTCCCTCTGTCTCCCCCCATCTCCCTTCCTCCCTGTCTCCCTCCATCTCCCTCCCTCCCTGTCTCCCTCCGTCTCCCTCCCTCCATCTCCCTCCCTCCCTTCCTCTCCCTCCTTCCCTCTCCCTCCGTCTCCCTCCCTCCCTCCGTCTCCCTCTCTCCCTCCGTCTCCCTCCCTCCGTCTCCCTCCCTCCGTCTCTGAGGAAATTCGATTTTCGATCTCGCTTGTATTCAGCCACCATTTTGTGTTCCACCGCCATTTTGTGTTGCCCTCACTCAGGCAGCACAATGAACGATGTTTTTCTGCTGATCTTACTGCGACGTGTCAAAAAACCTTCTGCCTCTGTTTACGAGACTGATGTCAGGGACTGGCTGAGTCCACTAATCCTCGTCTGCTTTGACTAAACCCTGTCTCAACTGTCTGTCGGCTCACACCATTCTTTCCTGACTTTATCTTATCTTCTGGCCTTCGCTATTCTCTACTTGTATTCTCTCATTTCACAACTGTCCTCCAAAGCATACAAATATGTCCTGCCACCTACAAGTTGAGTTGTAGACACTACCACTGATTAACTTGTGGGGAGGGGTGACAAAAACAGTTGGAAGAGAGGTTTATTTGGGTTACTTGATATCTTGTTTTCAAACTTTTCTTATTGGTTATATCTTGTTTTCAAACTCTTCTCATTGGATAACCATGTGTGCATTGGGAGTGTTCTTGGTGAATCTATGTGCTATAAAATTTTGTGCGCCACAGAGTAAAGTGGCAGTCTCCTAAGAACATACTGAGTGTACTTCTGGGACAACTGTACTTAGCTGCAGCTAATAAACCTGATCTTCTACGCTCAACAGAATGTCCTGTGTCTCTGTTCAACAAAGCAGGTGAACTCAGGAGATTAAGGCGTGCCCTGCGCCGCCAGGCCCATAAGGCCCTGGTTCTTCAATTGGTGCCCTCTGTGAGGCGGCTTCAGAGGTAGCGATTTTGCCTGAGGGTCGTGAGGAACCCCGCAAGAAAATTCTGGAGGAATCGCGAACCACGTCAAGCGACCCCTGTATGTCGAAATGGTCCGAAGGTCTTTTTCAGCGCGGTTTCTCCTTCCTGACGGCTGCTGACGACTGCTGCCCTGACTGCTGCCTTGCTTTCGCCCCTTTTGGTGATGTATGGTATCGCGAGACGTTAGACGGGCCTCTGTTGGCGTAAGAAGACACTTAGTTAAGTATTGGTGGGTAGCTCCCACTATTTTTGTTCTGATTTGGGTCTTTGATACGGCTATTGCAAAAGCCGAAGCCGAGGGGTGAGTTTGTTTGTGCTATATTATTTGATTTAACCCATTGGTGTTTGTGAACAGTCCAGTGAAATAATGATGCCTGGTCTGAGTAAGTTTAGAAAGTTTTGTTGTTTTGGTTGTGATAGGGATTCCCGGCTGGAGGACTCTTGTCCAATTCCTCCGGTTGGAACTCCCACTTATGAGCATTATTCTAAACATGGTGTTGGCCCCATTGTCTTTAATGAAGCATGGATCCGATACACAAAGAACGATGGTGTTCTACAGTGGCCACAGAATGGTAGCTTTGTGCCTGACATATTAGATATTTTAGAAGCAATTTTGTTTAAAAGAAAAGCCCGGCTGGCAATGTTTGACTCTTTCCGCCTCTGGCGTAAGGAAGCCAAACAGAGAGAAATTAAACAGGCAAAACGAGATAAGAAAACACAAAGTATGACGATTATACAGGCTGCCCAGCAGTTTAAAGATAATGAGATTAATCATGAAATGGAAATTTCAGAGAGACAGCATCGTATGGCGATAGATAAATGCTATTCGGTGTTGCCTATTTCCCCTTCTGATAAAAGTAAGAATCCGGAGGAAGACCCTTTGATGTCTCACTTATTGAGATTGCCTCCTTCCTATGTACAAGGTGCTAATGCACCCCCATTGTTACAACCAGTTCAGCCATTAGTTGCGCCTCCGCCTGCTCCGGCTCTTCCGCATTTGCCCCTTCCGGTAGTGCCACCCCCACCTCTTCCGCCATCGACTTCTTTGCCTCCGTTTCCTGAACATCAATCTCCTTTGCCTTTGGCTCCCCTTATAACTGTTAATTCTTCTGTTAGTTTACCTAATACCTTGTCCCCTGTTCTTATGTCTAATTCTCCTACTGTGCGCAAACGAATCACAGATACTGTTTCTGGGTTTCTGTCTCCTTTCTTTGAGACTTTTAATATGTCTCCGGCTTTTTCTCGAAGACAGTCTCGTAGTCAACTCCCAGGTTCCGACGAACGGGTGGTATTGGACTATCTCGCTCGCAAATGGATCGAGAGGGGTCCCCAGTATAGTGTGAAAGATATCATGACCACCTTTCATCAGTGGGAGGCGCCCACGCAGAGATATGTATTTAATGTTATGTGTGACACTCTCGCTAAAGAATGGGAGGATATGGATTTGGGTTTACTTCCTCAGGGTTTGTTAGATGTTCAGGCTAATTTCAATAAGGGACTCATTGTGGGTTCTAAGGTTGAGGATGCCGTAAGGACACTTGTCACTTTTAGGTCCTTATTTTCCTCACAGACTTTTTTTGATTCCGATCCTGCTGTTAGGCTGACATCCAAACATTATCCCATGAGAGAGGTTCCTCCAGTGTGGAGAGAAGCGGTTGCACAAGCAGGTGCTAATCCAGCTGTTCCCGCGCACTTCCAGCGTATATGGGTACATGTCCCCTGGAAGACATCTGAAGTTTTGTCTCTTAAACAGTCTCTACCAGATCCCCGTAAAAACCCTGCTGGCTATTATAAGGAGTTGTCCCAGACTCTTGATGCCTTTATTATGAATTTAGCCGATATTGATATGTTGATGGGAAATGTAGTCCCACAAGCATTATGGGCTTGGATTCGTAGAGAGGATCACGCCCAAGCATTGGGTGGCGATTGGGCTGCTATAACTGCCGCGGATGCAGCCCAAGTGGGTGGTGCTAAGCCTGATGTTTTGATTTCAGAACTCCCTGGTAGGATTATTACTTTAATGAAAACGATGATGCCCGCCTTGCGAGTTAATTGGGATAAATTAGCTGCGTGTAAGCAGAAGAAAGATGAGAGTGTCTCTGATTTCTTCACTCGTTTTGAAGAGACGTTTAGTGATCACAGTGGTCAGGATATGACTACGGAGGGTGGACAGCGATTATTTGTCGATAAATTCGTATTTAATTTGCTTCCCGGACTGTCACATAAGTTGAAAGGCTCCGAGAGTTCATGGGCTGTTTCCTCTTCTGCCCAGATATTGGCTACTGCTCAATATTATGAGAACAGGGATAAAGAGGAGAAAGATAAGCAAGAGAAGAAGACGAAAGAATTAAAAACGAAGGTTCTTCTGCAACAAGCTTATCCTCCTCGTTATACTCAGCGCCAGTTTCAACAGCCTCCACAGTTTCAGAGGGTGTATCAAAAGCCTGAGCCCTTTATTCCGCGACCTTTATTAGGTCCTAACCAATGTGCCTATTGTAGAGAGGAAGGTCATTTTAAGAATAGCTGCCCGGTTTTATTGCAACGTAAGGGAGAACTATCTGCTCCATGAGGCCGTGGTGGTTTCCAGATAATATACAGGGGTAGAGGTTGAGGTGTGATGCCTCAAGAACAGCGTTCCTTACCCCCACCAAATTCTACGAACTACTTCGATCAGCAGAATACTCTACACAGTATTACAATGATGATTATCATGTTGAAGGCGAAAATGAAAGCCTTCACGCTAACTAGGACAGCCATAGACAAAGTGAGGGAGTTGTATCGATTCCAGTAAATCAGGATGGGCCTTATGTCAATGTCACTACAATGGGTGTTTCAGAGCCATTTCTTTTAGATACTGGTGTGATGAGAAGTTCTATCATTCATTCTAAACTCCCTGGGGCACCTTTGTCTGGCTTAACAAATGTATCGGTAGGATTTTCTGGCGCCCCAGTTCGTAACCCGGTCTCCTGTCCTTTGCCTATTTCAATTGGCCCTTATGATATGGAAGCTACTCTTCTTTTAACGACTGGTTTCGGCGAGAATCTGTTGGGTTTGGATCTATTGAAAAGAATGCATGCAACAATATATTGTTCTCCTTCTGGTGTGCATCTTACTTTAGGGCAGAAATTGACTTCTTCAATGTATTTGTCTAAAGATAAATTCCCACCTGAATTGCTCTCTCTTCCTGCAACGCTCTGGGCTACGGGTCCAAATGATGTTGGTTGTCTTGAGATCCCGCCTTATGTTGTTACTCTCAAGCCCAATGCTAAATTGCCACGCATTCCTCAATACAGAATTTCCAATGAAGGTGAAAGAGCGCTTTTGGATATCATTTATGATTTGGTTCAGAAGGGTGTGATTGAGGAAACGAGAGGAAATGTATGTAATAGTCCTATTCTTCCTGTTCTTAAACGCACTGATCCTTCTAAGCCTCCTGTTTATCGTTTTGTGATTGATCTTCGGGAGGTCAACAAAATTTTTGTACCACAGTTTCCTGTTGTTCCAGATATCACTGCCCTGTTAACTATGATACCTGCCTCAGCGGCTTGGTTTTCTGTTATTGATCTGAAAAATGCTTTCTTCAGCATTCCCATTGCCAAAGAGAGTAGGGATATTTTTGGTTTCTCTCTAGGAGGCCGAAGTTTCCGGTTCAAGCGCGCACCCCAAGGCTATTGTGAAAGCCTCTCCATTTATAGTCAAGCTCTGAAATGTCAGCTCAATGTTTTTCCTTTGCCCCCAGGTGCTACTCCTATTCAATATATGGATGATTTGTTGATTGCTGCTGATTCAGAGGATGTCTGCAAGAATGTGACTGTTGCACTGTTACGTCACTTGTCTGATCTTAATCATAAGGTTTCGCCTTCTAAACTACAATATGTCCGTCGAGAGGTTACCTATTTGGGTCATCTCTTATCTTAGTAGGGAAGGCGATTAACCCCAGAGCGAATTCAAGCAATTGCGCAAATGTCTGTGCCATCTACACAAAGAGAGGTGCGCGCCTTTCTGGGCATCACTTCTTATTGTAGACAATGGATTCCGAATTATTCTTTGTTGGCCAAACCTTTGTTAGCACTCACTTTGAAAGACACACCCCAACCCCTTCCTTGGACTGACGAATGTCAGAAGAGTTTTTCTGATTTACGTACTGCTCTGTGTTCTGCTCCTGTGTTGGGTACTCCAGATTACAGTAAGCCCTTCACGCTCTATGTCCATGAAAGAGAGGGTTGTGCGTTGTCAGTCTTAACACAACGATTTGGAGACAAACAGCGGCCATGTGCCTATTTTTCAGCTACGTTAGACCCAGTAGCCAAGGCATTGCCTAGTTGTCTTAAAGCTACAGCAGCAGCAGCGATTTCTATTAGTCAGTCTGCTGGAGTGGTGCTAGATAATACTCTCATTGTTATGGTACCACATGCAGTGGATACCTTGCTAAATAGGACGAAAACACAACACCTTACAAGTGCTCAATTGTCTGGATATGAGCTGACGCTCTTGGCTAGTCATGTGCACATCAAACGATGTAATATTTTAAATCCAGCCACATTGTTACCTCTTCCAGAAGAGAAAGATATTCGGAAACAACATGATTGTTTTCTCCATACTCAGGAGGAGACAAAAGGCAGGATTGATTTTAAAGATACGCCGTTAGTGGATCCAGATGGGATCCTATGGGTGGATGGGTCTTGTTTCAAACTCCCAAATGGTGAGACAACTTCAGCTTATGCTGTTACCACCTTGTATACAATAGTGGAGACAGCACGCATCAGACATAATTCAGCTCAGGCAGCTGAACTGATAGCTTTGACCAGAGCGTGTGTGTTATCTAAAGGAAAGAGAGTGAATGTGTATACCGACAGCCAGTATGCGTTCGGTGTGGCGCATAGCTTCGGTCGTTTGTGGAAGGAAAGAGGATTCCTTACCTCCCACGGTACTAAAATACAGCATGGTCAATTGGTAACTGATCTTCTTGAGTCACTTGTTTTGCCTACCCAGATAGCAATTGTGAAATGTAGTGCGCATAAGAAGATTACTGATGATGTTGGTCGCAGAAATGCTTTTGCGGATGAGGTAGCAAAAAGGACAGCCAGAGATGCTACAAGTCGCATGTATGTTGCGGGCCCTGCGAATTGGGTCAGGGAAAGAGGGATGTGTGAGGACACAATAGAAAGTGTGAGATCGATTCAGGGAGATGCTACAGAGAAAGAGTTGAGAAAGTGGAAAGAGAGTACAGGAATGTTAGATGCAACAGGATGTTGGATAGAATTGTCAGAACACCAGCGTTGGCTGCTACCAGACGCCTACGTACTGCCTGTAGTTACTATGGCGCATGGTCCAGCCCACATCAGTGCAAAAGGAATATGTAAACTTCTGGCTCCAGTGTGGCTGAACGAAGGGATTCCAAAATGTGCAGGTAATGTGGTGAAGCATTGTATCATTTGCTTGATGTACAATCCGGGAAAGGGAACCCCAATTCCGGCAGGTCATTTTGCTCCCCCAACATATCCTTTTGAGGTGTTGCAAATCGACTACATTCACATGGATCGATGTAACAATCTTAAATATGTTCTGATAGTGGTATGTGCCTTTTCCAGATGGATAGAGGCTTACCCCCTGAAAGACAATACTGCTTTGTCCACTGCCAAGGTTCTTCTAAAAGAGTTCTTCCCTAGGTTTGGTTTGCAGCGCATTGTCTGGAGTGACAATGGAAGTGAATTTGTAGACCAAATTCTGCAAAAGGCGTGTACCGGTCTTGGTATAAGGCAGAAGTTTCATGCGGCAAATCATCCTCAGTCCGCGGGTTTGGTAGAGTGCTATAACAGCACTCTCAAACTTAAGCTTGCAAAAGTACAAGCCAGCACAGGTCTTAATTGGCCCGATGCTTTACCTTTGGCTCTCCTTTCCACTAGAACAGCTGTACATTCTCGTTTGGGACTCAGCCCATACGAGATTGTTTTCGGACGCCCAGCTAATGTATGGGGAGTCCCTCGCCCTAGAAAGTATTCTGATATACAGTATCCAATGCTGATTGACTATTTACATGACCTCACCACTAAATTACGTGTTCTTCACCAACAGGTTCAAAACGCTTTACCAGAAGCCTCCACAGACCCAGGTCATTCTATCCAAACTGGAGACTTGGTCTGTGTGAAGAATTTTCAGAGGACAAAGAATTTGGAACCTCGCTGGAAGGCACCTCGACAAGTCCTCCTGACAACTCGCACAGCAGTAAAAGTCGAAGGGAAAAAGAACTGGATCCACGGCGTGCACTGCAAGAAAGTGCCCTTGCCCTTGCCTTTTGATCAGTGGGTTTGTAAGGGTATAGGTGATTCTGAAGGAGAAAAAGTCCCCCGATTCATACCTTTCAGTAGTGCACACCTGGATGGAACTTGAATGGAGAAAGAAGATGACGACATTCTACAAGAAGCCGTACCATCCCATCTCCAATTAAACACTACAGAGCCACAGACCCTATTTCAAGACCAAACTGTACCAACAAGGACTAGATACAATTTAAGACCTAGATTGGTCAAGGACACCTGAGATTTCCATCTCTTCTGCTACATTTATCATCTGTCCAGGTTGCAGGGTCACGGTAGGAGTCTTGGTTTGTGACCTGTATAGTGGCTAGGCCCCCAGGACTTGCAGTGTCATAGGACGGCTAATAATCACAGCCAAGTGAGTAAGGAAGATTGCTGTGAGCAACAATTTTAGAGGATGGATGTTAAATTAGGAAAGAAGGATAATAAGGAAGAGATGAGAAAGAAATATTGTAAAATATTGTACAGTCGATGTGGCGTAACATTGTGTGTTTCTATATTTTTGTGTATCTTATTGGCTTGTGTAGGTTGGATTATTCATGCTATGCAGCAAAAAGTTGTCCCTAATTCTATCTCCTTGCCTCTTCATTCTACTATCTCCCCACATCAATTATATACACTTCCCCAACATGAACTAATCAGGAGAACAGAATATTTTAATAATTCATTTATCCAATTGTTGCACCAACACCAATTGGCAGTCAACACAACCGACTGTTGGGTGTGTGGACTTATGCCTCATACCACAGATAAAGGGATGCCATATTTAGTCCTTCCGTTTTCTTATGAAGGTTCCGCTTGGGCCTATTTTGTAATATTTTCAAATGCATATCAGAGCCGATTTAGACGTCCAGTTGGTTCCTATGGTAGTAAGCCAGATTTTAGTCATAATTCTCTGATAAAGGGAATGGTGGCTATGACTAAAATTGTGGAGAATAATAAGGTTCCTGCTGACGAGAGACAAACATATATTAATTGGAACGTGACTCGTTACATTACTATCCTTACAGATAAAACTAAACAGGGAAAATCTCCACCAATTTGGACTGTCCCTCATCAAGGTAATTTCTGTTTACAAATGAATGGCCAGACTACTGACACTGGACAAAGAAAAAGCTTTTGTTCCCATACATACATCTACACGTCTAAGAAATTCATCGCTGTTAGTGCCATCCCAGGGCACATATTTTGTCTGCCACGATAGAGCTTACACGTGGCTACCAACGGATTTTTCAGGAACATGCTATATAGCTTTTCTTCTCCCTCCTACATACACTGCTCCTTCAGGCCATCATAGAAACAGATATGGCAGAGGGATTATTGATTCTAAAGACACGGCAGGACAAGAGGGAAGTGATTTCCTCAAAGGATTTCTTCCTTTTTGGGGCCCAATGGCCAACAGCAGAAACATGAGACAGCTGGTTCGTGTTGTTGAGACTACCATAGATGTCCCTGTGGGAGCCTTGAGTAATCTCACAGCTGAACTTCAGGCGGATCGTCTCATGACTTTGCAGAACCGGATTGCACTAGATGTTATTCTTGCAGATCGTGGTGGAGTCTGTAAATTGATCGGATCTAGCTGTTGTATTTATATACCTGACGACGCCCCTACGGTATACCAAGCCATCTACAAATTACACATGATCTCTGAATCGATTCGTCAAGACGAAGGAGATTGGTCTTTATTAGGATGGTTTTGGGGATTACTATCTAAATGGGAATGGAAGGTACTAACCTTCCTTGTAGTGGTTTTGGCCATAATTTTTTCCTGTTGTCTCTGTATACAGTGTGGCCCCGCCATCTGCGGTCTTTGTCCCACTCTGTGTGTCCCAAGACCTGAGTCACAGAAAACAGAGAACATTAAAATGATGTTGCAGCAACAGTTTGACGACCTCATGGCTATTGACATTGATTCAGATTAACGTGAATCTGTGTGTTTTGCCTGAGTTATAGCAAAAGGAGGGTCTGAGGAAATTCGATTTTCGTTCTCGCTTGTATTCAGCCACCATTTTGTGTTCCACCGCCATTTTGTGTTGCCCTCACTCAGGCAGCACAATGAACAAAGTTTTTCTGCTGATCTTACTGCGACGTGTCAAATAACCTTCTGCTTCTGTTTACGAGACTGATGTCAGGGACTGGCTGAGTCCACTAATCCTCGTCTGGTTTGACTAAACCCTGTCTCAACTGTCTGTCGGCTCTTACCATTCTTTCCTGACTTTATCTTATCTTCTGGCCTTCGCTATTCTCTACTTGTATTCTCTCATTTCCCAACTGTCCTCCAAAGCATACAAATATGTCCTGCCACCTGCAAGTTGAGTTGTAAACACTACCACTGATTAACTTGTGGGGAGGGGTGACAAAAACAGTTGGAAGAGAGGTTTATTTGGGTTACTTGATATCTTGTTTTCAAACTTTTCTCATTGGTTATATCTTGTTTTCAAACTCTTCTCATTGGATAACCATGTGTGCATTGGGAGTGTTCTTGGTGAATCTATGTGCTATAAAAGATTGTGCGCCACGGAGTAAAGTGTCAGTCTCCTAAGAACATACTGAGTGTACTTCTGGGACAACTGTACTTAGCTGCAGCTAATAAACCTGATCTTCTATGCTCAACAGAATGTCCTGTGTCTCTGTTCAACAAAGCAGGTGAACTCAGGAGATTAAGGCGTGCCCTGCACCGCCAGGCCCATAAGGACCTGGTTCTTCATCTCCCTGCCTGTCTCTCTCTCTCCCTACCTCTCTCTCCCTCTGTCTCCCTCCCTCTCCCTCTGTCTCTCTCCCTCCCTCTCCCTCCGTCTCTCTCCCTCTGTCTCTCTCCCTCCCTCTCCCTCTGTCTCCCTCCCTCTGTATCCCTCTGTATCCCTCTGTCTCTCTCCCTCTGTCTCCCTCCGTCTTCCTCCCTCTGTCTCCCTCCCTCTGTCTCCCTCCCTCTGTCGCCCTCCCTCTGTCGCCCTCCCTCTGTCGCCCTCCCTCGGTTGCCCTTCCTCTGTCGCCCTCCCTCTGTCTCCCTCCCTCCGTCTCCCTCCCTCTCCCTCTGTCTCTCTCCTTCTGTCTCTCTCCCTCTCTCTCTCCCTCTGTCTCTCTCCCTCTGTCTCTCTCCTTCTGTCTCTCTCCCTCTCCCTCTGTCCCTCCCTCTCTCTGTCACCCTCCCTCTCTGTCTCTCTCCCTCCGTCTCCCTCTGTCTCCCTCTGTCTCCCTCCCTCCGTCTCTCTCCGTCTCTCTCCGTCTCCCTCCCTCCCTCTGTCTCCCTCCCTCCCTCTGTCTCCCTCCCTCTCCCTCCCTCCCTCCGTCTCCCTCTGTCTCTCTCCCTCTGTCTCTCTCCCTCTGTCTCTCTCCCTCTGTCACCCTCCGTCTCCCTCCCTGTCTCCCTCCCTCTCACTCTGTCTCTCTCCCTCTGTCTCCCTCCGTCTCTCTCCGTCTCCCTCCCTCCGTCTCCCTCTGTCTCCCTCTCTCCGTCTCCCTCCCTCCATCTCCCTTCCTCCCTCTCTCTGTCTCCCTCCCTCTATCTCTCCCTGTCTCTCTCCCTCCGTCTATCTCCCTCTGTCTCCCTCCCTCTCCCTCTGTCTACCTCTCCCTCCCTCCCTCTGTCACTCTCCGTCTCCCTCCCTCTGTCTCCCTCCCTCCGTCTCCCTCTCTGCCTCCCTCTCTGCCTCCCTCTCTGCCTCTCTTGGTCTCCCTTCCTCTCCCTCCGTCTCCCTCCCTCTGTCTCCCCCAGACTGCGCCTCTCTGTCACCCTCTGTCAACCACCGTCTCCCTCCCTCTCCCTCTGTCTCCCTCTCCCTCCCTCCGTCACCCTCTGTCATCTCACCCCGTGTGTATGTCAGCCCTCAGCCCGGACTGAGACAGCTTCCCAGAGCGCACACAGCCGCACTGAGACAGCTTCACAGCACTCACATACAGCCCGCACCGAGTACTTCATAGGTCTTTAAAAGACCATTTACATGTTAATAAAGCTTTGTTGTATTTCAGCTCTTAGGCCCCTGTTTCTCCACTTTGACAATCTCTGGAATCCCCCGGCCCCCACAGAGCAGAGTCTAAGAGTCCGGGCTGCTAACACTATTTTGTTTTGTTTTTAAAACACATGTAGGATATCTGCAAGGTCCGCGGGCCGCCAAGAAAGGCTTGCCGGGCCGCTGGCGGCCCGTGGGCCGTACTATGAGTAACCCTGCTCTAAGTCTAAAGCGAGGCATGCCACCATTGCAACAAAAGTCAATAAATAACAAAATAAAGCCAGGCGGACTCCACACTTCTTTCCCATTGGCAAAGCCAATAGCTCACCCTTTAACTAATGCGAGACCTATTGCATTGCAAATGCTTGTTTGCATTTCTCTAAGGTTGGGTTTCGCTGTACTAATGAATACTGTTTTTGCCATCGCATATCTTTCACACTAGATAGGCCTGCTTCCACCCTTAAAGCGGCAGGTACGAGCAGAGTAACCTTGACGCTGAGATAGCATGTACCTGGTCCTGGGATTGCAACTCATCTTTGCGTGTCTTCTTTGTTCACCAGCTACCAACTGTAAAATTCCAGTCTGGGCATGTCTTTAGTGAGTCTGAAAATGTACAATATACGTTGTCCTGGAGGTAGAAGTCAGTCCCTCTGCAGCAATCCAAGGAGGTTGGTCAGGCCGGACTCCAATCGAGTGTATTACTAATAAAATACTTTGGTTTGTATGCTCTGACTGACTTCATTTTTTAGGAAGGTTGAGAGGTTGTCACAAGTGACCCGGATGGCCCTAATCGAGTCACGTCCTTCAGTTGGCGGACGAACAGGGACTCAATCGGGTGGCCCATCCTGGGTGAGGAGGTCGGGCCAAGTCGGTTCGGACGGGCGGACCAGGGATCCCTACACAAGAGAGTCTTGTATCCGCAGCTGCCCCGTCTGTCTGACCGGATGGTCCCTCGTCCAGTGGTCATCCCGACTGGGGTCCTGAACGGTGAAACCCTTAGATCTGACCATGCGCTTGCATTCGTTTAAGTTTTTTGTGAACATGGTACCATGATGAGGTCTGCGGACCAATTTTGGTAAAGATATTTGAAAATATCTGATCGGCATAAATAGTGAACTTAGTTCCAATCACCACCGTGATGGTTTTCCCTGCTTGGGGCGATAGAACAAGGACCTGGCCCGCAACTGCAGGGGCAGACTCCAGTTCTATGCCAATCTGAACCTATTGGACTCCCTCTGTCCATACTCTCAGGGCCCACCAAGCCAATCCATGGGGGACCCTTCTCCTCACCTGTGGACACCACCTGTGCAACACCTAACCATAACTGGCCCACAGGTGTGTCCCAACAGACAGACAGCAAAATGCTACAGCGGCCACTGACAGTAGTCAGGGATGAGACCCAGGCCGTATGCCTCTCAGGGCTCTCAAACCCCTGTGGCGCCAGGGAGCGGGCGGCAGAAGCCCCAGGTGCTTGGCACCCTTTGTCCATTCTCCCTCCTGTCAGGTCAGGTATGACATCCTGGCACTGATCCACCAGCCCCAGGACTGTACCCGGCGGCTGGACCAAAGACTGGGGTGGCCTCTCCCACACCCGGTCCTCCTCCTTGGGGCTCTGTACCCTCCCACCTGGAGTGGTACCCGATTCCAGAATTGCCAGGGCACCTGTGGCAGGTGTCCTGCGCAATTCGCCCACCAGTTCAGGGGTTCTATCCTGCAACTGGGCGTCCAGGTCAGGGGGGACACCCTGAACCTGGCCCTCCAACCTAGGGTCTAAACCCTTCAGTTGAGCCGGGGTCAGAGGCGAGGACTCTCTCCCTCTGCACCCCCTTCCAGAGTACTGCCCTCTCCCAACTGGCGTGGCACCCCTAGAAGCAACATGGGTCAGGACACTGATTACCGTGGTCCCACCCTCCAGGTCAGACAACACCTGAACCTGGATTCCCAACCCTGGGTCCAACCCATGCGGTTGAACGCTCGCCTGGCGCACCAGGACTTCCTGGGGAGCACGCATGCTCCCCCTGAGGGTGACACATAACTCATGTGTCGTGTGACAGTCTGCCTGGCGCAGATCTCCCAACCCCTGTCCATCTGACAGTGCGTGAAGATCCCCCACGACAGAAGTGGTGTCACCATG
Organism: Triturus cristatus; assembly: GCF_964204655.1. NCBI lineage: Eukaryota > Metazoa > Chordata > Amphibia > Caudata > Salamandridae > Triturus > Triturus cristatus. Next base: position 2,446,684 of record NW_028187373.1, read on the forward strand.
GTCATTCACTGGTGACGCAGCCCTTCTGGCTGGCCCCTGACCCACTGGTTCTTCCACTGGGGACTCCTTCCCCCTCTCACCCCTCAATCTGGACTTCTGCACCCTCCCAACTGGAGCGGTACTGCCAGACACCAGAACTGATGGAGGCCTGATTACAGACACTCCCAGCTCACCAGACACTAGGGGATCCCCCTCAACGGGCGGCCCATCAGGACAGCCTAGGCTCCCCGCCTGGTGTTCCCTTAAAGAACTATCCAGGCTCTGAGACTGGGTTTTGGGCACCTGGGGGCACGCAGCCCCACACTCACTCCTTCTCCACTGAGACAGGACGTGAGCCCCTACACCCCTCCCACTACCATGGGACCTAGCTGGGCTACTCTGCACCACTTCCACCACTCTGGGTTGGAAGATACCTGAGCCACTCCCCACAGGGTCACTCCCCAATGCCTCTCCAGACCCTCTGGAATCCACCGAAAGGTCTGCCTACAATGTGAGCTCCCTGCGGTCAGAGAACTCACTCTCCAACAGGTGTTGACATAGCTCTGGAAAACAGGGACTTAAAATATGCTCTCCCACAATTGGATCACACAGCCCCCTAGCAGGGTTAACCAAACTAGCCTTCACCTTACCATCCAGTGCCTCACACACGTACTCCACACCACTTTCCTGAGACTGGCAAGACAGTATCTGACTGTCTCTGTCACACAACCCACACTCTTCGGGGCGGTCTTCGCACTCACCTACCAGGACTTCAATTTTGGGGGAACCTCTCTCCCTGCACCTCTCATCTAGAGTCAGTAGAGTGTCCCTCCCGCCACTAGGACCATGAACCCCTGCGCCAGTTACCCTATTCCCTTCAGGGATACTGCGCACTACTGGAGCTACCTCATGCCCTTGAACCTCCTGGTGTGCGTTAACCCCCTCCCTCAAGTCAGGCGCCACATCTCTGGGTGTGCGTACTACTCTCTCAGCACTAGAAAATTCAATACTGCTGCCACCATCTGAGCTGGATTCCTCCTCCCACTCAGAAAAGCTCAATCTCTGAACTACGCACCTTTCTTGCTGCTGGGCTGAGACACTCATGGCCTCAAGCCTCTCGAGCTCCATATCATATTTCCTCATTATAAAGTCATGCTCCATTTGCATTTTCTTTTCTTTCAGAGCCAGCTTCTTGCTTTCTAGCTCCAATTGGCTTTTTACTTCCAGCTCTGCCAACTTCAATTCATGATCCCTGGCGGCCTGTCTGTCTGCCAGCTCCTCTGGCGACAGGTCTCTGCCAAAACTGCGAACGCTTCCCGCTGGTTTCAATGGTGTAACTTCCTTGGTTGCACCCCTTGATTCAATCCAGGCTTTCAGCGCGGTTTTCTCTATGCTGTTTGGGCCCGGCATGACTCCAAACACAAGGGATCTTCTTCTCTTGGCAAGCAAAATAAAAAGTTCTGTGGCTCAAGCTACTGGACTGTCCTCACTGTGCAATGGTTAGTAATCACTGCGCAGACACCAAGAACGCAAATCCGTAAATCCTCACCGCTGCCACCAATGTTAGAATCCGGGGTCTCTGGTTGGCGCAGGTATGTACTTGCGACAAGCAGGGACCCTTTCCTCTAAGTCAGGGCGTAGGATTACCTCTTTAAAAATAACCCCTGCTCACCCTCTAGGTAACCTGGCGCGAGCAGTCAGGCTAGATTCCAGAGGGCATTAGGTTAAGCGTTCAAGTTGTCCCACCCAATAATCACCACCCCACCACACAAAGACACAAGGCTGTATTTATCAAAAATAGAAGTCTTTATATAAAAGGTTTCTTGCAGGCAGGTTGCACAAATACAGTTCTCTTGGTGAAATAATGTTCCAGTTACTTTCAAATGCTTAAGGGCAGTCCACAGGTTTTAAAATGGCACAGTTCTATCTGAAAGAAGTTCTTTTGGGGTGTTGTGCGCTTCGTAGCGCTTTAGATCCGCTTCGTACCGCTATTTCCGGACGCCGTGCCGTTTCTCACGCTTCTCGCGTGAGGTACGCGTCTACCGGCCTTGAACCATACGGGCCGTACTCACGTGGGGACGCGTCGGACTAGCTCTCGGCTTCACTTGCCAAGTCTCACGCTTCCCGCGTGAGCGCCGGCGATAGAGTTCAATGCTGTACGGTTCGTACAGCGTCAGGGACGCGTCGGACTCAGACGGCAGCACCGGGACGGTGCAGACAAGGGCAATAAGAGTCCATCTACGGCACCAGGCACCAGTCAGTACAGTCAAAGCAGGATATTACTAAAGCAGGTACGATTCAAACTTCGGCACCAGACCCAAGATCAGTACGGGTCAAACTATGTACGCACAATCCAGAAATACTTCAAAGGCAGGTACGATTCAAACTTCGGCACCAGACCCAAGATCAGTACGGGTCGAACTATGTACGCACAATCCAAAATACTTAAAAGTCAGGTACAGCTCGTACAAAGGGCAGTACGGGCCGTACGTCTAGCGCGAAGGGGCACAAATACCTTTGCTCTTCACAGGGAATGTTCGTGGCGGGCTGCGGATGTCGAACACGAGTGTCCCGCGTCGCGTCTTGGTCCCGGCTCCTCTGTGGACGGTGATGCTTCGTGGGGGCACTCCTCAGCTTCCCAGCACACCAGCGAGGGCAGAAGCAGGAGGGGCAGCCTGGGGGCGAGATGTCAGCGCAGCGCGCTATCGGCTTCGTCCGGTTGGGGCGAACAGTGCGCACAGGTCCTTACAGTGATTTCTGTCTGCGGCCGGGGGGAGTCGCAGGGCTCGATGCTTGGACACAGGGATCTCCGCCTTACTTTGCGAGCTACGGCTCGAGGGGGCAGTTGCTTACTTTGTTCAGGCTTGCGGGCCGTCACGATGCTCACAGCTGCACCAGCGGCAGAAGTCGCGTTGCTCAGCGAGATTAAGGCACAAGGTTCTCCGGGGTCAGCAGTGCAGAATCACCCACGGCAGTCTCTTCCTCTTCAAGGGGGGGGGGTAGCGCCCAATGTTCCTGGGGCGCAGTTCAGGAGGCAAGTTCTCTAGCAAGCCCTTGGAGATAGTTCAGCACAAGTTGAATCAAAGTCTTTTCCTTAAGTCTTTTCCTCTCCTTCCAGCAGACAGGCACCCACTGCAGGCCAGTCTCTCAGGCAGAGAGACAGTATTCCTCCTTCAGCTTCTCCAGGTCCTTCTCCTTCAGGCAGAGGTTCGTCGTTGCGTAAACAGGATCTGATTTCTTAGGAGCCAGGCTCCTACTTTTATAGCACAATTCTTTTGTTCTTTAGCGCAGGGGGCCTGGGCCTGGCTCAGTCCAGTTTTGGAGCACTTGGTTGTGGTGACTCTGCTCTTTTCTTTCAGCGGCAGGGCAGAGACATCAGCCGCTCCACAGGGGGCGGAGCCGGCATTGTGGTGGCAGAGCACAGGTCTATTCAGAGTCAAGGTGTACTCCTCCCACCCATCCTGGTGTAATCTCTCTACCCACCACCTGGCAGCCAGCCTGTCTCTTGGAATTCCCCAGCCCTGCTCCTTACTGTTGCTAGGCAGAACACACACCACACACAGCAGAGGCGGACTGAAATGGCCAGGTCAGTAAATACTAACTTTCTAAAAGTAGTATTTACAAACACAGGATATTAACCCCTTCGCTGCCAGGCCTTTTCCCCCTCCTGTGCCAGGCCTTTTTTTGGCTATTTGGGGTAGTGCGCGCTTAGGCCCCTGTAACTTTTTGACCGCATTAGGTAGCCACGCCAAATTTGCGTCCTTTTCTTCCAACATCATGGGGATTCTAAAGGTACTCAGGGTTTGTGGATTCCCCTGGAGGGGTCACAGAAAAGAGCCAAAATACAGCAAAATGTTGGGGTTTTTTGGAAAAATTGGAAAAACGGGCTGCAAATGAAAGCATCTGGGTTTTTCCCTGCAAATTTTATCAAAAAAGGGTTTGTGCGGTTGAAATCACCATTTTCCCAGCTTTTCGGGGATACTTGACTTTTGTCAGAAACCCAACATTTTTTACACAGTTTTGGCATTTTTCTGGGACATAGCCTATTTTTGCTATTTTTTGTGCTTTTGACCTCCTTCCAGTTAGTGGCAGAAATGGGTACAAAAGCAATAGTGGATCCTGGAAAGCTATACATTTTCAAAAAGAAGACAACATTCTGAATTCAGCAAGGGGTCATTTGTGTAGATCCATCAAGGTTTCTTTATAGAAACAAACAATTAAATGTAGGATAAATTGAAATACAGTTGAAAAAAACAGCCTTTTGTGTCAACGTTTTCACCTGTAACTTCTTTTAATTATGACAGCTCTTTAAAAGCAATATACCGTTGCATCCGCTGGACATTACTGGTTGTGGGGATATATAGGACTTGTAGGTTCACCAAGAACCCGACGAACCCAGAGCCAAAAACTGAGTAGTAACTTGCAATGGTTTTTTATTATGTACCGGGTATATAGTAATTATTCTGTAAAAAAGTGTACATGGATAAATCGGAATGAAAGACACCTATGTATTTCTGAAATGGGAACACAATATAGAGTTTAGAAACAGTAGATATTTGCACATTTCTGAAATTGGGAATACTCATACTAGCATGAGAATTATCAGTCATTTTTTAGAATGACTTCTTTTTTACACAATATCTTTCATTTGGAAAGCAGAAATGCATGGAAAGTCAATAGATAATAACAGTTCCTTTACAAATCTGAATTACCCTAAGTCTCCCGATAAAAATGGTACCTCACTTGTGTGGGTAGGCATAGTGCCCACGACAGGAAACGGCGCAAAACGCAACGTGGTCACACCACATTTTCACAATGCAAAATTACCCTTTTTTTGCAAAGTGCCTAGCTCTAATTTTTGAACCCTAGCTCTGCGGGCACCTTGGGAAACCTAGCAAACCTATACATTTTTGAAAACTAGACACCCAGGGGAATCCAGGATGGGGTGACTTGACTGCCTCCCACCAGGGTCTGTTACCCAGAATCCCTTGCAAACCTAAAAAATTGTCCAAAAAAACACATTTTCCACACATTTCTGTCGTGGAAAGTTCCGGAATCTGCGTGGATCCACAAATTTCCACCCACCCCGCGTTCCCCAAAGTCTTACGAGAAAAACGGTACCTCACTTGTGTGGGTCGGCCTAGTGCCCGCAACAGGAAACGGCACAAAACGCAACCTGGTCACACCTCAATTTCGCAGTGAAAAATGACCCTTTTTTGGAAAAATGACTAGCTGTAGTTTTTGAACCCTACCTCTGCGGGCACCTTGGGAAACCTAGCAAACCTATACATTTTTGAAAAGTAGACACCCAGGGGAATCCAGGATGGGGTGACTTGACTGCCTCCCACCAGGGTCTGTTACCCAGAATCCCTTGCAAACCTAAACAATTGTAAAAAAAAACACATTTTCACACATTTCTGTCGTGGAAAGTTCCGGAATCTGCATGGATCCACAAATTTCCACCCACCCCACGTTCCCCAAAGTCTTACGAGAAAAACGGTACCTCACTTGTGTGGGTCGGCCTAGTGCCCGCGACAGGAAACGGCGCAAAACGCAACCTGGTCACACCTCAATTTCGCAGTGAAAAATGACCCTTTTTTGGAAAAATGACTAGCTGTAGTTTTTGAACCCTAGCTCTGCGGGCACCTTGGGAAACCTAGCAAACCTATACATTTTTGAAAACTAGACACCCAGGGGAATCCAGGATGGGGTGACTTGACTGCCTCCCACCAGGGTCTGTTACCCAGAATCCCTTGCAAACCTAAAAAATTGTCCAAAAAAACACATTTTCCCCACATTTCTGTCGTGGAGAGTTCTGGAATCTGCGTGGATCCACAAATTTCCACCCACCCCGCGTTCCCCAAAGTCTTACGAGAAAAACGGTACCTCACTTATGTGGGTTGGCCTAGTGCCCGCGACAGGAAATGGCGCAAAACGCAACCTGGTCACACCTCAATTTCGCAGTGAAAAATGACCCTTTTTTGGAAAAATGACTCGCTGTAGTTTTTGAACCCTAGCTCTGCGGGCACCTTGGGAAACCTAGCAAACCTATACATTTTTGAAAACTAGACACCCAGGGGAATCCAGGATGGGGTGACTTGACTGCCTCCCACCAGGGTCTGTTACCCAGAATCCCTTGCAAACCTAAAAAATTGTCAAAAAAAACACATTTTCCCCACATTTCTGTCGTGGAAAGTTCCGGAATCTGCGTGGATCCACAAATTTCGACCCACCCCGCGTTCCCCAAAGTCTTACGAGAAAAACGGTACCTCACTTGTGTGGGTCGGCCTAGTGCCCGCGACAGGAAACGGCGCAAAACGCAACCTGGTCACACCTCAATTTCGCAGTGAAAAATGACCCTTTTTTGGAAAAATGACTAGCTGTAGTTTTTGAACCCTAGCTCTGCGGGCACCTTAGATAACCTAGCAAACCTATACATTTTTGAAAACTAGACACCCAGGGGAATCCAGGATGGGGTGACTTGACTGCCTCCCACTAGGGTCTGTTACCCAGAATCCCTTGCAAACCTAAACAATTGTAAAAAAAAACACATTTTCCCCACATTTCTGTCGTGGAAAGTTCCGGAATCTGCGTGGATCCACAAATTTCCACCCACCCCGCGTTCCCCAAAGTCTTATGAGAAAAACGTACCTCACTTGTGTGGGTCGGCCTAGTGCCCGCGACAGGAAACGGCGCAAAACGCAACCTGGTCACACCTCAATTTCGCAGTGAAATATGACCCTTTTTTGGAAAAATGACTAGCTGTAGTTTTTGAACCCTAGCTCTGCGGGCACCTTGGGAAACCTAGCAAACCTATACATTTTTGAAAACTAGACACCCAGGGGAATCCAGGATGGGGTGACTTGACTGCCTCCCACCAGGGTCTGTTACCCAGAATCCCTTGCAAACCTAAAAAATTGTCAAAAGAAACACATTTTCCCCACATTTCTGTCATGGAAAGTTCCAGAATCTGCGTGGATCCACAAATTTCCACCCACCCCGCGTTCCCCAAAGTCTTACGAGAAAAACGGTACCTCACTTGTGTGGGTCGGCCTAGTGCCCGCGACAGGAAACGGCGCAAAACGCAACCTGGTCACACCTCAATTTCGCAGTGAAAAATGACCCTTTTTTGGAAAAATGACTAGCTGTAGTTTTTGAACCCTAGCTCTGCGGGCACCTTAGATAACCTAGCAAACCTATACATTTTTGAAAACTAGACACCCAGGGGAATCCAGGATGGGGTGACTTGACTGCCTCCCACTAGGGTCTGTTACCCAGAATCCCTTGCAAACCTAAACAATTGTAAAAAAAAACACATTTTCCCCACATTTCTGTCGTGGAAAGTTCCGGAATCTGCGTGGATCCACAAATTTCCACCCACCCCGCGTTCCCCAAAGTCTTATGAGAAAAACGTACCTCACTTGTGTGGGTCGGCCTAGTGCCCGCGACAGGAAACGGCGCAAAACGCAACCTGGTCACACCTCAATTTCGCAGTGAAATATGACCCTTTTTTGGAAAAATGACTAGCTGTAGTTTTTGAACCCTAGCTCTGCGGGCACCTTGGGAAACCTAGCAAACCTATACATTTTTGAAAACTAGACACCCAGGGGAATCCAGGATGGGGTGACTTGACTGCCTCCCACCAGGGTCTGTTACCCAGAATCCCTTGCAAACCTAAAAAATTGTCAAAAGAAACACATTTTCCCCACATTTCTGTCATGGAAAGTTCCAGAATCTGCGTGGATCCACAAATTTCCACCCACCCCGCGTTCCCCAAAGTCTTACGAGAAAAACGGTACCTCACTTGTGTGGGTCGGCCTAGTGCCCGCGACAGGAAACGGCGCAAAACGCAACCTGGTCACACCTCAATTTCGCAGTGAAAAATGACCCTTTTTTGGAAAAATGACTAGCTGTAGTTTTTGAACCCTAGCTCTGCGGGCACCTTGGGAAACCTAGCAAACCTATACATTTTTGAAAACTAGACACCCAGGGGAATCCAGGATGGGGTGACTTGACTGCCTACCACCAGGGTCTGTTACCCAGAATCCCTTGCAAACCTAAAACATTGTCAAAAAAACCACATTTTCCCCACATTTCTGTCGTGGAAAGTTCCGGAATCTGCGTGGATCCACAAATTTCCACCCACCCCGCGTTCCCCAAAGTCTTATGAGAAAAACGGTACCTCACTTGTGTGGGTCGGCCTAGTGCCCGCAACAGGAAACGGCGCAAAACGCAACCTGGTCACACCTCAATTTCGCAGTGAAAAATGACCCTTTTTTGGAAAAATGACTAGCTGTAGTTTTTGAACCCTAGCTCTGCGGGCACCTTGGGAAACCTAGCCAACCTATACATTTTTGAAAACTAGACACCCAGGGGAATCCAGGATGGGGTGACTTGACTGCCTCCCACCAGGGTCTGTTACCCAGAATCCCTTGCAAACCTAAAAAATTGTCAAAAAAACCACATTTTCCCCACATTTCTGTCGTGGAAAGTTCTGGAATCTGCGTGGATCCACAAATTTCCACCCACCCCGCTTTCCCCAAAGTCTTGCGAGAAAAACGGTACCTCACTTGTGTGGGTCGGCCTAGTGCCCGCGACAGGAAATGGCGCAAAACGCAACCTGGTCACACCTCAATTTCGCAGTGAAAAATGACCCTTTTTTGGAAAAATGACTCGCTGTCGTTTTTGAACCCTAGCTCTGCGGGCACCTTGGGAAACCTAGCAAACCTATACATTTTTTAAAACTAGACACCCAGGGGAATCCAGGATGGGGTGACTTGACTGCCTCCCACCAGGGTCTCTTACCCAGAATCCCTTGCAAACCTAAAAAATTGTCAAAAAAAACACATTTTCCCCACATTTCTGTCGTGGAAAGTTCCGGAATCTGCGTGGATCCACAAATTTCCACCCACCCCGCGTTCCCCAAAGTCTTACGAGAAAAACGGTACCTCACTTGTGTGGGTCGGCCTAGTGCCCGCGACAGGAAACGGCGCAAAACACAACCTGGTCACACCTCAATTTCGCAGTAAAAAATGACCCTTTTTTGGAAAAATGACTAGCTGTAGTTTTTGAACCCTAGCTCTGCGGGCACCTTAGATAACCTAGCAAACCTATACATTTTTGAAAACTAGACACCCAGGGGAATCCAGGATGGGGTGACTTGACTGCCTCCCACCAGGGTCTGTTACCCAGAATCCCTTGCAAACCTAAAAAATTGTCAAAAAACCACATTTTCCCCACATTTCTGTCGTGGCAAGTTCTGGAATCTGCGTGGATCCACAAATTTCCACCCACCCCGCGTTCCCCAAAGTCTTACGAGTAAAACGGTGCCTCACTTGTGTGGGTCGGCCTAGTGCCCGCGACAGGAAACGGCGCAAAACGCAACCTGGTCACACCTCAATTTCGCAGTGAAAAATGACCCTTTTTTGGAAAAATGACTAGCTGTAGTTTTTGAACCCTAGCTCTGCGGGCACCTTGGGAAACCTAGCAAACCTATACATTTTTGAAAACTAGACACCCAGGGGAATCCAGGATGGGGTGACTTGACTGCCTCCCACCAGGGTCTGTTACCCAGAATCCCTTGCAAACCTAAAAAATTGTCAAAAGAAACACATTTTCCCCACATTTCTGTCGTGGAAAGTTCCGGAATCTGCGTGTATCCACAAATTTCCACCCACCCCGCGTTCCCAAAAGTCTTACGAGAAAAACGGTACCTCACTTGTGTGGGTCAGCCTAGTGCCCGCGACAGGAAACGGATCAAAACGCAACCTGGTCACACCTCAATTTCGCAGTGAAAAATGACCCTTTTTTGGAAAAATGACTAGCTGTAGTTTTTGAACCCTAGCTCTGCGGGCACCTTGGGAAACCTAGCAAACCTATACATTTTTGAAAACTAGACACCCAGGGGAATCCAGGATGGGGTGACTTGACTGCCTCCCACCAGGGTCTGTTACCCAGAATCCCTTGCAAACCTAAAAAATTGTCAAAAAAACCACATTTTCCCCACATTTCTGTCGTGGAAAGTTCTGGAATCTGCGTGGATCCACAAATTTCCACCCACCCCGCTTTCCCCAAAGTCTTGCGAGAAAAACGGTACCTCACTTGTGTGGGTCGGCCTAGTGCCCGCGACAGGAAATGGCGCAAAACGCAACCTGGTCACACCTCAATTTCGCAGTGAAAAATGACCCTTTTTTGGAAAAATGACTCGCTGTCGTTTTTGAACCCTAGCTCTGCGGGCACCTTGGGAAACCTAGCAAACCTATACATTTTTTAAAACTAGACACCCAGGGGAATCCAGGATGGGGTGACTTGACTGCCTCCCACCAGGGTCTCTTACCCAGAATCCCTTGCAAACCTAAAAAATTGTCAAAAAAAACACATTTTCCCCACATTTCTGTCGTGGAAAGTTCCGGAATCTGCGTGGATCCACAAATTTCCACCCACCCCGCGTTCCCCAAAGTCTTACGAGAAAAACGGTACCTCACTTGTGTGGGTCGGCCTAGTGCCCGCGACAGGAAACGGCGCAAAACACAACCTGGTCACACCTCAATTTCGCAGTAAAAAATGACCCTTTTTTGGAAAAATGACTAGCTGTAGTTTTTGAACCCTAGCTCTGCGGGCACCTTAGATAACCTAGCAAACCTATACATTTTTGAAAACTAGACACCCAGGGGAATCCAGGATGGGGTGACTTGACTGCCTCCCACCAGGGTCTGTTACCCAGAATCCCTTGCAAACCTAAAAAATTGTCAAAAAAACCACATTTTCCCCACATTTCTGTCGTGGAAAGTTCTGGAATCTGCGTGGATCCACAAATTTCCACCCACCCCGCGTTCCCCAAAGTCTTACGAGTAAAACGGTACCTCACTTGTGTGGGTCGGCCTAGTGCCCGCGACAGGAAACGGCGCAAAACGCAACCTGGTCACACCTCAATTTCGCAGTGAAAAATTACCCTTTTTTGGAAAAATGACTAGCTGTAGTTTTTGAACCCTAGCTCTGCGGGCACCTTGGGAAACCTAGCAAACCTATACATTTTTGAAAACTAGACACCCAGGGGAATCCAGGATGGGGTGACTTGACTGCCTCCCACCAGGGTCTGTTACCCAGAATCCCTTGCAAACCTAAAAAATTGTCAAAAGAAACACATTTTCCCCACTTTTCTGTCGTGGAAAGTTCCGGAATCTGCGTGGATCCACAAATTTCCACCCACCCCGCGTTCCCCAAAGTCTTACGAGAAAAACGGTACCTCACTTGTGTGGGTCGGCCTAGTGCCCGCGACAGGAAACGGATCAAAACGCAACCTGGTCACACCTCAATTTCGCAGTGAAAAATGACCCTTTTTTGGAAAAATGACTAGCTGTAGTTTTTGAACCCTAGCTCTGCGGGCACCTTGGGAAACCTAGCAAACCTATACATTTTTGAAAACTAGACACCCAGGGGAATCCAGGATGGGGTGACTTGACTGCCTCCCACCAGGGTCTGTTACCCAGAATCCCTTGCAAACCTAAAAAATTGTCAAAAGAAACACATTTTCCCCACATTTCTGTCGTGGAAAGTTCCAGAATCTGCGTGGATCCACAAATTTCCACCCACCCCGCGTTCCCCAAAGTCTTACGAGAAAAACGGTACCTCACTTGTGTGGGTCGGCCTAGTGCCCGCGACAGGAAACGGATCAAAACGCAACCTGGTCACACCTCAATTTTGCAGTGAAAAATGACCCTTTTTTGGAAAAATGACTAGCTGTAGTTTTTGAACCCTAGCTCTGCGGGCACCTTGGGAAACCTAGCAAACCTATACATTTTTGAAAACTAGACACCCAGGGGAATCCAGGATGGGGTGACTTGACTGCCTACCACCAGGGTCTGTTACCCAGAATCCCTTGCAAACCTAAAACATTGTAAAAAAAAACACATTTTCCCCACATTTCTGTCGTGGAAAGTTCCGGAATCTGCGTGGATCCACAAATTTCCACCCACCCCGCGTCCCCCAAAGTCTTACGAGAAAAACGGTACCTCACTTGTGTGGGTCGGCCTAGTGCCCCCGACAGGAAACGGTGCAAAACGCAACCTGGTCACACCTCAATTTCGCAGTGAAAAATGACCCTTTTTTGGAAAAATGACTAGCTGTAGTTTTTGAACCCTAGCTCTGCGGGCACCTTGGGAAACCTAGCAAACCTATACATTTTTGAAAACTAGACACCCAGGGGAATCCAGGATGGGGTGACTTGACTGCCTCCCACCAGGGTCTGTTACCCAGAATCCCTTGCAAACCTAAAGAATTGTCAAAAAAAACACATTTTCCCCACATTTCTGTCGTGGAAAGTTCCGGAATCTGCGTGGATCCACAAATTTCCACCCACCCCGCGTTCCCCAAAGTCTTACGAGAAAAACGGTACCTCACTTGTGTGGGTCGGCCTAGTGCCCGCGACAGGAAACAGCGCAAAACGCAACCTGGTCACACCTCAATTTCGCAGTGAAAAATGACCCTTTTTTGGAAAAATGACTAGCTGTAGTTTTTGAACCCTAGCTCTGCGGGCACCTTAGGAAACCTAGCAAACCTATACATTTTTGAAAACTAGACACCCAGGGGAATCCAGGATGGGGTGACTTGTCTGCCTCCCACCAGGGTCAGTTACCCAGAATCCCTTGCAAACCTAAACATTTTTTTTAAAAAACACATTTTCCCCACATTTCTGTCGTGGAAAGTTCCGGAATCTGCGTGGATCCACAAATTTCCACCCACCCCGCGTTCCCCAAAGTCTTACGAGAAAAACGTACCTCACTTGTGTGGGTCGGCCTAGTGCCCGCGACAGGAAACTGCGCAAAACGCAACCTGGTCACACCTCAATTTCGCAGTGAAAAATGACCCTTTTTTGGAAAACTTACTAGCTGTAGTTTTTGAACCCTAGCTCTGCGGGCACCTTGGGAAACCTAGCAAACCTATACATTTTTGAAAACTAGGCACCCAGGGGAATCCAGGATGGGGTGACTTGACTGCCTCCCACCAGGGTCTGTTACCCAGAATCCCTTGCAAACCTAAAGAATTGTCAAAAAAAACACATTTTCCCCACATTTCTGTCGTGGAAAGTTCCGGAATCTGCGTGGATCCACAAATTTCCACCCACCCCGCGTTCCCCAAAGTCTTACGAGAAAAACGGTACCTCACTTGTGTGGGTCGGCCTAGTGCCCGCGACAGGAAACAGCGCAAAACGCAACCTGGTCACACCTCAATTTCGCAGTGAAAAATGACCCTTTTTTGGAAAAATGACTAGCTGTAGTTTTTGAACCCTAGCTCTGCGGGCACCTTCGGAAACCTAGCAAACCTATACATTTTTGAAAACTAGACACCCAGGGGAACCCAGGATGGGGTGACTTGACTGCCTCCCACCAGGGTCAGTTACCCAGAATCCCTTGCAAACCTAAAAAATTGTCAAAAAAAACAAATTTTCCCCACATTTCTGTCGTGGAAAGTTCCGGAATCTGCGTGGATCCACAAATTTCCACCCACCCCGCGTTCTCCAAAGTCTTACGAGAAAAACGTACCTCACTTGTGTGGGTCGGCCTAGTGCCCGCGACAGGAAACTGCGCAAAACGCAACCTGGTCACACCTCAATTTCGCAGTGAAAAATGACCCTTTTTTGGAAAAATGACTAGCTGTAGTTTTTGAACCCTAGCTCTGCGGGCACCTTGGGAAACCTAGCAAACCTATACATTTTTGAAAACTAGACACCCAGGGGAATCCAGGATGGGGTGACTTGACTGCCTCCCACCAGGGTCTGTTACCCAGAATCCCTTGCAAACCTAAAAAATTGTCCAAAAAAACACATTTTCCCCACATTTCTGTCGTGGAAAGTTCCGTAATCTGCGTGGATCCACAAATTTCCACCCACCCCGCGTTCCCCAAAGTCTTACAAGAAAAATGGTACCTCACTTGTGTGGGTCGGCCTAGTGCCCGCGACAGGAAACGGCGCAAAACGCAACCTGGTCACACCTCAATTACGCAGTGAAAAATGACCCTTTTTTGGAAAAATGACTAGCTGTAGTTTTTGAACCCTAGCTCTGCGGGCACCTTGGGAAACCTAGCAAACCTATACATTTTTGAAAACTAGACACCCAGGGGAATCCAGGATGGTTTGACTTGACTGCCTACCACCAGGGTCTGTTACCCAGAATCCCTTGCAAACCTAAAACATTCTCAAAAAAAACACATTTTCCCCACATTTCTGTCGTGGAAAGTTCCGGAATCTGCGTGGATCCACAAATTTCCACCCACCCCGCGTCCCCCAAAGTCTTACGAGAAAAACGGTACCTCACTTGTGTGGGTCGGCCTAGTGCCCGCGACAGGAAACGGCGCAAAACGCAACCTGGTCACACCTCAATTTCGCAGTGAAAAATGACCCTTTTTTGGAAAAATGACTAGCTGTAGTTTTTGAACACTAGCTCTGCGGGCACCTTGGGAAACCTAGCAAACCTATACATTTTTGAAAACTAGACACCCAGGGGAATCCAGGATGGGGTGACTTGACTGCCTCCCACCAGGGTCTGTTACCCAGAATCCCTTGCAAACCTAAAGAATTGTCAAAAAAACCACATTTTCCCCACATTTCTGTCGTGGAAAGTTCCGGAATCTGCGTGGATCCACAAATTTCCACCCACCCCGCGTTCCCCAAAGTCTTACGAGAAAAACGGTACCTCACTTGTGTGGGTCGGCCTAGTGCCCCCGACAGGAAACGGCGCAAAACGCAACCTGGTCACACCTCAATTTCGCAGTGAAAAATGACCCTTTTTTGGAAAAATGACTAGCTGTAGTTTTTGAACCCTAGCTCTGCGGGCACCTTGGGAAATGTGAGAAGTTGGCCTGGTATATGATGCTCACTAGTTAAAGTGATCACCTTGTACCATGCCAAGCAACCCTTATGGTGTGGTTGTAAGTCAACCTTTTCGGACTAGCTGCCCTAGTGGTAGCGTAAGCTAAGCAGTCTTTGAGGCTAAACTCGTGAAGCGTGTTAAGCCAGCTGTTTTACCAAATGCAACCCCCTTTTATACCAATGAAAGGACACCACACAGATATATATTCAAAATATATATGTATTTATTTCTCAAAGTAACCCCTAGTCTCTTTATGAGCACAGGAGCACAAATCGTCAAACAAGATTACAGTAGAATACACAGAAGTTGCACTTTATATGGATAGGCCCTGGTGGCCACTCGAACCATATACTAAAATAGTGGTATAAGTACCACGAACAGAAAAGGGAAAAGGCCTAGGGCCTCTAGAATCGCTGGGCCTACAAGGAGCTAACTTCAGTTAGTGACCAGGAGGTCCACGGGTGGCGTGTGCAGAGCAAATAGTCACACGCGTGCTCCCATAGGTTTCAATGGGTGCGTAAAAAGTACAAAGTTACTGCAAAGAGGATCTTCCGGATGGACTAGGAACTCAAGATTTGCAACACAGGCACTAGAGATGTGATACTACACTTGGGCACAGGTGTGCCAGCTTTACCTCACCCACAGGAAGCGGGTGCATAGGCCTCGAAGTGCGTCGGGTTTCTTCTATCTGTTCCGTGGAGCCTGAAGACAAAGAGGCTGCAGGCGGTCGGTCCGGGAGAGATGCAGTGGATCCAAGAGTGGATCGGAGGTGTTGGAGACCTGTAAGCAGAGGGGACAGTGTTCACAGTCACTAGCCAGTGACCGGCGTGGCACCAGGTGGGTACCAGGCAATGTCGGGTGCAAACAGGAAGAAAGGTGTAGCTTGTCTCTGCAGCCACATGGTCCCTGGAGGTCGACGACGTCCAGGAGTCGGTTCACGAGCTGTCCCACGCAGGCTCTCGCTGTCGGCGGTGTCGGCGACTTGATCGATGCAAACAAGCCTTGGCAAAAGCAATTGTTGTAGGAGGTGAAATAAGCTGATGGTTCTGACCAGCAAGGTCAGAAGGACTGCTCCTTTGGAGGGGAGCAAGGGCCAGTCTGGAGCAACCAGACCAGCGGTGTATTTCTTGAAGTTCGTCGCCAAGATGGCTACTAGCCAGCGGGCCAGCAACCGGTTAGGCGCGTCGAGTGGCAAAATGCAGAAGGGCCCCACGCAGATCGTGGAGATGCTGGAGGGCTCACCTTTGGTGCAGATGCTGCTCGGGTGTTGGGCTTCTCAGATCCCAAAGCACAACTTGGAGGGAGCCTCGGTTGTTGCACTTGTCAGCTTGTCGTAGTCGTTCCAAGATGGCTGGCTCCACGTGTCTTGGTGCCTCCACGGGTCTCCTCTTTTCAGGGACTGTGGATCGGGCGGTGAGAGGTCTGGAGGTCCAGGTCTTGTCAGTCTCTGGGCTCGGGCTCCGGCGGGAGGCGGCGGCAAAGCAGACGTTGATTCGCTGGATGGTGCTTGCGTTAGCAAGGTGGTCACTCCCTGACCACAGGGGAGATTGGCTTCAGTCCTCTGTGCAGCAGAGCGTCGAAGTTCCCGTCTTCTTCTTAGTGTTAAGTTGATTCCAGGATGTCTGAAGTCTTAGGACACAGCTCCTACCTTTAAGCGGATTCTAGGGGCCGGACTACCTGCTAGGTCCCTCCCTATGGGTGGGACCAGGAAGGGGGGTGGTTACACCCCCAATCCTTTGTCCAGCTCGCCCCAGGCCCGGGACTGGTGTGCCCCAGGACCGGTTTGAACTGGCATATGCACCGAGGCTCCTTGTGAGCCACAGGCATGTCTGGTTTCTTTCAAGCCCTACCTGACCAATACACAAAATCCTGTCTGGGGTGGTGCACGCACCTCCCCTGGCAGGAAACCCTTTGTCCACACCTCCCAGGATGGGGTGACTTGACTGCCTACCACCAGGGTCTGTTACCCAGAATCCCTTGCAAACCTAAAACATTGTAAAAAAAAACACATTTTCCCCACATTTCTGTCGTGGAAAGTTCCGGAATCTGCGTGGATCCACAAATTTCCACCCACCCCGCGTCCCCCAAAGTCTTACGAGAAAAACGGTACCTCACTTGTGTGGGTCGGCCTAGTGCCCCCGACAGGAAACGGCGCAAAACGCAACCTGGTCACACCTCAATTTCGCAGTGAAAAATGACCCTTTTTTGGAAAAATGACTAGCTGTAGTTTTTGAACCCTAGCTCTGCGGGCACCTTGGGAAACCTAGCAAACCTATACATTTTTGAAAACTAGACACCCAGGGGAATCCAGGATGGGGTGACTTGACTGCCTCCCACCAGGGTCTGTTACCCAGAATCCCTTGCAAACCTAAAGAATTGTCAAAAAAAACACATTTTCCCCACATTTCTGTCGTGGAAAGTTCCGGAATCTGCGTGGATCCACAAATTTCCACCCACCCCGCGTTCCCCAAAGTCTTACGAGAAAAACGGTACCTCACTTGTGTGGGTCGGCCTAGTGCCCGCGACAGGAAACAGCGCAAAACGCAACCTGGTCACACCTCAATTTCGCAGTGAAAAATGACCCTTTTTTGGAAAAATGACTAGCTGTAGTTTTTGAACCCTAGCTCTGCGGGCACCTTAGGAAACCTAGCAAACCTATACATTTTTGAAAACTAGACACCCAGGGGAATCCAGGATGGGGTGACTTGTCTGCCTCCCACCAGGGTCAGTTACCCAGAATCCCTTGCAAACCTAAACATTTTTTTTAAAAAACACATTTTCCCCACATTTCTGTCGTGGAAAGTTCCGGAATCTGCGTGGATCCACAAATTTCCACCCACCCCGCGTTCCCCAAAGTCTTACGAGAAAAACGTACCTCACTTGTGTGGGTCGGCCTAGTGCCCGCGACAGGAAACTGCGCAAAACGCAACCTGGTCACACCTCAATTTCGCAGTGAAAAATGACCCTTTTTTGGAAAAATTACTAGCTGTAGTTTTTGAACCCTAGCTCTGCGGGCACCTTGGGAAACCTAGCAAACCTATACATTTTTGAAAACTAGGCACCCAGGGGAATCCAGGATGGGGTGACTTGACTGCCTCCCACCAGGGTCTGTTACCCAGAATCCCTTGCAAACCTAAAACATTGTAAAAAAAAACACATTTTCCCCACATTTCTGTCGTGGAAAGTTCCGGAATCTGCGTGGATCCACAAATTTCCACCCACCCCGCGTCCCCCAAAGTCTTACGAGAAAAACGGTACCTCACTTGTGTGGGTCGGCCTAGTGCCCGCGACAGGAAACGGCGCAAAACGTAACCTGGTCACACCTCAATTTCGCAGTGAAAAATGACCCTTTTTTGGAAAAATGCCTAGCTGTAGTTTTTGAACCCTAGCTCTGCGGGCACCTTGGGAAACCTAGCAAACCTATACATTTTTGAAAACTAGACACCCAGGGGAATCCAGGATGGGGTGACCTGACTGCCTCCCACCAGGGTCTGTTACCCAGAATCCCTTGCAAACCTAAAGAATTGTCAAAAAAAACACATTTTCCCCACATTTCTGTCGTGGAAAGTTCCGGAATCTGCGTGGATCCACAAATTTCCACCCACCCCGCGTTCCCCAAAGTCTTACGAGAAAAACGGTACCTCACTTGTGTGGGTCGGCCTAGTGCCCGCGACAGGAAACAGCGCAAAACGCAACCTGGTCACACCTCAATTTCGCAGTGAAAAATGACCCTTTTTTGGAAAAATGACTAGCTGTAGTTTTTGAACCCTAGCTCTGCGGGCACCTTCGGAAACCTAGCAAACCTATACATTTTTGAAAACTAGACACCCAGGGGAACCCAGGATGGGGTGACTTGACTGCCTCCCACCAGGGTCAGTTACCCAGAATCCCTTGCAAACCTAAAAAATTGTCAAAAAAAACAAATTTTCCCCACATTTCTGTCGTGGAAAGTTCCGGAATCTGCGTGGATCCACAAATTTCCACCCACCCCGCGTTCTCCAAAGTCTTACAAGAAAAACGTACCTCACTTGTGTGGGTCGGCCTAGTGCCCGCGACAGGAAACTGCGCAAAACGCAACCTGGTCACACCTCAATTTCGCAGTGAAAAATGACCCTTTTTTGGAAAAATGACTAGCTGTAGTTTTTGAACCCTAGCTCTGCGGGCACCTTGGGAAACCTAGCAAACCTATACATTTTTGAAAACTAGACACCCAGGGGAATCCAGGATGGGGTGACTTGACTGCCTCCCACCAGGGTCTGTTACCCAGAATCCCTTGCAAACCTAAAGAATTGTCAAAAAAAACACATTTTCCCCACATTTCTGTCGTGGAAAGTTCCGGAATCTGCGTGGATCCACAAATTTCCACCCACCCCGCGTTCCCCAAAGTCTTACGAGAAAAACGGTACCTCACTTGTGTGGGTCGGCCTAGTGCCCGCGACAGGAAACAGCGCAAAACGCAACCTGGTCACACCTCAATTTCGCAGTGAAAAATGACCCTTTTTTGGAAAAATGACTAGCTGTAGTTTTTGAACCCTAGCTCTGCGGGCACCTTAGGAAACCTAGCAAACCTATACATTTTTGAAAACTAGACACCCAGGGGAATCCAGGATGGGGTGACTTGTCTGCCTCCCACCAGGGTCAGTTACCCAGAATCCCTTGCAAACCTAAACATTTTTTTTAAAAAACACATTTTCCCCACATTTCTGTCGTGGAAAGTTCCGGAATCTGCGTGGATCCACAAATTTCCACCCACCCCGCGTTCCCCAAAGTCTTACGAGAAAAACGTACCTCACTTGTGTGGGTCGGCCTAGTGCCCGCGACAGGAAACTGCGCAAAACGCAACCTGGTCACACCTCAATTTCGCAGTGAAAAATGACCCTTTTTTGGAAAAATTACTAGCTGTAGTTTTTGAACCCTAGCTCTGCGGGCACCTTGGGAAACCTAGCAAACCTATACATTTTTGAAAACTAGGCACCCAGGGGAATCCAGGATGGGGTGACTTGACTGCCTCCCACCAGGGTCTGTTACCCAGAATCCCTTGCAAACCTAAAACATTGTAAAAAAAAACACATTTTCCCCACATTTCTGTCGTGGAAAGTTCCGGAATCTGCGTGGATCCACAAATTTCCACCCACCCCGCGTCCCCCAAAGTCTTACGAGAAAAACGGTACCTCACTTGTGTGGGTCGGCCTAGTGCCCGCGACAGGAAACGGCGCAAAACGTAACCTGGTCACACCTCAATTTCGCAGTGAAAAATGACCCTTTTTTGGAAAAATGACTAGCTGTAGTTTTTGAACCCTAGCTCTGCGGGCACCTTGGGAAACCTAGCAAACCTATACATTTTTGAAAACTAGACACCCAGGGGAATCCAGGATGGGGTGACCTGACTGCCTCCCACCAGGGTCTGTTACCCAGAATCCCTTGCAAACCTAAAGAATTGTCAAAAAAAACACATTTTCCCCACATTTCTGTCGTGGAAAGTTCCGGAATCTGCGTGGATCCACAAATTTCCACCCACCCCGCGTTCCCCAAAGTCTTACGAGAAAAACGGTACCTCACTTGTGTGGGTCGGCCTAGTGCCCGCGACAGGAAACAGCGCAAAACGCAACCTGGTCACACCTCAATTTCGCAGTGAAAAATGACCCTTTTTTGGAAAAATGACTAGCTGTAGTTTTTGAACCCTAGCTCTGCGGGCACCTTCGGAAACCTAGCAAACCTATACATTTTTGAAAACTAGACACCCAGGGGAACCCAGGATGGGGTGACTTGACTGCCTCCCACCAGGGTCAGTTACCCAGAATCCCTTGCAAACCTAAAAAATTGTCAAAAAAAACAAATTTTCCCCACATTTCTGTCGTGGAAAGTTCCGGAATCTGCGTGGATCCACAAATTTCCACCCACCCCGCGTTCTCCAAAGTCTTACGAGAAAAACGTACCTCACTTGTGTGGGTCGGCCTAGTGCCCGCGACAGGAAACTGCGCAAAACGCAACCTGGTCACACCTCAATTTCGCAGTGAAAAATGACCCTTTTTTGGAAAAATGACTAGCTGTAGTTTTTGAACCCTAGCTCTGCGGGCACCTTGGGAAACCTAGCAAACCTATACATTTTTGAAAACTAGACACCCAGGGGAATCCAGGATGGGGTGACTTGACTGCCTCCCACCAGGGTCTGTTACCCAGAATCCCTTGCAAACCTAAAAAATTGTCCAAAAAAACACATTTTCCCCACATTTCTGTCGTGGAAAGTTCCGTAATCTGCGTGGATCCACAAATTTCCACCCACCCCGCGTTCCCCAAAGTCTTACAAGAAAAATGGTACCTCACTTGTGTGGGTCGGCCTAGTGCCCGCGACAGGAAACGGCGCAAAACGCAACCTGGTCACACCTCAATTACGCAGTGAAAAATGACCCTTTTTTGGAAAAATGACTAGCTGTAGTTTTTGAACCCTAGCTCTGCGGGCACCTTGGGAAACCTAGCAAACCTATACATTTTTGAAAACTAGACACCCAGGGGAATCCAGGATGGTTTGACTTGACTGCCTACCACCAGGGTCTGTTACCCAGAATCCCTTGCAAACCTAAAACATTCTCAAAAAAAACACATTTTCCCCACATTTCTGTCGTGGAAAGTTCCGGAATCTGCGTGGATCCACAAATTTCCACCCACCCCGCGTCCCCCAAAGTCTTACGAGAAAAACGGTACCTCACTTGTGTGGGTCGGCCTAGTGCCCGCGACAGGAAACGGCGCAAAACGCAACCTGGTCACACCTCAATTTCGCAGTGAAAAATGACCCTTTTTTGGAAAAATGACTAGCTGTAGTTTTTGAACACTAGCTCTGCGGGCACCTTGGGAAACCTAGCAAACCTATACATTTTTGAAAACTAGACACCCAGGGGAATCCAGGATGGGGTGACTTGACTGCCTCCCACCAGGGTCTGTTACCCAGAATCCCTTGCAAACCTAAAGAATTGTCAAAAAAACCACATTTTCCCCACATTTCTGTCGTGGAAAGTTCCGGAATCTGCGTGGATCCACAAATTTCCACCCACCCCGCGTTCCCCAAAGTCTTACGAGAAAAACGGTACCTCACTTGTGTGGGTCGGCCTAGTGCCCCCGACAGGAAACGGCGCAAAACGCAACCTGGTCACACCTCAATTTCGCAGTGAAAAATGACCCTTTTTTGGAAAAATGACTAGCTGTAGTTTTTGAACCCTAGCTCTGCGGGCACCTTGGGAAATGTGAGAAGTTGGCCTGGTATATGATGCTCACTAGTTAAAGTGATCACCTTGTACCATGCCAAGCAACCCTTATGGTGTGGTTGTAAGTCAACCTTTTCGGACTAGCTGCCCTAGTGGTAGCGTAAGCTAAGCAGTCTTTGAGGCTAAACTCGTGAAGCGTGTTAAGCCAGCTGTTTTACCAAATGCAACCCCCTTTTATACCAATGAAAGGACACCACACAGATATATATTCAAAATATATATGTATTTATTTCTCAAAGTAACCCCTAGTCTCTTTATGAGCACAGGAGCACAAATCGTCAAACAAGATTACAGTAGAATACACAGAAGTTGCACTTTATATGGATAGGCCCTGGTGGCCACTCGAACCATATACTAAAATAGTGGTATAAGTACCACGAACAGAAAAGGGAAAAGGCCTAGGGCCTCTAGAATCGCTGGGCCTACAAGGAGCTAACTTCAGTTAGTGACCAGGAGGTCCACGGGTGGCGTGTGCAGAGCAAATAGTCACACGCGTGCTCCCATAGGTTTCAATGGGTGCGTAAAAAGTACAAAGTTACTGCAAAGAGGATCTTCCGGATGGACTAGGAACTCAAGATTTGCAACACAGGCACTAGAGATGTGATACTACACTTGGGCACAGGTGTGCCAGCTTTACCTCACCCACAGGAAGCGGGTGCATAGGCCTCGAAGTGCGTCGGGTTTCTTCTATCTGTTCCGTGGAGCCTGAAGACAAAGAGGCTGCAGGCGGTCGGTCCGGGAGAGATGCAGTGGATCCAAGAGTGGATCGGAGGTGTTGGAGACCTGTAAGCAGAGGGGACAGTGTTCACAGTCACTAGCCAGTGACCGGCGTGGCACCAGGTGGGTACCAGGCAATGTCGGGTGCAAACAGGAAGAAAGGTGTAGCTTGTCTCTGCAGCCACATGGTCCCTGGAGGTCGACGACGTCCAGGAGTCGGTTCACGAGCTGTCCCACGCAGGCTCTCGCTGTCGGCGGTGTCGGCGACTTGATCGATGCAAACAAGCCTTGGCAAAAGCAATTGTTGTAGGAGGTGAAATAAGCTGATGGTTCTGACCAGCAAGGTCAGAAGGACTGCTCCTTTGGAGGGGAGCAAGGGCCAGTCTGGAGCAACCAGACCAGCGGTGTATTTCTTGAAGTTCGTCGCCAAGATGGCTACTAGCCAGCGGGCCAGCAACCGGTTAGGCGCGTCGAGTGGCAAAATGCAGAAGGGCCCCACGCAGATCGTGGAGATGCTGGAGGGCTCACCTTTGGTGCAGATGCTGCTCGGGTGTTGGGCTTCTCAGATCCCAAAGCACAACTTGGAGGGAGCCTCGGTTGTTGCACTTGTCAGCTTGTCGTAGTCGTTCCAAGATGGCTGGCTCCACGTGTCTTGGTGCCTCCACGGGTCTCCTCTTTTCAGGGACTGTGGATCGGGCGGTGAGAGGTCTGGAGGTCCAGGTCTTGTCAGTCTCTGGGCTCGGGCTCCGGCGGGAGGCGGCGGCAAAGCAGACGTTGATTCGCTGGATGGTGCTTGCGTTAGCAAGGTGGTCACTCCCTGACCACAGGGGAGATTGGCTTCAGTCCTCTGTGCAGCAGAGCGTCGAAGTTCCCGTCTTCTTCTTAGTGTTAAGTTGATTCCAGGATGTCTGAAGTCTTAGGACACAGCTCCTACCTTTAAGCGGATTCTAGGGGCCGGACTACCTGCTAGGTCCCTCCCTATGGGTGGGACCAGGAAGGGGGGTGGTTACACCCCCAATCCTTTGTCCAGCTCGCCCCAGGCCCGGGACTGGTGTGCCCCAGGACCGGTTTGAACTGGCATATGCACCGAGGCTCCTTGTGAGCCACAGGCATGTCTGGTTTCTTTCAAGCCCTACCTGACCAATACACAAAATCCTGTCTGGGGTGGTGCACGCACCTCCCCTGGCAGGAAACCCTTTGTCCACACCTCCCAAGCTGGAAGGACTCCCAGCAGCAGGAGGGCAGACTTGTGTCTGTGGTGGCAGCATCCATTTTGTGGAGCTGAGGCTATGTCTGATTTTACCCGGGTTTCAGGTACTGTACATGTCGTGTCCCTCTAGAAGGGTGGAATGCTAACCCCGTCGCCAGAATTGGCGAGGGGTTAGTATTCCAATTCGTATGACACCTTACTCGACATGTTTTGATAAAGCCAAACCAAAGATAGCATTTAACCGCGAGGTTCATAATGCACTTGAGAGTATATGGTATGACGATATCTGGAAACAGTAGAAGGAAGTTGTTCCGACCACTGCAGACAGGCTCAGCTCATGCCAGAGCACCATCTCACATGGAACCAAGCACTCTGCCTTCAGGATTGTTAAGGCCTGCCATAGGAGTGACTTATAGGTTACCAGGTGTCCCATTTAAGGTTAGATATAGGTATACTACACCTAAGTAAGAGGTGATTACACCAACTTACCCCAGCTGAGTGATCAGCCAGTTGTGTCAAATTGTTAGGCCAAGCCTGGGGTGGCATAATACATGCTTCAGCCCCTGGCAGGCCTTGGGTACACCAATGCCCTGGGTACCTAGTGTACACTGGTACAGGGGCTGACAGGGTGATCCACTTCCAATTGGTTATGCACCTAGGGTGCATAGTTTTAATTTAGTAGAGAGAACAGCAGGCTGGGGGTCTGATTGGCAGGCCCACAGCCTCAATATGTCCAAAACCAGTGAAGCAAAAAGCAAAAATTTGGGGTGACCATAGGATAGCAGACCCTACTCTCCTACAGGAAACCTAGCAAACCTATACATTTTTGAAAACTAGACACCCAGGGGAATCCAGGATGGGGTGACTTGACTGCCTCCCACCAGGGTCTGTTACCCAGAATCCCTTGCAAACCTAAAAAATTGTCAAAAATCCACATTTTCCCCACATTTCTGTCGTGGAAAGTTCTGGAATCTGCGTGGATCCACAAATTTCCACACACCCCGCGTTCCCCAAAGTCTTACGAGAAAAACGGTACCTCACTTGTGTGGGTCGGCCTAGTGCCCGCGACAGGAAACGGCGCAAAACGCAACCTGGTCACACCTCAATTTCGCAGTGAAAAATGACCCTTTTTTGGAAAAATGACTAGCTGTAGTTTTTGAACCCTAGCTCTGCGGGCACCTTGGGAAACCTAGCAAACCTATACATTTTTGAAAACTAGACACCCAGGGGAATCCAGGATGGGGTGACTTGACTGCCTCCCACCAGGGTCTGTTACCCAGAATCCCTTGCAAACCTAAAAAATTGTCAAAAAAAACACATTTTCCCCACATTTCTGTCGTGGAAAGATCCGGAATCTGCGTGGATCCACAAATTTCCACCCACCCCGCGTTCCCCAAAGTCGTACGAGAAAAACTGTACCTCACTTGTGTGGGTCGGCCTAGTGCCCGCGACAGGAAACGGCGCAAAACGCAACCTGGTCACACCTCAATTTCGCAGTGAAAAATGACCCTTTTTTGGAAAAATGACTAGCTGTAGTTTTTGAACCCTAGCTCTGCGGGCACCTTAGGAAACCTAGCAAACCTATACATTTTTGAAAACTAGACACCCAGGGGAATCCAGGATGGGGTGACTTGACTGCCTCCCACCAGGGTCTGTTACCCAGAATCCCTTGCAAACCTAAAAAATTGTCCAAAAAAACACATTTTCCCCACATTTCTGTCGTGGAAAGTTCCGGAATCTGCGTGGATCCACAAATTTCCACCCACCCCGCGTTCCCCAAAGTCTTACGAGAAAAACGTACCTCACTTGTGTGGGTCGGCCTAGTGCCCGCGACAGGAAACGGCGTAAAACGCAACCTGGTCACACCTCAATTTCGCAGTGAAAAATGACCCTTTTTTGGAAAAATGACTAGCTGTAGTTTTTGAACCCTAGCTCTGCGGGCACCTTAGGAAACCTAGCAAACCTATACATTTTTGAAAACTAGACACCCAGGGGAATCCAGGATGGGGTGACTTGACTGCCTCCCACCAGGGTCTGTTACCCAGAATCCCTTGCAAACCTAAAAAATTGTCCAAAAAAACACATTTTCCCCACATTTCTGTCGTGGAAAGTTCCGGAATCTGCGTGGATCCACAAATTTCCACCCACCCCGCGTTCCCCAAAGTCTTACGAGAAAAACGTACCTCACTTGTGTGGGTCGGCCTAGTGCCCGCGACAGGAAACGGCGCAAAACGCAACCTGGTCACACCTCAATTTCGCAGTGAAAAATGACCCTTTTTTGGAAAAATGACTAGCTGTAGTTTTTGAACCCTAGCTCTGCGGGCACCTTGGGAAACCTGGCAAACCTATACATTTTTGAAAACTAGACACCCAGGGGAATCCAGGATGGGGTGACTTGACTGCCTCCCACCAGGGTCTGTTACCCAGAATCCCTTGCAAACCTAAAGAATTGTCAAAAAAAACACATTTTCCCCACATTTCTGTCGTGGAAAGTTCCGGAATCTGCGTGGATCCACAAATTTCCACCCACCCCGCGTTCCCCAAAGTCGTATGAGAAAAACTGCACCTCACTTGTGTGGGTCGGCCTAGTGCCCGTGACAGGAAACGGCGCAAAACGCAACCTGGTCACACCTCAATTTCGCAGTGAAAAATGACCCTTTTTTGGAAAAATGACTAGCTGTAGTTTTTGAACCCTAGCTCTGCGGGCACCTTGGGAAACCTAGCAAACCTATACATTTTTGAAAACTAGACACCCAGGGGAATCCAGGACGGGGTGACTTGACTGCCTCCCACCAGGGTCTGTTACCCAGAATCCCTTGCAAACCTAAAAAATTGTCCAAAAAACCACATTTTCCCCACATTTCTGTCGTGGAAAGTTCCGGAATCTGCATGGATCCACAAATTTCCACCCACCCCACGTTCCCCAAAGTCTTACGAGAAAAACGGTACCTCACTTGTGTGGGTCGGCCTAGTGCCCGCGACAGGAAACGGCGCAAAACGCACCTGGTCACACCTCAATTTCGCTGTGAAAAATGACCCTTTTTTGGAAAAATGACTAGCTGTAGTTTTTGAACCCTAGCTCTGCGGGCACCTTGGGAAACCTAGCAAACCTATACATTTTTGAAAACTAGACATGCACGGGAATCCAGGATGGGGTGACTTGACTGCCTCCCACCAGGATCTGTTACCCAGAATCCCTTGCAAACCTAAAAAATTGTCAAAAAAAAACACATTTTCCCCACATTTCTGTCGTGGAAAGTTCCGGAATCTGCGTGGATCCACAAATTTCCACCCACTCCGCGTTCCCCAAAGTCTTACGAGAAAAACAGTACCTCACTTGTGTGGGTCGGCCTAGTGCCCGCGACAGGAAACGGCGCAAAACGCAACCTGGTCACACCTCAATTTCGCAGTGAAAAATGACCCTTTTTTGGAAAAATGACTAGCTGTAGTTTTTGAACCCTAGCTCTGCGGGCACCTTGGGAAACCTAGCAAACCTATACATTTTTGAAAACTAGACACCCAGGGGAATCCAGGATGGGGTGACTTGACTGCCTCCCACCAGGGTCTGTTACCCAGAATCCCTTGCAAACCTAAAAAATTGTCCTAAAAAACACATTTTCCACACATTTCTGTCGTGGAAAGTTCCGGAATCTGCGTGGATCCACAAATTTCCACCCACCCCGCGTTCCCCAAAGTCTTACGAGAAAAACGGTACCTCACTTGTGTGGGTCGGCCTAGTGCCCGCAACAGGAAACGGCACAAAACGCAACCTGGTCACACCTCAATTTCGCAGTGAAAAATGACCCTTTTTTGGAAAAATGACTAGCTGTAGTTTTTGAACCCTACCTCTGCGGGCACCTTGGGAAACCTAGCAAACCTATACATTTTTGAAAAGTAGACACCCAGGGGAATCCAGGATGGGGTGACTTGACTGCCTCCCACCAGGGTCTGTTACCCAGAATCCCTTGCAAACCTAAACAATTGTCAAAAAAAACACATTTTCACACATTTCTGTCGTGGAAAGTTCCGGAATCTGCATGGATCCACAAATTTCCACCCACCCCACGTTCCCCAAAGTCTTACGAGAAAAACGGTACCTCACTTGTGTGGGTCGGCATAGTGCCCGCGACAGGAAACGGCGCAAAACGCAACCTGGTCACACCTCAATTTCGCAGTGAAAAATGACCCTTTTTTGGAAAAATGACTAGCTGTAGTTTTTGAACCCTAGCTCTGCGGGCACCTTGGGAAACCTAGCAAACCTATACATTTTTGAAAACTAGACACCCAGGGGAATCCAGGATGGGGTGACTTGACTGCCTCCCACCAGGGTCTGTTACCCAGAATCCCTTGCAAACCTAAAAAATTGTCCAAAAAAACACATTTTCCCCACATTTCTGTCGCGGAGAGTTCTGGAATCTGCGTGGATCCAGAAATTTCCACCCACCCCGCGTTCCCCAAAGTCTTACGAGAAAAACGGTACCTCACTTATGTGGGTCGGCCTAGTGCCCGCGACAGGAAATGGCACAAAACACAACCTGGTCACACCTCAATTTCGCAGTGAAAAATGACCCTTTTTTGGAAAAATGACTCGCTGTAGTTTTTGAACCCTAGCTCTGCGGGCACCTTGGGAAACCTAGCAAACCTATACATTTTTGAAAACTAGACACCCAGGGGAATCCAGGATGGGGTGACTTGACTGCCTCCCACCAGGGTCTGTTACCCAGAATCCCTTGCAAACCTAAACAATTGTCAAAATAAACACATTTTCCCCACATTTCTGTCGTGGAAAGTTCCGGAATCTGCGTGGATCCACAAATTTCGACCCACCCCGCGTTCCCCAAAGTCTTACGAGAAAAACGGTACCTCACTTGTGTGGGTCGGCCTAGTGCCCGCGACAGGAAACGGCGCAAAACGCAACCTGGTCACACCTCAATTTCGCAGTGAAAAATGACCCTTTTTTGGAAAAATGACTAGCTGTAGTTTTTGAACCCTAGCTCTGCGGGCACCTTAGATAACCTAGCAAACCTATACATTTTTGAAAACTAGACACCCAGGGGAATCCAGGATGGGGTGACTTGACTGCCTCCCACTAGGGTCTGTTACCCAGAATCCCTTGCAAACCTAAACAATTGTAAAAAAAAACACATTTTCCCCACATTTCTGTCGTGGAAAGTTCCGGAATCTGCGTGGATCCACAAATTTCCACCCACCCCGCGTTCCCCAAAGTCTTATGAGAAAAACGTACCTCACTTGTGTGGGTCGGCCTAGTGCCCGCGACAGGAAACGGCGCAAAACGCAACCTGGTCACACCTCAATTTCGCAGTGAAATATGACCCTTTTTTGGAAAAATGACTAGCTGTAGTTTTTGAACCCTAGCTCTGCGGGCACCTTGGGAAACCTAGCAAACCTATACATTTTTGAAAACTAGACACCCAGGGGAATCCAGGATGGGGTGACTTGACTGCCTCCCACCAGGGTCTGTTACCCAGAATCCCTTGCAAACCTAAAAAATTGTCAAAAGAAACACATTTTCCCCACATTTCTGTCATGGAAAGTTCCAGAATCTGCGTGGATCCACAAATTTCCACCCACCCCGCGTTCCCCAAAGTCTTACGAGAAAAACGGTACCTCACTTGTGTGGGTCGGCCTAGTGCCCGCGACAGGAAACGGCGCAAAACGCAACCTGGTCACACCTCAATTTCGCAGTGAAAAATGACCCTTTTTTGGAAAAATGACTAGCTGTAGTTTTTGAACCCTAGCTCTGCGGGCACCTTGGGAAACCTAGCAAACCTATACATTTTTGAAAACTAGACACCCAGGGGAATCCAGGATGGGGTGACTTGACTGCCTACCACCAGGGTCTGTTACCCAGAATCCCTTGCAAACCTAAAACATTGTCAAAAAAACCACATTTCCCCCACATTTCTGTCGTGGAAAGTTCCGGAATCTGCGTGGATCCACAAATTTCCACCCACCCCGCGTTCCCCAAAGTCTTACGAGAAAAACGGTACCTCACTTGTGTGGGTCGGCCTAGTGCCCGCAACAGGAAACGGCGCAAAACGCAACCTGGTCACACCTCAATTTCGCAGTGAAAAATGACCCTTTTTTGGAAAAATGACTAGCTGTAGTTTTTGAACCCTAGCTCTGCGGGCACCTTGGGAAACCTAGCCAACCTATACATTTTTGAAAACTAGACACCCAGGGGAATCCAGGATGGGGTGACTTGACTGCCTCCCACCAGGGTCTGTTACCCAGAATCCCTTGCAAACCTAAAAAATTGTCAAAAAAACCACATTTTCCCCACATTTCTGTCGTGGAAAGTTCTGGAATCTGCGTGGATCCACAAATTTCCACCCACCCCGCTTTCCCCAAAGTCTTGCGAGAAAAACGGTACCTCACTTGTGTGGGTCGGCCTAGTGCCCGCGACAGGAAATGGCGCAAAACGCAACCTGGTCACACCTCAATTTCGCAGTGAAAAATGACCCTTTTTTGGAAAAATGACTCGCTGTCGTTTTTGAACCCTAGCTCTGCGGGCACCTTGGGAAACCTAGCAAACCTATACATTTTTTAAAACTAGACACCCAGCGGAATCCAGGATGGGGTGACTTGACTGCCTCCCACCAGGGTCTCTTACCCAGAATCCCTTGCAAACCTAAAAAATTGTCAAAAAAACCACATTTTCCCCACATTTCTGTCGTGGAAAGTTCCGGAATCTGCGTGGATCCACAAATTTCCACCCACCCCGCGTTCCCCAAAGTCTTACGAGAAAAACGGTACCTCACTTGTGTGGGTCGGCCTAGTGCCCGCGACAGGAAACGGCGCAAAACACAACCTGGTCACACCTCAATTTCGCAGTAAAAAATGACCCTTTTTTGGAAAAATGACTAGCTGTAGTTTTTGAACCCTAGCTCTGCGGGCACCTTAGATAACCTAGCAAACCTATACATTTTTGAAAACTAGACACCCAGGGGAATCCAGGATGGGGTGACTTGACTGCCTCCCACCAGGGTCTGTTACCCAGAATCCCTTGCAAACCTAAAAAATTGTCAAAAAAACCACATTTTCCCCACATTTCTGTCGTGGAAAGTTCTGGAATCTGCGTGGATCCACAAATTTCCACCCACCCCGCGTTCCCCAAAGTCTTACGAGTAAAACGGTACCTCACTTGTGTGGGTCGGCCTAGTGCCCGCGACAGGAAACGGCGCAAAACGCAACCTGGTCACACCTCAATTTCGCAGTGAAAAATGACCCTTTTTTGGAAAAATGACTAGCTGTAGTTTTTGAACCCTAGCTCTGCGGGCACCTTGGGAAACCTAGCAAACCTATACATTTTTGAAAACTAGACACCCAGGGGAATCCAGGATGGGGTGACTTGACTGCCTCCCACCAGGGTCTGTTACCCAGAATCCCTTGCAAACCTAAAAAATTGTCAAAAGAAACACATTTTCCCCACATTTCTGTCGTGGAAAGTGCCGGAATCTGCGTGTATCCACAAATTTCCACCCACCCCGCGTTCCCCAAAGTCTTACGAGAAAAACGGTACCTCACTTGTGTGGGTCAGCCTAGTGCCCACGACAGGAAACGGATCAAAACGCAACCTGGTCACACCTCAATTTCGCAGTGAAAAATGACCCTTTTTTGGAAAAATGACTAGCTGTAGTTTTTGAACCCTAGCTCTGCGGGCACCTTGGGAAACCTAGCAAACCTATACATTTTTGAAAACTAGACACCCAGGGGAATCCAGGATGGGGTGACTTGACTGCCTCCCACCAGGGTCTGTTACCCAGAATCCCTTGCAAACCTAAAAAATTGTCAAAAAAACCACATTTTCCCCACATTTCTGTCGTGGAAAGTTCTGGAATCTGCGTGGATCCACAAATTTCCACCCACCCCGCTTTCCCCAAAGTCTTGCGAGAAAAACGGTACCTCACTTGTGTGGGTCGGCCTAGTGCCCGCGACAGGAAATGGCGCAAAACGCAACCTGGTCACACCTCAATTTCGCAGTGAAAAATGACCCTTTTTTGGAAAAATGACTCGCTGTCGTTTTTGAACCCTAGCTCTGCGGGCACCTTGGGAAACCTAGCAAACCTATACATTTTTTAAAACTAGACACCCAGGGGAATCCAGGATGGGGTGACTTGACTGCCTCCCACCAGGGTCTCTTACCCAGAATCCCTTGCAAACCTAAAAAATTGTCAAAAAAAACACATTTTCCCCACATTTCTGTCGTGGAAAGTTCCGGAATCTGCGTGGATCCACAAATTTCCACCCACCCCGCGTTCCCCAAA
Organism: Triturus cristatus; assembly: GCF_964204655.1. NCBI lineage: Eukaryota > Metazoa > Chordata > Amphibia > Caudata > Salamandridae > Triturus > Triturus cristatus. The sequence goes on from NW_028187373.1 coordinate 2,479,004, forward strand.
GTCTTACGAGAAAAACGGTACCTCACTTGTGTGGGTCGGCCTAGTGCCCGCGACAGGAAACGGCGCAAAACACAACCTGGTCACACCTCAATTTCGCAGTAAAAAATGACCCTTTTTTGGAAAAATGACTAGCTGTAGTTTTTGAACCCTAGCTCTGCGGGCACCTTAGATAACCTAGCAAACCTATACATTTTTGAAAACTAGACACCCAGGGGAATCCAGGATGGGGTGACTTGACTGCCTCCCACCAGGGTCTGTTACCCAGAATCCCTTGCAAACCTAAAAAATTGTCAAAAAAACCACATTTTCCCCACATTTCTGTCGTGGAAAGTTCTGGAATCTGCGTGGATCCACAAATTTCCACCCACCCCGCGTTCCCCAAAGTCTTACGAGTAAAACGGTACCTCACTTGTGTGGGTCGGCCTAGTGCCCGCGACAGGAAACGGCGCAAAACGCAACCTGGTCACACCTCAATTTCGCAGTGAAAAATGACCCTTTTTTGGAAAAATGACTAGCTGTAGTTTTTGAACCCTAGCTCTGCGGGCACCTTGGGAAACCTAGCAAACCTATACATTTTTGAAAACTAGACACCCAGGGGAATCCAGGATGGGGTGACTTGACTGCCTCCCACCAGGGTCTGTTACCCAGAATCCCTTGCAAACCTAAAAAATTGTCAAAAGAAACACATTTTCCCCACATTTCTGTCGTGGAAAGTTCCGGAATCTGCGTGGATCCACAAATTTCCACCCACCCCGCGTTCCCCAAAGTCTTACGAGAAAAACGGTACCTCACTTGTGTGGGTCGGCCTAGTGCCCGCGACAGGAAACGGATCAAAACGCAACCTGGTCACACCTCAATTTCGCAGTGAAAAATGACCCTTTTTTGGAAAAATGACTAGCTGTAGTTTTTGAACCCTAGCTCTGCGGGCACCTTGGGAAACCTAGCAAACCTATACATTTTTGAAAACTAAACACCCAGGGGAATCCAATATGGGGTGACTTGACTGCCTACCACCAGGGTCTGTTACCCAGAATCCCTTGCAAACCTAAAACATTGTAAAAAAAACCACATTTTCCCCACATTTCTGTCGTGGAAAGTTCCGGAATCTGTGTGGATCCACAAATTTCCACCCACCCCGCGTCCCCCAAAGTCTTACGAGAAAAACGGTACCTCACTTGTGTGGGTCGGCCTAGTGCCCGTGACAGGAAACGGCGCAAAACGCAACCTGGTCACACCTCAATTTCGCAGTGAAAAATGACCCTTTTTTGGAAAAATGACTAGCTGTAGTTTTTGAACCCTAGCTCTGCGGGCACCTTGGGAAACCTAGCAAACCTATACATTTTTTAAAACTAGACACCCAGGGGAATCCAGGATGGGGTGACTTGACTGCCTCCCACCAGGGTCTGTTACCCAGAATCCCTTGCAAACCTAAAAAATTGTCAAAAGAAACACATTTTCCCCACATTTCTGTCGTGGAAAGTTCCAGAATCTGCGTGGATCCACAAATTTCCACCCACCCCACGTTCCCCAAAGTCTTACGAGAAAAACGGTACCTCACTTGTGTGGGTCGGCCTAGTGCCCGCGACAGGAAACGGATCAAAACGCAACCTGGTCACACCTCAATTTTGCAGTGAAAAATGACCCTTTTTTGGAAAAATGACTAGCTGTAGTTTTTGAACCCTAGCTCTGCGGGCACCTTGGGAAACCTAGCAAACCTATACATTTTTGAAAACTAGACACCCAGGGGAATCCAGGATGGGGTGACTTGACTGCCTACCACCAGGGTCTGTTACCCAGAATCCCTTGCAAACCTAAAACATTGTAAAAAAAAACACATTTTCCCCACATTTCTGTCGTGGAAAGTTCCGGAATCTGCGTGGATCCACAAATTTCCACCCACCCCGCGTCCCCCAAAGTCTTACGAGAAAAACGGTACCTCACTTGTGTGGGTCGGCCTAGTGCCCCCGACAGGAAACGGCGCAAAACGCAACCTGGTCACACCTCAATTTCGCAGTGAAAAATGACCCTTTTTTGGAAAAATGACTAGCTGTAGTTTTTGAACCCTAGCTCTGCGGGCACTTTGGGAAACCTAGCAAACCTATACATTTTTGAAAACTAGACACCCAGGGGAATCCAGGATGGGGTGACTTGACTGCCTCCCACCAGGGTCTGTTACCCAGAATCCCTTGCAAACCTAAAGAATTGTCAAAAAAAACACATTTTCCCCACATTTCTGTCGTGGAAAGTTCCGGAATCTGCGTGGATCCACAAATTTCCACCCACCCCGCGTTCCCCAAAGTCTTACGAGAAAAACGGTACCTCACTTGTGTGGGTCGGCCTAGTGCCCGCGACAGGAAACAGCGCAAAACGCAACCTGGTCACACCTCAATTTCGCAGTGAAAAATGACCCTTTTTTGGAAAAATGACTAGCTGTAGTTTTTGAACCCTAGCTCTGCGGGCACCTTAGGAAACCTAGCAAACCTATACATTTTTGAAAACTAGACACCCAGGGGAATCCAGGATGGGGTGACTTGTCTGCCTCCCACCAGGGTCAGTTACCCAGAATCCCTTGCAAACCTAAACATTTTTTTTAAAAAACACATTTTCCCCACATTTCTGTCGTGGAAAGTTCCGGAATCTGCGTGGATCCACAAATTTCCACCCACCCCGCGTTCCCCAAAGTCTTACGAGAAAAACGTACCTCACTTGTGTGGGTCGGCCTAGTGCCCGCGACAGGAAACTGCGCAAAACGCAACCTGGTCACACCTCAATTTCGCAGTGAAAAATGACCCTTTTTTGGAAAAATTACTAGCTGTAGTTTTTGAACCCTAGCTCTGCGGGCACCTTGGGAAACCTAGCAAACCTATACATTTTTGAAAACTAGGCACCCAGGGGAATCCAGGATGGGGTGACTTGACTGCCTCCCACCAGGGTCTGTTACCCAGAATCCCTTGCAAACCTAAAACATTGTAAAAAAAAACACATTTTCCCCACATTTCTGTCGTGGAAAGTGCCGGAATCTGCGTGGATCCACAAATTTCCACCCACCCCGCGTCCCCCAAAGTCTTACGAGAAAAACGGTACCTCACTTGTGTGGGTCGGCCTAGTGCCCGCGACAGGAAACGGCGCAAAACGTAACCTGGTCACACCTCAATTTCGCAGTGAAAAATGACCCTTTTTTGGAAAAATGACTAGCTGTAGTTTTTGAACCCTAGCTCTGCGGGCACCTTGGGAAACCTAGCAAACCTATACATTTTTGAAAACTAGACACCCAGGGGAATCCAGGATGGGGTGACCTGACTGCCTCCCACCAGGGTCTGTTACCCAGAATCCCTTGCAAACCTAAAGAATTGTCAAAAAAAACACATTTTCCCCACATTTCTGTCGTGGAAAGTTCCGGAATCTGCGTGGATCCACAAATTTCCACCCACCCCGCGTTCCCCAAAGTCTTACGAGAAAAACGGTACCTCACTTGTGTGGGTCGGCCTAGTGCCCGCGACAGGAAACAGCGCAAAACGCAACCTGGTCACACCTCAATTTCGCAGTGAAAAATGACCCTTTTTTGGAAAAATGACTAGCTGTAGTTTTTGAACCCTAGCTCTGCGGGCACCTTCGGAAACCTAGCAAACCTATACATTTTTGAAAACTAGACACCCAGGGGAACCCAGGATGGGGTGACTTGACTGCCTCCCACCAGGGTCAGTTACCCAGAATCCCTTGCAAACCTAAAAAATTGTCAAAAAAAACAAATTTTCCCCACATTTCTGTCGTGGAAAGTTCCGGAATCTGCGTGGATCCACAAATTTCCACCCACCCCGCGTTCTCCAAAGTCTTACGAGAAAAACGTACCTCACTTGTGTGGGTCGGCCTAGTGCCCGCGACAGGAAACTGCGCAAAACGCAACCTGGTCACACCTCAATTTCGCAGTGAAAAATGACCCTTTTTTGGAAAAATGACTAGCTGTAGTTTTTGAACCCTAGCTCTGCGGGCACCTTGGGAAACCTAGCAAACCTATACATTTTTGAAAACTAGACACCCAGGGGAATCCAGGATGGGGTGACTTGACTGCCTCCCACCAGGGTCTGTTACCGAGAATCCCTTGCAAACCTAAAAAATTGTCAAAAAAAACACATTTTCCCCACATTTCTGTCGTGGAAAGTTCCGTAATCTGCGTGGATCCACAAATTTCCACCCACCCCGCGTTCCCCAAAGTCTTACAAGAAAAATGGTACCTCACTTGTGTGGGTCGGCCTAGTGCCCGCGACAGGAAACGGCGCAAAACGCAACCTGGTCACACCTCAATTACGCAGTGAAAAATGACCCTTTTTTGGAAAAATGACTAGCTGTAGTTTTTGAACCCTAGCTCTGCGGGCACCTTGGGAAACCTAGCAAACCTATACATTTTTGAAAACTAGACACCCAGGGGAATCCAGGATGGTTTGACTTGACTGCCTACCACCAGGGTCTGTTACCCAGAATCCCTTGCAAACCTAAAACATTCTCAAAAAAACCACATTTTCCCCACATTTCTGTCGTGGAAAGTTCCGGAATCTGCGTGGATCCACAAATTTCCACCCACCCCGCGTCCCCCAAAGTCTTACGAGAAAAACGGTACCTCACTTGTGTGGGTCGGCCTAGTGCCCGCGACAGGAAACGGCGCAAAACGCAACCTGGTCACACCTCAATTTCGCAGTGAAAAATGACCCTTTTTTGGAAAAATGACTAGCTGTAGTTTTTGAACACTAGCTCTGCGGGCACCTTGGGAAACCTAGCAAACCTATACATTTTTGAAAACTAGACACCCAGGGGAATCCAGGATGGGGTGACTTGACTGCCTCCCACCAGGGTCTGTTACCCAGAATCCCTTGCAAACCTAAAGAATTGTCAAAAAAACCACATTTTCCCCACATTTCTGTCGTGGAAAGTTCCGGAATCTGCGTGGATCCACAAATTTCCACCCACCCCGCGTTCCCCAAAGTCTTACGAGAAAAACGGTACCTCACTTGTGTGGGTCAGCCTAGTGCCCGCGACAGGAAACAGCGCAAAACGCAACCTGGTCACACCTCAATTTCGCAGTGAAAAATGACCCTTTTTTGGAAAAATGACTAGCTGTAGTTTTTGAACCCTAGCTCTGCGGGAACCTTGGGAAATGTGAGAAGTTGGCCTGGTATATGATGCTCACTAGTTAAAGTGATCACCTTGTACCATGCCAAGCAACCCTTATGGTGTGGTTGTAAGTCAACCTTTTCGGACTAGCTGCCCTAGTGGTAGCGTAGGCTAAGCAGCCTTTGAGGCTAAACTCGTGAAGCGTGTTAAGCCAGCTGTTTTACCAAATGCAACCCCCTTTTATACCAATGAAAGGACACCACACAGATATATATTCAAAATATATATGTATTTATTTCTCAAAGTAACCCCTAGTCTCTTTATGAGCACAGGAGCACAAATCGTCAAACAAGATTACAGTAGAATACACAGAAGTTGCACTTTATATGGATAGGCCCTGGTGGCCACTCGAACCATATACTAAAATAGTGGTATAAGTACCACGAACAGAAAAGGGAAAAGGCCTAGGGCCTCTAGAATCGCTGGGCCTACAAGGAGCTAACTTCAGTTAGTGACCAGGAGGTCCACGGGTGGCGTGTGCAGAGCAAATAGTCACACGCGTGCTCCCATAGGTTTCAATGGGTGCGTAAAAAGTACAAAGTTACTGCAAAGAGGATCTTCCGGATGGACTAGGAACTCAAGATTTGCAACACAGGCACTAGAGATGTGATACTACACTTGGGCACAGGTGTGCCAGCTTTACCTCACCCACAGGAAGCGGGTGCATAGGCCTCGAAGTGCGTCGGGTTTCTTCTATCTGTTTTGTGGAGCCTGAAGACAAAGAGGCTGCAGGCGGTCGGTCCGGGAGAGATGCAGTGGATGTAAGAGTGGATCGGAGGTGTTGGAGACCTGTAAGCAGAGGGGACAGTGTTCACAGTCACTAGCCAGTGACCGGCGTGGCACCAGGTGGGTACCAGGCAATGTCGGGTGCAAACAGGAAGAAAGGTGTAGCTTGTCTCTGCAGCCACGTGGTCCCTGGAGGTCGACAACGTCCAGGAGTCGGTTCACGAGCTGTCCCACGCAGGCTCTCGCTGTCGGCGGTGTCGGCGACTTGATCGATGCAAACAAGCCTTGGCAAAAGCAATTGTTGTAGGAGGTGAAATAAGCTGATGGTTCTGACCAGCAAGGTCAGAAGGACTGCTCCTTTGGAGGGGAGCAAGGGCCAGTCTGGAGCAACCAGACCAGCGGTGTATTTCTTGAAGTTCGTCGCCAAGATGGCTACTAGCCAGCGGGCCAGCAACCAGTTAGGCGCGTCGAGTGGCAAAATGCAGAAGGGCCCCACGCAGATCGTGGAGATGCTGGAGGGCTCACCTTTGGTGCAGATGCTGCTCGGGTGTTGGGCTTCTCAGATCCCAAAGCACAACTTGGAGGGAGCCTCGGTTGTTGCACTTGTCAGCTTGTCGTAGTTGTTCCAAGATGGCTGGCTCCACGTGTCTCGGTGCCTCCACGGGTCTCCTCTTTTCAGGGACTGTGGATCGGGCGGTGAGAGGTCTGGAGGTCCAGGTCTTGTCAGTCTCTGGGCTCGGGCTCCGGCGGGAGGCGGCGGCAAAGCAGACGTTGATTCGCTGGATGGTGCTTGCGTTAGCAAGGTGGTCACTCCCTGACCACAGGGGAGATTGGCTTCAGTCCTCTGTGCAGCAGAGCATCGAAGTTCCCGTCTTCTTCTTAGTGTTAAGTTGATTCCAGGATGTCTGAAGTCTTAGGACACAGCTCCTACCTTTAAGCGGATTCTAGGGGCCGGACTACCTGCTAGGTCCCTCCCTATGGGTGGGACCAGGAAGGGGGGTGGTTACACCCCCAATCCTTTGTCCAGCTCGCCCCAGGCCCGGGACTGGTGTGCCCCAGGACCGGTTTGAACTGGCATATGCACCGAGGCTCCTTGTGAGCCACAGGCATGTCTGGTTTCTTTCAAGCCCTACCTGACCAATACACAAAATCCTGTCTGGGGTGGTGCACGCACCTCCCCTGGCAGGAAACCCTTTGTCCACACCTCCCAAGCTGGAAGGACTCCCAGCAGCAGGAGGGCAGACTTGTGTCTGTGGTGGCAGCATCCATTTTGTGGAGCTGAGGCTATGTCTGATTTTATCCGGGTTTCAGGTACTGTACATGTCGTGTCCCTCTAGAAGGGTGGAATGCTAACCCCGTCGCCAGAATTGGCGAGGGGTTAGTATTCCAATTCGTATGACACCTTACTCGACATGTTTTGATAAAGCCAAACCAAAGATAGCATTTAACCGCGAGGTTCATAATGCACTTAAGAGTATATGGTATGACGATATCTGGAAACAGTAGAAGGAAGTTGTTCCGACCACTGCAGACAGGCTCAGCTCATGCCAGAGCACCATCTCACATGGAACCAAGCACTCTGCCTTCAGGATTGTTAAGGCCTGCCATAGGAGTGACTTATAGGTTACCAGGTGTCCCATTTAAGGTTAGATATAGGTATACTACACCTAAGTAAGAGGTGATTACACCAACTTACCCCAGCTGAGTGATCAGCCAGTTGTGTCAAATTGTTAGGCCAAGCCTGGGGTGGCATAATACATGCTTCAGCCCCTGGCAGGCCTTGGGTACACCAATGCCCTGGGTACCTAGTGTACACTGGTACAGGGGCTGACAGGGTGATCCACTTCCAATTGGTTATGCACCTAGGGTGCATAGTTTTAATTTAGTAGAGAGAACAGCAGGCTGGGGGTCTGATTGGCAGGCCCACAGCCTCAATATGTCCAAAACCAGTGAAGCAAAAAGCAAAAATTTGGGGTGACCATAGGATAGCAGACCCTACTCTCCTACAGGAAACCTAGCAAACCTATACATTTTTGAAAACTAGACACCCAGGGGAATCCAGGATGGGGTGACTTGACTGCCTCCCACCAGGGTCTGTTACCCAGAATCCCTTGCAAACCTAAAAAATTGTCAAAAATCCACATTTTCCCCACATTTCTGTCGTGGAAAGTTCTGGAATCTGCGTGGATCCACAAATTTCCACACACCCCGCGTTCCCCAAAGTCTTACGAGAAAAACGGTACCTCACTTGTGTGGGTCGGCCTAGTGCCCGCGACAGGAAACGGCGCAAAACGCAACCTGGTCACACCTCAATTTCGCAGTGAAAAATGACCCTTTTTTGGAAAAATGACTAGCTGTAGTTTTTGAACCCTAGCTCTGCGGGCACCTTGGGAAACCTAGCAAACCTATACATTTTTGAAAACTAGACACCCAGGGGAATCCAGGATGGGGTGACTTGACTGCCTCCCACCAGGGTCTGTTACCCAGAATCCCTTGCAAACCTAAAAAATTGTCAAAAAAAACACATTTTCCCCACATTTCTGTCGTGGAAAGATCCGGAATCTGCGTGGATCCACAAATTTCCACCCACCCCGCGTTCCCCAAAGTCGTACGAGAAAAACTGTACCTCACTTGTGTGGGTCGGCCTAGTGCCCGCGACAGGAAACGGCGCAAAACGCAACCTGGTCACACCTCAATTTCGCAGTGAAAAATGACCCTTTTTTGGAAAAATGACTAGCTGTAGTTTTTGAACCCTAGCTCTGCGGGCACCTTAGGAAACCTAGCAAACCTATACATTTTTGAAAACTAGACACCCAGGGGATTCCAGGATGGGGTGACTTGACTGCCTCCCACCAGGGTCTGTTACCCAGAATCCCTTGCAAACCTAAAAAATTGTCCAAAAAAACACATTTTCCCCACATTTCTGTCGTGGAAAGTTCCGGAATCTGCGTGGATCCACAAATTTCCACCCACCCCGCGTTCCCCAAAGTCTTACGAGAAAAACGTACCTCACTTGTGTGGGTCGGCCTAGTGCCCGCGACAGGAAACGGCGCAAAACGCAACCTGGTCACACCTCAATTTCGCAGTGAAAAATGACCCTTTTTTGGAAAAATGACTAGCTGTAGTTTTTGAACCCTAGCTCTGCGGGCACCTTAGGAAACCTAGCAAACCTATACATTTTTGAAAACTAGACACCCAGGGGAATCCAGGATGGGGTGACTTGACTGCCTCCCACCAGGGTCTGTTACCCAGAATCCCTTGCAAACCTAAAAAATTGTCCAAAAAAACACATTTTCCCCACATTTCTGTCGTGGAAAGTTCCGGAATCTGCGTGGATCCACAAATTTCCACCCACCCCGCGTTCCCCAAAGTCTTACGAGAAAAACGTACCTCACTTGTGTGGGTCGGCCTAGTGCCCGTGACAGGAAACGGCGCAAAACGCAACCTGGTCACACCTCAATTTCGCAGTGAAAAATGACCCTTTTTTGGAAAAATGACTAGCTGTAGTTTTTGAACCCTAGCTCTGCGGGCACCTTGGGAAACCTGGCAAACCTATACATTTTTGAAAACTAGACACCCAGGGGAATCCAGGATGGGGTGACTTGACTGCCTCCCACCAGGGTCTGTTACCCAGAATCCCTTGCAAACCTAAAGAATTGTCAAAAAAAACACATTTTCCCCACATTTCTGTCGTGGAAAGTTCCGGAATCTGCGTGGATCCACAAATTTCCACCCACCCCGCGTTCCCCAAAGTCGTACGAGAAAAACTGCACCTCACTTGTGTGGGTCGGCCTAGTGCCCGTGACAGGAAACGGCGCAAAACGCAACCTGGTCACACCTCAATTTCGCAGTGAAAAATGACCCTTTTTTGGAAAAATGACTAGCTGTAGTTTTTGAACCCTAGCTCTGCGGGCACCTTGGGAAACCTAGCAAACCTATACATTTTTGAAAACTAGACACCCAGGAGAATCCAGGACGGGGTGACTTGACTGCCTCCCACCAGGGTCTGTTACCCAGAATCCCTTGCAAACCTAAAAAATTGTCCAAAAAACCACATTTTCCCCACATTTCTGTCGTGGAAAGTTCCGGAATCTGCGTGGATCCACAAATTTCCACCCACCCCGCGTTCCCCAAAGTCTTACGAGAAAAACGGTCCCTCACTTGTGTGGGTCGGCCTAGTGCCCGCGACAGGAAACGGCGCAAAACGCAACCTGGTCACACCTCAATTTCGCAGTGAAAAATGACCCTTTTTTGGAAAAATGACTAGCTGTAGTTTTTTAACCCTAGCTCTGCGGGCACCTTGGGAAACCTAGCAAACCTATACATTTTTAAAAACTAGACACCCAGGGGAATCCAGGATGGGGTGACTTGACTGCCTCCCACCAGGGTCTGTTACCCAGAATCCCTTGCAAACCTAAAAAATTGTCCAAAAAAACACATTTTCCCCACATTTCTGTTGTGGAAAGTTCCGGAATCTGCGTGGATCCACAAATTTCCACCCACCCCGCGTTCCCCAAAGTCTTACGAGAAAAACGGTACCTCACTTGTGTGGGTCGGCCTAGTGCCCGCGTCAGGAAACGGCGCAAAACGCAACCTGGTCACACCTCAATTTCGCAGTGAAAAATGACCCTTTTTTGGAAAAATGACTAGCTGTAGTTTTTGAACCCTAGCTCTGCGGGCACCTTGGGAAACCTAGCAAACCTATACATTTTTGAAAACTAGACACCCAGGGGAATCCAGGATGGGGTGACTTGACTGCCTCCCACCAGGGTCTGTTACCCAGAATCCCTTGCAAACCTAAACAATTGTCAAAAAAAACACATTTTCCCCACATTTCTGTCGTGGAAAGTTCCGGAATCTGCGTGGATCCACAAATTTCCACCCACCCCGCGTTCCCCAAAGTCTTACGAGAAAAACGGTACCTCACTTGTGTGGGTCGGCCTAGTGCCCGCGACAGGAAACGGCGCAAAACGCAACCTGGTCACACCTCAATTTCGCAGTGAAAAATGACCCTTTTTTCGAAAAATGACTAGCTGTAGTTTTTTAACCCTAGCTCTGCGGGCACCTTGGGAAACCTAGCAAACCTATACATTTTTGAAAACTAGACACCCAGGGGAATCCAGGATGGGGTGACTTGACTGCCTCCCACCAGGGTCTGGTACCCAGAATCCCTTGCAAACCTAAAAAATTGTCAAAAGAAACACATTTTCCCCACATTTCTGTCGTGGAAAGTTCCGGAATCTGCGTGGATCCACAAATTTCCACCCACCCCGCGTTCCCCAAAGTCGTACGAGAAAAACGGTACCTCACTTGTGTGGGTCGGCCTAGTGCCCGCGACAGGAAACGGCGCAAAACGCAACCTGGTCACACCTCAATTTCGCAGTGAAAAATGACCCTTTTTTGGAAAAATGACTAGCTGTAGTTTTTGAACCCTAGCTCTGCGGGCACCTTGGGAAACCTAGCAAACCTATACATTTTTGAAAACTAGACACCCAGGGGAATCCAGGATGGGGTGACTTGACTGCCTCCCACCAGGGTCTGTTACCCAGAATCCCTTGCAAACCTAAAAAATTGTCAAAAAAAACACATTTTCCCCACATTTCTGTCGTGGAAAGTTCCGGAATCTGCGTGGATCCACAAATTTCCACCCACCCCGCGTTCCCCAAAGTCGTACGAGAAAAACTGTACCTCACTTGTGTGGGTCGGCCTAGTGCCCGCGACAGGAAACGGCGCAAAACGCAACCTGGTCACACCTCAATTTCGCAGTGAAAAATGACCCTTTTTTGGAAAAATGACTAGCTGTAGTTTTTGAACCCTAGCTCTGCGGGCACCTTAGGAAACCTAGCAAACCTATACATTTTTGAAAACTAGACACCAGGGGAATCCAGGATGGGGTGACTTGACTGCCTCCCACCAGGGTCTGTTACCCAGAATCCCTTGCAAACCTAAAAAATTGTCCAAAAAAACACATTTTCCCCACATTTCTGTCGTGGAAAGTTCCGGAATCTGCATGGATCCACAAATTTCCACCCACCCCGCGTTCCCCAAAGTCTTACGAGAAAAACGTACGTCACTTGTGTGGGTCGGCCTAGTGCCCGCGACAGGAAACGGCGCAAAACGCAACCTGGTCACACCTCAATTTCGCAGTGAAAAATGACCCTTTTTTGGAAAAATGACTAGCTGTAGTTTTTGAACCCTAGCTCTGCGGGCACCTTGGGAAACCTGGCAAACCTATACATTTTTGAAAACTAGACACCCAGGGGAATCCAGGATGGGGTGACTTGACTGCCTCCCACCAGGGTCTGTTACCCAGAATCCCTTGCAAACCTAAAGAATTGTCAAAAAAAACACATTTTCCCCACATTTCTGTCGTGGAAAGTTCCGGAATCTGCGTGGATCCACAAATTTCCACACACCCCGCGTTCCCCAACGTCGTACGAGAAAAACTGCACCTCACTTGTGTGGGTCGGCCTAGTGCCCGTGACAGGAAACGGCGCAAAACGCAACCTGGTCACACCTCAATTTCGCAGTGAAAAATGACCCTTTTTTGGAAAAATGACTAGCTGTAGTTTTTGAACCCTAGCTCTGCGGGCACCTTGGGAAACCTAGCAAACCTATACATTTTTGAAAACTAGACACCCAGGGGAATCCAGGACGGGGTGACTTGACTGCCTCCCACCAGGGTCTGTTACCCAGAATCCCTTGCAAACCTAAAAAATTGTCCAAAAAAACACATTTTCCCCACATTTCTGTCGTGGAAAGTTCCGGAATCTGCGTGGATCCACAAATTTCCACCCACCCCGCGTTCCCCAAAGTCTTACGAGAAAAACGGTACCTCACTTGTGTGGGTCGGCCTAGTGCCCGCGACAGGAAACGGCGCTAAACGCAACCTGGTCACTCCTCAATTTCGCAGTGAAAAATGACCCTTTTTTGGAAAAATGACTAGCTGTAGTTTTTTAACCCTAGCTCTGCGGGCACCTTGGGAAACTTAGCAAACCTATACATTTTTAAAAACTAGACACCCAGGGGAATCCAGGATGGGGTGACTTGACTGCCTCCCACCAGGGTCTGTTACCCAGAATCCCTTGCAAACCTAAAATTGTCCAAAAAAACACATTTTCCCCACATTTCTGTTGTGGAAAGTTCCGGAATCTGCGTGGATCCACAAATTTCCACCCACCCCGCGTTCCCCAAAGTCTTACGAGAAAAACTGTACCTCACTTGTGTGGGTCGGCCTAGTGCCCGCGACAGGAAACGGCGCAAAACGCAACCTGGTCACACCTCAATTTCGTAGTGAAAAATGACCCTTTTTTGGAAAAATGACTAGCTGTAGTTTTTGAACCCTAGCTCTGCGGGCACCTTGGGAAACCTAGCAAACCTATACATTTTTGAAAACTAGACACCCAGGGGAATCCAGGATGGGGTGACTTGACTGCCTCCCACCAGGGTCTGTTACCCAGAATCCCTTGCAAACCTAAAAAATTGTCAAAAAAAACACATTTTCCCCACATTTCTGTCGTGGAAAGTTCCGGAATCTGCGTGGATCCACAAATTTCCACCCACCCCGCGTTCCCCAAAGTTGTACGAGAAAAACGGTACCTCACTTGTGTGGGTCGGCCTAGTGCCCGCGACAGGAAACGGCGCAAAACGCAACCTGGTCACACCTCAATTTCGCAGTGAAAAATGACCCTTTTTTGGAAAAATGACTAGCTGTAGTTTTTTAACCCTAGCTCTGCGGGCACCTTGGGAAACCTAGCAAACCTATACATTTTTGAAAACTAGACACCCAGGGGAATCCAGGATGGGGTGACTTGACTGCCTCCCACCAGGGTCTGTTACCCAGAATCCCTTGCAAACCTAAAAAATTGTCAAAAGAAACACATTTTCCCCACATTTCTGTCGTGGAAAGTTCCGGAATCTGCGTGGATCCACAAATTTCCACCCACCCCGCGTTCCCCAAAGTCGTACAAGAAAAACGGTACCTCACTTGTGTGGGTCGGCCTAGTGCCCGCGACAGGAAACGGCGCAAAACGCAACCTGGTCACACCTCAATTTCGCAGTGAAAAATGACCCTTTTTTGGAAAAATGACTAGCTGTAGTTTTTAAACCCTAGCTCTGCGGGCACCTTGGGAAACCTAGCAAACCTATAAATTTTTGAAAACTAGACACCCAGGGGAATCCAGGATGGGGTGACTTGACTGCCTCCCACCAGGGTCTGTTACCCAGAATCCCTTGCAAACCTAAAAAATTGTAAAAAAAAACACATTTTCCCCACATTTCTGTCGTGGAAAGTTCCGGAATCTGCGTGGATCCACAAATTTCCACCCACCCCGCGTTCCCCAAAGTCGTACGAGAAAAACGGTACCTCACTTGTGTGGGTCGGCCTAGTGCCCGCGACAGGAAACGGCGCAAAACGCAACCTGGTCACACCTCAATTTCGCAGTGAAAATTGACCCTTTTTTGGAAAAATGACTAGCTGTAGTTTTTGAACCCTAGCTCTGCGGGCACCTTGGGAAACCTAGCAAACCTATACATTTTTGAAAACTAGACACCCAGGGGAATCCAGGATAGGGTGACTTGACTGCCTCCCACCAGGGTCTGTTAGCCAGAATCCCTTGCAAACCTAAAAAATTGTCAAAAGAAACACATTTTCCCCACATTTCTGTCGTGGAAAGTTCCGGAATCTGCATGGATCCACAAATTTCCACCCACCCCGCTTTCCCCAAAGTCTTACGAGAAAAACCGTACCTCACTTGTGTGGGTCGGCCTAGTGCCCGCGACAGGAAACGGCGCAAAACGCAACCTGGTCACACCTCAATTTCGCAGTGAAAAATGACCCTTCTTTGGAAAAATGACTAGCTGTAGTTTTTGAACCCTAGCTCTGCGGGCACCTTGGGAAACCTAGCAAACCTATACATTTTTGAAAACTATACACCCAGGGGAATCCAGGATGGGGTGACTTGACTGCCTCCCACCAGGGTCTGTTACCCAGAATCCCTTGCAAACCTAAAAAATTGTCAAAAAAAACACATTTTCCCCACATTTCTGTTGTGGAAAGTTCCGGAATCTGCGTGGATCCACAAATTTCCACCCACCCCGCGTTCCCCAAAGTCTTTCGAGAAAAACGGTACCTCACTTGTGTGGGTCGGCCTAGTGCCCGCGACAGGAAACGGCACAAAACGCAACCTGGTCACACCTCAATTTCGCAGTGAAAAATGACCCTTTTTTGGAAAAATGACTAGCTGTAGTTTTTGAACCCTAGCTCTGCGGGCACCTTGGGAAACCTAGCAAACCTATACATTTTTGAAAACTAGACACCCAGGGGAATCCAGGATGGGGTGACTTGACTGCCTCCCACCAGGGTCTGTTACCCAGAATCCCTTGCAAACCTAAAAAATTGTCCAAAAAAACACATTTTCCCCACATTTCTGTTGTGGAAAGTTCCGGAATCTGCGTGGATCCACAAATTTCCACCCACCCCGCGTTCCCCAAAGTCGTACGAGAAAAACTGTACCTCACTTGTGTGGGTCGGCCTAGTGCCCGCGACAGGAAACGGCGCAAAACGCAATCTGGTCACACCTCAATTTCGCAGTGAAAAATGACCCTTTTTTGGAAAAATGACTAGCTGTAGTTTTTTAACCATAGCTCTGCGGGCACCTTGGGAAACCTAGCAAACCTATACATTTTTGAAAACTAGACACCCAGGGGAATCCAGGATGGGGTGACTTGACTGCCTCCCACCAGGGTCTGTTACCCAGAATCCCTTGCAAACCTAAAAAATTGTCAAAAAAAACACATTTTCCCCACATTTCTGTCGTGGAAAGTTCCGGAATCAGCGTGGATCCACAAATTTCCACCCACCCCGCGTTCCCCAAAGTTGTACGAGAAAAACGGTACCTCACTTGTGTGGGTCGGCCTAGTGCCCGCGACAGGAAACGGCGCAAAACGCAACCTGGTCACACCTCAATATCGCAGTGAAAAATGACCCTTTTTTGGAAAAATGACTAGCTGTAGTATTTTAACCCTAGCTCTGCGGGCACCTTGGGAAACCTAGCAAACCTATACATTTTTGAAAACTAGACACCCAGGGGAATCCATGATGGGGTGACTTGACTGCCTCCCACCAGGGTCTGTTACCCAGAATCCCTTGCAAACCTAAAAAATTGTCAAAAAAAACACATTTTCCCCACATTTCTGTCGTGGAAAGTTCCGGAATCTGCGTGGATCCACAAATTTCCACCCACCCCGCGTTCCCCAAAGTCTTACGAGAAAAACGGTACCTCACTTGTGTGGGTCGGCCTAGTGCCCGCGACAGGAAACGGCGCAAAACGCAACCTGGTCACACCTCAATTTCGCAGTGAAAAATGACCCTTTTTTGGAAAAATGACTAGCTGTAGTTTTTTAACCATAGCTCTGCGGGCACCTTGGGAAACCTAGCAAACCTATACATTTTTGAAAACTAGACACCCAGGGGAATCCAGGATGGGGTGACTTGACTGCCTCCCACCAGGATCTGTTACCCAGAATCCCTTGCAAACCTAAAAAATTGTCAAAAAAAACACATTTTCCCAACATTTCTGTCGTGGAAAGTTCCGGAATCTGCGTGGATCCACAAATTTCCACCCACCCCGCATTCCCCAAAGTCTTACGAGAAAAACAGTACCTCACTTGTGTGGGTCGGCCTAGTGCCCGCGACAGGAAATGACGCAAAACGCAACCTGGTCACACCTCAATTTCGCAGTGAAAAATGACCCTTTTTTGGAAAAATGACTAGCTGTAGTTTTTGAACCCTAGCTCTGCGGGCACCTTGGGAAACCTAGCAAACCTATACATTTTTGAAAACTAGACACCCAGGGGAATCCAGGATGGGGTGACTTGACTGCCTCCCACCAGGGTCTGTTACCCAGAATCCCTTGCAAACCTAAAAAATTGTCAAAAGAAACACATTTTCCCCACATTTCTGTCGTGGAAAGTTCCGGAATCTGCGTGGATCCACAAATTTCCACCCACCCCGCGTTCCCCAAAGTCGTACGAGAAAAACGGTACCTCACTTGTGTGGGTCGGCCTAGTGCCCGCGACAGGAAACGGCGCAAAACGCAACCTGGTCACACCTCAATTTCGCAGTGAAAAATGACCCTTTTTTGGAAAAATGACTAGCTGTAGTTTTTGAACCCTAGCTCTGCGGGCACCTTGGGAAACCTAGCAAACCTATACATTTTTGAAAACTAGACACCCAGGGGAATCCAGGATGGGGTGACTTGACTGCCTCCCACCAGGGTCTGTTACCCAGAATCCCTTGCAAACCTAAAAAATTGTAAAAAAAAACACATTTTCCCCACATTTCTGTCGTGGAAAGTTCCGGAATCTGCGTGGATCCACAAATTTCCACCCACCCCGCGTTCCCCAAAGTCGTACGAGAAAAACGGTACCTCACTTGTGTGGGTCGGCCTAGTGCCCGCGACAGGAAACGGCACAAAACGCAACCTGGTCACACCTCAATTTCGCAGTGAAAAATGACCCTTTTTTGGAAAAATGACTAGCTGTAGTTTTTGAACCCTAGCTCTGCGGGCACCTTGGGAAACCTAGCAAACCTATACATTTTTGAAAACTAGACACCCAGGGGAATCCAGGATAGGGTGACTTGACTGCCTCCCACCAGGGTCTGTTACCCAGAATCCCTTGCAAACCTAAAAAATTGTCAAAAGAAACACATTTTCCCCACATTTCTGTCGTGGAAAGTTCCGGAATCTGCATGGATCCACAAATTTCCACCCACCCCGCGTTCCCCAAAGTCTTACGAGAAAAACGGTACCTCACTTGTGTGGGTCGGCCTAGTGCCCGCGACAGGAAACGGCGCAAAACGCAACCTGGTCACACCTCAATTTCGCAGTGAAAAATGACCCTTTTTTGGAAAAATGACTAGCTGTAGTTTTTGAACCCTAGCTCTGCGGGCACCTTGGGAAACCTAGCAAACCTATACATTTTTGAAAACTAGACACCCAGGGGAATCCAGGATGGGGTGACTTGACTGCCTCCCACCAGGGTCTGTTACCCAGAATCCCTTGCAAACCTAAAAAATTGTCAAAAAAAACACATTTTCCCCACATTTCTGTCGTGGAAAGTTCCGGAATCTGCGTGGATCCACAAATTTCCACCCACCCCGCGTTCCCCAAAGTCTTACGAGAAAAACGGTACCTCACTTGTGTGGGTCGGTCTAGTGCCCGCGACAGGAAACAGCGCTAAACGCAACCTGGTCACACCTCAATTTCGCAGTGAAAAATGACCCTTTTTTGGAAAAATGACTAGCTGTAGTTTTTGAACCCTAGCTCTGCGGGCACCTTGGGAAACCTAGCAAACCTATACATTTTTGAAAACTAGACACCCAGGGGAATCCAGGATGGGGTGACTTGACTGCCTCCCACCAGGGTCTGTTACCCAGAATCCCTTGCAAACCTAAAAAATTGTCAAAAATCCACATTTTCCCCACATTTCTGTCGTGGAAAGTTCTGGAATCTGCGTGGATCCACAAATTTCCACCCACCCCGCGTTCCCCAAAGTCTTACGAGAAAAACGGTACCTCACTTGTGTGGGTCGGCCTAGTGCCGGCGACAGGAAACGGCGCAAAACGCAACCTGGTCACACCTCAATTTCGCAGTGAAAAATGACCCTTTTTTGGAAAAATGACTAGCTGTAGTTTTTGAACCCTAGCTCTGCGGGCACCTTGGGAAACCTAGCAAACCTATACATTTTTGAAAACTAGACACCCAGGGGAATCCAGGATGGGGTGACTTGACTGCCTCCCACCAGGGTCTGTTACCCAGAATCCCTTGTAAACCTAAAAAATTGTCAAAAAAAACACATTTTCCCCACATTTCTGTCGTGGAAAGTTCCGGAATCTGCGTGGATCCACAAATTTCCACCCACCCCGCGTTCCCCAAAGTCGTACGAGAAAAACTGTACCTCACTTGTGTGGGTCGGCCTAGTGCCCGCGACAGGAAACGGCGCAAAACGCAACCTGGTCACACCTCAATTTCGCAGTGAAAAATGACCCTTTTTTGGAAAAATGACTAGCTGTAGTTTTTGAACCCTAGCTCTGCGGGCACCTTAGGAAACCTAGCAAACCTATACATTTTTGAAAACTAGACACCCAGGGGAATCCAGGATGGGGTGACTTGACTGCCTCCCACCAGGGTCTGTTACCCAGAATCCCTTGCAAACCTAAAAAATTGTCCAAAAAAACACATTTTCCCCACATTTCTGTCGTGGAAAATTCCGGAATCTGCGTGGATCCACAAATTTCCACCCACCCCGCGTCCCCCAAAGTCTTACGAGAAAAACGTACCTCACTTGTGTGGGTCGGCCTAGTGCCCGCGACAGGAAATGGCGCAAAACGCAACCTGGTCACACCTCAATTTCGCAGTGAAAAATGACCCTTTTTTGGAAAAATGACTAGCTGTAGTTTTTGAACCCTAGCTCTGCGGGCACCTTGGGAAACCTGGCAAACCTATACATTTTTGAAAACTAGACACCCAGGGGAATCCAGGATGGAGTGACTTGACTGCCTCCCACCAGGGTCTGTTACCCAGAATCCCTTGCAAACCTAAAGAATTGTAAAAAAAAACACATTTTCCCCACATTTCTGTCGTGGAAAGTTCCGGAATCTGCGTGGATCCACAAATTTCCACCCACCCCGCGTTCCCCAAAGTCGTACGAGAAAAACTGCACCTCACTTGTGTGGGTCGGCCTAGTGCCCGTGACAGGAAACGGCGCAAAACGCAACCTGGTCACACCTCAATTTCGCAGTGAAAAATGACCCTTTTTTGGAAAAATGACTAGCTGTAGTTTTTGAACCCTAGCTCTGCGGGCACCTTGGGAAACCTAGCAAACCTATACATTTTTGAAAACTAGACACCCAGGGGAATCCAGGACGGGGTGACTTGACTGCCTCCCACCAGGGTCTGTTACCCAGAATCCCTTGCAAACCTAAAAAATTGTCAAAAAAAACACATTTTCCCCACATTTCTGTTGTGGAAAGTTCCGGAATCTGCGTGGATCCACAAATTTCCACCCACCCCGCGTTCCCCAAAGTCTTTCGAGAAAAACGGTACCTCACTTGTGTGGGTCGGCCTAGTGCCCGCGACAGGAAACGGCACAAAACGCAACCTGGTCACACCTCAATTTCGCAGTGAAAAATGACCCTTTTTTGGAAAAATGACTAGCTGTAGTTTTTGAACCCTAGCTCTGCGGGCACCTTGGGAAACCTAGCAAACCTATACATTTTTGAAAACTAGACACCCAGGGGAATCCAGGATGGGGTGACTTGACTGCCTCCCACCAGGGTCTGTTACCCAGAATCCCTTGCAAACCTAAAAAATTGTCAAAAAAAACACATTTTCCCCACATTTCTGTCGTGGAAAGTTCCGGAATCTGCGTGGATCCACAAATTTCCACCCACCCCGCGTTCCCCAAAGTTGTACGAGAAAAACGGTACCTCACTTGTGTGGGTCGGCCTAGTGCCCGCGACAGGAAACGGCGCAAAACGCAACCTGGTCACACCTCAATTTCGCAGTGAAAAATGACCCTTTTTTGGAAAAATGACTAGCTGTAGTTTTTGAACCCTAGCTCTGCGGGCACCTTGGGAAACCTAGCAAACCTATACATTTTTGAAAACTAGACACCCAGGGGAATCTAGGATGGGGTGACTTGACTGCCTCCCACCAGGGCCTGTTACCCAGAATCCCTTGCAAACCTAAAAAATTGTCAAAAAAAACACATTTTCCCCACATTTCTGTCGTGGAAAGTTCCGGAATCTGCGTGGATCCACAAATTTCCAACCACCCCGCGTTCCCCAAAGTCTTACGAGAAAAACGGTACCTCACTTGTGTGGGTCGGCCTAGTGCCCGCGACAGGAAACAGCGCAAAACGCAACCTGGTCACACCTCAATTTCGCAGTGAAAAATGACCCTTTTTTGGAAAAATGACTAGCTGTAGTTTTTGAACCCTAGCTCTGCGGGCACCTTGGGAAACCTAGCAAACCTATACATTTTTGAAAACTAGACACCCAGGGGAATCCAGGATGGGGTGACTTGACTGCCTCCCACCAGGGTCTGTTACCCAGAATCCCTTGCAAACCTAAAAAATTGTCAAAAATCCACATTTTCCCCACATTTCTGTCGTGGAAAGTTCTGGAATCTGCGTGGATCCACAAATTTCCACCCACCCCGTGTTCCCCAAAGTCTTACGAGAAAAACGGTACCTCACTTGTGTGGGTCGGCCTAGTGCCCGCGACAGGAAACGGCGCAAAACGCAACCTGGTCACACCTCAATTTCGCAGTGAAAAATGACCCTTTTTTGGAAAAATGACTAGCTGTAGTTTTTGAACCCTAGCTCTGCGGGCACCTTAGGAAACCTAGCAAACCTATACAGTTTTGAAAACTAGACACCCAGGGGAATCCAGGATGGGGTGACTTGACTGCCTCCCACCAGGGTCTGTTACCCAGAATCCCTTGCAAACCTAAAAAATTGTCAAAAAGAACACATTTTCCCCACATTTCTGTCGTGGAAAGTTCCGGAATCTGCGTGGATCCACAAATTTCCACCCACCCCGCGTTCCCCAAAGTCTTACGAGAAAAATGGTACCTCACTTGTGTGGGTCGGCCTAGTGCCCGCGACAGGAAACGGCGCAAAACGCAACCTGGTCACACCTCAATTTCGCAGTGAAAAATGACCCTTTTTTGGAAAAATGACTAGCTGTAGTTTTTGAACCCTAGCTCTGCGGGCACCTTGGGAAACCTAGCAAACCTATACATTTTTGAAAACTAGACACCCAGGGGAATCCAGGATGGGGTGACTTGACTGCCTCCCACCAGGGTCTGTTACCCAGAATCCCTTGCAAACCTAAAAAATTGTCAAAAAAAACACATTTTCCCCACATTTCTGTCGTGGAAAGTTCCGGAATCTGCGTGGATCCACAAATTTCCACCCACCCCGCGTTCCCCAAAGTCGTACGAGAAAAACTGTACCTCACTTGTGTGGGTCGGCCTAGTGCCCGGGACAGGAAACGGCGCAAAACGCAACCTGGTCACACCTCAATTTCGCAGTGAAAAATGACCCTTTTTTGGAAAAATGACTAGCTGTAGTTTTTGAACCCTAGCTCTGCGGGCACCTTAGGAAACCTAGCAAACCTATACATTTTTGAAAACTAGACACCCAGGGGAATCCAGGATGGGGTGACTTGACTGCCTCCCACCAGGGTCTGTTACCCAGAATCCCTTGCAAACCTAAAAAATTGTCCAAAAAAACACATTTTCCCCACATTTCTGTCGTGGAAAATTCCGGAATCTGCGTGGATCCACAAATTTCCACCCACCCCGCGTCCCCCAAAGTCTTACGAGAAAAACGTACCTCACTTGTGTGGGTCGGCCTAGTGCCCGCGACAGGAAATGGCGCAAAACGCAACCTGGTCACACCTCAATTTCGCAGTGAAAAATGACCCTTTTTTGGAAAAATGACTAGCTGTAGTTTTTGAACCCTAGCTCTGCGGGCACCTTGGGAAACCTGGCAAACCTATACATTTTTTAAAACTAGACACCCAGGGGAATCCAGGATGGGGTGACTTGACTGCCTCCCACCAGGGTCTGTTACCCAGAATCCCTTGCAAACCTAAAGAATTGTAAAAAAAAACACATTTTCCCCACATTTCTGTCGTGGAAAGTTCCGGAATCTGCGTGGATCCACAAATTTCCACCCACCCCGCGTTCCCCAAAGTCGTACGAGAAAAACTGCACCTCACTTGTGTGGGTCGGCCTAGTGCCCGTGACAGGAAACGGCGCAAAACGCAACCTGGTCACACCTCAATTTCGCAGTGAAAAATGACCCTTTTTTGGAAAAATGACTAGCTGTAGTTTTTGAACCCTAGCTCTGCGGGCACCTTGGGAAACCTAGCAAACCTATACATTTTTGAAAACTAGACACCCAGGGGAATCCAGGACGGGGTGACTTGACTGCCTCCCACCAGGGTCTGTTACCCAGAATCCCTTGCAAACCTAAAAAATTGTCAAAAAAAACACATTTTCCCCACATTTCTGTCGTGGAAAGTTCCGGAATCTGCGTGGATCCACAAATTTCCACCCACCCCGCGTTCCCCAAAGTCGTACGAGAAAAACTGTACCTCACTTGTGTGGGTCGGCCTAGTGCCCGCGACAGGAAACGGCGCAAAACGCAACCTGGTCACACCTCAATTTCGCAGTGAAAAATGACCCTTTTTTGGAAAAATGACTAGCTGCAGTTTTTGAACCCTAGCTCTGCGGGCACCTTAGGAAACCTAGCAAACCTATACATTTTTGAAAACTAGACACCCAGGGGAATCCAGGATGGGGTGACTTGACTGCCTCCCACCAGGGTCTGTTACCCAGAATCCCTTGCAAACCTAAAAAATTGTCCAAAAAACCACATTTTCCCCACATTTCTGTCGTGGAAAGTTCCGGAATCTGCGTGGATCCACAAATTTCCACCCACCCCGCGTTCCCCACAGTCTTACGAGAAAAACGTACCTCACTTGTGTGGGTCGGCCTAGTGCCCGCGACAGGAAACGTCGCAAAACGCAACCTGGTCACACCTCAATTTCGCAGTGAAAAATGACCCTTTTTTGGAAAAATGACTAGCTGTAGTTTTTTAACCCTAGCTCTGCGGGCACCTTGGGAAACCTGGCAAACCTATACATTTTTGAAAACTAGACACCCAGGGGAATCCAGGATGGGGTGACTTGACTGCCTCCCACCAGGGTCTGTTACCCAGAATCCCTTGCAAACCTAAAGAATTGTCAAAAAAAACACATTTTCCCCACATTTCTGTCGTGGAAAGTTCCGGAATCTGCGTGGATCCACAAATTTCCACCCACCCCGCGTTCCCCAAAGTCGTACGAGAAAAACTGCACCTCACTTGTGTGGGTCGGCCTAGTGCCCGTGACAGGAAACGGCGCAAAACGCAACCTGGTCACACCTCAATTTCGCAGTGAAAAATGACCCTTTTTTGGAAAAATGACTAGCTGTAGTTTTTGAACCCTAGCTCTGCGGGCACCTTGGGAAACCTAGCAAACCTATACATTTTTGAAAACTAGACACCCAGGGGAATCCAGGACGGGGTGACTTGACTGCCTCCCACCAGGGTCTGTTACCCAGAATCCCTTGCAAACCTAAAAAATTGTCAAAAAAACCACATTTTCCCCACATTTCTGTCGTGGAAAGTTCCGGAATCTGCGTGGATCCACAAATTTCCACCCACCCCGCGTTCACCAAAGTCTTACGAGAAAAACGGTACCTCACTTGTGTGGGTCGGCCTAGTGCCCGCGACAGGAAACGGCGCAAAACGCAACCTGGTCACACCTCAATTTCGCAGTGAAAAATGACCCTTTTTTGGAAAAATGACTAGCTGTAGTTTTTGAACCCTAGCTCTGCGGGCACCTTGGGAAACCTAGCAAACCTATACATTTTTGAAAACTAGACACCCAGGGGAATCCAGGATGGGGTGACTTGACTGCCTCCCACCAGGGTCTGTTACCCAGAATCCCTTGCAAACCTAAAAAATTGTCCAAAAAAACACATTTTCCCCACATTTCTGTTGTGGAAAGTTCCGGAATCTGCGTGGATCCACAAATTTCCACCCACCCCGCGTTCCCCAAAGTCTTACGAGAAAAACGGTACCTCACTTGTGTGGGTCGGCCTAGTGCCCGCGACAGGAAACGTCGCAAAACGCAACCTGGTCACACCTCAATTTCGCAGTGAAAAATGACCCTTTTTTGGAAAAATGACTAGCTGTAGTTTTTGAACCCTAGCTCTGCGGGCACCTTGGGAAACCTAGCAAACCTATACATTTTTGAAAACTAGACACCCAGGGGAATCTAGGATGGGGTGACTTGACTGCCTCCCACCAGGGTCTGTTACCCAGAATCCCTTGCAAACCTAAAAAATTGTCAAAAAAAACACATTTTCCCCACATTTCTGTCGTGGAAAGTTCCGGATTCTGCGTGGATCCACAAATTTCCACCCACCCCGCGTTCCCCAAAGTCGTACGAGAAAAACGGTACATCACTTGTGTGGGTCGGCCTAGTGCCCGCGACAGGAAACGGCGCAAAACGCAACCTGGTCACACCTCAATTTCGCAGTGAAAAATGACCCTTTTTTGGAAAAATGACTAGCTGTAGTTTTTGAACCCTAGCTCTGCGGGCACCTTAGGAAACCTAGCAAACCTATACATTTTTGAAAACTAGACACCCAGGGGAATCCAGGATGGGGTGACTTGACTGCCTCCCACCAGGGTCTGTTACCCAGAATCCCTTGCAAACCTAAAAAATTGTCCAAAAAACCACATTTTCCCCACATTTCTGTCGTGGAAAGTTCCGGAATCTGCGTGGATCCACAAATTTCCACCCACCCCGCGTTCCCCACAGTCTTACGAGAAAAACGTACCTCACTTGTGTGGGTCGGCCTAGTGCCCGCGACAGGAAACGTCGCAAAACGCAACCTGGTCACACCTCAATTTCGCAGTGAAAAATGACCCTTTTTTGGAAAAATGACTAGCTGTAGTTTTTTAACCCTAGCTCTGCGGGCACCTTGGGAAACCTGGCAAACCTATACATTTTTGAAAACTAGACACCCAGGGGAATCCAGGATGGGGTGACTTGACTGCCTCCCACCAGGGTCTGTTACCCAGAATCCCTTGCAAACCTAAAGAATTGTCAAAAAAACCACATTTTCCCCACATTTCTGTCGTGGAAAGTTCCGGAATCTGCGTGGATCCACAAATTTCCACCCACCCCGCGTTCCCCAAAGTCATACGAGAAAAACTGCACCTCACTTGTGTGGGTCGGCCTAGTGCCCGTGACAGGAAACGGCGCAAAACGCAACCTGGTCACACCTCAATTTCGCAGTGAAAAATGACCCTTTTTTGGAAAAATGACTAGCTGTAGTTTTTGAACCCTAGCTCTGTGGGCACCTTGGGAAACCTAGCAAACCTATACATTTTTGAAAACTAGACACCCAGGGGAATCTAGGATGGGGTGACTTGACTGCCTCCCACCAGGGTCTGTTACCCAGAATCCCTTGCAAACCTAAAAAATTGTCAAAAAAAACACATTTTCCCCACATTTCTGTCGTGGAAAGTTCCGGATTCTGCGTGGATCCACAAATTTCCACCCACCCCGCGTTCCCCAAAGTCGTACAAGAAAAACGGTACCTCACTTGTGTGGGTCGGCCTAGTGCCCGCGACAGGAAACGGCGCAAAACGCAACCTGGTCACACCTCAATTTCGCAGTGAAAAATGACCCTTTTTTGGAAAAATGACTAGCTGTAGTTTTTGAACCCTAGCTCTGCGGGCACCTTGGGAAACCTAGCAAACCTATACATTTTTGAAACCTAGACACCCAGGGGAATCTAGGATGGGGTGACTTGACTGCCTCCCACCAGGGCCTGTTACCCAGAATCCCTTGCAAACCTAAAAAATTGTCAAAAAAACCACATTTTCCCCACATTTCTGTCGTGGAAAGTTCCGGAATCTGCGTGGATCCACAAATTTCCACCCACCCCGCGTTCCCCAAAGTCTTACGAGAAAAACGGTACCTCACTTGTGTGGGTCGGCCTAGTGCCCGCGACAGGAAACAGCGCAAAACGCAACCTGGTCACACCTCAATTTCGCAGTGAAAAATGACCCTTTTTTGGAAAAATGACTAGCTGTAGTTTTTGAACCCTAGCTCTGCGGGCACCTTGGGAAACCTAGCAAACCTATACATTTTTGAAAACTAGACACCCAGGGGAATCCAGGATGGGGTGACTTGACTGCCTCCCACCAGGGTCTGTTACCCAGAATCCCTTGCAAACCTAAAAAATTGTCAAAAAAAACACATTTTCCCCACATTTCTGTCGTGGAAAGTTCCGGAATCTGCGTGGATCCACAAATTTCCACCCACCCCGCGTTCCCCAAAGTCTTACGAGAAAAACGGTACCTCACTTGTGTGGGTCGGCCTAGTGCCCGCGACAGGAAACGGCGCAAAACGCAACCTGGTCACACCTCAATTTCGCAGTGAAAAATGACCCTTTTTTGGAAAAATGACTAGCTGTAGTTTTTGAACCCTAGCTCTGCGGGCACCTTAGGAAACCTAGCAAACCTATACATTTTTGAAAACTAGACACCCAGGGGAATCCAGGATGGGGTGACTTGACTGCCTCCCACCAGGGTCTGTTACCCAGAATCCCTTGCAAACCTAAAAAATTGTCCAAAAAACCACATTTTCCCCACATTTCTGTCGTGGAAAGTTCCGGAATCTGCGTGGATCCACAAATTTCCACCCACCCCGCGTTCCCCACAGTCTTACGAGAAAAACGTACCTCACTTGTGTGGGTCGGCCTAGTGCCCGCGACAGGAAACGTCGCAAAACGCAACCTGGTCACACCTCAATTTCGCAGTGAAAAATGACCCTTTTTTGGAAAAATGACTAGCTGTAGTTTTTTAACCCTAGCTCTGCGGGCACCTTGGGAAACCTGGCAAACCTATACATTTTTGAAAACTAGACACCCAGGGGAATCCAGGATGGGGTGACTTGACTGCCTCCCACCAGGGTCTGTTACCCAGAATCCCTTGCAAACCTAAAGAATTGTCAAAAAAACCACATTTTCCCCACATTTCTGTCGTGGAAAGTTCCGGAATCTGCGTGGATCCACAAATTTCCACCCACCCCGCGTTCCCCAAAGTCATACGAGAAAAACTGCACCTCACTTGTGTGGGTCGGCCTAGTGCCCGTGACAGGAAACGGCGCAAAACGCAACCTGGTCACACCTCAATTTCGCAGTGAAAAATGACCCTTTTTTGGAAAAATGACTAGCTGTAGTTTTTGAACCCTAGCTCTGCGGGCACCTTGGGAAACCTAGCAAACCTATACATTTTTGAAAACTAGACACCCAGGGGAATCCAGGACGGGGTGACTTGACTGCCTCCCACCAGGGTCTGTTACCCAGAATCCCTTGCAAACCTAAAAAATTGTCAAAAAAACCACATTTTCCCCACATTTCTGTCGTGGAAAGTTCCGGAATCTGCGTGGATCCACAAATTTCCACCCACCCCGCGTTCCCCAAAGTCTTACGAGAAAAACGGTACCTCACTTGTGTGGGTCGGCCTAGTGCCCGCGACAGGAAACGGCGCAAAACGCAACCTGGTCACACCTCAATTTCGCAGTGAAAAATGACCCTTTTTTGGAAAAATGACTAGCTGTAGTTTTTGAACCCTAGCTCTGCGGGCACCTTGGGAAACCTAGCAAACCTATACATTTTTGAAAACTAGACACCCAGGGGAATCCAGGATGGGGTGACTTGACTGCCTCCCACCAGGGTCTGTTACCCAGAATCCCTTGCAAACCTAAAAAATTGTCCAAAAAAACACATTTTCCCCACATTTCTGTTGTGGAAAGTTCCGGAATCTGCGTGGATCCACAAATTTCCACCCACCCCGCGTTCCCCAAAGTCTTACGAGAAAAACGGTACCTCACTTGTGTGGGTCGGCCTAGTGCCCGCGACAGGAAACGTCGCAAAACGCAACCTGGTCACACCTCAATTTCGCAGTGAAAAATGACCCTTTTTTGGAAAAATGACTAGCTGTAGTTTTTGAACCCTAGCTCTGCGGGCACCTTGGGAAACCTAGCAAACCTATACATTTTTGAAAACTAGACACCCAGGGGAATCTAGGATGGGGTGACTTGACTGCCTCCCACCAGGGTCTGTTACCCAGAATCCCTTGCAAACCTAAACAATTGTCAAAAAAAACACATTTTCCCCACATTTCTGTCGTGGAAAGTTCCGGATTCTGCGTGGATCCACAAATTTCCACCCACCCCGCGTTCCCCAAAGTCGTACGAGAAAAACGGTACCTCACTTGTGTGGGTCGGCCTAGTGCCCGCGACAGGAAACGGCGCAAAACGCAACCTGGTAACACCTCAATTTCGCAGTGAAAAATGACCCTTTTTTGGAAAAATGACTAGCTGTAGTTTTTGAACCCTAGCTCTGCGGGCACCTTGGGAAACCTAGCAAACCTATACATTTTTGAAAACTAGACACCCAGGGGAATCTAGGATGGGGTGACTTGACTGCCTCCCACCAGGGCCTGTTACCCAGAATCCCTTGCAAACCTAAAAAATTGTCAAAAAAAACACATTTTCCCCACATTTCTGTCGTGGAAAGTTCCGGAATCTGCGTGGATCCACAAATTTCCACCCACCCCGCGTTCCCCAAAGTCTTACGAGAAAAACGGTACCTCACTTGTGTGGGTCGGCCTAGTGCCCGCGACAGGAAACAGCGCAAAACGCAACCTGGTCACACCTCAATTTCGCAGTGAAAAATGACCCTTTTTTGGAAAAATGACTAGCTGTAGTTTTTGAACCCTAGCTCTGCGGGCACCTTGGGAAACCTAGCAAACCTATACATTTTTGAAAACTAGACACCCAGGGGAATCCAGGATGGGGTGACTTGACTGCCTCCCACCAGGGTCTGTTACCCAGAATCCCTTGCAAACCTAAAAAATTGTCAAAAATCCACATTTTCCCCACATTTCTGTCGTGGAAAGTTCTGGAATCTGCGTGGATCCACAAATTTCCACCCACCCCGCGTTCCCCAAAGTCTTACGAGAAAAACGGTACCTCACTTGTGTGGGTCGGCCTAGTGCCCGCGACAGGAAACGGCGCAAAACGCAACCTGGTCACACCTCAATTTCGCAGTGAAAAATGACCCTTTTTTGGAAAAATGACTAGCTGTAGTTTTTGAACCCTAGCTCTGCGGGCACCTTAGGAAACCTAGCAAACCTATACATTTTTGAAAACTAGACACCCAGGGGAATCCAGGATGGGGTGACTTGACTGCCTCCCACCAGGGTCTGTTACCCAGAATCCCTTGCAAACCTAAAAAATTGTCAAAAAGAACACATTTTCCCCACATTTCTGTCGTGGAAAGTTCCGGAATCTGCGTGGATCCACAAATTTCCACCCACCCCGCGTTCCCCAAAGTTGTACGAGAAAAACGGTACCTCACTTGTGTGGGTCGGCCTAGTGCCCGCGACAGGAAACGGCGCAAAACGCAACCTGGTCACACCTCAATTTCGCAGTGAAAAATGACCCTTTTTTGGAAAAATGACTAGCTGTAGTTTTTGAACCCTAGCTCTGCGGGCACCTTGGGAAACCTAGCAAACCTATACATTTTTGAAAACTAGACACCCAGGGCAATCTAGGATGGGGTGACTTGACTGCCTCCCACCAGGGTCTGTTACCCAGAATCCCTTGCAAACCTAAAAAATTGTCAAAAAAAACACATTTTCCCCACATTCCTGTCGTGGAAAGTTCCGGAATCTGCGTGGATCCACAAATTTCCACCCACCCCGCGTTCCCCAAAGTCTTACGAGAAAAATGGTACCTCACTTGTGTGGGTCGGCCTAGTGCCCGCGACAGGAAACGGCGCAAAACGCAACCTGGTCACACCTCAATTTCGCAGTGAAAAATGACCCTTTTTTGGAAAAATGACTAGCTGTAGTTTTTGAACCCTAGCTCTGCGGGCACCTTGGGAAACCTAGCAAACCTATACATTTTTGAAAACTAGACACCCAGGGGAATCCAGGATGGGGTGACTTGACTGCCTCCCACCAGGGTCTGTTACCCAGAATCCCTTGCAAACCTAAAAAATTGTCAAAAAAAACACATTTTCCCCATATTTTCTGTCGTGGAAAGTTCCGGAATCTGCGTGGATCCACAAATTTCCACCCACCCCGCGTTCCCCAAAGTCATACGAGAAAAACTGTACCTCACTTGTGTGGGTCGGCCTAGTGCCCGGGACAGGAAACGGCGCAAAACGCAACCTGGTCACACCTCAATTTCGCAGTGAAAAATGACCCTTTTTTGGAAAAATGACTAGCTGTAGTTTTTGAACCCTAGCTCTGCGGGCACCTTAGGAAACCTAGCAAACCTATACATTTTTGAAAACTAGACACCCAGGGGAATCCAGGATGGGGTGACTTGACTGCCTCCCACCAGGGTCTGTTACCCAGAATCCCTTGCAAACCTAAAAAATTGTCCAAAAAAACACATTTTCCCCACATTTCTGTCGTGGAAAATTCCGGAATCTGCGTGGATCCACAAATTTCCACCCACCCCGCGTCCCCCAAAGTCTTACGAGAAAAACGTACCTCACTTGTGTGGGTCGGCCTAGTGCCCGCGACAGGAAATGGCGCAAAACGCAACCTGGTCACACCTCAATTTCGCAGTGAAAAATGACCCTTTTTTGGAAAAATGACTAGCTGTAG
The DNA here is from genome assembly GCF_964204655.1 of Triturus cristatus. Lineage (NCBI taxonomy): Eukaryota > Metazoa > Chordata > Amphibia > Caudata > Salamandridae > Triturus > Triturus cristatus. Next base: position 2,510,222 of record NW_028187373.1, read on the forward strand.
TTTTTGAACCCTAGCTCTGCGGGCACCTTGGGAAACCTAGCAAACCTATACATTTTTGAAAACTAGACACCCAGGGCAATCTAGGATGGGGTGACTTGACTGCCTCCCACCAGGGTCTGTTACCCAGAATCCCTTGCAAACCTAAAAAATTGTCAAAAAAAACACATTTTCCCCACATTTCTGTTGTGGAAAGTTCCGGAATCTGCGTGGATCCACAAATTTCCACCCACTCCGCGTTCCCCAAAGTCTTACGAGAAAAACAGTACCTCACTTGTGTGGGTCGGCCTAGTGCCCGCGACAGGAAACGGCGCAAAACGCAACCTGGTCACACCTCAATTTCGCAGTGAAAAATGACCCTTTTTTGGAAAAATGACTAGCTGTAGTTTTTGAACCCTAGCTCTGCGGGCACCTTGGGAAACCTAGCAAACCTATACATTTTTGAAAACTAGACACCCAGGGGAATCCAGGATGGGGTGACTTGACTGCCTCCCACCAGGGTCTGTTACCCAGAATCCCTTGCAAACCTAAAAAATTGTCCAAAAAACCACATTTTCCCCACATTTCTGTCGTGGAAAGTTCCGGAATCTGCGTGGATCCACAAATTTCCACCCACCCCGCGTTCCCCACAGTCTTACGAGAAAAACGTACCTCACTTGTGTGGGTCGGCCTAGTGCCCGCGACAGGAAACGTCGCAAAACGCAACCTGGTCACACCTCAATTTCGCAGTGAAAAATGACCCTTTTTTGGAAAAATGACTAGCTGTAGTTTTTTAACCCTAGCTCTGCGGGCACCTTGGGAAACCTGGCAAACCTATACATTTTTGAAAACTAGACACCCAGGGGAATCCAGGATGGGGTGACTTGACTGCCTCCCACCAGGGTCTGTTACCCAGAATCCCTTGCAAACCTAAAGAATTGTCAAAAAAAACACATTTTCCCCACATTTCTGTCGTGGAAAGTTCCGGAATCTGCGTGGATCCACAAATTTCCACCCACCCCGCGTCCCCCAAAGTCTTACGAGAAAAACGGTACCTCACTTGTGTGGGTCGGCCTAGTGCCCGCGACAGGAAACGGCGCAAAACGCAACCTGGTCACACCTCAATTTCGCAGTGAAAAATGACCCTTTTTTGGAAAAATGACTAGCTGTAGTTTTTGAACCCTAGCTCTGCGGGCACCTTGGGAAACCTGGCAAACCTATACATTTTTGAAAACTAGACACCCAGGGGAATCCAGGATGGGGTGACTTGACTGCCTCCCACCAGGGTCTGTTACCCAGAATCCCTTGCAAACCTAAAGAATTGTAAAAAAAAACACATTTTCCCCACATTTCTGTCGTGGAAAGTTCCGGAATCTGCGTGGATCCACAAATTTCCACCCACCCCGCGTTCCCCAAAGTCGTACGAGAAAAACTGCACCTCACTTGTGTGGGTCGGCCTAGTGCCCGTGACAGGAAACGGCGCAAAACGCAACCTGGTCACACCTCAATTTCGCAGTGAAAAATGACCCTTTTTTGGAAAAATGACTAGCTGTAGTTTTTGAACCCTAGCTCTGCGGGCACCTTGGGAAACCTAGCAAACCTATACATTTTTGAAAACTAGACACCCAGGGGAATCCAGGACGGGGTGACTTGACTGCCTCCCACCAGGGTCTGTTACCCAGAATCCCTTGCAAACCTAAAAAATTGTCAAAAAAAACACATTTTCCCCACATTTCTGTCGTGGAAAGTTCCGGAATCTGCGTGGATCCACAAATTTCCACCCACCCCGCGTTCCCCAAAGTCGTACGAGAAAAACTGTACCTCACTTGTGTGGGTCGGCCTAGTGCCCGCGACAGGAAACGGCGCAAAACGCAACCTGGTCACACCTCAATTTCGCAGTGAAAAATGACCCTTTTTTGGAAAAATGACTAGCTGCAGTTTTTGAACCCTAGCTCTGCGGGCACCTTAGGAAACCTAGCAAACCTATACATTTTTGAAAACTAGACACCCAGGGGAATCCAGGATGGGGTGACTTGACTGCCTCCCACCAGGGTCTGTTACCCAGAATCCCTTGCAAACCTAAAAAATTGTCCAAAAAACCACATTTTCCCCACATTTCTGTCGTGGAAAGTTCCGGAATCTGCGTGGATCCACAAATTTCCACCCACCCCGCGTTCCCCAAAGTCGTACGAGAAAAACTGCACCTCACTTGTGTGGGTCGGCCTAGTGCCCGTGACAGGAAACGGCGCAAAACGCAACCTGGTCACACCTCAATTTCGCAGTGAAAAATGACCCTTTTTTGGAAAAATGACTAGCTGTAGTTTTTGAACCCTAGCTCTGCGGGCACCTTGGGAAACCTAGCAAACCTATACATTTTTGAAAACTAGACACCCAGGGGAATCCAGGACGGGGTGACTTGACTGCCTCCCACCAGGGTCTGTTACCCAGAATCCCTTGCAAACCTAAAAAATTGTCAAAAAAACCACATTTTCCCCACATTTCTGTCGTGGAAAGTTCCGGAATCTGCGTGGATCCACAAATTTCCACCCACCCCGCGTTCCCCAAAGTCTTACGAGAAAAACGGTACCTCACTTGTGTGGGTCGGCCTAGTGCCCGCGACAGGAAACGGCGCAAAACGCAACCTGGTCACACCTCAATTTCGCAGTGAAAAATGACCCTTTTTTGGAAAAATGACTAGCTGTAGTTTTTGAACCCTAGCTCTGCGGGCACCTTGGGAAACCTAGCAAACCTATACATTTTTGAAAACTAGACACCCAGGGGAATCCAGGATGGGGTGACTTGACTGCCTCCCACCAGGGTCTGTTACCCAGAATCCCTTGCAAACCTAAAAAATTGTCCAAAAAAACACATTTTCCCCACATTTCTGTTGTGGAAAGTTCCGGAATCTGCGTGGATCCACAAATTTCCACCCACCCCGCGTTCCCCAAAGTCTTACGAGAAAAACGGCACCTCACTTGTGTGGGTCGGCCTAGTGCCCGCGACAGGAAACGTCGCAAAACGTCACCTGGTCACACCTCAATTTCGCAGTGAAAAATGACCCTTTTTTGGAAAAATGACTAGCTGTAGTTTTTGAACCCTAGCTCTGCGGGCACCTTGGGAAACCTAGCAAACCTATACATTTTTGAAAACTAGACACCCAGGGGAATCTAGGATGGGGTGACTTGACTGCCTCCCACCAGGGTCTGTTACCCAGAATCCCTTGCAAACCTAAAAAATTGTCAAAAAAAACACATTTTCCCCACATTTCTGTCGTGGAAAGTTCCGGATTCTGCGTGGATCCACAAATTTCCACCCACCCCGCGTTCCCCAAAGTCGTACGAGAAAAACGGTACCTCACTTGTGTGGGTCGGCCTAGTGCCCGCGACAGGAAACGGCGCAAAACGCAACCTGGTCACACCTCAATTTCGCAGTGAAAAATGACCCTTTTTTTGAAAAATGACTAGCTGTAGTTTTTGAACCCTAGCTCTGCGGGCACCTTAGGAAACCTAGCAAACCTATACATTTTTGAAAACTAGACACCCAGGGGAATCCAGGATGGGGTGACTTGACTGCCTCCCACCAGGGTCTGTTACCCAGAATCCCTTGCAAACCTAAAAAATTGTCCAAAAAACCACATTTTCCCCACATTTCTGTCGTGGAAAGTTCCGGAATCTGCGTGGATCCACAAATTTCCACCCACCCCGCGTTCCCCAAAGTCTTACGAGAAAAACGGTACCTCACTTGTGTGGGTCGGCCTAGTGCCCGCGACAGGAAACAGCGCAAAACGCAACCTGGTCACACCTCAATTTCGCAGTGAAAAATGACCCTTTTTTGGAAAAATGACTAGCTGTAGTTTTTGAACCCTAGCTCTGCGGGCACCTTGGGAAACCTAGCAAACCTATACATTTTTGAAAACTAGACACCCAGGGGAATCCAGGATGGGGTGACTTGACTGCCTCCCACCAGGGTCTGTTACCCAGAATCCCTTGCAAACCTAAAAAATTGTCAAAAATCCACATTTTCCCCACATTTCTGTCGTGGAAAGTTCTGGAATCTGCGTGGATCCACAAATTTCCACCCACCCCGCGTTCCCCAAAGTCTTACGAGAAAAACGGTACCTCACTTGTGTGGGTCGGCCTAGTGCCCGCGACAGGAAACGGCGCAAAACGCAACCTGGTCACACCTCAATTTCGCAGTGAAAAATGACCCTTTTTTGGAAAAATGACTAGCTGTAGTTTTTGAACCCTAGCTCTGCGGGCACCTTAGGAAACCTAGCAAACCTATACATTTTTGAAAACTAGACACCCAGGGGAATCCAGGATGGGGTGACTTGACTGCCTCCCACCAGGGTCTGTTACCCAGAATCCCTTGCAAACCTAAAAAATTGTCAAAAAGAACACATTTTCCCCACATTTCTGTCGTGGAAAGTTCCGGAATCTGCGTGGATCCACAAATTTCCACCCACCCCGCGTTTCCCAAAGTTGTACGAGAAAAACGGTACCTCACTTGTGTGGGTCGGCCTAGTGCCCGCGACAGGAAACGGCGCAAAACGCAACCTGGTCACACCTCAATTTCGCAGTGAAAAATGACCCTTTTTTGGAAAAATGACTAGCTGTAGTTTTTGAACCCTAGCTCTGCGGGCACCTTGGGAAACCTAGCAAACCTATACATTTTTGAAAACTAGACACCCAGGGCAATCTAGGATGGGGTGACTTGACTGCCTCCCACCAGGGTCTGTTACCCAGAATCCCTTGCAAACCTAAAAAATTGTCAAAAAAAACACATTTTCCCCACATTCCTGTCGTGGAAAGTTCCGGAATCTGCGTGGATCCACAAATTTCCACCCACCCCGCGTTCCCCAAAGTCTTACGAGAAAAATGGTACCTCACTTGTGTGGGTCGGCCTAGTGCCCGCGACAGGAAACGGCGCAAAACGCAACCTGGTCACACCTCAATTTCGCAGTGAAAAATGACCCTTTTTTGGAAAAATGACTAGCTGTAGTTTTTGAACCCTAGCTCTGCGGGCACCTTGGGAAACCTAGCAAACCTATACATTTTTGAAAACTAGACACCCAGGGGAATCCAGGATGGGGTGACTTGACTGCCTCCCACCAGGGTCTGTTACCCAGAATCCCTTGCAAACCTAAAAAATTGTCAAAAAAAACACATTTTCCCCATATTTTCTGTCGTGGAAAGTTCCGGAATCTGCGTGGATCCACAAATTTCCACCCACCCCGCGTTCCCCAAAGTCATACGAGAAAAACTGTACCTCACTTGTGTGGGTCGGCCTAGTGCCCGGGACAGGAAACGGCGCAAAACGCAACCTGGTCACACCTCAATTTCGCAGTGAAAAATGACCCTTTTTTGGAAAAATGACTAGCTGTAGTTTTTGAACCCTAGCTCTGCGGGCACCTTAGGAAACCTAGCAAACCTATACATTTTTGAAAACTAGACACCCAGGGGAATCCAGGATGGGGTGACTTGACTGCCTCCCACCAGGGTCTGTTACCCAGAATCCCTTGCAAACCTAAAAAATTGTCCAAAAAAACACATTTTCCCCACATTTCTGTCGTGGAAAATTCCGGAATCTGCGTGGATCCACAAATTTCCACCCACCCCGCGTCCCCCAAAGTCTTACGAGAAAAACGTACCTCACTTGTGTGGGTCGGCCTAGTGCCCGCGACAGGAAATGGCGCAAAACGCAACCTGGTCACACCTCAATTTCGCAGTGAAAAATGACCCTTTTTTGGAAAAATGACTAGCTGTAGTTTTTGAACCCTAGCTCTGCGGGCACCTTGGGAAACCTAGCAAACCTATACATTTTTGAAAACTAGACACCCAGGGCAATCTAGGATGGGGTGACTTGACTGCCTCCCACCAGGGTCTGTTACCCAGAATCCCTTGCAAACCTAAAAAATTGTCAAAAAAAACACATTTTCCCCACATTTCTGTTGTGGAAAGTTCCGGAATCTGCGTGGATCCACAAATTTCCACCCACTCCGCGTTCCCCAAAGTCTTACGAGAAAAACAGTACCTCACTTGTGTGGGTCGGCCTAGTGCCCGCGACAGGAAACGGCGCAAAACGCAACCTGGTCACACCTCAATTTCGCAGTGAAAAATGACCCTTTTTTGGAAAAATGACTAGCTGTAGTTTTTGAACCCTAGCTCTGCGGGCACCTTGGGAAACCTAGCAAACCTATACATTTTTGAAAACTAGACACCCAGGGGAATCCAGGATGGGGTGACTTGACTGCCTCCCACCAGGGTCTGTTACCCAGAATCCCTTGCAAACCTAAAAAATTGTCCAAAAAACCACATTTTCCCCACATTTCTGTCGTGGAAAGTTCCGGAATCTGCGTGGATCCACAAATTTCCACCCACCCCGCGTTCCCCACAGTCTTACGAGAAAAACGTACCTCACTTGTGTGGGTCGGCCTAGTGCCCGCGACAGGAAACGTCGCAAAACGCAACCTGGTCACACCTCAATTTCGCAGTGAAAAATGACCCTTTTTTGGAAAAATGACTAGCTGTAGTTTTTTAACCCTAGCTCTGCGGGCACCTTGGGAAACCTGGCAAACCTATACATTTTTGAAAACTAGACACCCAGGGGAATCCAGGATGGGGTGACTTGACTGCCTCCCACCAGGGTCTGTTACCCAGAATCCCTTGCAAACCTAAAGAATTGTCAAAAAAAACACATTTTCCCCACATTTCTGTCGTGGAAAGTTCCGGAATCTGCGTGGATCCACAAATTTCCACCCACCCCGCGTCCCCCAAAGTCTTACGAGAAAAACGGTACCTCACTTGTGTGGGTCGGCCTAGTGCCCGCGACAGGAAACGGCGCAAAACGCAACCTGGTCACACCTCAATTTCGCAGTGAAAAATGACCCTTTTTTGGAAAAATGACTAGCTGTAGTTTTTGAACCCTAGCTCTGCGGGCACCTTGGGAAACCTGGCAAACCTATACATTTTTGAAAACTAGACACCCAGGGGAATCCAGGATGGGGTGACTTGACTGCCTCCCACCAGGGTCTGTTACCCAGAATCCCTTGCAAACCTAAAGAATTGTAAAAAAAAACACATTTTCCCCACATTTCTGTCGTGGAAAGTTCCGGAATCTGCGTGGATCCACAAATTTCCACCCACCCCGCGTTCCCCAAAGTCGTACGAGAAAAACTGCACCTCACTTGTGTGGGTCGGCCTAGTGCCCGTGACAGGAAACGGCGCAAAACGCAACCTGGTCACACCTCAATTTCGCAGTGAAAAATGACCCTTTTTTGGAAAAATGACTAGCTGTAGTTTTTGAACCCTAGCTCTGCGGGCACCTTGGGAAACCTAGCAAACCTATACATTTTTGAAAACTAGACACCCAGGGGAATCCAGGACGGGGTGACTTGACTGCCTCCCACCAGGGTCTGTTACCCAGAATCCCTTGCAAACCTAAAAAATTGTCAAAAAAAACACATTTTCCCCACATTTCTGTCGTGGAAAGTTCCGGAATCTGCGTGGATCCACAAATTTCCACCCACCCCGCGTTCCCCAAAGTCGTACGAGAAAAACTGTACCTCACTTGTGTGGGTCGGCCTAGTGCCCGCGACAGGAAACGGCGCAAAACGCAACCTGGTCACACCTCAATTTCGCAGTGAAAAATGACCCTTTTTTGGAAAAATGACTAGCTGCAGTTTTTGAACCCTAGCTCTGCGGGCACCTTAGGAAACCTAGCAAACCTATACATTTTTGAAAACTAGACACCCAGGGGAATCCAGGATGGGGTGACTTGACTGCCTCCCACCAGGGTCTGTTACCCAGAATCCCTTGCAAACCTAAAAAATTGTCCAAAAAACCACATTTTCCCCACATTTCTGTCGTGGAAAGTTCCGGAATCTGCGTGGATCCACAAATTTCCACCCACCCCGCGTTCCCCAAAGTCGTACGAGAAAAACTGCACCTCACTTGTGTGGGTCGGCCTAGTGCCCGTGACAGGAAACGGCGCAAAACGCAACCTGGTCACACCTCAATTTCGCAGTGAAAAATGACCCTTTTTTGGAAAAATGACTAGCTGTAGTTTTTGAACCCTAGCTCTGCGGGCACCTTGGGAAACCTAGCAAACCTATACATTTTTGAAAACTAGACACCCAGGGGAATCCAGGACGGGGTGACTTGACTGCCTCCCACCAGGGTCTGTTACCCAGAATCCCTTGCAAACCTAAAAAATTGTCAAAAAAACCACATTTTCCCCACATTTCTGTCGTGGAAAGTTCCGGAATCTGCGTGGATCCACAAATTTCCACCCACCCCGCGTTCCCCAAAGTCTTACGAGAAAAACGGTACCTCACTTGTGTGGGTCGGCCTAGTGCCCGCGACAGGAAACGGCGCAAAACGCAACCTGGTCACACCTCAATTTCGCAGTGAAAAATGACCCTTTTTTGGAAAAATGACTAGCTGTAGTTTTTGAACCCTAGCTCTGCGGGCACCTTGGGAAACCTAGCAAACCTATACATTTTTGAAAACTAGACACCCAGGGGAATCCAGGATGGGGTGACTTGACTGCCTCCCACCAGGGTCTGTTACCCAGAATCCCTTGCAAACCTAAAAAATTGTCCAAAAAAACACATTTTCCCCACATTTCTGTTGTGGAAAGTTCCGGAATCTGCGTGGATCCACAAATTTCCACCCACCCCGCGTTCCCCAAAGTCTTACGAGAAAAACGGCACCTCACTTGTGTGGGTCGGCCTAGTGCCCGCGACAGGAAACGTCGCAAAACGTCACCTGGTCACACCTCAATTTCGCAGTGAAAAATGACCCTTTTTTGGAAAAATGACTAGCTGTAGTTTTTGAACCCTAGCTCTGCGGGCACCTTGGGAAACCTAGCAAACCTATACATTTTTGAAAACTAGACACCCAGGGGAATCTAGGATGGGGTGACTTGACTGCCTCCCACCAGGGTCTGTTACCCAGAATCCCTTGCAAACCTAAAAAATTGTCAAAAAAAACACATTTTCCCCACATTTCTGTCGTGGAAAGTTCCGGATTCTGCGTGGATCCACAAATTTCCACCCACCCCGCGTTCCCCAAAGTCGTACGAGAAAAACGGTACCTCACTTGTGTGGGTCGGCCTAGTGCCCGCGACAGGAAACGGCGCAAAACGCAACCTGGTCACACCTCAATTTCGCAGTGAAAAATGACCCTTTTTTTGAAAAATGACTAGCTGTAGTTTTTGAACCCTAGCTCTGCGGGCACCTTAGGAAACCTAGCAAACCTATACATTTTTGAAAACTAGACACCCAGGGGAATCCAGGATGGGGTGACTTGACTGCCTCCCACCAGGGTCTGTTACCCAGAATCCCTTGCAAACCTAAAAAATTGTCCAAAAAACCACATTTTCCCCACATTTCTGTCGTGGAAAGTTCCGGAATCTGCGTGGATCCACAAATTTCCACCCACCCCGCGTTCCCCACAGTCTTACGAGAAAAACGTACCTCACTTGTGTGGGTCGGCCTAGTGCCCGCGACAGGAAACGTCGCAAAACGCAACCTGGTCACACCTCAATTTCGCAGTGAAAAATGACCCTTTTTTGGAAAAATGACTAGCTGTAGTTTTTTAACCCTAGCTCTGCGGGCACCTTGGGAAACCTGGCAAACCTATACATTTTTGAAAACTAGACACCCAGGGGAATCCAGGATGGGGTGACTTGACTGCCTCACACCAGGGTCTGTTACCCAGAATCCCTTGCAAACCTAAAGAATTGTCAAAAAAAACACATTTTCCCCACATTTCTGTCGTGGAAAGTTCCGGAATCTGCGTGGATCCACAAATTTCCACCCACCCCGCGTTCCCCAAAGTCATACGAGAAAAACTGCACCTCACTTGTGTGGGTCGGCCTAGTGCCCGTGACAGGAAACGGCGCAAAACGCAACCTGGTCACACCTCAATTTCGCAGTGAAAAATGACCCTTTTTTGGAAAAATGACTAGCTGTAGTTTTTGAACCCTAGCTCTGCGGGCACCTTGGGAAACCTAGCAAACCTATACATTTTTGAAAACTAGACACCCAGGGGAATCCAGGACGGGGTGACTTGACTGCCTCCCACCAGGGTCTGTTACCCAGAATCCCTTGCAAACCTAAAAAATTGTCAAAAAAACCACATTTTCCCCACATTTCTGTCGTGGAAAGTTCCGGAATCTGCGTGGATCCACAAATTTCCACCCACCCCGCGTTCCCCAAAGTCTTACGAGAAAAACGGTACCTCACTTGTGTGGGTCAGCCTAGTGCCCGCGACAGGAAACGGCGCAAAACGCAACCTGGTCACACCTCAATTTCGCAGTGAAAAATGACCCTTTTTTGGAAAAATGACTAGCTGTAGTTTTTGAACCCTAGCTCTGCGGGCACCTTGGGAAACCTAGCAAACCTATACATTTTTGAAAACTAGACACCCAGGGGAATCTAGGATGGGGTGACTTGACTGCCTCCCACCAGGGTCTGTTACCCAGAATCCCTTGCAAACCTAAAAAATTGTCAAAAAAACACATTTTCCCCACATTTCTGTCGTGGAAAGTTCCGGATTCTGCGTGGATCCACAAATTTCCACCCACCCCGCGTTCCCCAAAGTCGTACGAGAAAAACGGTACCTCACTTGTGTGGGTCGGCCTAGTGCCCGCGACAGGAAACGGCGCAAAACGCAACCTGGTCACACCTCAATTTCGCAGTGAAAAATGACCCTTTTTTGGAAAAATGACTAGCTGTAGTTTTTGAACCCTAGCTCTGCGGGCACCTTGGGAAACCTAGCAAACCTATACATTTTTGAAAACTAGACACCCAGGGGAATCCAGGATGGGGTGACTTGACTGCTTCCCACCAGGGTCTGTTACCCAGAATCCCTTGCAAACCTAAAAAATTGTCAAAAAAAACACATTTTCCCCACATTTCTGTTGTGGAAAGTTCCGGAATCTGCGTGGATCCACAAATTTCCACCCACCCCGCGTTCCCCAAAGTCTTACGAGAAAAACGGTACCTCACTTGTGTGGGTCGGCCTAGTGCCCGCGACAGGAAACGGCGCAAAACGCAACCTGGTCACACCTCAATTTCGCAGTGAAAAATGACCCTTTTTTGGAAAAATGACTAGCAGTAGTTTTTGAACCCTAGCTCTGCGGGCACCTTGGGAAACCTAGCAAACCTATACATTTTTGAAAACTAGACACCCAGGGGAATCCAGGATGGGGTGACTTGACTGCCTCCCACCAGGGTCTGTTACCTAGAATCCCTTGCAAACCTAAAAAATTGTCAAAAAAAACAAATTTTCCCCACATTTCTGTCGTGGAAAGTTCCGGAATCTGCGTGGATCCACAAATTTCCACCCACCCCGCGTTCCCCAAAGTTGTACGAGAAAAACGGTACCTCACTTGTGTGGGTCGGCCTAGTGCCCGCGACAGGAAACGGCGCAAAACGCAACCTGGTCACACCTCAATTTCGCAGTGAAAAATGACCCTTTTTTGGAAAAATGACTAGCTGTAGTTTTTTAACCCTAGCTCTGCGGGCACCTTGGGAAACCTAGCAAACCTATACATTTTTGAAAACTAGACACCCAGGGGAATCCAGGATGGGGTGACTTGACTGCCTCCCACCAGGGTCTGTTACCCAGAATCCCTTGCAAACCTAAAAAATTGTAAAGAAAAACACATTTTCCCCACATTTCTGTCGTGGAAAGTTCCGGAATCTGCGTGGATCCACAAATTTCCACCCACCCCGCGTTCCCCAAAGTCGTACGAGAAAAACGGTACCTCACTTGTGTGGGTCGGCCTAGTGCCCGCGACAGGAAACGGCGCAAAACGCAACCTGGTCACACCTCAATTTCGCAGTGAAAAATGACCCTTTTTTGGAAAAATGACTAGCTGTAGTTTTTGAACCCTAGCTCTGCGGGCACCTTGGGAAACCTAGCAAACCTATACATTTTTGAAAACTAGACACCCAGGGGAATCCAGGATGGGGTGACTTGACTGCCTCCCACCAGGGTCTGTTACCCAGAATCCCTTGCAAACCTAAAAAATTGTCAAAAGAAACACATTTTCCCCACATTTCTGTCGTGGAAAGTTCCGGAATCTGCGTGGATCCACAAATTTCCACCCACCCCGCGTTCCCCAAAGTCGTACGAGAAAAACGGTACCTCACTTGTGTGGGTCGGCCTAGTGCCCGCGACAGGAAACGGCGCAAAACGCAACCTGGTCACACCTCAATTTCGCAGTGAAAAATGACCCTTTTTTTGAAAAATGACTAGCTGTAGTTTTTGAACCCTAGCTCTGCGGGCACCTTGGGAAACCTAGCAAACCTATACATTTTTGAAAACTAGACACCCAGGGGAATCCAGGATGGGGTGACTTGACTGCCTCCCACCAGGGTCTGTTACCCAGAGTCCCTTGCAAACCTAAAAAATTGTCAAAAAAAACACATTTTCCCCACATTTCTGTTGTGGAAAGTTCCGGAATCTGCGTGGATCCACAAATTTCCACCCACCCCGCGTTCCCCAAAGTCTTTTGAGAAAAACGGTACCTCACTTGTGTGGGTCGGCCTAGTGCCCGCGACAGGAAACGGCAAAAAACGCAACCTGGTCACACCTCAATTTCGCAGTGAAAAATGACCCTTTTTTGGAAAAATGACTAGCTGTAGTTTTTGAACCCTAGCTCTGCGGGCACCTTGGGAAACCTAGCAAACCTATACATTTTTGAAAACTAGACACCCAGGGGAATCCAGGATGGGGTGACTTGACTGCCTCCCACCAGGGTCTGTTACCCAGAATCCCTTGCAAACCTAAAAAATTGTCAAAAAAAACACATTTTCCCCACATTTCTGTCGTGGAAAGTTCCGGAATCTGCGTGGATCCACAAATTTCCACCCACCCCGCGTTCCCCAACGTCGTACGAGAAAAACTGTACCTCACTTGTGTGGGTCGGCCTAGTGCCCGCGACAGGAAACGGCGCAAAACGCAATCTGGTCACACCTCAATTTCGCAGTGAAAAATGACCCTTTTTTGGAAAAATGACTAGCTGTAGTTTTTGAACCCTAGCTCTGCGGGCACCTTAGGAAACCTAGCAAACCTATACATTTTTGAAAACTAGACACCCAGGGGAATCCAGGATGGGGTGACTTGACTGCCTCCCACCAGGGTCTGTTACCCAGAATCCCTTGCAAACCTAAAAAATTGTCCAAAAAAACACATTTTCCCCACATTTCTGTCGTGGAAAGTTCCGGAATCTGCGTGGATCCACAAATTTCCACCCACCCCGCGTTCCCCAAAGTCTTACGAGAAAAACGTACCTCACTTGTGTGGGTCGGCCTAGTGCCCGCGACAGGAAACGGCGCAAAACGCAACCTGGTCACACCTCAATTTCGCAGTGAAAAATGACCCTTTTTTGGAAAAATGACTAGCTGTAGTTTTTGAACCCTAGCTCTGCGGGCACCTTGGGAAACCTGGCAAACCTATACATTTTTGAAAACTAGACACCCAGGGGAATCCAGGATGGGGTGACTTGACTGCCTCCCACCAGGGTCTGTTACCCAGAATCCCTTGCAAACCTAAAGAATTGTAAAAAAAAACACATTTTCCCCACATTTCTGTCGTGGAAAGTTCCGGAATCTGCGTGGATCCACAAATTTCCACCCACCCCGCGTTCCCCAAAGTCGTACGAAAAAAACTGCACCTCACTTGTGTGGGTCGGCCTAGTGCCCGTGACAGGAAACGGCGCAAAACGCAACCTGGTCACACCTCAATTTCGCAGTGAAAAATGACCCTTTTTTGGAAAAATGACTAGCTGTAGTTTTTGAACCCTAGCTCTGCGGGCACCTTGGGAAACCTAGCAAACCTATACATTTTTGAAAACTAGACACCCAGGGGAATCCAGGACGGGGTGACTTGACTGCCTCCCACCAGGGTCTGTTACCCAGAATCCCTTGCAAACCTAAAAAATTGTCCAAAAAACCACATTTTCCCCACATTTCTGTCGTGGAAAGTTCCGGAATCTGCGTGGATCCACAAATTTCCACCCACCCCGCGTTCCCCAAAGTTGTACGAGAAAAACGGTACCTCACTTGTGTGGGTCGGCCTAGTGCCCGCGACAGGAAACGGCGCAAAACGCAACCTGGTCACACCTCAATTTCGCAGTGAAAAATGACCCTTTTTTGGAAAAATGACTAGCTGTAGTTTTTTAACCCTAGCTCTGCGGGCACCTTGGGAAACCTAGCAAACCTATACATTTTTGAAAACTAGACACCCAGGGGAATCCATGATGGGGTGACTTGACTGCCTCCCACCAGGGTCTGTTACCCAGAATCCCTTGCAAACCTAAAAAATTGTCAAAAAAAACACATTTTCCCCACATTTCTGTCGTGGAAAGTTCCGGAATCTGCGTGGATCCACAAATTTCCACCCACCCCGCGTTCCCCAAAGTCTTACGAGAAAAACGGTACCTCACTTGTGTGGGTCGGCCTAGTGCCCGCGACAGGAAACGGCGCAAAACGCAACCTGGTCACACCTCAATTTCGCAGTGAAAAATGACCCTTTTTTGGAAAAATGACTAGCTGTAGTTTTTTAACCATAGCTCTGCGGGCACCTTGGGAAACCTAGCAAACCTATACATTTTTGAAAACTAGACACCCAGGGGAATCCAGGATGGGGTGACTTGACTGCCTCCCACCAGGATCTGTTACCCAGAATCCCTTGCAAACCTAAAAAATTGTCAAAAAAAACACATTTTCCCCACATTTCTGTCGTGGAAAGTTCCGGAATCTGCGTGGATCCACAAATTTCCACCCACCCCGCATTCCCCAAAGTCTTACGAGAAAAACAGTACCTCACTTGTGTGGGTCGGCCTAGTGCCCGCGACAGGAAACGGCGCAAAACGCAACCTGGTCACACCTCAATTTCGCAGTGAAAAATGACCCTTTTTTGGAAAAATGACTAGCTGTAGTTTTTGAACCCTAGCTCTGCGGGCACCTTGGGAAACCTAGCAAACCTATACATTTTTGAAAACTAGACACCCAGGGGAATCCAGGATGGGGTGACTTGACTGCCTCCCACGAGGGTCTGTTACCCAGAATCCCTTGCAAACCTAAAAAATTGTCAAAAGAAACACATTTTCCCCACATTTCTGTCGTGGAAAGTTCCGGAATCTGCGTGGATCCACAAATTTCCACCCACCCCGCGTTCCCCAAAGTCGTACGAGAAAAACGGTACCTCTCTTGTGTGGGTCGGCCTAGTGCCCGCGACAGGAAACGGCGCAAAACGCAACCTGGTCACACCTCAATTTCGCAGTGAAAAATGACCCTTTTTTGGAAAAATGACTAGCTGTAGTTTTTGAACCCTAGCTCTGCGGGCACCTTGGGAAACCTAGCAAACCTATACATTTTTGAAAACTAGACACCCAGGGGAATCCAGGATGGGGTGACTTGACTGCCTCCCACCAGGGTCTGTTACCCAGAATCCCTTGCAAACCTAAAAAATTGTAAAAAAAAAACACATTTTCCCCACATTTCTGTCGTGGAAAGTTCCGGAATCTGCGTGGATCTACAAATTTCCACCCACCCCGCGTTCCCCAAAGTCGTACGAGAAAAACGGTACCTCACTTGTGTGGGTCGGCCTAGTGCCCGCGACAGGAAACGGTGCAAAACGCAACCTGGTCACACCTCAATTTCGCAGTGAAAAATGACCCTTTTTTGGAAAAATGACTAGCTGTAGTTTTTGAACCCTAGCTCTGCGGGCACCTTGGGAAACCTAGCAAACCTATACATTTTTGAAAACTAGACACCCAGGGGAATCCAGGATAGGGTGACTTGACTGCCTCCCACCAGGGTCTGTTACCCAGAATCCCTTGCAAACCTAAAAAATTGTCAAAAGAAACACATTTTCCCCACATTTCTGTCGTGGAAAGTTCCGGAATCTGCATGGATCCACAAATTTCCACCCACCCCGCGTTCCCCAAAGTCTTACGAGAAAAACGGTACCTCACTTGTGTGGGTCGGCCTAGTGCCCGCGACAGGAAACGGCGCAAAACGCAACCTGGTCACACCTCAATTTCGCAGTGAAAAATGACCCTTTTTTGGAAAAATGACTAGCTGTAGTTTTTGAACCCTAGCTCTGCGGGCACCTTGGGAAACCTAGCAAACCTATACATTTTTGAAAACTAGACACCCAGGGGAATCCAGGATGGGGTGACTTGACTGCCTCCCACCAGGGTCTGTTACCCAGAATCCCTTGCAAACCTAAAAAATTGTCAAAAAGAACACATTTTCCCCACATTTCTGTCGTGGAAAGTTCCGGAATCTGCGTGGATCCACAAATTTCCACCCACCCCGCGTTCCCCAAAGTTGTACGAGAAAAACGGTACCTCACTTGTGTGGGTCGGCCTAGTGCCCGCGACAGGAAACGGCGCAAAACGCAACCTGGTCACACCTCAATTTCGCAGTGAAAAATGACCCTTTTTTGGAAAAATGACTAGCTGTAGTTTTTGAACCCCAGCTCTGCGGGCACCTTGGGAAACCTAGCAAACCTATACATTTTTGAAAACTAGACACCCAGGGCAATCTAGGATGGGGTGACTTGACTGCCTCCCACCAGGGTCTGTTACCCAGAATCCCTTGCAAACCTAAAAAATTATCAAAAAAAACACATTTTCCCCACATTTCTGTCGTGGAAAGTTCCGGAATCTGCGTGGATCCACAAATTTCCACCCACCCCGCGTTCCCCAAAGTCTTACGAGAAAAACGGTACCTCACTTGTGTGGGTCGGTCTAGTGCCCGCGACAGGAAACAGCGCTAAACGCAACCTGGTCACACCTCAATTTCGCAGTGAAAAATGACCCTTTTTTGGAAAAATGACTAGCTGTAGTTTTTGAACCCTAGCTCTGCGGGCACCTTGGGAAACCTAGCAAACCTATACATTTTTGAAAACTAGACACCCAGGGGAATCCAGGATGGGGTGACTTGACTGCCTCCCACCAGGGTCTGTT
Organism: Triturus cristatus; assembly: GCF_964204655.1. Classification (NCBI taxonomy): domain Eukaryota; kingdom Metazoa; phylum Chordata; class Amphibia; order Caudata; family Salamandridae; genus Triturus; species Triturus cristatus. Next base: position 2,527,190 of record NW_028187373.1, read on the forward strand.
ACCCAGAATCCCTTGCAAACCTAAAAAATTGTCAAAAATCCACATTTTCCCCATATTTCTGTCGTGGAAAGTTCTGGAATCTGCGTGGATCCACAAATTTCCACCCACCCCGCGTTCCCCAAAGTCTTACGAGAAAAACGGTACCTCACTTGTGTGGGTCGGCCTAGTGCCCGCGACAGGAAACGGCGCAAAACGCAACCTGGTCACACCTCAATTTCGCAGTGAAAAATGACCCTTTTTTGGAAAAATGACTAGCTGTAGTTTTTGAACCCTAGCTCTGCGGGCACCTTGGGAAACCTAGCAAACCTATACATTTTTGAAAACTAGACACCCAGGGGAATCCAGGATGGGGTGACTTGACTGCCTCCCACCAGGGTCTGTTACCCAGAATCCCTTGCAAACCTAAAAAATTGTCAAAAGAAACACATTTTCCCCACATTTCTGTCGTGGAAAGTTCCGGAATCTGCGTGGATCCACAAATTTCCACCCACCCCGCGTTCCCCAAAGTCGTACGAGAAAAACGGTACCTCACTTGTGTGGGTCGGCCTAGTGCCCGCGACAGGAAACGGCGCAAAACGCAACCTGGTCACACCTCAATTTCGCAGTGAAAAATGACCCTTTTTTTGAAAAATGACTAGCTGTAGTTTTTGAACCCTAGCTCTGCGGGCACCTTGGGAAACCTAGCAAACCTATACATTTTTGAAAACTAGACACCCAGGGGAATCCAGGATGGGGTGACTTGACTGCCTCCCACCAGGGTCTGTTACCCAGAGTCCCTTGCAAACCTAAAAAATTGTCAAAAAAAACACATTTTCCCCACATTTCTGTTGTGGAAAGTTCCGGAATCTGCGTGGATCCACAAATTTCCACCCACCCCGCGTTCCCCAAAGTCTTTTGAGAAAAACGGTACCTCACTTGTGTGGGTCGGCCTAGTGCCCGCGACAGGAAACGGCAAAAAACGCAACCTGGTCACACCTCAATTTCGCAGTGAAAAATGACCCTTTTTTGGAAAAATGACTAGCTGTAGTTTTTGAACCCTAGCTCTGCGGGCACCTTGGGAAACCTAGCAAACCTATACATTTTTGAAAACTAGACACCCAGGGGAATCCAGGATGGGGTGACTTGACTGCCTCCCACCAGGGTCTGTTACCCAGAATCCCTTGCAAACCTAAAAAATTGTCAAAAAAAACACATTTTCCCCACATTTCTGTCGTGGAAAGTTCCGGAATCTGCGTGGATCCACAAATTTCCACCCACCCCGCGTTCCCCAACGTCGTACGAGAAAAACTGTACCTCACTTGTGTGGGTCGGCCTAGTGCCCGCGACAGGAAACGGCGCAAAACGCAATCTGGTCACACCTCAATTTCGCAGTGAAAAATGACCCTTTTTTGGAAAAATGACTAGCTGTAGTTTTTGAACCCTAGCTCTGCGGGCACCTTAGGAAACCTAGCAAACCTATACATTTTTGAAAACTAGACACCCAGGGGAATCCAGGATGGGGTGACTTGACTGCCTCCCACCAGGGTCTGTTACCCAGAATCCCTTGCAAACCTAAAAAATTGTCCAAAAAAACACATTTTCCCCACATTTCTGTCGTGGAAAGTTCCGGAATCTGCGTGGATCCACAAATTTCCACCCACCCCGCGTTCCCCAAAGTCTTACGAGAAAAACGTACCTCACTTGTGTGGGTCGGCCTAGTGCCCGCGACAGGAAACGGCGCAAAACGCAACCTGGTCACACCTCAATTTCGCAGTGAAAAATGACCCTTTTTTGGAAAAATGACTAGCTGTAGTTTTTGAACCCTAGCTCTGCGGGCACCTTGGGAAACCTGGCAAACCTATACATTTTTGAAAACTAGACACCCAGGGGAATCCAGGATGGGGTGACTTGACTGCCTCCCACCAGGGTCTGTTACCCAGAATCCCTTGCAAACCTAAAGAATTGTAAAAAAAAACACATTTTCCCCACATTTCTGTCGTGGAAAGTTCCGGAATCTGCGTGGATCCACAAATTTCCACCCACCCCGCGTTCCCCAAAGTCGTACGAGAAAAACTGCACCTCACTTGTGTGGGTCGGCCTAGTGCCCGTGACAGGAAACGGCGCAAAACGCAACCTGGTCACACCTCAATTTCGCAGTGAAAAATGACCCTTTTTTGGAAAAATGACTAGCTGTAGTTTTTGAACCCTAGCTCTGCGGGCACCTTGGGAAACCTAGCAAACCTATACATTTTTGAAAACTAGACACCCAGGGGAATCCAGGACGGGGTGACTTGACTGCCTCCCACCAGGGTCTGTTACCCAGAATCCCTTGCAAACCTAAAAAATTGTCCAAAAAACCACATTTTCCCCACATTTCTGTCGTGGAAAGTTCCGGAATCTGCGTGGATCCACAAATTTCCACCCACCCCGCGTTCCCCAAAGTTGTACGAGAAAAACGGTACCTCACTTGTGTGGGTCGGCCTAGTGCCCGCGACAGGAAACGGCGCAAAACGCAACCTGGTCACACCTCAATTTCGCAGTGAAAAATGACCCTTTTTTGGAAAAATGACTAGCTGTAGTTTTTTAACCCTAGCTCTGCGGGCACCTTGGGAAACCTAGCAAACCTATACATTTTTGAAAACTAGACACCCAGGGGAATCCATGATGGGGTGACTTGACTGCCTCCCACCAGGGTCTGTTACCCAGAATCCCTTGCAAACCTAAAAAATTGTCAAAAAAAACACATTTTCCCCACATTTCTGTCGTGGAAAGTTCCGGAATCTGCGTGGATCCACAAATTTCCACCCACCCCGCGTTCCCCAAAGTCTTACGAGAAAAACGGTACCTCACTTGTGTGGGTCGGCCTAGTGCCCGCGACAGGAAACGGCGCAAAACGCAACCTGGTCACACCTCAATTTCGCAGTGAAAAATGACCCTTTTTTGGAAAAATGACTAGCTGTAGTTTTTTAACCATAGCTCTGCGGGCACCTTGGGAAACCTAGCAAACCTATACATTTTTGAAAACTAGACACCCAGGGGAATCCAGGATGGGGTGACTTGACTGCCTCCCACCAGGATCTGTTACCCAGAATCCCTTGCAAACCTAAAAAATTGTCAAAAAAAACACATTTTCCCCACATTTCTGTCGTGGAAAGTTCCGGAATCTGCGTGGATCCACAAATTTCCACCCACCCCGCATTCCCCAAAGTCTTACGAGAAAAACAGTACCTCACTTGTGTGGGTCGGCCTAGTGCCCGCGACAGGAAACGGCGCAAAACGCAACCTGGTCACACCTCAATTTCGCAGTGAAAAATGACCCTTTTTTGGAAAAATGACTAGCTGTAGTTTTTGAACCCTAGCTCTGCGGGCACCTTGGGAAACCTAGCAAACCTATACATTTTTGAAAACTAGACACCCAGGGGAATCCAGGATGGGGTGACTTGACTGCCTCCCACGAGGGTCTGTTACCCAGAATCCCTTGCAAACCTAAAAAATTGTCAAAAGAAACACATTTTCCCCACATTTCTGTCGTGGAAAGTTCCGGAATCTGCGTGGATCCACAAATTTCCACCCACCCCGCGTTCCCCAAAGTCGTACGAGAAAAACGGTACCTCTCTTGTGTGGGTCGGCCTAGTGCCCGCGACAGGAAACGGCGCAAAACGCAACCTGGTCACACCTCAATTTCGCAGTGAAAAATGACCCTTTTTTGGAAAAATGACTAGCTGTAGTTTTTGAACCCTAGCTCTGCGGGCACCTTGGGAAACCTAGCAAACCTATACATTTTTTAAAACTAGACACCCAGGGGAATCCAGGATGGGGTGACTTGACTGCCTCCCACCAGGGTCTGTTACCCAGAATCCCTTGCAAACCTAAAAAATTGTAAAAAAAAAACACATTTTCCCCACATTTCTGTCGTGGAAAGTTCCGGAATCTGCGTGGATCTACAAATTTCCACCCACCCCGCGTTCCCCAAAGTCGTACGAGAAAAACGGTACCTCACTTGTGTGGGTCGGCCTAGTGCCCGCGACAGGAAACGGTGCAAAACGCAACCTGGTCACACCTCAATTTCGCAGTGAAAAATGACCCTTTTTTGGAAAAATGACTAGCTGTAGTTTTTGAACCCTAGCTCTGCGGGCACCTTGGGAAACCTAGCAAACCTATACATTTTTGAAAACTAGACACCCAGGGGAATCCAGGATAGGGTGACTTGACTGCCTCCCACCAGGGTCTGTTACCCAGAATCCCTTGCAAACCTAAAAAATTGTCAAAAGAAACACATTTTCCCCACATTTCTGTCGTGGAAAGTTCCGGAATCTGCATGGATCCACAAATTTCCACCCACCCCGCGTTCCCCAAAGTCTTACGAGAAAAACGGTACCTCACTTGTGTGGGTCGGCCTAGTGCCCGCGACAGGAAACGGCGCAAAACGCAACCTGGTCACACCTCAATTTCGCAGTGAAAAATGACCCTTTTTTGGAAAAATGACTAGCTGTAGTTTTTGAACCCTAGCTCTGCGGGCACCTTGGGAAACCTAGCAAACCTATACATTTTTGAAAACTAGACACCCAGGGGAATCCAGGATGGGGTGACTTGACTGCCTCCCACCAGGGTCTGTTACCCAGAATCCCTTGCAAACCTAAAAAATTGTCAAAAAGAACACATTTTCCCCACATTTCTGTCGTGGAAAGTTCCGGAATCTGCGTGGATCCACAAATTTCCACCCACCCCGCGTTCCCCAAAGTTGTACGAGAAAAACGGTACCTCACTTGTGTGGGTCGGCCTAGTGCCCGCGACAGGAAACGGCGCAAAACGCAACCTGGTCACACCTCAATTTCGCAGTGAAAAATGACCCTTTTTTGGAAAAATGACTAGCTGTAGTTTTTGAACCCCAGCTCTGCGGGCACCTTGGGAAACCTAGCAAACCTATACATTTTTGAAAACTAGACACCCAGGGCAATCTAGGATGGGGTGACTTGACTGCCTCCCACCAGGGTCTGTTACCCAGAATCCCTTGCAAACCTAAAAAATTGTCAAAAAAAACACATTTTCCCCACATTTCTGTCGTGGAAAGTTCCGGAATCTGCGTGGATCCACAAATTTCCACCCACCCCGCGTTCCCCAAAGTCTTACGAGAAAAACGGTACCTCACTTGTGTGGGTCGGTCTAGTGCCCGCGACAGGAAACAGCGCTAAACGCAACCTGGTCACACCTCAATTTCGCAGTGAAAAATGACCCTTTTTTGGAAAAATGACTAGCTGTAGTTTTTGAACCCTAGCTCTGCGGGCACCTTGGGAAACCTAGCAAACCTATACATTTTTGAAAACTAGACACCCAGGGGAATCCAGGATGGGGTGACTTGACTGCCTCCCACCAGGGTCTGTTACCCAGAATCCCTTGCAAACCTAAAAAATTGTCAAAAATCCACATTTTCCCCATATTTCTGTCGTGGAAAGTTCTGGAATCTGCGTGGATCCACAAATTTCCACCCACCCCGCGTTCCCCAAAGTCTTACGAGAAAAACGGTACCTCACTTGTGTGGGTCGGCCTAGTGCCCGCGACAGGAAACGGCGCAAAACGCAACCTGGTCACACCTCAATTTCGCAGTGAAAAATGACCCTTTTTTGGAAAAATGACTAGCTGTAGTTTTTGAACCCTAGCTCTGCGGGCACCTTGGGAAACCTAGCAAACCTATACATTTTTGAAAACTAGACACCCAGGGGAATCCAGGATGGGGTGACTTGACTGCCTCCCACCAGGGTCTGTTACCCAGAATCCCTTGCAAACCTAAAAAATTGTCAAAAAAAACACATTTTCCCCACATTTCTGTCGTGGAAAGTTCCGGAATCTGCGTGGATCCACAAATTTCCACCCACCCCGCGTTCCCCAAAGTCGTACGAGAAAAACTGTACCTCACTTGTGTGGGTCGGCCTAGTGCCCGCGACAGGAAACGGCGCAAAACGCAACCTGGTCACACCTCAATTTCGCAGTGAAAAATGACCCTTTTTTGGAAAAATGACTGGCTGTAGTTTTTGAACCCTAGCTCTGCGGGCACCTTAGGAAACCTAGCAAACCTATACATTTTTGAAAACTAGACACCCAGGGGAATCCAGGATGGGGTGAATTGACTGCCTCCCACCAGGGTCTGTTACCCAGAATCCCTTGCAAACCTAAAAAATTGTCCAAAAAAACACATTTTCCCCACATTTCTGTCGTGGAAAATTCCGGAATCTGCGTGGATCCACAAATTTCCACCCACCCCGCGTCCCCCAAAGTCTTACGAGAAAAACGTACCTCACTTGTGTGGGTCGGCCTAGTGCCCGCGACAGGAAATGGCGCAAAACGCAACCTGGTCACACCTCAATTTCGCAGTGAAAAACGACCCTTTTTTGGAAAAATGACTAGCTGTAGTTTTTGAACCCTAGCTCTGCGGGCACCTTGGGAAACCTGGCAAACCTATACATTTTTGAAAACTAGACACCCAGGGGAATCCAGGATGGGGTGACTTGACTGCCTCCCACCAGGGTCTGTTACCCAGAATCCCTTGCAAACCTAAAGAATTGTAAAAAAAAACACATTTTCCCCACATTTCTGTCGTGGAAAGTTCCGGAATCTGCGTGGATCCACAAATTTCCACCCACCCCGCGTTCCCCAAAGTCGTACGAGAAAAACTGCACCTCACTTGTGTGGGTCGGCCTAGTGCCCGTGACAGGAAACGGCGCAAAACGCAACCTGGTCACACCTCAATTTCGCAGTGAAAAATGACCCTTTTTTGGAAAAATGACTAGCTGTAGTTTTTGAACCCTAGCTCTGCGGGCACCTTGGGAAACCTAGCAAACCTATACATTTTTGAAAACTAGACACCCAGGGGAATCCAGGACGGGGTGACTTGACTGCCTCCCACCAGGGTCTGTTACCCAGAATCCCTTGCAAACCTAAAAAATTGTCAAAAAAAACACATTTTCCCCACATTTCTGTCGTGGAAAGTTCCGGAATCTGCGTGGATCCACAAATTTCCACCCACCCTGCGTTCCCCAAAGTCGTACGAGAAAAACTGTACCTCACTTGTGTGGGTCGGCCTAGTGCCCGCGACAGGAAACGGCGCAAAACGCAACCTGGTCACACCTCAATTTCGCAGTGAAAAATGACCCTTTTTTGGAAAAATGACTAGCTGTAGTTTTTGAACCCTAGCTCTGCGGGCACCTTGGGAAACCTAGCAAACCTATACATTTTTGAAAACTATACACCCAGGGGAATCCAGGATGGGGTGACTTGATTGCCTCCCACCAGGGTCTGTTACCCAGAATCCCTTGCAAACCTAAAAAATTGTCAAAAAAAACACATTTTCCCCACATTTCTGTTGTGGAAAGTTCCGGAATCTGCGTGGATCCACACATTTCCACCCACCCCGCGTTCCCCAAAGTCTTTCGAGAAAAACGGTACCTCACTTGTGTGGGTCGGCCTAGTGCCCGCGACAGGAAACGGCACAAAACGCAACCTGGTCACACCTCAATTTCGCAGTGAAAAATGACCCTTTTTTGGAAAAATGACTAGCTGTAGTTTTTGAACCCTAGCTCTGCGGGCACCTTGGGAAACCTAGCAAACCAATACATTTTTGAAAACTAGACACCCAGGGGAATCCAGGATGGGGTGACTTGACTGCCTCCCACCAGGGTCTGTTACCCAGAATCCCTTGCAAACCTAAAAAATTGTCAAAAAAAAACACATTTTCCCCACATTTCTGTCGTGGAAAGTTCCGGAATCTGCGTGGATCCACAAATTTCCACCCTCCCCGCGTTCCCCAAAGTTGTACGAGAAAAACGGTACCTCACTTGTGTGGTTCGGCCTAGTGCCCGCGACAGGAAACGGCGCAAAATGCAACCTGGTCACACCTCAATTTCGCAGTGAAAAATGACCCTTTTTTGGAAAAATGACTAGCTGTAGTTTTTGAACCCTAGCTCTGCGGGCACCTTGGGAAACCTAGGAAACCTATACATTTTTGAAAACTAGACACCCAGGGGAATCTAGGATGGGGTGACTTGACTGCCTCCCACCAGGGCCTGTTACCCAGAATCCCTTGCAAACCTAAAAAATTGTCAAAAAAAACACATTTTCCCCACATTTCTGTCGTGGAAAGTTCCGGAATCTGCGTGGATCCACAAATTTCCACCCACCCCGCGTTCCCCAAAGTCTTACGAGAAAAACGGTACCTCACTTGTGTGGGTCAGCCTAGTGCCCGCGACAGGAAACGGCGCAAAACGCAACCTGGTCACACCTCAATTTCGCAGTGAAAAATGACCCTTTTTTGGAAAAATGACTAGCTGTAGTTTTTGAACCCTAGCTCTGCGGGCACCGTGGGAAACCTAGCAAACCTATACATTTTTGAAAACTAGACACCCAGGGCAATCTAGGATGGGGTGACTTGACTGCCTCCCACCAGGGTCTGTTACCCAGAATCCCTTGCAAACCTAAAAAATTGTCAAAAAAAACACATTTTCCCCACATTTCTGTCGTGGAAAGTTCCGGAATCTGCGTGGATCCACAAATTTCCACCCACCCCGCGTTCCCCAAAGTCTTACGAGAAAAACGGTACCTCACTTGTGTGGATCGGTCTAGTGCACGCGACAGGAAACAGCGCTAAACGCAACCTGGTCACACCTCAATTTCGCAGTGAAAAATGACCCTTTTTTGGAAAAATGACTAGCTGTAGTTTTTGAACCCTAGCTCTGCGGGCACCTTGGGAAACCTAGCAAACTTATACATTTTTGAAAACTAGACACCCAGGGGAATCCAGGATGGGGTGACTTGACTGCCTCCCACCAGGGTTTGTTACCCAGAATCCCTTGCAAACCTAAAAAATTGTCAAAAATCCACATTTTCCCCACATTTCTGTCGTGGAAAGTTCTGGAATCTGCGTGGATCCACAAATTTCCACCCACCCCGCGTTCCCCAAAGTCTTACGAGAAAAATGGTACCTCACTTGTGTGGGTCGGCCTAGTGCCCGCGACAGGAAACGGCGCAAAACGCAACCTGGTCACACCTCAATTTCGCAGTGAAAAATGACCCTTTTTTGGAAAAATGACTAGCTGTAGTTTTTGAACCCTAGCTCTGCGGGCACCTTGGGAAACCTAGCAAACCTATACATTTTTGAAAACTAGACACCCAGGGGAATCCAGGATGGGGTGACTTGACTGCCTCCCACCAGGGTCTGTTACCCAGAATCCCTTGCAAACCTAAAAAATTGTCCAAAAAAACACATTTTCCCCACATTTCTGTCGTGGAAAATTCCGGAATCTGCGTGGATCCACAAATTTCCACCCACCCCGCGTCCCCCAAAGTCTTACGAGAAAAACGTACCTCACTTGTGTGGGTCGGCCTAGTGCCCGCGACAGGAAATGGCGCAAAACGCAACCTGGTCACACCTCAATTTCGCAGTGAAAAATGACCCTTTTTTGGAAAAATGACTAGCTGTAGTTTTTGAACCCTAGCTCTGCGGGCACCTTGGGAAACCTGGCAAACCTACCCATTTTTGAAAACTAGACACCCAGGGGAATCCAGGACGGGGTGACTTGACTGCCTCCCACCAGGGTCTGTTACCCAGAATCCCTTGCAAACCTAAAAAATTGTCCAAAAAAACACATTTTCCCCACATTTCTGTCGTGGAAAGTTCCGGAATCTGCGTGGATCCACAAATTTCCACCCACCCCGCGTTCCCCAAAGTCGTACGAGAAAAACTGTACCTCACTTGTGTGGGTCGGCCTAGTGCCCGCGACAGGAAACGGCGCAAAACGCAACCTGGTCACACCTCAATTTCGCAGTGAAAAATGACCCTTTTTTGGAAAAATGACTAGCTGTAGTTTTTGAACCCTAGCTCTGCGGGCACCTTAGGAAACCTAGCAAACCTATACATTTTTGAAAACTAGACACCCAGGGGAATCCAGGATGGGGTGACTTGACTGCCTCCCACCAGGGTCTGTTACCCAGAATCCCTTGCAAACCTAAAGAATTGTCAAAAAAAACACATTTTCCCCACATTTCTGTCGTGGAAAGTTCCGGAATCTGCGTGGATCCACAAATTTCCACCCACCCCGCGTTCCCCAAAGTCGTACGAGAAAAACTGCACCTCACTTGTGTGGGTCGGCCTAGTGCCCGTGACAGGAAACGGCGCAAAACGCAACCTGGTCACACCTCAATTTCGCAGTGAAAAATGACCCTTTTTTGGAAAAATGACTAGCTGTAGTTTTTGAACCCTAGCTCTGCGGGCACCTTGGGAAACCTAGCAAACCTATACATTTTTGAAAACTAGACACCCAGGGGAATCCAGGATGGGGTGACTTGACTGCCTCCCACCAGGGTCTGTTACCCAGAATCCCTTGCAAACCTAAAAAATTGTCAAAAAAAACACATTTTCCCCACATTTCTGTCGTGGAAAGTTCCGGAATCTGCGTGGATCCACAAATTTCCACCCACCCCGCGTTCCCCAAAGTCGTACGAGAAAAACTGTACCTCACTTGTGTGGGTCGGCCTAGTGCCCGCGACAGGAAACGGCGCAAAACGCAACCTGGTCACACCTCAATTTCGCAGTGAAAAATGACCCTTTTTTGGAAAAATGACTGGCTGTAGTTTTTGAACCCTAGCTCTGCGGGCACCTTAGGAAACCTAGCAAACCTATACATTTTTGAAAACTAGACACCCAGGGGAATCCAGGATGGGGTGAATTGGCTGCCTCCCACCAGGGTCTGTTACCCAGAATCCCTTGCAAACCTAAAAAATTGTCCAAAAAAACACATTTTCCCCACATTTCTGTCGTGGAAAATTCCGGAATCTGCGTGGATCCACAAATTTCCACCCACCCCGCGTCCCCCAAAGTCTTACGAGAAAAACGTACCTCACTTGTGTGGGTCGGCCTAGTGCCCGCGACAGGAAATGGCGCAAAACGCAACCTGGTCACACCTCAATTTCGCAGTGAAAAACGACCCTTTTTTGGAAAAATGACTAGCTGTAGTTTTTGAACCCTAGCTCTGCGGGCACCTTGGGAAACCTGGCAAACCTATACATTTTTGAAAACTAGACACCCAGGGGAATCCAGGATGGGGTGACTTGACTGCCTCCCACCAGGGTCTGTTACCCAGAATCCCTTGCAAACCTAAAGAATTGTAAAAAAAAACACATTTTCCCCACATTTCTGTCGTGGAAAGTTCCGGAATCTGCGTGGATCCACAAATTTCCACCCACCCCGCGTTCCCCAAAGTCGTACGAGAAAAACTGCACCTCACTTGTGTGGGTCGGCCTAGTGCCCGTGACAGGAAACGGCGCAAAACGCAACCTGGTCACACCTCAATTTCGCAGTGAAAAATGACCCTTTTTTGGAAAAATGACTAGCTGTAGTTTTTGAACCCTAGCTCTGCGGGCACCTTGGGAAACCTAGCAAACCTATACATTTTTGAAAACTAGACACCCAGGGGAATCCAGGACGGGGTGACTTGACTGCCTCCCACCAGGGTCTGTTACCCAGAATCCCTTGCAAACCTAAAAAATTGTCAAAAAAAACACATTTTCCCCACATTTCTGTCGTGGAAAGTTCCGGAATCTGCGTGGATCCACAAATTTCCACCCACCCTGCGTTCCCCAAAGTCGTACGAGAAAAACTGTACCTCACTTGTGTGGGTCGGCCTAGTGCCCGCGACAGGAAACGGCGCAAAACGCAACCTGGTCACACCTCAATTTCGCAGTGAAAAATGACCCTTTTTTGGAAAAATGACTAGCTGTAGTTTTTGAACCCTAGCTCTGCGGGCACCTTGGGAAACCTAGCAAACCTATACATTTTTGAAAACTATACACCCAGGGGAATCCAGGATGGGGTGACTTGATTGCCTCCCACCAGGGTCTGTTACCCAGAATCCCTTGCAAACCTAAAAAATTGTCAAAAAAAACACATTTTCCCCACATTTCTGTTGTGGAAAGTTCCGGAATCTGCGTGGATCCACACATTTCCACCCACCCCGCGTTCCCCAAAGTCTTTCGAGAAAAACGGTACCTCACTTGTGTGGGTCGGCCTAGTGCCCGCGACAGGAAACGGCACAAAACGCAACCTGGTCACACCTCAATTTCGCAGTGAAAAATGACCCTTTTTTGGAAAAATGACTAGCTGTAGTTTTTGAACCCTAGCTCTGCGGGCACCTTGGGAAACCTAGCAAACCAATACATTTTTGAAAACTAGACACCCAGGGGAATCCAGGATGGGGTGACTTGACTGCCTCCCACCAGGGTCTGTTACCCAGAATCCCTTGCAAACCTAAAAAATTGTCAAAAAAAACACATTTTCCCCACATTTCTGTCGTGGAAAGTTCCGGAATCTGCGTGGATCCACAAATTTCCACCCTCCCCGCGTTCCCCAAAGTTGTACGAGAAAAACGGTACCTCACTTGTGTGGGTCGGCCTAGTGCCCGCGACAGGAAACGGCGCAAAATGCAACCTGGTCACACCTCAATTTCGCAGTGAAAAATGACCCTTTTTTGGAAAAATGACTAGCTGTAGTTTTTGAACCCTAGCTCTGCGGGCACCTTGGGAAACCTAGGAAACCTATACATTTTTGAAAACTAGACACCCAGGGGAATCTAGGATGGGGTGACTTGACTGCCTCCCACCAGGGCCTGTTACCCAGAATCCCTTGCAAACCTAAAAAATTGTCAAAAAAAACACATTTTCCCCACATTTCTGTCGTGGAAAGTTCCGGAATCTGCGTGGATCCACAAATTTCCACCCACCCCGCGTTCCCCAACGTCGTACGAGAAAAACTGTACCTCACTTGTGTGGGTCGGCCTAGTGCCCGCGACAGGAAACAGCGCAAAACGCAACCTGGTCACACCTCAATTTCGCAGTGAAAAATGACCCTTTTTTGGAAAAATGACTAGCTGTAGTTTTTGAACCCTAGCTCTGCGGGCACCTTGGGAAACCTAGCAAACCTATACATTTTTGAAAACTAGACACCCAGGGGAATCCAGGATGGGGTGACTTGACTGCCTCCCACCAGGGTCTGTTACCCAGAATCCCTTGCAAACCTAAAAAATTGTCCAAAAATTTCTGTCGTGGAAAGTTCCGGAATCTGCGTGGATCCACAAATTTCCACCCACCCCGCGTTCCCCAAAGTCTTACGAGAAAAACGGTACCTCACTTGTGTGGGTCAGCCTAGTGCCCGCGACAGGAAACGGCGCAAAACGCAACCTGGTCACACCTCAATTTCGCAGTGAAAAATGACCCTTTTTTGGAAAAATGACTAGCTGTAGTTTTTGAACCCTAGCTCTGCGGGCACCGTGGGAAACCTAGCAAACCTATACATTTTTGAAAACTAGACACCCAGGGCAATCTAGGATGGGGTGACTTGACTGCCTCCCACCAGGGTCTGTTACCCAGAATCCCTTGCAAACCTAAAAAATTGTCAAAAAAAACACATTTTCCCCACATTTCTGTCGTGGAAAGTTCCGGAATCTGCGTGGATCCACAAATTTCCACCCACCCCGCGTTCCCCAAAGTCTTACGAGAAAAACGGTACCTCACTTGTGTGGATCGGTCTAGTGCACGCGACAGGAAACAGCGCTAAACGCAACCTGGTCACACCTCAATTTCGCAGTGAAAAATGACCCTTTTTTGGAAAAATGACTAGCTGTAGTTTTTGAACCCTAGCTCTGCGGGCACCTTGGGAAACCTAGCAAACTTATACATTTTTGAAAACTAGACACCCAGGGGAATCCAGGATGGGGTGACTTGACTGCCTCCCACCAGGGTTTGTTACCCAGAATCCCTTGCAAACCTAAACAATTGTCAAAAATCCACATTTTCCCCACATTTCTGTCGTGGAAAGTTCTGGAATCTGCGTGGATCCACAAATTTCCACCCACCCCGCGTTCCCCAAAGTCTTACGAGAAAAATGCTACCTCACTTGTGTGGGTCGGCCTAGTGCCCGCGACAGGAAACGGCGCAAAACGCAACCTGGTCACACCTCAATTTCGCAGTGAAAAATGACCCTTTTTTGGAAAAATGACTAGCTGTAGTTTTTGAACCCTAGCTCTGCGGGCACCTTGGGAAACCTAGCAAACCTATACATTTTTGAAAACTAGACACCCAGGGGAATCCAGGATGGGGTGACTTGACTGCCTCCCACCAGGGTCTGTTACCCAGAATCCCTTGCAAACCTAAAAAATTGTCCAAAAAAACACATTTTCCCCACATTTCTGTCGTGGAAAATTCCGGAATCTGCGTGGATCCACAAATTTCCACCCACCCCGCGTCCCCCAAAGTCTTACGAGAAAAACGTACCTCACTTGTGTGGGTCGGCCTAGTGCCCGCGACAGGAAATGGCGCAAAACGCAACCTGGTCACACCTCAATTTCGCAGTGAAAAATGACCCTTTTTTGGAAAAATGACTAGCTGTAGTTTTTGAACCCTAGCTCTGCGGGCACCTTGGGAAACCTGGCAAACCTACCCATTTTTGAAAACTAGACACCCAGGGGAATCCAGGACGGGGTGACTTGACTGCCTCCCACCAGGGTCTGTTACCCAGAATCCCTTGCAAACCTAAAAAATTGTCCAAAAAAACACATTTTCCCCACATTTCTGTCGTGGAAAGTTCCGGAATCTGCGTGGATCCACAAATTTCCACCCACCCCGCGTTCCCCAAAGTCGTACGAGAAAAACTGTACCTCACTTGTGTGGGTCGGCCTAGTGCCCGCGACAGGAAACGGCGCAAAACGCAACCTGGTCACACCTCAATTTCGCAGTGAAAAATGACCCTTTTTTGGAAAAATGACTAGCTGTAGTTTTTGAACCCTAGCTCTGCGGGCACCTTAGGAAACCTAGCAAACCTATACATTTTTGAAAACTAGACACCCAGGGGAATCCAGGATGGGGTGACTTGACTGCCTCCCACCAGGGTCTGTTACCCAGAATCCCTTGCAAACCTAAAGAATTGTCAAAAAAAACACATTTTCCCACATTTCTGTCGTGGAAAGTTCCGGAATCTGCGTGGATCCACAAATTTCCACCCACCCCGCGTTCCCCAAAGTCGTACGAGAAAAACTGCACCTCACTTGTGTGGGTCGGCCTAGTGCCCGTGACAGGAAACGGCGCAAAACGCAACCTGGTCACACCTCAATTTCGCAGTGAAAAATGACCCTTTTTTGGAAAAATGACTAGCTGTAGTTTTTGAACCCTAGCTCTGCGGGCACCTTGGGAAACCTAGCAAACCTATACATTTTTGAAAACTAGACACCCAGGGGAATCCAGGACGGGGTGACTTGACTGCCTCCCACCAGGGTCTGTTACCCAGAATCCCTTGCAAACCTAAAAAATTGTCAAAAAAACCACATTTTCCCCACATTTCTGTCGTGGAAAGTTCCGGAATCTGCGTGGATCCACACATTTCCACCCACCCCGCGTTCCCCAAAGTCTTACGAGAAAAACGGTACCTCACTTGTGTGGGTCGGCCTAGTGCCCGCGACAGGAAACGGCGCAAAACGCAACCTGGTCACACCTCAATTTCGCAGTGAAAAATGACCCTTTTTTGGAAAAATGACTAGCTGTAGTTTTTGAACCCTAGCTCTGCGGGCACCTTGGGAAACCTAGCAAACCTATACATTTTTGAAAACTAGACACCCAGGGGAATCCAGGATGGGGTGACTTGACTGCCTCCCACCAGGGTCTGTTACCCAGAATCCCTTGCAAACCTAAAAAATTGTCCAAAAAAACACATTTTCCCCACATTTCTGTTGTGGAAAGTTCCGGAATCTGCGTGGATCCACAAATTTCCACCCACCCCGCATTCCCCAAAGTCTTACGAGAAAAACGGTACCTCACTTGTGTGGGTCGGCCTAGTGCCCGCGACAGGAAACGGCGCAAAACGCAACCTGGTCACACCTCAATTTCGCAGTGAAAAATGACCCTTTTTTGGAAAAATGACTAGCTGTAGTTTTTGAACCCTAGCTCTGCGGGCACCTTGGGAAACCTAGCAAACCTATACATTTTTGAAAACTAGACACCCAGGGGAATCCAGGATGGGGTGACTTGACTGCTTCCCACCAGGGTCTGTTACCCAGAATCCCTTGCAAACCTAAAAAATTGTCAAAAAAAACACATTTTCCCCACATTTCTGTTGTGGAAAGTTCCGGAATCTGCGTGGATCCACAAATTTCCACCCACCCCGCGTTCCCCAAAGTCTTACGAGAAAAACGGTACCTCACTTGTGTGGGTCGGCCTAGTGCCCACGACAGGAAACGGCGCAAAACGCAACCTGGTCACACCTCAATTTCGCAGTGAAAAATGACCCTTTTTTGGAAAAATGACTAGCAGTAGTTTTTGAACCCTAGCTCTGCGGGCACCTTGGGAAACCTAGCAAACCTATACATTTTTGAAAACTAGACACCCAGGGGAATCCAGGATGGGGTGACTTGACTGCCTCCCACCAGGGTCTGTTACCTAGAATCCCTTGCAAACCTAAAAAATAGTCAAAAAAAACAAATTTTCCCCACATTTCTGTCGTGGAAAGTTCCGGAATCTGCGTGGATCCACAAATTTCCACCCACCCCGCGTTCCCCAAAGTTGTACGAGAAAAACGGTACCTCACTTGTGTGGGTCGGCCTAGTGCCCGCGACAGGAAACGGCGCAAAACGCAACCTGGTCACACCTCAATTTCGCAGTGAAAAATGACCCTTTTTTGGAAAAATGACTAGCTGTAGTTTTTGAACCCTAGCTCTGCGGGCACCTTGGGAAACCTAGCAAACCTATACATTTTTGAAAACTAGACACCCAGGGGAATCCATGATGGGGTGACTTGACTGCCTCCCACCAGGGTCTGTTACCCAGAATCCCTTGCAAACCTAAAAAATTGTCAAAAAAAACACATTTTCCCCACATTTCTGTCGTGGAAAGTTCCGGAATCTGCGTGGATCCACAAATTTCCACCCACCCCGCGTTCCCCAAAGTCTTACGAGAAAAACGGTACCTCACTTGTGTGGGTCGGCCTAGTGCCCGCGACAGGAAACGGCGCAAAACGCAACCTGGTCACACCTCAATTTCGCAGTGAAAAATGACCCTTTTTTGGAAAAATGACTAGCTGTAGTTTTTGAACCCTAGCTCTGCGGGCACCTTGGGAAACCTAGCAAACCTATACATTTTTGAAAACTAGACACCCAGGGGAATCCAGGATGGGGTGACTTGACTGCCTCCCACCAGGGTCTGTTACCCAGAATCCCTTGCAAACCTAAAAAATTGTCAAAAGAAACACATTTTCCCCACATTTCTGTCGTGGAAAGTTCCGGAATCTGCGTGGATCCACAAATTTCCACCCACCCCGCGTTCCCCAAAGTCGTACGAGAAAAACGGTACCTCACTTGTGTGGGTCGGCCTAGTGCCCGCGACAGGAAACGGCGCAAAACGCAACCTGGTCACACCTCAATTTCGCAGTGAAAAATGACTCTTTTTTGGAAAAATGACTAGCTGTAGTTTTTGAACCCTAGCTCTGCGGGCACCTTGGGAAACCTAGCAAACCTATACATTTTTGAAAACTAGACACCCAGGGGAATCCAGGATGGGGTGACTTGACTGCCTCCCACCAGGGTCTGTTACCCAGAATCCCTTGCAAACCTAAAAAATTGTCAAAAGAAACACATTTTCCCCACATTTCTGTCGTGGAAAGTTCCGGAATCTGCATGGATCCACAGATTTCCACCCACCCCGCGTTCCCCAAAGTCTTACGAGAAAAATGGTACCTCACTTGTGTGGGTCGGCCTAGTGCCCGCGACAGGAATCGGCGCAAAACGCAACCTGGTCACACCTCAATTTCGTAGTGAAAAATGACCCTTTTTTGGAAAAATGACTAGCTGTAGTTTTTGAACCCTAGCTCTGCGGGCACCTTGGGAAACCTAGCAAACCTATACATTTTTGAAAACTATACACCCAGGGGAATCCAGGATGGGGTGACTTGACTGCCTCCCACCAGGGTCTGTTACCCAGAATCCCTTGCAAACCTAAACAATTGTCAAAAAAAACACATTTTCCCCACATTTCTGTTGTGGAAAGTTCCGGAATCTGCGTGGATCCACAAATTTCCACCCACCCCGCGTTCCCCAAAGTCTTACGAGAAAAATGGTACCTCACTTGTGTGGGTCGGCCTAGTGCCCGCGACAGGAAACGGCGCAAAACGCAACCTGGTCACACCTCAATTTCGCAGTGAAAAATGACCCTTTTTTGGAAAAATGACTAGCTGTAGTTTTTGAACCCTAGCTCTGCGGGCACCTTGGGAAACCTAGCAAACCTATACATTTTTGAAAACTAGACACGCAGGGGAATCCAGGATGGGGTGACTTGACTGCCTCCCACCAGGGTCTGTTACCCAGAATCCCTTGCAAACCTAAAAAATTGTAAAAAAAAACACATTTTCCCCACATTTCTGTTGTGGAAAGTTCCGGAATCTGCGTGGATCCACAAATTTCCACCCACCCCGCGTTCCCCAAAGTTGTACGAGAAAAATGGTACCTCACTTGTGTGGGTCGGCCTAGTGCCCGCGACAGGAAACGGCGCAAAACGCAACCTGGTCACACCTCAATTTCGCTGTGAAAAATGACCCTTTTTTGGAAAAATGACTAGCTGTAGTTTTTGAACCCTAGCTCTGCGGGCACCTTGGGAAACCTAGCAAACCTATACATTTTTGAAAACTAGACACACACGGGAATCCAGGATGGGGTGACTTGACTGCCTCCCACCAGGATCTGTTACCCAGAATCCCTTGCAAACCTAAAAAATTGTCAAAAAAAAACACATTTTCCCCACATTTCTGTCGTGGAAAGTTCCGGAATCTGCGTGGATCCACAAATTTCCACCCACCCCGCGTTCCCCAAAGTCTTACGAGAAAAACGGTACCTCACTTGTGTGGGTCGGCCTAGTGCCCGCGACAGGAAACGGCGCAAAACGCAACCTGGTCACACCTCAATTTCGCAGTGAAAAATGACCCTTTTTTGGAAAAATGACTAGCAGTAGTTTTTGAACCCTAGCTCTGCGGGCACCTTGGGAAACCTAGCAAACCTATACATTTTTGAAAACTAGACACCCAGGGGAATCCAGGATGGGGTGACTTGACTGCCTCCCACCAGGGTCTGTTACCCAGAATCCCTTGCAAACCTAAACAATTGTCAAAAAAAACACATTTTCCCCACATTTCTGTCGTGGAAAGTTCCGGAATCTGCGTGGATCCACAAATTTCCACCCACCCCGCGTTCCCCAAAGTCTTACGAGAAAAACGGTACCTCACTTGTGTGGGTCGGCCTAGTGCCCGCGACAGGAAACGGCGCAAAACGCAACCTGGTCACACCTCAATTTCGCAGTGAAAAATGACCCTTTTTTGGAAAAATGACTAGCTGTAGTTTTTGAACCCTAGCTCTGCGGGCACCTTGGGAAACCTAGCAAACCTATACATTTTTGAAAACTAGACACCCAGGGGAATCCAGGATGGGGTGACTTGACTCCCTCCCACCAGGGTCTGTTACCCAGAATCCCTTGCAAACCTAAAAAATTGTCAAAAGAAACACATTTTCCCCACATTTCTGTCGTGGAAAGTTCCGGAATCTGCGTGGATCCACAAATTTCCACCCACCCCGCGTTCCCCAAAGTCGTACGAGAAAAACGGTACCTCACTTGTGTGGGTTGGCCTAGTGCCCGCGACAGGAAACGGCGCAAAACGCAACCTGGTCACACCTCAATTTCGCAGTGAAAAATGACCCTTTTTTGGAAAAATGACTAGCTGTAGTTTTTGAACCCTAGCTCTGCGGGCACCTTGGGAAACCTAGCAAACCTATACATTTTTGAAAACTAGACACCCAGGGGAATCCAGGATAGGGTGACTTGACTGCCTCCCACCAGGGTCTGTTACCCAGAATCCCTTGCAAACCTAAAAAATTGTCAAAAGAAACACATTTTCCCCACATTTCTGTCGTGGAAAGTTCCGGAATCTGCATGGATCCACAAATTTCCACCCACCCCGCGTTCCCCAAAGTCTTACGAGAAAAATGGTACCTCACTTGTGTGGGTCGGCCTAGTGCCCGCGACAGGAAACGGCGCAAAACGCAACCTGGTCACACCTCAATTTCGCAGTGAAAAATGACCCTTTTTTGGAAAAATGACTAGCTGTAGTTTTTTAACCCTAGCTCTGCGGACACCTTGGGAAACCTTGCAAACCTATACATTTTTGAAAACTATACACCCAGGGGAATCCAGGATGGGGTGACTTGACTGCCTCCCACCAGGGTCTGTTACCCAGAATCCCTTGCAAACCTAAAAAATTGTAAAAAAAAACACATTTTCCCCACATTTCTGTCGTGGAAAGTTCCGGAATCTGCGTGGATCCACAAATTTCCACCCACTCCGCGTTCCCCAAAGTCTTACGAGAAAAACAGTACCTCACTTGTGTGGGTCGGCCTAGTGCCCGCGACAGGAAACGGCGCAAAACGCAACCTGGTCACACCTCAATTTCGCAGTGAAAAATGACCCTTTTTTGGAAAAATGACTAGCTGTAGTTTTTGAACCCTAGCTCTGCGGGCACCTTGGGAAACCTAGCAAACCTATACATTTTTGAAAACTAGACACCCAGGGGAATCCAGGATGGGGTGACTTGACTGCCTCCCACCAGGGTCTGTTACCCAGAATCCCTTGCAAACCTAAAAAATTGTCAAAAGAAACACATTTTCCCCACATTTCTGTCGTGGAAAGTTCTGGAATCTGCGTGGATCCACAAATTTCCACCCACCCCGCGTTCCCCAAAGTCGTATGAGAAAAACGGTACCTCACTTGTGTGGGTCGGCCTAGTGCCCGCGACAGGAAACGGCGCAAAACGCAACCTGGTCACACCTCAATTTCGCAGTGAAAAATGACCCTTTTTTGGAAAAATGACTAGCTGTAGTTTTTGAACCCTAGCTCTGCGGGCACCTTGGGAAACCTAGCAAACCTATACATTTTTGAAAACTAGACACCCAGGGGAATCCAGGATAGGGTGACTTGACTGCCTCCCACCAGGGTCTGTTACCCAGAATCCCTTGCAAACCTAAAAAATTGTCAAAAGAAACACATTTTCCCCACATTTCTGTTGTGGAAAGTTCCGGAATCTGCGTGGATCCACAAATTTCCACCCACCCCGCGTTCCCCAAAGTCTTACGAGAAAAACGGTACCTCACTTGTGTGGGTCGGCCTAGTGCCCGCGACAGGAAACGGCGCAAAACGCAACCTGGTCACACCTCAATTTCGCAGTGAAAAATGACCCTTTTTTGGAAAAATGACTAGCTGTAGTTTTTGAACCCTAGCTCTGCGGGCACCTTGGGAAACCTAGCAAAGCTATACATTTTTTAAAACTAGACACCCAGGGGAATCCAGGATGGGGTGACTTGACTGCCTCCCACCAGGGTCTGTTACCCAGAATCCCTTGCAAACCTAAAAAATTGTCAAAAAAAACACATTTTCCCCACATTTCTGTCGTGGAAAGTTCCGGAATCTGCGTGGATCCACAAATTTCCACCCACCCCGCGTTCCCCAAAGTTGTACGAGAAAAATGGTACCTCACTTGTGTGGGTCGGCCTAGTGCCCGCGACAGGAAACGGCGCAAAACGCAACCTGGTCACACCTCAATTTCGCAGTGAAAAATGACCCTTTTTTGGAAAAATGACTAGCTGTAGTTTTTGAACCCTAGCTCTGCGGGCACCTTGGGAAACCTAGCAAACCTATACATTTTTGAAAACTAGACACCCAGGGGAATCTAGGATGGGGTGACTTGACTGCCTCCCACCAGGGTCTGTTACCCAGAATCTCTTGCAAACCTAAAAAATTGTCAAAAAAAACACATTTTCCCCACATTTCTGTCGTGGAAAGTTCCGGAATCTGCATGGATCCACAAATTTCCACCCACCCCGCGTTCCCCAAAGTCTTACGAGAAAAACGGTACCTCACTTGTGTGGGTCGGCCTAGTGCCCGCGACAGGAAACGGCGCAAAACGCAACCTGGTCACACCTCAATTTCGCAGTGAAAAATGACCCTTTTTTGGAAAAATGACTAGCTGTAGTTTTTGAACCCTAGCTCTGCGGGCACCTTGGGAAACCTAGCAAACCTATACATTTTTGAAAACTAGACACCCAGGGGAATCCAGGATGGGGTGACTTGACTGCCTCCCACCAGGGTCTGTTACCCAGAATCCCTTGCAAACCTAAAAAATTGTCAAAAGAAACACATTTTCCCCACATTTCTGTCGTGGAAAGTTCCGGAATCTGCGTGGATCCACAAATTTCCACCCACCCCGCGTTCCCCAAAGTCGTACGAGAAAAACGGTACCTCACTTGTGTGGGTCGGCCTAGTGCCCGCGACAGGAAACGGCGCAAAACGCAACCTGGTCACACCTCAATTTCGCAGTGAAAAATGACCCTTTTTTGGAAAAATGACTAGCTGTAGTTTTTGAACCCTAGCTCTGCGGGCACCTTGGGAAACCTAGCAAACCTATACATTTTTGAAAACTAGACACCCAGGGGAATCCAGGATGGGGTGACTTGACTGCCTCCCACCAGGGTCTGTTACCCAGAATCCCTTGCAAACCTAAACAATTGTCCAAAAAAACACATTTTCCCCACATTTCTGTCGTGGAAAATTCCGGAATCTGCGTGGATCCACAAATTTCCACCCACCCCGCGTCCCCCAAAGTCTTACGAGAAAAACGTACCTCACTTGTGTGGGTCGGCCTAGTGCCCGCGACAGGAAATGGCGCAAAACGCAACCTGGTCACACCTCAATTTCGCAGTGAAAAATGACCCTTTTTTGGAAAAATGACTAGCTGTAGTTTTTGAACCCTAGCTCTGCGGGCACCTTGGGAAACCTGGCAAACCTATACATTTTTGAAAACTAGACACCCAGGGGAATCCAGGATGGGGTGACTTGACTGCCTCCCACCAGGGTCTGTTACCCAGAATCCCTTGCAAACCTAAAGAATTGTAAAAAAAAAACACATTTTCCCCACATTTCTGTCGTGGAAAGTTCCGGAATCTGCGTGGATCCACAAATTTCCACCCACCCCGCGTTCCCCAAAGTCGTACGAGAAAAACTGCACCTCACTTGTGTGGGTCGGCCTAGTGCCCGTGACAGGAAACGGTGCAAAACGCAACCTGGTCACACCTCAATTTCGCAGTGAAAAATGACCCTTTTTTGGAAAAATGACTAGCTGTAGTTTTTGAACCCTAGCTCTGCGGGCACCTTGGGAAACCTAGCAAAGCTATACATTTTTTAAAACTAGACACCCAGGGGAATCCAGGACGGGGTGACTTGACTGCCTCCCACCAGGGTCTGTTACCCAGAATCCCTTGCAAACCTAAAAAATTGTCAAAAAAAACACATTTTCCCCACATTTCTGTCGTGGAAAGTTCCGGAATCTGCGTGGATCCACAAATTTCCACCCACCCCGCGTTCCCCAAAGTCGTACGAGAAAAACTGTACCTCACTTGTGTGGGTCGGCCTAGTGCCCGCGACAGGAAACGGCGCAAAACGCAACCTGGTCACACCTCAATTTCGCAGTGAAAAATGACCCTTTTTTGGAAAAATGACTAGCTGTAGTTTTTGAACCCTAGCTCTGCGGGCACCTTAGGAAACCTAGCAAACCTATACATTTTTGAAAACTAGACACCCAGGGGAATCCAGGATGGGGTGACTTGACTGCCTCCCACCAGGGTCTGTTACCCAGAATCCCTTGCAAACCTAAAAAATTGTCCAAAAAACCACATTTTCCCCACATTTCTGTCGTGGAAAGTTCCGGAATCTGCGTGGATCCACAAATTTCCACCCACCCCGCGTTCCCCAAAGTCTTACGAGAAAAACGTACCTCACTTGTGTGGGTCGGCCTAGTGCCCGCGACAGGAAATGGCGCAAAACGCAACCTGGTCACACCTCAATTTCGCAGTGAAAAATGACCCTTTTTTGGAAAAATGACTAGCTGTAGTTTTTTAACCCTAGCTCTGCGGGCACCTTGGGAAACCTGGCAAACCTATACATTTTTGAAAACTAGACACCCAGGGGAATCCAGGATGGGGTGACTTGACTGCCTCCCACCAGGGTCTGTTACCCAGAATCCCTTGCAAACCTAAAGAATTGTCAAAAAAAACACATTTTCCCCACATTTCTGTCGTGGAAAGTTCCGGAATCTGCGTGGATCCACAAATTTCCACCCACCCCGCGTTCCCCAAAGTCGTACGAGAAAAACTGCACCTCACTTGTGTGGGTCGGCCTAGTGCCCGTGACAGGAAACGGCGCAAAACGCAACCTGGTCACACCTCAATTTCGCAGTGAAAAATGACCCTTTTTTGGAAAAATGACTAGCTGTAGTTTTTGAACCCTAGCTCTGCGGGCACCTTGGGAAACCTAGCAAACCTATACATTTTTGAAAACTAGACACCCAGGGGAATCCATGACGGGGTGACTTGACTGCCTCCCACCAGGGTCTGTTACCCAGAATCCCTTGCAAACCTAAAAAATTGTCAAAAAAAACACATTTTCCCCACATTTCTGTCGTGGAAAGTTCCGGAATCTGCGTGGATCCACAAATTTCCACCCACCCCGCGTTCCCCAAAGTCTTACGAGAAAAACGGTACCTCACTTGTGTGGGTCGGCCTAGTGCCCTCGACAGGAAACGGCGCAAAACGCAACCTGGTCACACCTCAATTTCGCAGTGAAAAATGACCCTTTTTTGGAAAAATGACTAGCTGTAGTTTTTGAACCCTAGCTCTGCGGGCACCTTGGGAAACCTAGCAAACCTATACATTTTTGAAAACTAGACACCCAGGGGAATCCAGGATGGGGTGACTTGACTGCCTCCCACCAGGGTCTGTTACCCAGAATCCCTTGCAAACCTAAAAAATTGTCCAAAAAAACACATTTTCCCCACATTTCTGTTGTGGAAAGTTCCGGAATCTGCGTGGATCCACAAATTTCCACCCACCCCGCGTTCCCCAAAGTCTTACGAGAAAAACGGTACCTCACTTGTGTGGGTCGGCCTAGTGCCCGCGACAGGAAACGTCGCAAAACGCAACCTGGTCACACCTCAATTTCGCAGTGAAAAATGCCCCTTTTTTGGAAAAATGACTAGCTGTAGTTTTTGAACCCTAGCTCTGCGGGCACCTTGGGAAACCTAGCAAACCTATACATTTTTGAAAACTAGACACCCAGGGGAATCTAGGATGGGGTGACTTGACTGCCTCCCACCAGGGTCTGTTACCCAGAATCCCTTGCAAACCTAAAAAATTGTCAAAAAAACAAATTTTCCCCACATTTCTGTTGTGGAAAGTTCCGGAATCTGCGTGGATCCACAAATTTCCACCCACCCCGCGTTCCCCAAAGTCGTACGAGAAAAACGGTACCTCACTTGTGTGGGTCGGCCTAGTGCCCGCGACAGGAAACGGCGCAAAACGCAACCTGGTCACACCTCAATTTCGCAGTGAAAAATGACCCTTTTTTGGAAAAATGACTAGCTGTAGTTTTTGAACCCTAGCTCTGCGGGCACCTTGGGAAACCTAGCAAACCTATACATTTTTGAAAACTAGACACCCAGGGGAATCCAGGATGGGGTGACTTGACTGCTTCCCACCAGGGTCTGTTACCCAGAATCCCTTGCAAACCTAAAAAATTGTCAAAAAAAACACATTTTCCCCACATTTCTGTTGTGGAAAGTTCCGGAATCTGCGTGGATCCACAAATTTCCACCCACCCCGCGTTCCCCAAAGTCTTACGAGAAAAACGGTACCTCACTTGTGTGGGTCGGCCTAGTGCCCGCGACAGGAAACGGCGCAAAACGCAACCTGGTCACACCTCAATTTCGCAGTGAAAAATGACCCTTTTTTGGAAAAATGACTAGCTGTAGTTTTTGAACCCTAGCTCTGCGGGCACCTTGGGAAACCTAGCAAAGCTATACATTTTTTAAAACTAGACACCCAGGGGAATCCAGGATGGGGTGACTTGACTGCCTCCCACCAGGGTCTGTTACCCAGAATCCCTTGCAAACCTAAAAAATTGTCAAAAAAAACACATTTTCCCCACATTTCTGTCGTGGAAAGTTCCGGAATCTGCGTGGATCCACAAATTTCCACCCACCCCGCGTTCCCCAAAGTTGTACGAGAAAAATGGTACCTCACTTGTGTGGGTCGGCCTAGTGCCCGCGACAGGAAACGGCGCAAAACGCAACCTGGTCACACCTCAATTTCGCAGTGAAAAATGACCCTTTTTTGGAAAAATGACTAGCTGTAGTTTTTGAACCCTAGCTCTGCGGGCACCTTGGGAAACCTAGCAAACCTATACATTTTTGAAAACTAGACACCCAGGGGAATCCAGGATGGGGTGACTTGACTGCCTCCCACCAGGGTCTGTTACCCAGAATCCCTTGCAAACCTAAAAAATTGTCAAAAGAAACACATTTTCCCCACATTTCTGTCGTGGAAAGTTCCGGAATCTGCGTGGATCCACAAATTTCCACCCACCCCGCGTTCCCCAAAGTCGTACGAGAAAAACGGTACCTCACTTGTGTGGGTCGGCCTAGTGCCCGCGACAGGAAACGGCGCAAAACGCAACCTGGTCACACCTCAATTTCGCAGTGAAAAATGACCCTTTTTTGGAAAAATGACTAGCTGTAGTTTTTGAACCCTAGCTCTGCGGGCACCTTGGGAAACCTAGCAAACCTATACATTTTTGAAAACTAGACACCCAGGGGAATCCAGGATGGGGTGACTTGACTGCCTCCCACCAGGGTCTGTTACCCAGAATCCCTTGCAAACCTAAACAATTGTCCAAAAAAACACATTTTCCCCACATTTCTGTCGTGGAAAATTCCGGAATCTGCGTGGATCCACAAATTTCCACCCACCCCACGTCCCCCAAAGTCTTACGAGAAAAACGTACCTCACTTGTGTGGGTCGGCCTAGTGCCCGCGACAGGAAATGGCGCAAAACGCAACCTGGTCACACCTCAATTTCGCAGTGAAAAATGACCCTTTTTTGGAAAAATGACTAGCTGTAGTTTTTGAACCCTAGCTCTGCGGGCACCTTGGGAAACCTGGCAAACCTATACATTTTTGAAAACTAGACACCCAGGGGAATCCAGGATGGGGTGACTTGACTGCCTCCCACCAGGGTCTGTTACCCAGAATCCCTTGCAAACCTAAAGAATTGTAAAAAAAAAACACATTTTCCCCACATTTCTGTCGTGGAAAGTTCCGGAATCTGCGTGGATCCACAAATTTCCACCCACCCCGCGTTCCCCAAAGTCGTACGAGAAAAACTGCACCTCACTTGTGTGGGTCGGCCTAGTGCCCGTGACAGGAAACGGCGCAAAACGCAACCTGGTCACACCTCAATTTCGCAGTGAAAAATGACCCTTTTTTGGAAAAATGACTAGCTGTAGTTTTTGAACCCTAGCTCTGCGGGCACCTTGGGAAACCTAGCAAAGCTATACATTTTTTAAAACTAGACACCCAGGGGAATCCAGGACGGGGTGACTTGACTGCCTCCCACCAGGGTCTGTTACCCAGAATCCCTTGCAAACCTAAAAAATTGTCAAAAAAAACACATTTTCCCCACATTTCTGTTGTGGAAAGTTCCGGAATCTGCGTGGATCCACAAATTTCCACCCACCCCGCGTTCCCCAAAGTCTTACGAGAAAAACGGTACCTCACTTGTGTGGGTCGGCCTAGTGCCCGCGACAGGAAACGGCGCAAAACGCAACCTGGTCACACCTCAATTTCGCAGTGAAAAATGACCCTTTTTTGGAAAAATGACTAGCTGTAGTTTTTGAACCCTAGCTCTGCGGGCACCTTGGGAAACCTAGCAAAGCTATACATTTTTTAAAACTAGACACCCAGGGGAATCCAGGATGGGGTGACTTGACTGCCTCCCACCAGGGTCTGTTACCCAGAATCCCTTGCAAACCTAAAAAATTGTCAAAAAAAACACATTTTCCCCACATTTCTGTCGTGGAAAGTTCCGGAATCTGCGTGGATCCACAAATTTCCACCCACCCCGCGTTCCCCAAAGTTGTACGAGAAAAATGGTACCTCACTTGTGTGGGTCGGCCTAGTGCCCGCGACAGGAAACGGCGCAAAACGCAACCTGGTCACACCTCAATTTCGCAGTGAAAAATGACCCTTTTTTGGAAAAATGACTAGCTGTAGTTTTTGAACCCTAGCTCTGCGGGCACCTTGGGAAACCTAGCAAACCTATACATTTTTGAAAACTAGACACCCAGGGGAATCCAGGATGGGGTGACTTGACTGCCTCCCACCAGGGTCTGTTACCCAGAATCCCTTGCAAACCTAAAAAATTGTCAAAAGAAACACATTTTCCCCACATTTCTGTCGTGGAAAGTTCCGGAATCTGCGTGGATCCACAAATTTCCACCCACCCCGCGTTCCCCAAAGTCGTACGAGAAAAACGGTACCTCACTTGTGTGGGTCGGCCTAGTGCCCGCGACAGGAAACGGCGCAAAACGCAACCTGGTCACACCTCAATTTCGCAGTGAAAAATGACCCTTTTTTGGAAAAATGACTAGCTGTAGTTTTTGAACCCTAGCTCTGCGGGCACCTTGGGAAACCTAGCAAACCTATACATTTTTGAAAACTAGACACCCAGGGGAATCCAGGATGGGGTGACTTGACTGCCTCCCACCAGGGTCTGTTACCCAGAATCCCTTGCAAACCTAAACAATTGTCCAAAAAAACACATTTTCCCCACATTTCTGTCGTGGAAAATTCCGGAATCTGCGTGGATCCACAAATTTCCACCCACCCCACGTCCCCCAAAGTCTTACGAGAAAAACGTACCTCACTTGTGTGGGTCGGCCTAGTGCCCGCGACAGGAAATGGCGCAAAACGCAACCTGGTCACACCTCAATTTCGCAGTGAAAAATGACCCTTTTTTGGAAAAATGACTAGCTGTAGTTTTTGAACCCTAGCTCTGCGGGCACCTTGGGAAACCTGGCAAACCTATACATTTTTGAAAACTAGACACCCAGGGGAATCCAGGATGGGGTGACTTGACTGCCTCCCACCAGGGTCTGTTACCCAGAATCCCTTGCAAACCTAAAGAATTGTAAAAAAAAAACACATTTTCCCCACATTTCTGTCGTGGAAAGTTCCGGAATCTGCGTGGATCCACAAATTTCCACCCACCCCGCGTTCCCCAAAGTCGTACGAGAAAAACTGCACCTCACTTGTGTGGGTCGGCCTAGTGCCCGTGACAGGAAACGGCGCAAAACGCAACCTGGTCACACCTCAATTTCGCAGTGAAAAATGACCCTTTTTTGGAAAAATGACTAGCTGTAGTTTTTGAACCCTAGCTCTGCGGGCACCTTGGGAAACCTAGCAAAGCTATACATTTTTTAAAACTAGACACCCAGGGGAATCCAGGACGGGGTGACTTGACTGCCTCCCACCAGGGTCTGTTACCCAGAATCCCTTGCAAACCTAAAAAATTGTCAAAAAAAACACATTTTCCCCACATTTCTGTTGTGGAAAGTTCCGGAATCTGCGTGGATCCACAAATTTCCACCCACCCCGCGTTCCCCAAAGTCTTACGAGAAAAACGGTACCTCACTTGTGTGGGTCGGCCTAGTGCCCGCGACAGGAAACGGCGCAAAACGCAACCTGGTCACACCTCAATTTCGCAGTGAAAAATGACCCTTTTTTGGAAAAATGACTAGCTGTAGTTTTTGAACCCTAGCTCTGCGGGCACCTTGGGAAACCTAGCAAAGCTATACATTTTTTAAAACTAGACACCCAGGGGAATCCAGGATGGGGTGACTTGACTGCCTCCCACCAGGGTCTGTTACCCAGAATCCCTTGCAAACCTAAAAAATTGTCAAAAAAAACACATTTTCCCCACATTTCTGTCGTGGAAAGTTCCGGAATCTGCGTGGATCCACAAATTTCCACCCACCCCGCGTTCCCCAAAGTTGTACGAGAAAAATGGTACCTCACTTGTGTGGGTCGGCCTAGTGCCCGCGACAGGAAACGGCGCAAAACGCAACCTGGTCACACCTCAATTTCGCAGTGAAAAATGACCCTTTTTTGGAAAAATGACTAGCTGTAGTTTTTGAACCCTAGCTCTGCGGGCACCTTGGGAAACCTAGCAAACCTATACATTTTTGAAAACTAGACACCCAGGGGAATCCAGGATGGGGTGACTTGACTGCCTCCCACCAGGGTCTGTTACCCAGAATCCCTTGCAAACCTAAAAAATTGTCAAAAGAAACACATTTTCCCCACATTTCTGTCGTGGAAAGTTCCGGAATCTGCGTGGATCCACAAATTTCCACCCACCCCGCGTTCCCCAAAGTCGTACGAGAAAAACGGTACCTCACTTGTGTGGGTCGGCCTAGTGCCCGCGACAGGAAACGGCGCAAAACGCAACCTGGTCACACCTCAATTTCGCAGTGAAAAATGACCCTTTTTTGGAAAAATGACTAGCTGTAGTTTTTGAACCCTAGCTCTGCGGGCACCTTGGGAAACCTAGCAAACCTATACATTTTTGAAAACTAGACACCCAGGGGAATCCAGGATGGGGTGACTTGACTGCCTCCCACCAGGGTCTGTTACCCAGAATCCCTTGCAAACCTAAACAATTGTCCAAAAAAACACATTTTCCCCACATTTCTGTCGTGGAAAATTCCGGAATCTGCGTGGATCCACAAATTTCCACCCACCCCACGTCCCCCAAAGTCTTACGAGAAAAACGTACCTCACTTGTGTGGGTCGGCCTAGTGCCCGCGACAGGAAATGGCGCAAAACGCAACCTGGTCACACCTCAATTTCGCAGTGAAAAATGACCCTTTTTTGGAAAAATGACTAGCTGTAGTTTTTGAACCCTAGCTCTGCGGGCACCTTGGGAAACCTGGCAAACCTATACATTTTTGAAAACTAGACACCCAGGGGAATCCAGGATGGGGTGACTTGACTGCCTCCCACCAGGGTCTGTTACCCAGAATCCCTTGCAAACCTAAAGAATTGTAAAAAAAAAACACATTTTCCCCACATTTCTGTCGTGGAAAGTTCCGGAATCTGCGTGGATCCACAAATTTCCACCCACCCCGCGTTCCCCAAAGTCGTACGAGAAAAACTGCACCTCACTTGTGTGGGTCGGCCTAGTGCCCGTGACAGGAAACGGCGCAAAACGCAACCTGGTCACACCTCAATTTCGCAGTGAAAAATGACCCTTTTTTGGAAAAATGACTAGCTGTAGTTTTTGAACCCTAGCTCTGCGGGCACCTTGGGAAACCTAGCAAAGCTATACATTTTTTAAAACTAGACACCCAGGGGAATCCAGGACGGGGTGACTTGACTGCCTCCCACCAGGGTCTGTTACCCAGAATCCCTTGCAAACCTAAAAAATTGTCAAAAAAAACACATTTTCCCCACATTTCTGTCGTGGAAAGTTCCGGAATCTGCGTGGATCCACAAATTTCCACCCACCCCGCGTTCCCCAAAGTCGTACGAGAAAAACTGTACCTCACTTGTGTGGGTCGGCCTAGTGCCCGCGACAGGAAACGGCGCAAAACGCAACCTGGTCACACCTCAATTTCGCAGTGAAAAATGACCCTTTTTTGGAAAAATGACTAGCTGTAGTTTTTGAACCCTAGCTCTGCGGGCACCTTAGGAAACCTAGCAAACCTATACATTTTTGAAAACTAGACACCCAGGGGAATCCAGGATGGGGTGACTTGACTGCCTCCCACCAGGGTCTGTTACCCAGAATCCCTTGCAAACCTAAAAAATTGTCCAAAAAACCACATTTTCCCCACATTTCTGTCGTGGAAAGTTCCGGAATCTGCGTGGATCCACAAATTTCCACCCACCCCGCGTTCCCCAAAGTCTTACGAGAAAAACGTACCTCACTTGTGTGGGTCGGCCTAGTGCCCGCGACAGGAAATGGCGCAAAACGCAACCTGGTCACACCTCAATTTCGCAGTGAAAAATGACCCTTTTTTGGAAAAATGACTAGCTGTAGTTTTTTAACCCTAGCTCTGCGGGCACCTTGGGAAACCTGGCAAACCTATACATTTTTGAAAACTAGACACCCAGGGGAATCCAGGATGGGGTGACTTGACTGCCTCCCACCAGGGTCTGTTACCCAGAATCCCTTGCAAACCTAAAGAATTGTCAAAAAAAACACATTTTCCCCACATTTCTGTCGTGGAAAGTTCCGGAATCTGCGTGGATCCACAAATTTCCACCCACCCCGCGTTCCCCAAAGTCGTACGAGAAAAACTGCACCTCACTTGTGTGGGTCGGCCTAGTGCCCGTGACAGGAAACGGCGCAAAACGCAACCTGGTCACACCTCAATTTCGCAGTGAAAAATGACCCTTTTTTTTTGGAAAAATGACTAGCTGTAGTTTTTGAACCCTAGCTCTGCGGGCACCTTGGGAAACCTAGCAAACCTATACATTTTTGAAAACTAGACACCCAGGGGAATCCATGACGGGGTGACTTGACTGCCTCCCACCAGGGTCTGTTACCCAGAATCCCTTGCAAACCTAAAAAATTGTCAAAAAAACCACATTTTTTTTGGAGGAGCCTAGCGCGTATCCAAGATGGTCGCGTGAGCACAGGGCTCCCCGGACCCTTTCTGCTCCTCGGAATAAATCCTGAGAATATCCTGATTTGGTGTATGGAATCTGAGAGATGACGACCAGCTGACTATATATCTCTTTTCAAAACTCTAATCGGACCTGGGAATCCTGAGTTATCGTCGCCGGAACTTTTGGGACCCACCCGACGGAGGTGGCCGGGGTGAAGGTGACCCGTGGGGCCGGGCTGCAATTGAACAACAGCGGCCTCAGCGCGGTGCCAGTTACCGATTCAGCACTTTCGGTTTCGGTTTTGGCCTTCAGGAGATCAGCTGGCGTGCGTGCTCGAGGTGGCGAGGTGCCTCCTGGGCCTCTGCCCGAGGTGTGCTTCCATCTGCTACTGGCGGGTCTGACGCCTCCGACCCCTACACCGACAGTTTGTGGTCCTTTCGCTGGCACCCGCGCACCCCTTGATCGGAGGTCCCATTGAGTGACTGCGCTCACATGGCGGGCAAAGGGGGTCCGGAGGGGCGCAAGACCAAGGCTTCACTGCGCGGGGGAGCGGTCCAGAGCAACAACATGGACCGCTATACCCAGGGCAGGGGGTCCCCTGGCGCTGCTGGCCTTTCCCCGGATGCTGCGGGGGGAGGCACGACCGTCGCTGCGGAACCTTCCCTACAGGACATTATGGGTGCCATCGAGGGCATCAGGGAAACTATCGCGACGCAATATGAGGCCCTGGCCCGTAAGATCGACACTGTCGCGATCGACGTCACCCTGATTCGGGCCGACCTCTCTAAAACCAACGAGAAGGTCCAGGCCCTTGATACACGGACCTCCACCCTGGGTGCGGAGGTGTCGGATCTGCGGGCCGCGCTTGGGGACATTAGAGTGGTCAACGACCATATGGCCCGGCGGCTTGAGGACTTCGAGGGACGGGCCCGACGCAACAATATCCGCATCATTGGGGTACCGGAGTCCTCCGACAGCCGCCCGGTGGACCTCGTGGTCGAGGAACTTATCCTGCAACAGTTGTCCCCGGTTGGCCTAAGCAAATTCTTCGCTGTGGAGCGGGCCCATCGAGTTCCGGGCGGCCGGCCGCGGCCGGGGGCCCTCCCGAGGCCTATCGTGGCTAAACTGTTCCACTACAGGGACCGCGATGCTATTCTGCAGGCTTCACGGACCCGTGGCCCGGTCCGCTACGAGAACTCGACCATCAACTTTTACCCGGACTTCACGCAACTGGTCCAGAAACAGCGGATGGGATTCCAGGGGGTGAAGCGCCGTCTCCGCGAGCTAGGCCTGAAGTATTCGATGCTCTACCCGGCGAAACTTCGAGTGGAGCATGGAGAGCGGACAGCCTTTTTTGACACTCCTGTGGCCGCAAGTGACTGGCTGGACTCGCTGCCGGACGGGGGTGGCCGGCCCGGGCCCTCTGGGGGCACCGCAGGTGACGGGTCCCCTTAGACTGACCTTTGGTCCTTGCTTTTGCGGTTTTGCACTGTACAGTTGGGTCTTACTTCTTTTGCATACTGTGTTTTACCAGGACCCGTGAGGGGTGCGGGCGGGTTCGGGTCCCTTTCCTCCTCCGGGGTCTTTTTGTAGAATGGGGTTAGTGGGGCGACAGGCACACTGCAAGTTGGGGGGGGTCTTTGGCCCGCAGGGGTGCAGGGTGGGGGGCGTTGGACTTGGGGTGGGGTTGGGGGGGAAGGGGGGTTGTTTAGTTGTGTGTTTTTTGTTTACAGGGCGAGGTATTGATTTTTATCCATATTTGGGAGCGGTGCTGCGGGCTGGGGGCCTCTTGACCCATTGGAGGGGATGGGGGGAGACGGGTTGAGGCTTATGTCGTGGAACGTCAATGGGTTGGGGGACCGCATTAAGCGGGGTGTTGTACTGCAATATTTGCGTCGTTTGACTCCTGATGTGGTGTTTCTCCAGGAGACGCATTTGGTCGGCAATGTCTGCCATGCGATGAACAGGGGGGGATACCGCCTCGTAGCCCATTCTGGTTTCACAACTGGCTCCAGGGGGGCGGGCATTCTCCTGCGAGCCTCCCTTCCGGTGGAGATCACGAGGATAGTCTCGGATGACAGAGGGCGCTATGTGTGTCTGATTGGGAGGTGGGAGGGGCAGCCCCTTACCCTGGTTTCAGTCTACGTCCCCCCGGGCCTCCAGAACTCCACCTTTACTGATTTGGGTCGAATGCTGCTTGACCTCCCGGACGGCCTCCTGCTCATGGGCGGGGACTTTAATTCGGTGGTTTCGGGTGAACTGGATCGTCACCCACCGAGGACCCTCCCCGCTGCCCAGTCATGGCTGGGTGGGATGTTGGAGACCTTCGGCTTGGTGGATAGTTGGAGACTAATGCATCCGACCCAGTGCCAGTTCACCTTTCATTCGGGGGCGCATGGGAGTCTCTCCAGGTTAGACTACTTCCTTATGCCCGCGGCGCAGACTGGTCGGATTCGAGAGGTCAGACACCTGGCGCGTGGTATCTCCGACCATTCTCCGCTGTGGCTTGTCTTTGACACCGGGTCGCGGTCCGCAGGGCGGATAGCTCCCATTAACCCCTGGTACCTGCGGGACCCTGTGATTCGTGACAGCCTGGTTAAGGCCATGGACCAATACTTCAGTGAAAACGAGGGGTCGGTGTCGTCTGCGTTGTCCCTTTGGGAAGCCTTTAAAACTGTTATACGTGGACACGCCCTCGCCCAGATAGTGGTGGCCAAGAAGGTTAGGAGCGAGGCGGTGGTGAAGCTGGAGACTGACATCTCGGGGCTGGAGTCGGCCTTGGAGGCGAATGTTACTCCGGACGGGCTACATGCCCTTAGCCTGAAACAGTTCGAATATAGGTCCCTGGTCACTGACGCGGCCAAAACTATGTATAGGGAGCAGCAGGGCCGATTGTATGACGCGGGGGACAAGGCGGGAAAGTTGATTGCATGGCTGGACAAAAAGGAGAGAGTGAATCGTGTGGTCCCCGAGTTGCGTGCTGCGGATGGTGTGTGTGTGACTGAGCCGGATGAGATTGTGGAATGCTTCGCTGACCACCTCCGGGCGGTGTACTCCCCGGTGACTGCAAGGGACGAGGATGACTCTCGCCTCCTACTGAGAGATATTGCTCTGCCCGGCCTATCCGTTGAGGACCGGGAGCGGCTGGACGCCCCCTTATCGTCGGATGAAATAGCGACCGCGATTCGTTCCCTTCGCTCGGGCAAGGCTATGGGTCCTAATGGTCTGCCCATTGAACTATACAAATTGCGTCCTGATAAGCTTGCGCCCTTCCTCAGCCGCATGTTCCGCGACTCTCTTGCGGCGGGTTCCCTCCCGGCCGACCAGCGCTTGGCCACTATAGTCGTTCTCCCCAAGGAGGGCAAGCCGCGTGACCGCTGTACCTCTTACCGGCCTATTTCACTGCTCAATGCGGAGCCTAAAATCCTGGCGAAAGTCCTGGCCAATCGATTGTTGAGTGTCGTGTGCGACCTTATTCATCCGGACCAATGCGGCTTTATCCCGCACCGCAACACCGCTCTTAACTTGCGGCGTCTGCACGGGGTCCTCGCCAGGGCGGAGCTCCTCACCGAACCGGCCGTGCTGGTTTCTTTGGATGCCACGATGGCATTTGACACTATTGAGTGGCCATTCCTCTGGGCCGTCTTGGATAAATTCGGCTTTGGAGAGGGATTTATTGGCTGGGTGAGGCTCCTTTACACGGGACCCATGGCTCAAGTGGTGGTGAATGGGCGGGTCTCTCGGCCCTTTGCCCTCGGCAGGGGCACGAGGCAGGGGTGCCCGTTGTCCCCGTTGCTTTTTGCTCTCGCCCTGGAGCCACTCGCTGCCTGGCTCCGTTGGGAGCCCTCGCTTAGAGGGATCCGGTGGGGCCCGGGCTTTGAAGATCGGGTCTCGCTGTATGCGGACGACATTCTCCTGTATCTCACCTCACCGCGGCAGTCACTCAACGTCCTCTTTGACGTTCTGACCTCCTTTGGGAACAATTCGGGTCTCACGATCAATTGGTCTAAATCCTGCGTTTATCCCATCGCTGGTGGTCCTCCTCTCCTGCCGCCTCGGCTCCCGATTCAAATATCTCTGAGCGGCTTTAAGTACCTGGGGATATACGTTTCGCTGGACCCGGTGGCTCGCTACGAGCAGAATCTTCTGCGTCCACTTCGGCGACTGCGTGAGGACACGGCCCGGTGGTGCAGGCTGCCCCTGTCCCCGCTGGGTCGGGCCGCGCTGTTTAAAATGATGTCCCTTCCCAGGTTCCTCTATGCACTCCAGAACTCCTTCGACGTTATCCCAGTGGCCTACTTTCGGGAGGTGGAGAGCCTGCAGAGGAGACTGGTGTGGAACGGCCGGGCGCGTATTGCTCTTGCCAAGCTCACTCTCCCCTGGTATGACGGGGGCATCGCGCTTCCTGACATTCGCAGGTACTATTGGGCCTCGCAGCTATCTGCCATTAACCACGCCACGTATGCGCCCGGCTTGAATCCGGCGTATGAGATGGACAAGTTCCTGCTTCCCGGCGGGAACTACAACAGGGCACTTTATTCCCGCCTGGCTGACCGGACCCTTACGGGTCCTACTAAGATTGCTGTGCGGACCTGGAGGGCTGCCACTGCGGCCATGGGCTGGAGTGAGCGAATGACATGTGCTACTCCCTTGTTTGCCTCCGACCGCCTGGGCAGCTTGTGGACCACCAAGGGGTTTGACCAGTGGGACACGATTGGTATTAGCAAAGTGGGAGACCTGTGGCACAAGGGCGCGGTCAAGACTTTCGCGGTGCTCCAGGCCGAATACGAGCTGACCGACAGGGAGTTCTTCCGCTACGCCCAGGTTCGACACGCCCTGCTCTCGGTCTTCGGGGAGGGGACCAAGATCCCTGTTTCCTCGCCCCTCGAGGACCGCGTACTTGACGGACATGTCCCTGATAGTACTATTTCTTTAATTTATAAAAAATTGAT
This sequence comes from Triturus cristatus, assembly GCF_964204655.1. Classification (NCBI taxonomy): domain Eukaryota; kingdom Metazoa; phylum Chordata; class Amphibia; order Caudata; family Salamandridae; genus Triturus; species Triturus cristatus. Next base: position 2,564,738 of record NW_028187373.1, read on the forward strand.
TAATCACCGGGCGGATCTCCTGGTGCGCCTTCGGGAGGCGTGGACTGGGGATGGGGTCGAATTGGACGACGAAGACTGGCAGTCTGCACTGTCGTCCCCCAAGGAGGTTGCCATTCCGGCTCGTCTCCGGTTGGTACAGCTCAAGATTCTCCACCGGGTGTATGTTACGGGTCCGCGCTTGGTCGCGATGAGATTTTCCGACGACGGGCTCTGTAAACGAGGCTGCGGGCTCAACGCCACCTTTCTTCATATCCTTTGGGAGTGCCGCGAGGTGGCGGACTACTGGCGCCGGGTCCACACGGTTATGGGACAGGTCACCGGGGTTGTGCTGCTGCCGGAGGTGCGTCGCTGTGTCCTGAATGTGTGGGAGCCCAATGACTACAACGCGGCTCAGACTCGGTGGGCGGCCCTAGGGAACATGATTGCCAAGAGGGATATAGCGCAACTTTGGGGCGCTCAACGGCCGCCCACCGTGTCAGTATGGAAGGAGAATATGGACTGGTGTATGTTTCGGGAGAAGACAGTGTATGTGGCCCGTGGCAAGCCGGGGGCATGGGGTAGAATTTGGGGTCAATGGAATGCGTATCGCGGAGGCATCTGTACGCCCCCCCTGGTAGACACTGATATCGCCATGTCCCCCTGACCCTTGACGGCTCCTGGCGCTTTTTGTAACAACTACATATGGACGTTCATCTCCCTTGACCCCCTTCCCCCCCCCCTCCGTCCCCGGCCTCCCGGTACTCCTCTCTTTAGCGGATTGCTCAAATGTTCTGACTGGAGTTTCCCGGGGGGAGCCTGAACCGCACTGGTATCCCTTGTAACTCGCCTTTTGTTTTTATTGTTTTTCCTTTTGTTTCTGTTCTTGTTGGACTGACACTTGCTGTTCTTCGAGAACTATCTTGAGCCACTGCGGGGCAGTGCCCTGGGAACGGACTGCAGCCTTGATATGTGTATATTTCCTTATGTACCTAGCGGCCGGCCCGGGTGGTTGTAGGCCCATACTTGTAACCGAATTATTGTTCAATAAAAACTTTTTCAAAAAAAAAAAAAAAAAAAAAAAAAAAAAAAAAAAAAAAAACACATTTTCCCCACATTTCTGTCGTGGAAAGTTCCGGAATCTGCGTGGATCCACAAATTTCCACCCACCCCGCGTTCCCCAAAGTCTTACGAGAAAAACGGTACCTCACTTGTGTGGGTCGGCCTAGTGCCCTCGACAGGAAACGGCGCAAAACGCAACCTGGTCACACCTCAATTTCGCAGTGAAAAATGACCCTTTTTTGGAAAAATGACTAGCTGTAGTTTTTGAACCTTAGCTCTGCGGGCACCTTGGGAAACCTAGCAAACCTATACATTTTTGAAAACTAGACACCCAGGGGAATCCAGGATGGGGTGACTTGACTGCCTCCCACCAGGGTCTGTTACCCAGAATCCCTTGCAAACCTAAAAAATTGTCCAAAAAAACACATTTTCCCCACATTTCTGTTGTGGAAAGTTCCGGAATCTGCGTGGATCCACAAATTTCCACCCACCCCGCGTTCCCCAAAGTCTTACGAGAAAAACGGTACCTCACTTGTGTGGGTCGGCCTAGTGCCCGCGACAGGAAACGTCGCAAAACGCAACCTGGTCACACCTCAATTTCGCAGTGAAAAATGCCCCTTTTTTGGAAAAATGACTAGCTGTAGTTTTTGAACCCTAGCTCTGCGGGCACCTTGGGAAACCTAGCAAACCTATACATTTTTGAAAACTAGACACCCAGGGGAATCTAGGATGGGGTGACTTGACTGCCTCCCACCAGGGTCTGTTACCCAGAATCCCTTGCAAACCTAAAAAATTGTCAAAAAAACACATTTTCCCCACATTTCTGTTGTGGAAAGTTCCGGAATCTGCGTGGATCCACAAATTTCCACCCACCCCGCGTTCCCCAAAGTCGTACGAGAAAAACGGTACCTCACTTGTGTGGGTCGGCCTAGTGCCCGCGACAGGAAACGGCGCAAAACGCAACCTGGTCACACCTCAATTTCGCAGTGAAAAATGACCCTTTTTTGGAAAAATGACTAGCTGTAGTTTTTGAACCCTAGCTCTGCGGGCACCTTGGGAAACCTAGCAAACCTATACATTTTTGAAAACTAGACACCCAGGGGAATCCAGGATGGGGTGACTTGACTGCTTCCCACCAGGGTCTGTTACCCAGAATCCCTTGCAAACCTAAAAAATTGTCAAAAAAAACACATTTTCCCCACATTTCTGTTGTGGAAAGTTCCGGAATCTGCGTGGATCCACAAATTTCCACCCACCCCGCGTTCCCCAAAGTCTTACGAGAAAAACGGTACCTCACTTGTGTGGGTCGGCCTAGTGCCCGCGACAGGAAACGGCGCAAAACGCAACCTGGTCACACCTCAATTTCGCAGTGAAAAATGACCCTTTTTTGGAAAAATGACTAGCAGTAGTTTTTGAACCCTAGCTCTGCGGGCACCTTGGGAAACCTAGCAAACCTATACATTTTTGAAAACTAGACACCCAGGGGAATCCAGGATGGGGTGACTTGACTGCCTCCCACCAGGGTCTGTTACCTAGAATCCCTTGCAAACCTAAAAAATTGTCAAAAAAAACACATTTTCCCCACATTTCTGTCGTGGAAAGTTCCGGAATCTGCGTGGATCCACAAATTTCCACCCACCCCGCGTTCCCCAAAGTTGTACGAGAAAAACGGTACCTCACTTGTGTGGGTCGGCCTAGTGCCCGCGACAGGAAACGGCGCAAAACGCAACCTGGTCACACCTCAATTTCGCAGTGAAAAATGACCCTTTTTTGGAAAAATGACTAGCTGTAGTTTTTGAACCCTAGCTCTGCGGGCACCTTGGGAAACCTAGCAAACCTATACATTTTTGAAAACTAGACACCCAGGGGAATCTAGGATGGGGTGACTTGACTGCCTCCCACCAGGGTCTGTTACCCAGAATCTCTTGCAAACCTAAAAAATTGTCAAAAAAAACACATTTTCCCCACATTTCTGTCGTGGAAAGTTCCGGAATCTGCATGGATCCACAAATTTCCACCCACCCCGCGTTCCCCAAAGTCTTACGAGAAAAACGGTACCTCACTTGTGTGGGTCGGCCTAGTGCCCGCGACAGGAAACGGCGCAAAACGCAACCTGGTCACACATCAATTTCGCAGTGAAAAATGACCCTTTTTTGGAAAAATGACTAGCTGTAGTTTTTGAACCCTAGCTCTGCGGGCACCTTGGGAAACCTAGCAAACCTATACATTTTTGAAAACTAGACACCCAGGGGAATCCAGGATGGGGTGACTTGACTGCCTCCCACCAGGGTCTGTTACCCAGAATCCCTTGCAAACCTAAAAAATTGTCAAAAGAAACACATTTTCCCCACATTTCTGTCGTGGAAAGTTCCGGAATCTGCGTGGATCCACAAATTTCCACCCACCCCGCGTTCCCCAATGTCGTACGAGAAAAACGGTACCTCACTTGTGTGGGTCGGCCTAGTGCCCGCGACAGGAAACGGCGCAAAACGCAACCTGGTCACACCTCAATTTCGCAGTGAAAAATGACCCTTTTTTGGAAAAATGACTAGCTGTAGTTTTTGAACCCTAGCTCTGCGGGCACCTTGGGAAACCTAGCAAACCTATACATTTTTGAAAACTAGACACCCAGGGGAATCCAGGATGGGGTGACTTGACTGCCTCCCACCAGGGTCTGTTACCCAGAATCCCTTGCAAACCTAAAAAATTGTCCAAAAAAACACATTTTCCCCACATTTCTGTCGTGGAAAATTCCGGAATCTGCGTAGATCCACAAATTTCCACCCACCCCGCGTCCCCCAAAGTCTTACGAGAAAGACGTACCTCACTTGTGTGGGTCGGCCTAGTGCCCGCGACAGGAAATGGCGCAAAACGCAACCTGGTCACACCTCAATTTCGCAGTGAAAAATGACCCTTTTTTGGAAAAATGACTAGCTGTAGTTTTTTAACCCTAGCTCTGCGGGCACCTTGGGAAACCTGGCAAACCTATACATTTTTGAAAACTAGACACCCAGGGGAATCCAGGATGGGGTGACTTGACTGCCTCCCACCAGGGTCTGTTACCCAGAATCCCTTGCAAACCTAAAGAATTGTCAAAAAAACCACATTTTCCCCACATTTCTGTCGTGGAAAGTTCCGGAATCTGCGTGGATCCACAAATTTCCACCCACCCCCCGTTCCCCAAAGTCGTACGAGAAAAACTGCACCTCACTTGTGTGGGTCGGCCTAGTGCCCGTGACAGGAAACGGCGCAAAACGCAACCTGGTCACACCTCATTTTCGCAGTGAAAAATGACCCTTTTTTGGAAAAATGACTAGCTGTAGTTTTTGAACCCTAGCTCTGCGGGCACCTTGGGAAACCTAGCAAACCTATACATTTTTGAAAACTAGACACCCAGGGGAATCCAGGACGGGGTGACTTGACTGCCTCCCACCAGGGTCTGTTACCCAGAATCCCTTGCAAACCTAAAAAATTGTCAAAAAAAACACATTTTCCCCACATTTCTGTCGTGGAAAGTTCCGGAATCTGCGTGGATCCACAAATTTCCACCCACCCCGCGTTCCCCAAAGTCGTACGAGAAAAACTGCACCTCACTTGTGTGGGTCGGCCTAGTGCCCGTGACAGGAAACGGCGCAAAACGCAACCTGGTCACACCTCAATTTCGCAGTGAAAAATGACCCTTTTTTGGAAAAATGACTAGCTGTAGTTTTTGAACCCTAGCTCTGCGGGCACCTTGGGAAACCTAGCAAACCTATACATTTTTGAAAACTAGACACCCAGGGGAATCCAGGACGGGGTGACTTGACTGCCTCCCACCAGGGTCTGTTACCCAGAATCCCTTGCAAACCTAAAAAATTGTCAAAAAAAACACATTTTCCCCACATTTCTGTCGTGGAAAGTTCCGGAATCTGCGTGGATCCACAAATTTCCACCCACCCTGCGTTCCCCAAAGTCGTACGAGAAAAACTGTACCTCACTTGTGTGGGTCGGCCTAGTGCCCGCGACAGGAAACGGCGCAAAACGCAACCTGGTCACACCTCAATTTCGCAGTGAAAAATGACCCTTTTTTGGAAAAATGACTAGCTGTAGTTTTTGAACCCTAGCTCTGCGGGCACCTTGGGAAACCTAGCAAACCTATACATTTTTGAAAACTATACACCCAGGGGAATCCAGGATGGGGTGACTTGATTGCCTCCCACCAGGGTCTGTTACCCAGAATCCCTTGCAAACCTAAAAAATTGTCAAAAAAAACACATTTTCCCCACATTTCTGTTGTGGAAAGTTCCGGAATCTGCGTGGATCCACACATTTCCACCCACCCCGCGTTCCCCAAAGTCTTTCGAGAAAAACGGTACCTCACTTGTGTGGGTCGGCCTAGTGCCCGCGACAGGAAACGGCACAAAACGCAACCTGGTCACACCTCAATTTCGCAGTGAAAAATGACCCTTTTTTGGAAAAATGACTAGCTGTAGTTTTTGAACCCTAGCTCTGCGGGCACCTTGGGAAACCTAGCAAACCAATACATTTTTGAAAACTAGACACCCAGGGGAATCCAGGATGGGGTGACTTGACTGCCTCCCACCAGGGTCTGTTACCCAGAATCCCTTGCAAACCTAAAAAATTGTCAAAAAAAACACATTTTCCCCACATTTCTGTCGTGGAAAGTTCCGGAATCTGCGTGGATCCACAAATTTCCACCCACCCCGCGTTCCCCAAAGTTGTACGAGAAAAATGGTACCTCACTTGTGTGGGTCGGCCTAGTGCCCGCGACAGGAAACGGCGCAAAATGCAACCTGGTCACACCTCAATTTCGCAGTGAAAAATGACCCTTTTTTGGAAAAATGACTAGCTGTAGTTTTTGAACCCTAGCTCTGCGGGCACCTTGGGAAACCTAGCAAACCTATACATTTTTGAAAACTAGACACCCAGGGGAATCTAGGATGGGGTGACTTGACTGCCTCCCACCAGGGCCTGTTACCCAGAATCCCTTGCAAACCTAAAAAATTGTCAAAAAAAACACATTTTCCCCACATTTCTGTCGTGGAAAGTTCCGGAATCTGCGTGGATCCACAAATTTCCACCCACCCCGCGTTCCCCAAAGTCTTACGAGAAAAACGGTACCTCACTTGTGTGGGTCGGCCTAGTGCCCGCGACAGGAAACAGCGCAAAACGCAACCTGGTCACACCTCAATTTCGCAGTGAAAAATGACCCTTTTTTGGAAAAATGACTAGCTGTAGTTTTTGAACCCTAGCTCTGCGGGCACCTTGGGAAACCTAGCAAACCTATACATTTTTGAAAACTAGACACCCAGGGGAATCCAGGATGGGGTGACTTGACTGCCTCCCACCAGGGTCTGTTACCCAGAATCCCTTGCAAACCTAAAAAATTGTCCAAAAATTTCTGTCGTGGAAAGTTCCGGAATCTGCGTGGATCCACAAATTTCCACCCACCCCGCGTTCCCCAAAGTCTTACGAGAAAAACGGTACCTCACTTGTGTGGGTCGGCCTAGTGCCCGCGACAGGAAACGGCGCAAAACGCAACCTGGTCACACCTCAATTTCGCAGTGAAAAATGACCCTTTTTTGGAAAAATGACTAGCTGTAGTTTTTGAACCCTAGCTCTGCGGGCACCTTAGGAAACCTAGCAAACCTATACATTTTTGAAAACTAGACACCCAGGGGAATCCAGGATGGGGTGACTTGACTGCCTCCCACCAGGGTCTGTTACCCAGAATCCCTTGCAAACCTAAAAAATTGTCAAAAAGAACACATTTTCCCCACATTTCTGTCGTGGAAAGTTCCGGAATCTGCGTGGATCCACAAATTTCCACCCACCCCGCGTTCCCCAAAGTTGTACGAGAAAAACGGTACCTCACTTGTGTGGGTCGGCCTAGTGCCCGCGACAGGAAACGGCGCAAAACGCAACCTGGTCACACCTCAATTTCGCAGTGAAAAATGACCCTTTTTTGGAAAAATGACTAGCTGTAGTTTTTGAACCCTAGCTCTGCGGGCACCGTGGGAAACCTAGCAAACCTATACATTTTTGAAAACTAGACACCCAGGGCAATCTAGGATGGGGTGACTTGACTGCCTCCCACCAGGGTCTGTTACCCAGAATCCCTTGCAAACCTAAAAAATTGTCAAAAAAAACACATTTTCCCCACATTTCTGTCGTGGAAAGTTCCGGAATCTGCGTGGATCCACAAATTTCCACCCACCCCGCGTTCCCCAAAGTCTTACGAGAAAAACGGTACCTCACTTGTGTGGATCGGTCTAGTGCACGCGACAGGAAACAGCGCTAAACGCAACCTGGTCACACCTCAATTTCGCAGTGAAAAATGACCCTTTTTTGGAAAAATGACTAGCTGTAGTTTTTGAACCCTAGCTCTGCGGGCACCTTGGGAAACCTAGCAAACTTATACATTTTTGAAAACTAGACACCCAGGGGAATCCAGGATGGGGTGACTTGACTGCCTCCCACCAGGGTCTGTTACCCAGAATCCCTTGCAAACCTAAAAAATTGTCAAAAATCCACATTTTCCCCACATTTCTGTCGTGGAAAGTTCTGGAATCTGCGTGGATCCACAAATTTCCACCCACCCCGCGTTCCCCAAAGTCTTACGAGAAAAATGGTACCTCACTTGTGTGGGTCGGCCTAGTGCCCGCGACAGGAAACGGCGCAAAACGCAACCTGGTCACACCTCAATTTCGCAGTGAAAAATGACCCTTTTTTGGAAAAATGACTAGCTGTAGTTTTTGAACCCTAGCTCTGCGGGCACCTTGGGAAACCTAGCAAACCTATACATTTTTGAAAACTAGACACCCAGGGGAATCCAGGATGGGGTGACTTGACTGCCTCCCACCAGGGTCTGTTACCCAGAATCCCTTGCAAACCTAAAAAATTGTCCAAAAAAACACATTTTCCCCACATTTCTGTCGTGGAAAATTCCGGAATCTGCGTGGATCCACAAATTTCCACCCACCCCGCGTCCCCCAAAGTCTTACGAGAAAAACGTACCTCACTTGTGTGGGTCGGCCTAGTGCCCGCGACAGGAAATGGCGCAAAACGCAACCTGGTCACACCTCAATTTCGCAGTGAAAAATGACCCTTTTTTGGAAAAATGACTAGCTGTAGTTTTTGAACCCTAGCTCTGCGGGCACCTTGGGAAACCTGGCAAACCTACCCATTTTTGAAAACTAGACACCCAGGGGAATCCAGGACGGGGTGACTTGACTGCCTCCCACCAGGGTCTGTTACCCAGAATCCCTTGCAAACCTAAAAAATTGTCCAAAAAAACACATTTTCCCCACATTTCTGTCGTGGAAAGTTCCGGAATCTGCGTGGATCCACAAATTTCCACCCACCCCGCGTTCCCCAAAGTCGTACGAGAAAAACTGTACCTCACTTGTGTGGGTCGGCCTAGTGCCCGCGACAGGAAACGGCGCAAAACGCAACCTGGTCACACCTCAATTTCGCAGTGAAAAATGACCCTTTTTTGGAAAAATGACTAGCTGTAGTTTTTGAACCCTAGCTCTGCGGGCACCTTAGGAAACCTAGCAAACCTATACATTTTTGAAAACTAGACACCCAGGGGAATCCAGGATGGGGTGACTTGACTGCCTCCCACCAGGGTCTGTTACCCAGAATCCCTTGCAAACCTAAAGAATTGTCAAAAAAAACACATTTTCCCCACATTTCTGTCGTGGAAAGTTCCGGAATCTGCGTGGATCCACAAATTTCCACCCACCCCGCGTTCCCCAAAGTCGTACGAGAAAAACTGCACCTCACTTGTGTGGGTCAGCCTAGTGCCCGTGACAGGAAACGGCGCAAAACGCAACCTGGTCACACCTCAATTTCGCAGTGAAAAATGACCCTTTTTTGGAAAAATGACTAGCTGTAGTTTTTGAACCCTAGCTCTGCGGGCACCTTGGGAAACCTAGCAAACCTATACATTTTTGAAAACTAGACACCCAGGGGAATCCAGGACGGGGTGACTTGACTGCCTCCCACCAGGGTCTGTTACCCAGAATCCCCTGCAAACCTAAAAAATTGTCAAAAAAACCACATTTTCCCCACATTTCTGTCGTGGAAAGTTCCGGAATCTGCGTGGATCCACAAATTTCCACCCACCCCGCGTTCCGCAAAGTCTTACGAGAAAAACGGTACCTCACTTGTGTGGGTCGGCCTAGTGCCCGCGACAGGAAACGGCGCAAAACGCAACCTGGTCACACCTCAATTTCGCAGTGAAAAATGACCCTTTTTTGGAAAAATGACTAGCTGTAGTTTTTGAACCCTAGCTCTGCGGGCACCTTGGGAAACCTAGCAAACCTATACATTTTTGAAAACTAGACACCCAGGGGAATCCAGGATGGGGTGACTTGACTGCCTCCCACCAGGGTCTGTTACCCAGAATCCCTTGCAAACCTAAAAAATTGTCCAAAAAAACACATTTTCCCCACATTTCTGTTGTGGAAAGTTCCGGAATCTGCGTGGATCCACAAATTTCCACCCACCCCGCGTTCCCCAAAGTCTTATGAGAAAAACGGTACCTCACTTGTGTGGGTCGGCCTAGTGCCCGCGACAGGAAACGGCGCAAAACGCAACCTGGTCACACCTCAATTTCGCAGTGAAAAATGACCCATTTTTGGAAAAATGACTAGCTGTAGTTTTTGAACCCTAGCTCTGCGGGCACCTTGGGAAACCTAGCAAACCTATACATTTTTGAAAACTAGACACCCAGGGGAATCCAGGATGGGGTGACTTGACTGCCTCCCACCAGGGTCTGTTACCCAGAATCCCTTGCAAACCTAAAAAATTGTCCAAAAATTTCTGTCGTGGAAAGTTCCGGAATCTGCGTGGATCCACAAATTTCCACCCACCCCGCGTTCCCCAAAGTCTTACGAGAAAAACGGTACCTCACTTGTGTGGGTCGGCCTAGTGCCCGCGACAGGAAACGGCGCAAAACGCAACCTGGTCACACCTCAATTTCGCAGTGAAAAATGACCCTTTTTTGGAAAAATGACTAGCTGTAGTTTTTGAACCATAGCTCTGCGGGCACCTTAGGAAACCTAGCAAACCTATACATTTTTGAAAACTAGACACCCAGGGGAATCCAGGATGGGGTGACTTGACTGCCTCCCACCAGGGTCTGTTACCCAGAATCCCTTGCAAACCTAAAAAATTGTCAAAAAGAACACATTTTCCCCACATTTCTGTCGTGGAAAGTTCCGGAATCTGCGTGGATCCACAAATTTCCACCCACCCCGCGTTCCCCAAAGTTGTACGAGAAAAACGGTACCTCACTTGTGTGGGTCGGCCTAGTGCCCGCGACAGGAAACGGCGCAAAACGCAACCTGGTCACACCTCAATTTCGCAGTGAAAAATGACCCTTTTTTGGAAAAATGACTAGCTGTAGTTTTTGAACCCTAGCTCTGCGGGCACCGTGGGAAACCTAGCAAACCTATACATTTTTGAAAACTAGACACCCAGGGCAATCTAGGATGGGGTGACTTGACTGCCTCCCACCAGGGTCTGTTACCCAGAATCCCTTGCAAACCTAAAAAATTGTCAAAAAAAACACATTTTCCCCACATTTCTGTCGTGGAAAGTTCCGGAATCTGCGTGGATCCACAAATTTCCACCCACCCCGCGTTCCCCAAAGTCTTACGAGAAAAACGGTACCTCACTTGTGTGGATCGGTCTAGTGCACGCGACAGGAAACAGCGCTAAACGCAACCTGGTCACACCTCAATTTCGCAGTGAAAAATGACCCTTTTTTGGAAAAATGACTAGCTGTAGTTTTTGAACCCTAGCTCTGCGGGCACCTTGGGAAACCTAGCAAACTTATACATTTTTGAAAACTAGACACCCAGGGGAATCCAGGATGGGGTGACTTGACTGCCTCCCACCAGGGTCTGTTACCCAGAATCCCTTGCAAACCTAAAAAATTGTCAAAAATCCACATTTTCCCCACATTTCTGTCGTGGAAAGTTCTGGAATCTGCGTGGATCCACAAATTTCCACCCACCCCGCGTTCCCCAAAGTCTTACGAGAAAAATGGTACCTCACTTGTGTGGGTCGGCCTAGTGCCCGCGACAGGAAACGGCGCAAAACGCAACCTGGTCACACCTCAATTTCGCAGTGAAAAATGACCCTTTTTTGGAAAAATGACTAGCTGTAGTTTTTGAACCCTAGCTCTGCGGGCACCTTGGGAAACCTAGCAAACCTATACATTTTTGAAAACTAGACACCCAGGGGAATCCAGGATGGGGTGACTTGACTGCCTCCCACCAGGGTCTGTTACCCAGAATCCCTTGCAAACCTAAAAAATTGTCCAAAAAAACACATTTTCCCCACATTTCTGTCGTGGAAAATTCCGGAATCTGCGTGGATCCACAAATTTCCACCCACCCCGCGTCCCCCAAAGTCTTACGAGAAAAACGTACCTCACTTGTGTGGGTCGGCCTAGTGCCCGCGACAGGAAATGGCGCAAAACGCAACCTGGTCACACCTCAATTTCGCAGTGAAAAATGACCCTTTTTTGGAAAAATGACTAGCTGTAGTTTTTGAACCCTAGCTCTGCGGGCACCTTGGGAAACCTGGCAAACCTACCCATTTTTGAAAACTAGACACCCAGGGGAATCCAGGACGGGGTGACTTGACTGCCTCCCACCAGGGTCTGTTCCCCAGAATCCCTTGCAAACCTAAAAAATTGTCCAAAAAAACACATTTTCCCCACATTTCTGTCGTGGAAAGTTCCGGAATCTGCGTGGATCCACAAATTTCCACCCACCCCGCGTTCCCCAAAGTCGTACGAGAAAAACTGTACCTCACTTGTGTGGGTCGGCCTAGTGCCCGCGACAGGAAACGGCGCAAAACGCAACCTGGTCACACCTCAATTTCGCAGTGAAAAATGACCCTTTTTTGGAAAAATGACTAGCTGTAGTTTTTGAACCCTAGCTCTGCGGGCACCTTAGGAAACCTAGCAAACCTATACATTTTTGAAAACTAGACACCCAGGGGAATCCAGGATGGGGTGACTTGACTGCCTCCCACCAGGGTCTGTTACCCAGAATCCCTTGCAAACCTAAAGAATTGTCAAAAAAAACACATTTTCCCCACATTTCTGTCGTGGAAAGTTCCGGAATCTGCGTGGATCCACAAATTTCCACCCACCCCGCGTTCCCCAAAGTCGTACGAGAAAAACTGCACCTCACTTGTGTGGGTCGGCCTAGTGCCCGTGACAGGAAACGGCGCAAAACGCAACCTGGTCACACCTCAATTTCGCAGTGAAAAATGACCCTTTTTTGGAAAAATGACTAGCTGTAGTTTTTGAACCCTAGCTCTGCGGGCACCTTGGGAAACCTAGCAAACCTATACATTTTTGAAAACTAGACACCCAGGGGAATCCAGGACGGGGTGACTTGACTGCCTCCCACCAGGGTCTGTTACCCAGAATCCCTTGCAAACCTAAAAAATTGTCAAAAAAAACACATTTTCCCCACATTTCTGTCGTGGAAAGTTCCGGAATCTGCGTGGATCCACAAATTTCCACCCACCCCGCGTTCCCCAAAGTCTTACGAGAAAAACGGTACCTCACTTGTGTGGGTCGGCCTAGTGCCCGCGACAGGAAACGGCGCAAAACGCAACCTGGTCACACCTCAATTTCGCAGTGAAAAATGACCCTTTTTTGGAAAAATGACTAGCTGTAGTTTTTGAACCCTAGCTCTGCGGGCACCTTGGGAAACCTAGCAAACCTATACATTTTTGAAAACTAGACACCCAGGGGAATCCAGGATGGGGTGACTTGACTGCCTCCCACCAGGGTCTGTTACCCAGAATCCCTTGCAAACCTAAAAAATTGTCCAAAAAAACACATTTTCCCCACATTTCTGTTGTGGAAAGTTCCGGAATCTGCGTGGATCCACAAATTTCCACCCACCCCGCGTTCCCCAAAGTCTTACGAGAAAAACGGTACCTCACTTGTGTGGGTCGGCCTAGTGCCCGCGACAGGAAACGGCGCAAAACGCAACCTGGTCACACCTCAATTTCGCAGTGAAAAATGACCCTTTTTTGGAAAAATGACTAGCTGTAGTTTTTGAACCCTAGCTCTGCGGGCACCTTGGGAAACCTAGCAAACCTATACATTTTTGAAAACTAGACACCCAGGGGAATCCAGGATGGGGTGACTTGACTGCTTCCCACCAGGGTCTGTTACCCAGAATCCCTTGCAAACCTAAAAAATTGTCAAAAAAAACACATTTTCCCCACATTTCTGTTGTGGAAAGTTCCGGAATCTGCGTGGATCCACAAATTTCCACCCACCCCGCGTTCCCCAAAGTCTTACGAGAAAAACGGTACCTCACTTGTGTGGGTCGGCCTAGTGCCCGCGACAGGAAACGGCGCAAAACGCAACCTGGTCACACCTCAATTTCGCAGTGAAAAATGACCCTTTTTTGGAAAAATGACTAGCAGTAGTTTTTGAACCCTAGCTCTGCGGGCACCTTGGGAAACCTAGCAAACCTATACATTTTTGAAAACTAGACACCCAGGGGAATCCAGGATGGGGTGACTTGACTGCCTCCCACCAGGGTCTGTTACCTAGAATCCCTTGCAAACCTAAAAAATTGTCAAAAAAAACAAATTTTCCCCACATTTCTGTCGTGGAAAGTTCCGGAATCTGCGTGGATCCACAAATTTCCACCCACCCCGCGTTCCCCAAAGTTGTACGAGAAAAACGGTACCTCACTTGTGTGGGTCGGCCTAGTGCCCGCGACAGGAAACGGCGCAAAACGCAACCTGGTCACACCTCAATTTCGCAGTGAAAAATGACCCTTTTTTGGAAAAATGACTAGCTGTAGTTTTTGAACCCTAGCTCTGCGGGCACCTTGGGAAACCTAGCAAACCTATACATTTTTGAAAACTAGACACCCAGGGGAATCCAGGATGGGGTGACTTGACTGCCTCCCACCAGGGTCTGTTACCCAGAATCCCTTGCAAACCTAAAAAATTGTCAAAAAGAACACATTTTCCCCACATTTCTGTCGTGGAAAGTTCCGGAATCTGCGTGGATCCACAAATTTCCACCCACCCCGCGTTCCCCAAAGTCTTACGAGAAAAACGGTACCTCACTTGTGTGGGTCGGCCTAGTGCCCGCGACAGGAAACGGCGCAAAACGCAACCTGGTCACACCTCAATTTCGCAGTGAAAAATGACCCTTTTTTGGAAAAATGACTAGCTGTAGTTTTTGAACCCTAGCTCTGCGGGCACCTTGGGAAACCTAGCAAACCTATACATTTTTGAAAACTAGACACCCAGGGGAATCCAGGATGGGGTGACTTGACTGCCTCCCACCAGGGTCTGTTACCCAGAATCCCTTGCAAACCTAAAAAATTGTCAAAAAGAACACATTTTCCCCACATTTCTGTCGTGGAAAGTTCCGGAATCTGCGTGGATCCACAAATTTCCACCCACCCCGCGTTCCCCAAAGTTGTACGAGAAAAACGGTACCTCACTTGTGTGGGTCGGCCTAGTGCCCGCGACAGGAAACGGCGCAAAACGCAACCTGGTCACACCTCAATTTCGCAGTGAAAAATGACCCTTTTTTGGAAAAATGACTAGCTGTAGTTTTTGAACCCTAGCTCTGCGGGCACCGTGGGAAACCTAGCAAACCTATACATTTTTGAAAACTAGACACCCAGGGCAATCTAGGATGGGGTGACTTGACTGCCTCCCACCAGGGTCTGTTACCCAGAATCCCTTGCAAACCTAAAAAATTGTCAAAAAAAACACATTTTCCCCACATTTCTGTCGTGGAAAGTTCCGGAATCTGCGTGGATCCACAAATTTCCACCCACCCCGCGTTCCCCAAAGTCTTACGAGAAAAACGGTACCTCACTTGTGTGGATCGGTCTAGTGCACGCGACAGGAAACAGCGCTAAACGCAACCTGGTCACACCTCAATTTCGCAGTGAAAAATGACCCTTTTTTGGAAAAATGACTAGCTGTAGTTTTTGAACCCTAGCTCTGCGGGCACCTTGGGAAACCTAGCAAACTTATACATTTTTGAAAACTAGACACCCAGGGGAATCCAGGATGGGGTGACTTGACTGCCTCCCACCAGGGTCTGTTACCCAGAATCCCTTGCAAACCTAAAAAATTGTCAAAAATCCACATTTTCCCCACATTTCTGTCGTGGAAAGTTCTGGAATCTGCGTGGATCCACAAATTTCCACCCACCCCGCGTTCCCCAAAGTCTTACGAGAAAAATGGTACCTCACTTGTGTGGGTCGGCCTAGTGCCCGCGACAGGAAACGGCGCAAAACGCAACCTGGTCACACCTCAATTTCGCAGTGAAAAATGACCCTTTTTTGGAAAAATGACTAGCTGTAGTTTTTGAACCCTAGCTCTGCGGGCACCTTGGGAAACCTAGCAAACCTATACATTTTTGAAAACTAGACACCCAGGGGAATCCAGGATGGGGTGACTTGACTGCCTCCCACCAGGGTCTGTTACCCAGAATCCCTTGCAAACCTAAAAAATTGTCCAAAAAAACACATTTTCCCCACATTTCTGTCGTGGAAAATTCCGGAATCTGCGTGGATCCACAAATTTCCACCCACCCCGCGTCCCCCAAAGTCTTACGAGAAAAACGTACCTCACTTGTGTGGGTCGGCCTAGTGCCCGCGACAGGAAATGGCGCAAAACGCAACCTGGTCACACCTCAATTTCGCAGTGAAAAATGACCCTTTTTTGGAAAAATGACTAGCTGTAGTTTTTGAACCCTAGCTCTGCGGGCACCTTGGGAAACCTGGCAAACCTACCCATTTTTGAAAACTAGACACCCAGGGGAATCCAGGACGGGGTGACTTGACTGCCTCCCACCAGGGTCTGTTACCCAGAATCCCTTGCAAACCTAAAAAATTGTCCAAAAAAACACATTTTCCCCACATTTCTGTCGTGGAAAGTTCCGGAATCTGCGTGGATCCACAAATTTCCACCCACCCCGCGTTCCCCAAAGTCGTACGAGAAAAACTGTACCTCACTTGTGTGGGTCGGCCTAGTGCCCGCGACAGGAAACGGCGCAAAACGCAACCTGGTCACACCTCAATTTCGCAGTGAAAAATGACCCTTTTTTGGAAAAATGACTAGCTGTAGTTTTTGAACCCTAGCTCTGCGGGCACCTTAGGAAACCTAGCAAACCTATACATTTTTGAAAACTAGACACCCAGGGGAATCCAGGATGGGGTGACTTGACTGCCTCCCACCAGGGTCTGTTACCCAGAATCCCTTGCAAACCTAAAGAATTGTCAAAAAAAACACATTTTCCCCACATTTCTGTCGTGGAAAGTTCCGGAATCTGCGTGGATCCACAAATTTCCACCCACCCCGCGTTCCCCAAAGTCGTACGAGAAAAACTGCACCTCACTTGTGTGGGTCAGCCTAGTGCCCGTGACAGGAAACGGCGCAAAACGCAACCTGGTCACACCTCAATTTCGCAGTGAAAAATGACCCTTTTTTGGAAAAATGACTAGCTGTAGTTTTTGAACCCTAGCTCTGCGGGCACCTTGGGAAACCTAGCAAACCTATACATTTTTGAAAACTAGACACCCAGGGGAATCCAGGACGGGGTGACTTGACTGCCTCCCACCAGGGTCTGTTACCCAGAATCCCTTGCAAACCTAAAAAATTGTCAAAAAAAACACATTTTCCCCACATTTCTGTCGTGGAAAGTTCCGGAATCTGCGTGGATCCACAAATTTCCACCCACCCCGCGTTCCCCAAAGTCTTACGAGAAAAACGGTACCTCACTTGTGTGGATCGGTCTAGTGCACGCGACAGGAAACAGCGCTAAACGCAACCTGGTCACACCTCAATTTCGCAGTGAAAAATGACCCTTTTTTGGAAAAATGACTAGCTGTAGTTTTTGAACCCTAGCTCTGCGGGCACCTTGGGAAACCTAGCAAACTTATACATTTTTGAAAACTAGACACCCAGGGGAATCCAGGATGGGGTGACTTGACTGCCTCCCACCAGGGTCTGTTACCCAGAATCCCTTGCAAACCTAAAAAATTGTCAAAAATCCACATTTTCCCCACATTTCTGTCGTGGAAAGTTCTGGAATCTGCGTGGATCCACAAATTTCCACCCACCCCGCGTTCCCCAAAGTCTTACGAGAAAAATGGTACCTCACTTGTGTGGGTCGGCCTAGTGCCCGCGACAGGAAACGGCGCAAAACGCAACCTGGTCACACCTCAATTTCGCAGTGAAAAATGACCCTTTTTTGGAAAAATGACTAGCTGTAGTTTTTGAACCCTAGCTCTGCGGGCACCTTGGGAAACCTAGCAAACCTATACATTTTTGAAAACTAGACACCCAGGGGAATCCAGGATGGGGTGACTTGACTGCCTCCCACCAGGGTCTGTTACCCAGAATCCCTTGCAAACCTAAAAAATTGTCCAAAAAAACACATTTTCCCCACATTTCTGTCGTGGAAAATTCCGGAATCTGCGTGGATCCACAAATTTCCACCCACCCCGCGTCCCCCAAAGTCTTACGAGAAAAACGTACCTCACTTGTGTGGGTCGGCCTAGTGCCCGCGACAGGAAATGGCGCAAAACGCAACCTGGTCACACCTCAATTTCGCAGTGAAAAATGACCCTTTTTTGGAAAAATGACTAGCTGTAGTTTTTGAACCCTAGCTCTGCGGGCACCTTGGGAAACCTGGCAAACCTACCCATTTTTGAAAACTAGACACCCAGGGGAATCCAGGACGGGGTGACTTGACTGCCTCCCACCAGGGTCTGTTACCCAGAATCCCTTGCAAACCTAAAAAATTGTCCAAAAAAACACATTTTCCCCACATTTCTGTCGTGGAAAGTTCCGGAATCTGCGTGGATCCACAAATTTCCACCCACCCCGCGTTCCCCAAAGTCGTACGAGAAAAACTGTACCTCACTTGTGTGGGTCGGCCTAGTGCCCGCGACAGGAAACGGCGCAAAACGCAACCTGGTCACACCTCAATTTCGCAGTGAAAAATGACCCTTTTTTGGAAAAATGACTAGCTGTAGTTTTTGAACCCTAGCTCTGCGGGCACCTTAGGAAACCTAGCAAACCTATACATTTTTGAAAACTAGACACCCAGGGGAATCCAGGATGGGGTGACTTGACTGCCTCCCACCAGGGTCTGTTACCCAGAATCCCTTGCAAACCTAAAGAATTGTCAAAAAAAACACATTTTCCCCACATTTCTGTCGTGGAAAGTTCCGGAATCTGCGTGGATCCACAAATTTCCACCCACCCCGCGTTCCCCAAAGTCGTACGAGAAAAACTGCACCTCACTTGTGTGGGTCAGCCTAGTGCCCGTGACAGGAAACGGCGCAAAACGCAACCTGGTCACACCTCAATTTCGCAGTGAAAAATGACCCTTTTTTGGAAAAATGACTAGCTGTAGTTTTTGAACCCTAGCTCTGCGGGCACCTTGGGAAACCTAGCAAACCTATACATTTTTGAAAACTAGACACCCAGGGGAATCCAGGACGGGGTGACTTGACTGCCTCCCACCAGGGTCTGTTACCCAGAATCCCCTGCAAACCTAAAAAATTGTCAAAAAAACCACATTTTCCCCACATTTCTGTCGTGGAAAGTTCCGGAATCTGCGTGGATCCACAAATTTCCACCCACCCCGCGTTCCGCAAAGTCTTACGAGAAAAACGGTACCTCACTTGTGTGGGTCGGCCTAGTGCCCGCGACAGGAAACGGCGCAAAACGCAACCTGGTCACACCTCAATTTCGCAGTGAAAAATGACCCTTTTTTGGAAAAATGACTAGCTGTAGTTTTTGAACCCTAGCTCTGCGGGCACCTTGGGAAACCTAGCAAACCTATACATTTTTGAAAACTAGACACCCAGGGGAATCCAGGATGGGGTGACTTGACTGCCTCCCACCAGGGTCTGTTACCCAGAATCCCTTGCAAACCTAAAAAATTGTCCAAAAAAACACATTTTCCCCACATTTCTGTTGTGGAAAGTTCCGGAATCTGCGTGGATCCACAAATTTCCACCCACCCCGCGTTCCCCAAAGTCTTATGAGAAAAACGGTACCTCACTTGTGTGGGTCGGCCTAGTGCCCGCGACAGGAAACGGCGCAAAACGCAACCTGGTCACACCTCAATTTCGCAGTGAAAAATGACCCATTTTTGGAAAAATGACTAGCTGTAGTTTTTGAACCCTAGCTCTGCGGGCACCTTGGGAAACCTAGCAAACCTATACATTTTTGAAAACTAGACACCCAGGGGAATCCAGGATGGGGTGACTTGACTGCCTCCCACCAGGGTCTGTTACCCAGAATCCCTTGCAAACCTAAAAAATTGTCCAAAAATTTCTGTCGTGGAAAGTTCCGGAATCTGCGTGGATCCACAAATTTCCACCCACCCCGCGTTCCCCAAAGTCTTACGAGAAAAACGGTACCTCACTTGTGTGGGTCGGCCTAGTGCCCGCGACAGGAAACGGCGCAAAACGCAACCTGGTCACACCTCAATTTCGCAGTGAAAAATGACCCTTTTTTGGAAAAATGACTAGCTGTAGTTTTTGAACCATAGCTCTGCGGGCACCTTAGGAAACCTAGCAAACCTATACATTTTTGAAAACTAGACACCCAGGGGAATCCAGGATGGGGTGACTTGACTGCCTCCCACCAGGGTCTGTTACCCAGAATCCCTTGCAAACCTAAAAAATTGTCAAAAAGAACACATTTTCCCCACATTTCTGTCGTGGAAAGTTCCGGAATCTGCGTGGATCCACAAATTTCCACCCACCCCGCGTTCCCCAAAGTTGTACGAGAAAAACGGTACCTCACTTGTGTGGGTCGGCCTAGTGCCCGCGACAGGAAACGGCGCAAAACGCAACCTGGTCACACCTCAATTTCGCAGTGAAAAATGACCCTTTTTTGGAAAAATGACTAGCTGTAGTTTTTGAACCCTAGCTCTGCGGGCACCGTGGGAAACCTAGCAAACCTATACATTTTTGAAAACTAGACACCCAGGGCAATCTAGGATGGGGTGACTTGACTGCCTCCCACCAGGGTCTGTTACCCAGAATCCCTTGCAAACCTAAAAAATTGTCAAAAAAAACACATTTTCCCCACATTTCTGTCGTGGAAAGTTCCGGAATCTGCGTGGATCCACAAATTTCCACCCACCCCGCGTTCCCCAAAGTCTTACGAGAAAAACGGTACCTCACTTGTGTGGATCGGTCTAGTGCACGCGACAGGAAACAGCGCTAAACGCAACCTGGTCACACCTCAATTTCGCAGTGAAAAATGACCCTTTTTTGGAAAAATGACTAGCTGTAGTTTTTGAACCCTAGCTCTGCGGGCACCTTGGGAAACCTAGCAAACTTATACATTTTTGAAAACTAGACACCCAGGGGAATCCAGGATGGGGTGACTTGACTGCCTCCCACCAGGGTCTGTTACCCAGAATCCCTTGCAAACCTAAAAAATTGTCAAAAATCCACATTTTCCCCACATTTCTGTCGTGGAAAGTTCTGGAATCTGCGTGGATCCACAAATTTCCACCCACCCCGCGTTCCCCAAAGTCTTACGAGAAAAATGGTACCTCACTTGTGTGGGTCGGCCTAGTGCCCGCGACAGGAAACGGCGCAAAACGCAACCTGGTCACACCTCAATTTCGCAGTGAAAAATGACCCTTTTTTGGAAAAATGACTAGCTGTAGTTTTTGAACCCTAGCTCTGCGGGCACCTTGGGAAACCTAGCAAACCTATACATTTTTGAAAACTAGACACCCAGGGGAATCCAGGATGGGGTGACTTGACTGCCTCCCACCAGGGTCTGTTACCCAGAATCCCTTGCAAACCTAAAAAATTGTCCAAAAAAACACATTTTCCCCACATTTCTGTCGTGGAAAATTCCGGAATCTGCGTGGATCCACAAATTTCCACCCACCCCGCGTCCCCCAAAGTCTTACGAGAAAAACGTACCTCACTTGTGTGGGTCGGCCTAGTGCCCGCGACAGGAAATGGCGCAAAACGCAACCTGGTCACACCTCAATTTCGCAGTGAAAAATGACCCTTTTTTGGAAAAATGACTAGCTGTAGTTTTTGAACCCTAGCTCTGCGGGCACCTTGGGAAACCTGGCAAACCTACCCATTTTTGAAAACTAGACACCCAGGGGAATCCAGGACGGGGTGACTTGACTGCCTCCCACCAGGGTCTGTTCCCCAGAATCCCTTGCAAACCTAAAAAATTGTCCAAAAAAACACATTTTCCCCACATTTCTGTCGTGGAAAGTTCCGGAATCTGCGTGGATCCACAAATTTCCACCCACCCCGCGTTCCCCAAAGTCGTACGAGAAAAACTGTACCTCACTTGTGTGGGTCGGCCTAGTGCCCGCGACAGGAAACGGCGCAAAACGCAACCTGGTCACACCTCAATTTCGCAGTGAAAAATGACCCTTTTTTGGAAAAATGACTAGCTGTAGTTTTTGAACCCTAGCTCTGCGGGCACCTTAGGAAACCTAGCAAACCTATACATTTTTGAAAACTAGACACCCAGGGGAATCCAGGATGGGGTGACTTGACTGCCTCCCACCAGGGTCTGTTACCCAGAATCCCTTGCAAACCTAAAGAATTGTCAAAAAAAACACATTTTCCCCACATTTCTGTCGTGGAAAGTTCCGGAATCTGCGTGGATCCACAAATTTCCACCCACCCCGCGTTCCCCAAAGTCGTACGAGAAAAACTGCACCTCACTTGTGTGGGTCGGCCTAGTGCCCGTGACAGGAAACGGCGCAAAACGCAACCTGGTCACACCTCAATTTCGCAGTGAAAAATGACCCTTTTTTGGAAAAATGACTAGCTGTAGTTTTTGAACCCTAGCTCTGCGGGCACCTTGGGAAACCTAGCAAACCTATACATTTTTGAAAACTAGACACCCAGGGGAATCCAGGACGGGGTGACTTGACTGCCTCCCACCAGGGTCTGTTACCCAGAATCCCTTGCAAACCTAAAAAATTGTCAAAAAAAACACATTTTCCCCACATTTCTGTCGTGGAAAGTTCCGGAATCTGCGTGGATCCACAAATTTCCACCCACCCCGCGTTCCCCAAAGTCTTACGAGAAAAACGGTACCTCACTTGTGTGGGTCGGCCTAGTGCCCGCGACAGGAAACGGCGCAAAACGCAACCTGGTCACACCTCAATTTCGCAGTGAAAAATGACCCTTTTTTGGAAAAATGACTAGCTGTAGTTTTTGAACCCTAGCTCTGCGGGCACCTTGGGAAACCTAGCAAACCTATACATTTTTGAAAACTAGACACCCAGGGGAATCCAGGATGGGGTGACTTGACTGCCTCCCACCAGGGTCTGTTACCCAGAATCCCTTGCAAACCTAAAAAATTGTCCAAAAAAACACATTTTCCCCACATTTCTGTTGTGGAAAGTTCCGGAATCTGCGTGGATCCACAAATTTCCACCCACCCCGCGTTCCCCAAAGTCTTACGAGAAAAACGGTACCTCACTTGTGTGGGTCGGCCTAGTGCCCGCGACAGGAAACGGCGCAAAACGCAACCTGGTCACACCTCAATTTCGCAGTGAAAAATGACCCTTTTTTGGAAAAATGACTAGCTGTAGTTTTTGAACCCTAGCTCTGCGGGCACCTTGGGAAACCTAGCAAACCTATACATTTTTGAAAACTAGACACCCAGGGGAATCCAGGATGGGGTGACTTGACTGCTTCCCACCAGGGTCTGTTACCCAGAATCCCTTGCAAACCTAAAAAATTGTCAAAAAAAACACATTTTCCCCACATTTCTGTTGTGGAAAGTTCCGGAATCTGCGTGGATCCACAAATTTCCACCCACCCCGCGTTCCCCAAAGTCTTACGAGAAAAACGGTACCTCACTTGTGTGGGTCGGCCTAGTGCCCGCGACAGGAAACGGCGCAAAACGCAACCTGGTCACACCTCAATTTCGCAGTGAAAAATGACCCTTTTTTGGAAAAATGACTAGCAGTAGTTTTTGAACCCTAGCTCTGCGGGCACCTTGGGAAACCTAGCAAACCTATACATTTTTGAAAACTAGACACCCAGGGGAATCCAGGATGGGGTGACTTGACTGCCTCCCACCAGGGTCTGTTACCTAGAATCCCTTGCAAACCTAAAAAATTGTCAAAAAAAACAAATTTTCCCCACATTTCTGTCGTGGAAAGTTCCGGAATCTGCGTGGATCCACAAATTTCCACCCACCCCGCGTTCCCCAAAGTTGTACGAGAAAAACGGTACCTCACTTGTGTGGGTCGGCCTAGTGCCCGCGACAGGAAACGGCGCAAAACGCAACCTGGTCACACCTCAATTTCGCAGTGAAAAATGACCCTTTTTTGGAAAAATGACTAGCTGTAGTTTTTGAACCCTAGCTCTGCGGGCACCTTGGGAAACCTAGCAAACCTATACATTTTTGAAAACTAGACACCCAGGGGAATCCAGGATGGGGTGACTTGACTGCCTCCCACCAGGGTCTGTTACCCAGAATCCCTTGCAAACCTAAAAAATTGTCAAAAAGAACACATTTTCCCCACATTTCTGTCGTGGAAAGTTCCGGAATCTGCGTGGATCCACAAATTTCCACCCACCCCGCGTTCCCCAAAGTCTTACGAGAAAAACGGTACCTCACTTGTGTGGGTCGGCCTAGTGCCCGCGACAGGAAACGGCGCAAAACGCAACCTGGTCACACCTCAATTTCGCAGTGAAAAATGACCCTTTTTTGGAAAAATGACTAGCTGTAGTTTTTGAACCCTAGCTCTGCGGGCACCTTGGGAAACCTAGCAAACCTATACATTTTTGAAAACTAGACACCCAGGGGAATCCAGGATGGGGTGACTTGACTGCCTCCCACCAGGGTCTGTTACCCAGAATCCCTTGCAAACCTAAAAAATTGTCAAAAAGAACACATTTTCCCCACATTTCTGTCGTGGAAAGTTCCGGAATCTGCGTGGATCCACAAATTTCCACCCACCCCGCGTTCCCCAAAGTTGTACGAGAAAAACGGTACCTCACTTGTGTGGGTCGGCCTAGTGCCCGCGACAGGAAACGGCGCAAAACGCAACCTGGTCACACCTCAATTTCGCAGTGAAAAATGACCCTTTTTTGGAAAAATGACTAGCTGTAGTTTTTGAACCCTAGCTCTGCGGGCACCGTGGGAAACCTAGCAAACCTATACATTTTTGAAAACTAGACACCCAGGGCAATCTAGGATGGGGTGACTTGACTGCCTCCCACCAGGGTCTGTTACCCAGAATCCCTTGCAAACCTAAAAAATTGTCAAAAAAAACACATTTTCCCCACATTTCTGTCGTGGAAAGTTCCGGAATCTGCGTGGATCCACAAATTTCCACCCACCCCGCGTTCCCCAAAGTCTTACGAGAAAAACGGTACCTCACTTGTGTGGATCGGTCTAGTGCACGCGACAGGAAACAGCGCTAAACGCAACCTGGTCACACCTCAATTTCGCAGTGAAAAATGACCCTTTTTTGGAAAAATGACTAGCTGTAGTTTTTGAACCCTAGCTCTGCGGGCACCTTGGGAAACCTAGCAAACTTATACATTTTTGAAAACTAGACACCCAGGGGAATCCAGGATGGGGTGACTTGACTGCCTCCCACCAGGGTCTGTTACCCAGAATCCCTTGCAAACCTAAAAAATTGTCAAAAATCCACATTTTCCCCACATTTCTGTCGTGGAAAGTTCTGGAATCTGCGTGGATCCACAAATTTCCACCCACCCCGCGTTCCCCAAAGTCTTACGAGAAAAATGGTACCTCACTTGTGTGGGTCGGCCTAGTGCCCGCGACAGGAAACGGCGCAAAACGCAACCTGGTCACACCTCAATTTCGCAGTGAAAAATGACCCTTTTTTGGAAAAATGACTAGCTGTAGTTTTTGAACCCTAGCTCTGCGGGCACCTTGGGAAACCTAGCAAACCTATACATTTTTGAAAACTAGACACCCAGGGGAATCCAGGATGGGGTGACTTGACTGCCTCCCACCAGGGTCTGTTACCCAGAATCCCTTGCAAACCTAAAAAATTGTCCAAAAAAACACATTTTCCCCACATTTCTGTCGTGGAAAATTCCGGAATCTGCGTGGATCCACAAATTTCCACCCACCCCGCGTCCCCCAAAGTCTTACGAGAAAAACGTACCTCACTTGTGTGGGTCGGCCTAGTGCCCGCGACAGGAAATGGCGCAAAACGCAACCTGGTCACACCTCAATTTCGCAGTGAAAAATGACCCTTTTTTGGAAAAATGACTAGCTGTAGTTTTTGAACCCTAGCTCTGCGGGCACCTTGGGAAACCTGGCAAACCTACCCATTTTTGAAAACTAGACACCCAGGGGAATCCAGGACGGGGTGACTTGACTGCCTCCCACCAGGGTCTGTTACCCAGAATCCCTTGCAAACCTAAAAAATTGTCCAAAAAAACACATTTTCCCCACATTTCTGTCGTGGAAAGTTCCGGAATCTGCGTGGATCCACAAATTTCCACCCACCCCGCGTTCCCCAAAGTCGTACGAGAAAAACTGTACCTCACTTGTGTGGGTCGGCCTAGTGCCCGCGACAGGAAACGGCGCAAAACGCAACCTGGTCACACCTCAATTTCGCAGTGAAAAATGACCCTTTTTTGGAAAAATGACTAGCTGTAGTTTTTGAACCCTAGCTCTGCGGGCACCTTAGGAAACCTAGCAAACCTATACATTTTTGAAAACTAGACACCCAGGGGAATCCAGGATGGGGTGACTTGACTGCCTCCCACCAGGGTCTGTTACCCAGAATCCCTTGCAAACCTAAAGAATTGTCAAAAAAAACACATTTTCCCCACATTTCTGTCGTGGAAAGTTCCGGAATCTGCGTGGATCCACAAATTTCCACCCACCCCGCGTTCCCCAAAGTCGTACGAGAAAAACTGCACCTCACTTGTGTGGGTCAGCCTAGTGCCCGTGACAGGAAACGGCGCAAAACGCAACCTGGTCACACCTCAATTTCGCAGTGAAAAATGACCCTTTTTTGGAAAAATGACTAGCTGTAGTTTTTGAACCCTAGCTCTGCGGGCACCTTGGGAAACCTAGCAAACCTATACATTTTTGAAAACTAGACACCCAGGGGAATCCAGGACGGGGTGACTTGACTGCCTCCCACCAGGGTCTGTTACCCAGAATCCCCTGCAAACCTAAAAAATTGTCAAAAAAACCACATTTTCCCCACATTTCTGTCGTGGAAAGTTCCGGAATCTGCGTGGATCCACAAATTTCCACCCACCCCGCGTTCCGCAAAGTCTTACGAGAAAAACGGTACCTCACTTGTGTGGGTCGGCCTAGTGCCCGCGACAGGAAACGGCGCAAAACGCAACCTGGTCACACCTCAATTTCGCAGTGAAAAATGACCCTTTTTTGGAAAAATGACTAGCTGTAGTTTTTGAACCCTAGCTCTGCGGGCACCTTGGGAAACCTAGCAAACCTATACATTTTTGAAAACTAGACACCCAGGGGAATCCAGGATGGGGTGACTTGACTGCCTCCCACCAGGGTCTGTTACCCAGAATCCCTTGCAAACCTAAAAAATTGTCCAAAAAAACACATTTTCCCCACATTTCTGTTGTGGAAAGTTCCGGAATCTGCGTGGATCC
Source organism: Triturus cristatus (assembly GCF_964204655.1). Lineage (NCBI taxonomy): Eukaryota > Metazoa > Chordata > Amphibia > Caudata > Salamandridae > Triturus > Triturus cristatus. The sequence goes on from NW_028187373.1 coordinate 2,591,464, forward strand.
ACAAATTTCCACCCACCCCGCGTTCCCCAAAGTCTTATGAGAAAAACGGTACCTCACTTGTGTGGGTCGGCCTAGTGCCCGCGACAGGAAACGGCGCAAAACGCAACCTGGTCACACCTCAATTTCGCAGTGAAAAATGACCCATTTTTGGAAAAATGACTAGCTGTAGTTTTTGAACCCTAGCTCTGCGGGCACCTTGGGAAACCTAGCAAACCTATACATTTTTGAAAACTAGACACCCAGGGGAATCCAGGATGGGGTGACTTGACTGCCTCCCACCAGGGTCTGTTACCCAGAATCCCTTGCAAACCTAAAAAATTGTCCAAAAATTTCTGTCGTGGAAAGTTCCGGAATCTGCGTGGATCCACAAATTTCCACCCACCCCGCGTTCCCCAAAGTCTTACGAGAAAAACGGTACCTCACTTGTGTGGGTCGGCCTAGTGCCCGCGACAGGAAACGGCGCAAAACGCAACCTGGTCACACCTCAATTTCGCAGTGAAAAATGACCCTTTTTTGGAAAAATGACTAGCTGTAGTTTTTGAACCATAGCTCTGCGGGCACCTTAGGAAACCTAGCAAACCTATACATTTTTGAAAACTAGACACCCAGGGGAATCCAGGATGGGGTGACTTGACTGCCTCCCACCAGGGTCTGTTACCCAGAATCCCTTGCAAACCTAAAAAATTGTCAAAAAGAACACATTTTCCCCACATTTCTGTCGTGGAAAGTTCCGGAATCTGCGTGGATCCACAAATTTCCACCCACCCCACGTTCCCCAAAGTCTTATGAGAAAAATGGTACCTCACTTGTGTGGGTCGGCCTAGTGCCCGCGACAGGAAACGGCGCAAAACGCAACCTGGTCACACCTCAATTTCGCAGTGAAAAATGACCCTTTTTTGGAAAAATGACTAGCTGTAGTTTTTGAACCCTAGCTCTGCGGGCACCGTGGGAAACCTAGCAAACCTATACATTTTTGAAAACTAGACACCCAGGGCAATCTAGGATGGGGTGACTTGACTGCCTCCCACCAGGGTCTGTTACCCAGAATCCCTTGCAAACCTAAAAAATTGTCAAAAAAAACACATTTTCCCCACATTTCTGTCGTGGAAAGTTCCGGAATCTGCGTGGATCCACAAATTTCCACCCACCCCGCGTTCCCCAAAGTCTTACGAGAAAAACGGTACCTCACTTGTGTGGATCGGTCTAGTGCACGCGACAGGAAACAGCGCTAAACGCAACCTGGTCACACCTCAATTTCGCAGTGAAAAATGACCCTTTTTTGGAAAAATGACTAGCTGTAGTTTTTGAACCCTAGCTCTGCGGGCACCTTGGGAAACCTAGTAAACTTATACATTTTTGAAAACTAGACACCCAGGGGAATCCAGGATGGGGTGACTTGACTGCCTCCCACCAGGGTCTGTTACCCAGAATCCCTTGCAAACCTAAAAAATTGTCAAAAATCCACATTTTCCCCACATTTCTGTCGTGGAAAGTTCTGGAATCTGCGTGGATCCACAAATTTCCACCCACCCCGCGTTCCCCAAAGTCTTACGAGAAAAATGGTACCTCACTTGTGTGGGTCGGCCTAGTGCCCGCGACAGGAAACGGCGCAAAACGCAACCTGGTCACACCTCAATTTCGCAGTGAAAAATGACCCTTTTTTGGAAAAATGACTAGCTGTAGTTTTTGAACCCTAGCTCTGCGGGCACCTTGGGAAACCTAGCAAACCTATACATTTTTGAAAACTAGACACCCAGGGGAATCCAGGATGGGGTGACTTGACTGCCTCCCACCAGGGTCTGTTACCCAGAATCCCTTGCAAACCTAAAAAATTGTCCAAAAAAACACATTTTCCCCACATTTCTGTCGTGGAAAATTCCGGAATCTGCGTGGATCCACAAATTTCCACCCACCCCGCGTCCCCCAAAGTCTTACGAGAAAAACGTACCTCACTTGTGTGGGTCGGCCTAGTGCCCGCGACAGGAAATGGCGCAAAACGCAACCTGGTCACACCTCAATTTCGCAGTGAAAAATGACCCTTTTTTGGAAAAATGACTAGCTGTAGTTTTTGAACCCTAGCTCTGCGGGCACCTTGGGAAACCTGGCAAACCTACCCATTTTTGAAAACTAGACACCCAGGGGAATCCAGGACGGGGTGACTTGACTGCCTCCCACCAGGGTCTGTTACCCAGAATCCCTTGCAAACCTAAAAAATTGTCCAAAAAAACACATTTTCCCCACATTTCTGTCGTGGAAAGTTCCGGAATCTGCGTGGATCCACAAATTTCCACCCACCCCGCGTTCCCCAAAGTCGTACGAGAAAAACTGTACCTCACTTGTGTGGGTCGGCCTAGTGCCCGCGACAGGAAACGGCGCAAAACGCAACCTGGTCACACCTCAATTTCGCAGTGAAAAATGACCCTTTTTTGGAAAAATGACTAGCTGTAGTTTTTGAACCCTAGCTCTGCGGGCACCTTAGGAAACCTAGCAAACCTATACATTTTTGAAAACTAGACACCCAGGGGAATCCAGGATGGGGTGACTTGACTGCCTCCCACCAGGGTCTGTTACCCAGAATCCCTTGCAAACCTAAAGAATTGTCAAAAAAAACACATTTTCCCCACATTTCTGTCGTGGAAAGTTCCGGAATCTGCGTGGATCCACAAATTTCCACCCACCCCGCGTTCCCCAAAGTCGTACGAGAAAAACTGCACCTCACTTGTGTGGGTCAGCCTAGTGCCCGTGACAGGAAACGGCGCAAAACGCAACCTGGTCACACCTCAATTTCGCAGTGAAAAATGACCCTTTTTTGGAAAAATGACTAGCTGTAGTTTTTGAACCCTAGCTCTGCGGGCACCTTGGGAAACCTAGCAAACCTATACATTTTTGAAAACTAGACACCCAGGGGAATCCAGGACGGGGTGACTTGACTGCCTCCCACCAGGGTCTGTTACCCAGAATCCCCTGCAAACCTAAAAAATTGTCAAAAAAACCACATTTTCCCCACATTTCTGTCGTGGAAAGTTCCGGAATCTGCGTGGATCCACAAATTTCCACCCACCCCGCGTTCCGCAAAGTCTTACGAGAAAAACGGTACCTCACTTGTGTGGGTCGGCCTAGTGCCCGCGACAGGAAACGGCGCAAAACGCAACCTGGTCACACCTCAATTTCGCAGTGAAAAATGACCCTTTTTTGGAAAAATGACTAGCTGTAGTTTTTGAACCCTAGCTCTGCGGGCACCTTGGGAAACCTAGCAAACCTATACATTTTTGAAAACTAGACACCCAGGGGAATCCAGGATGGGGTGACTTGACTGCCTCCCACCAGGGTCTGTTACCCAGAATCCCTTGCAAACCTAAAAAATTGTCCAAAAAAACACATTTTCCCCACATTTCTGTTGTGGAAAGTTCCGGAATCTGCGTGGATCCACAAATTTCCACCCACCCCGCGTTCCCCAAAGTCTTATGAGAAAAACGGTACCTCACTTGTGTGGGTCGGCCTAGTGCCCGCGACAGGAAACGGCGCAAAACGCAACCTGGTCACACCTCAATTTCGCAGTGAAAAATGACCCATTTTTGGAAAAATGACTAGCTGTAGTTTTTGAACCCTAGCTCTGCGGGCACCTTGGGAAACCTAGCAAACCTATACATTTTTGAAAACTAGACACCCAGGGGAATCCAGGATGGGGTGACTTGACTGCCTCCCACCAGGGTCTGTTACCCAGAATCCCTTGCAAACCTAAAAAATTGTCCAAAAATTTCTGTCGTGGAAAGTTCCGGAATCTGCGTGGATCCACAAATTTCCACCCACCCCGCGTTCCCCAAAGTCTTACGAGAAAAACGGTACCTCACTTGTGTGGGTCGGCCTAGTGCCCGCGACAGGAAACGGCGCAAAACGCAACCTGGTCACACCTCAATTTCGCAGTGAAAAATGACCCTTTTTTGGAAAAATGACTAGCTGTAGTTTTTGAACCATAGCTCTGCGGGCACCTTAGGAAACCTAGCAAACCTATACATTTTTGAAAACTAGACACCCAGGGGAATCCAGGATGGGGTGACTTGACTGCCTCCCACCAGGGTCTGTTACCCAGAATCCCTTGCAAACCTAAAAAATTGTCAAAAAGAACACATTTTCCCCACATTTCTGTCGTGGAAAGTTCCGGAATCTGCGTGGATCCACAAATTTCCACCCACCCCGCGTTCCCCAAAGTTGTACGAGAAAAACGGTACCTCACTTGTGTGGGTCGGCCTAGTGCCCGCGACAGGAAACGGCGCAAAACGCAACCTGGTCACACCTCAATTTCGCAGTGAAAAATGACCCTTTTTTGGAAAAATGACTAGCTGTAGTTTTTGAACCCTAGCTCTGCGGGCACCGTGGGAAACCTAGCAAACCTATACATTTTTGAAAACTAGACACCCAGGGCAATCTAGGATGGGGTGACTTGACTGCCTCCCACCAGGGTCTGTTACCCAGAATCCCTTGCAAACCTAAAAAATTGTCAAAAAAAACACATTTTCCCCACATTTCTGTCGTGGAAAGTTCCGGAATCTGCGTGGATCCACAAATTTCCACCCACCCCGCGTTCCCCAAAGTCTTACGAGAAAAACGGTACCTCACTTGTGTGGATCGGTCTAGTGCACGCGACAGGAAACAGCGCTAAACGCAACCTGGTCACACCTCAATTTCGCAGTGAAAAATGACCCTTTTTTGGAAAAATGACTAGCTGTAGTTTTTGAACCCTAGCTCTGCGGGCACCTTGGGAAACCTAGCAAACTTATACATTTTTGAAAACTAGACACCCAGGGGAATCCAGGATGGGGTGACTTGACTGCCTCCCACCAGGGTCTGTTACCCAGAATCCCTTGCAAACCTAAAAAATTGTCAAAAATCCACATTTTCCCCACATTTCTGTCGTGGAAAGTTCTGGAATCTGCGTGGATCCACAAATTTCCACCCACCCCGCGTTCCCCAAAGTCTTACGAGAAAAATGGTACCTCACTTGTGTGGGTCGGCCTAGTGCCCGCGACAGGAAACGGCGCAAAACGCAACCTGGTCACACCTCAATTTCGCAGTGAAAAATGACCCTTTTTTGGAAAAATGACTAGCTGTAGTTTTTGAACCCTAGCTCTGCGGGCACCTTGGGAAACCTAGCAAACCTATACATTTTTGAAAACTAGACACCCAGGGGAATCCAGGATGGGGTGACTTGACTGCCTCCCACCAGGGTCTGTTACCCAGAATCCCTTGCAAACCTAAAAAATTGTCCAAAAAAACACATTTTCCCCACATTTCTGTCGTGGAAAATTCCGGAATCTGCGTGGATCCACAAATTTCCACCCACCCCGCGTCCCCCAAAGTCTTACGAGAAAAACGTACCTCACTTGTGTGGGTCGGCCTAGTGCCCGCGACAGGAAATGGCGCAAAACGCAACCTGGTCACACCTCAATTTCGCAGTGAAAAATGACCCTTTTTTGGAAAAATGACTAGCTGTAGTTTTTGAACCCTAGCTCTGCGGGCACCTTGGGAAACCTGGCAAACCTACCCATTTTTGAAAACTAGACACCCAGGGGAATCCAGGACGGGGTGACTTGACTGCCTCCCACCAGGGTCTGTTCCCCAGAATCCCTTGCAAACCTAAAAAATTGTCCAAAAAAACACATTTTCCCCACATTTCTGTCGTGGAAAGTTCCGGAATCTGCGTGGATCCACAAATTTCCACCCACCCCGCGTTCCCCAAAGTCGTACGAGAAAAACTGTACCTCACTTGTGTGGGTCGGCCTAGTGCCCGCGACAGGAAACGGCGCAAAACGCAACCTGGTCACACCTCAATTTCGCAGTGAAAAATGACCCTTTTTTGGAAAAATGACTAGCTGTAGTTTTTGAACCCTAGCTCTGCGGGCACCTTAGGAAACCTAGCAAACCTATACATTTTTGAAAACTAGACACCCAGGGGAATCCAGGATGGGGTGACTTGACTGCCTCCCACCAGGGTCTGTTACCCAGAATCCCTTGCAAACCTAAAGAATTGTCAAAAAAAACACATTTTCCCCACATTTCTGTCGTGGAAAGTTCCGGAATCTGCGTGGATCCACAAATTTCCACCCACCCCGCGTTCCCCAAAGTCGTACGAGAAAAACTGCACCTCACTTGTGTGGGTCGGCCTAGTGCCCGTGACAGGAAACGGCGCAAAACGCAACCTGGTCACACCTCAATTTCGCAGTGAAAAATGACCCTTTTTTGGAAAAATGACTAGCTGTAGTTTTTGAACCCTAGCTCTGCGGGCACCTTGGGAAACCTAGCAAACCTATACATTTTTGAAAACTAGACACCCAGGGGAATCCAGGACGGGGTGACTTGACTGCCTCCCACCAGGGTCTGTTACCCAGAATCCCTTGCAAACCTAAAAAATTGTCAAAAAAAACACATTTTCCCCACATTTCTGTCGTGGAAAGTTCCGGAATCTGCGTGGATCCACAAATTTCCACCCACCCCGCGTTCCCCAAAGTCTTACGAGAAAAACGGTACCTCACTTGTGTGGGTCGGCCTAGTGCCCGCGACAGGAAACGGCGCAAAACGCAACCTGGTCACACCTCAATTTCGCAGTGAAAAATGACCCTTTTTTGGAAAAATGACTAGCTGTAGTTTTTGAACCCTAGCTCTGCGGGCACCTTGGGAAACCTAGCAAACCTATACATTTTTGAAAACTAGACACCCAGGGGAATCCAGGATGGGGTGACTTGACTGCCTCCCACCAGGGTCTGTTACCCAGAATCCCTTGCAAACCTAAAAAATTGTCCAAAAAAACACATTTTCCCCACATTTCTGTTGTGGAAAGTTCCGGAATCTGCGTGGATCCACAAATTTCCACCCACCCCGCGTTCCCCAAAGTCTTACGAGAAAAACGGTACCTCACTTGTGTGGGTCGGCCTAGTGCCCGCGACAGGAAACGGCGCAAAACGCAACCTGGTCACACCTCAATTTCGCAGTGAAAAATGACCCTTTTTTGGAAAAATGACTAGCTGTAGTTTTTGAACCCTAGCTCTGCGGGCACCTTGGGAAACCTAGCAAACCTATACATTTTTGAAAACTAGACACCCAGGGGAATCCAGGATGGGGTGACTTGACTGCTTCCCACCAGGGTCTGTTACCCAGAATCCCTTGCAAACCTAAAAAATTGTCAAAAAAAACACATTTTCCCCACATTTCTGTTGTGGAAAGTTCCGGAATCTGCGTGGATCCACAAATTTCCACCCACCCCGCGTTCCCCAAAGTCTTACGAGAAAAACGGTACCTCACTTGTGTGGGTCGGCCTAGTGCCCGCGACAGGAAACGGCGCAAAACGCAACCTGGTCACACCTCAATTTCGCAGTGAAAAATGACCCTTTTTTGGAAAAATGACTAGCAGTAGTTTTTGAACCCTAGCTCTGCGGGCACCTTGGGAAACCTAGCAAACCTATACATTTTTGAAAACTAGACACCCAGGGGAATCCAGGATGGGGTGACTTGACTGCCTCCCACCAGGGTCTGTTACCTAGAATCCCTTGCAAACCTAAAAAATTGTCAAAAAAAACAAATTTTCCCCACATTTCTGTCGTGGAAAGTTCCGGAATCTGCGTGGATCCACAAATTTCCACCCACCCCGCGTTCCCCAAAGTTGTACGAGAAAAACGGTACCTCACTTGTGTGGGTCGGCCTAGTGCCCGCGACAGGAAACGGCGCAAAACGCAACCTGGTCACACCTCAATTTCGCAGTGAAAAATGACCCTTTTTTGGAAAAATGACTAGCTGTAGTTTTTGAACCCTAGCTCTGCGGGCACCTTGGGAAACCTAGCAAACCTATACATTTTTGAAAACTAGACACCCAGGGGAATCCATGATGGGGTGACTTGACTGCCTCCCACCAGGGTCTGTTACCCAGAATCCCTTGCAAACCTAAAAAATTGTCAAAAAAAACACATTTTCCCCACATTTCTGTCGTGGAAAGTTCCGGAATCTGCGTGGATCCACAAATTTCCACCCACCCCGCGTTCCCCAAAGTCTTACGAGAAAAACGGTACCTCACTTGTGTGGGTCGGCCTAGTGCCCGCGACAGGAAACGGCGCAAAACGCAACCTGGTCACACCTCAATTTCGCAGTGAAAAATGACCCTTTTTTGGAAAAATGACTAGCTGTAGTTTTTGAACCCTAGCTCTGCGGGCACCTTGGGAAACCTAGCAAACCTATACATTTTTGAAAACTAGACACCCAGGGGAATCCAGGATGGGGTGACTTGACTGCCTCCCACCAGGGTCTGTTACCCAGAATCCCTTGCAAACCTAAAAAATTGTCAAAAGAAACACATTTTCCCCACATTTCTGTCGTGGAAAGTTCCGGAATCTGCGTGGATCCACAAATTTCCACCCACCCCGCGTTCCCCAAAGTCGTACGAGAAAAACGGTACCTCACTTGTGTGGGTCGGCCTAGTGCCCGCGACAGGAAACGGCGCAAAACGCAACCTGGTCACACCTCAATTTCGCAGTGAAAAATGACTCTTTTTTGGAAAAATGACTAGCTGTAGTTTTTGAACCCTAGCTCTGCGGGCACCTTGGGAAACCTAGCAAACCTATACATTTTTGAAAACTAGACACCCAGGGGAATCCAGGATGGGGTGACTTGACTGCCTCCCACCAGGGTCTGTTACCCAGAATCCCTTGCAAACCTAAAAAATTGTCAAAAGAAACACATTTTCCCCACATTTCTGTTGTGGAAAGTTCCGGAATCTGCGTGGATCCACAAATTTCCACCCACCCCGCGTTCCCCAAAGTCGTACGAGAAAAACGGTACCTCACTTGTGTGGGTCGGCCTAGTGCCCGCGACAGGAAACGGCGCAAAACGCAACCTGGTCACACCTCAATTTCGCAGTGAAAAATGACCCTTTTTTGGAAAAATGACTAGCTGTAGTTTTTGAACCCTAGCTCTGCGGGCACCTTGGGAAACCTAGCAAACCTATACATTTTTGAAAACTAGACACCCAGGGGAATCCAGGATAGGGTGACTTGACTGCCTCCCACCAGGGTCTGTTACCCAGAATCCCTTGCAAACCTAAAAAATTGTCAAAAGAAACACATTTTCCCCACATTTCTGTCGTGGAAAGTTCCGGAATCTGCATGGATCCACAAATTTCCACCCACCCCGCGTTCCCCAAAGTCTTATGAGAAAAATGGTACCTCACTTGTGTGGGTCGGCCTAGTGCCCGCGACAGGAAACGGCGCAAAACGCAACCTGGTCACACCTCAATTTCGTAGTGAAAAATGACCCTTTTTTGGAAAAATGACTAGCTGTAGTTTTTGAACCCTAGCTCTGCGGGCACCTTGGGAAACCTAGCAAACCTATACATTTTTGAAAACTATACACCCAGGGGAATCCAGGATGGGGTGACTTGACTGCCTCCCACCAGGGTCTGTTACCCAGAATCCCTTGCAAACCTAAACAATTGTCAAAAAAAACACATTTTCCCCACATTTCTGTTGTGGAAAGTTCCGGAATCTGCGTGGATCCACAAATTTCCACCCACCCCGCGTTCCCCAAAGTCTTACGAGAAAAATGGTACCTCACTTGTGTGGGTCGGCCTAGTGCCCGCGACAGGAAACGGCGCAAAACGCAACCTGGTCACACCTCAATTTCGCAGTGAAAAATGACCCTTTTTTGGAAAAATGACTAGCTGTAGTTTTTGAACCCTAGCTCTGCGGACACCTTGGGAAACCTAGCAAACCTATACATTTTTGAAAACTAGACACGCAGGGGAATCCAGGATGGGGTGACTTGACTGCCTCCCACCAGGGTCTGTTACCCAGAATCCCTTGCAAACCTAAACAATTGTCAAAAAAAACACATTTTCCCCACATTTCTGTTGTGGAAAGTTCCGGAATCTGCGTGGATCCACAAATTTCCACCCACCCCGCGTTCCCCAAAGTCTTACGAGAAAAATGGTACCTCACTTGTGTGGGTCGGCCTAGTGCCCGCGACAGGAAACGGCGCAAAACGCAACCTGGTCACACCTCAATTTCGCAGTGAAAAATGACCCTTTTTTGGAAAAATGACTAGCTGTAGTTTTTGAACCCTAGCTCTGCGGGCACCTTGGGAAACCTAGCAAACCTATACATTTTTGAAAACTAGACACGCAGGGGAATCCAGGATGGGGTGACTTGACTGCCTCCCACCAGGGTCTGTTACCCAGAATCCCTTGCAAACCTAAAAAATTGTAAAAAAAAACACATTTTCCCCACATTTCTGTTGTGGAAAGTTCCGGAATCTGCGTGGATCCACAAATTTCCACCCACCCCGCGTTCCCCAAAGTTGTACGAGAAAAATGGTACCTCACTTGTGTGGGTCGGCCTAGTGCCCGCGACAGGAAACGGCGCAAAACGCAACCTGGTCACACCTCAATTTCGCTGTGAAAAATGACCCTTTTTTGGAAAAATGACTAGCTGTAGTTTTTGAACCCTAGCTCTGCGGGCACCTTGGGAAACCTAGCAAACCTATACATTTTTGAAAACTAGACACACACGGGAATCCAGGATGGGGTGACTTGACTGCCTCCCACCAGGATCTGTTACCCAGAATCCCTTGCAAACCTAAAAAATTGTCTAAAAAAAACACATTTTCCCCACATTTCTGTCGTGGAAAGTTCCGTAATCTGCGTGGATCCACAAATTTCCACCCACCCCGCGTTCCCCAAAGTCTTACGAGAAAAACGGTACCTCACTTGTGTGGGTCGGCCTAGTGCCCGCGACAGGAAACGGCGCAAAACGCAACCTGGTCACACCTCAATTTCGCAGTGAAAAATGACCCTTTTTTGGAAAAATGACTAGCAGTAGTTTTTGAACCCTAGCTCTGCGGGCACCTTGGGAAACCTAGCAAACCTATACATTTTTGAAAACTAGACACCCAGGGGAATCTAGGATGGGGTGACTTGACTGCCTCCCACCAGGGTCTGTTACCCAGAATCCCTTGCAAACCTAAACAATTGTCAAAAAAAACACATTTTCCCCACATTTCTGTCGTGGAAAGTTCCGGAATCTGCGTGGATCCACAAATTTCCACCCACCCCGCGTTCCCCAAAGTCTTACGAGAAAAACGGTACCTCACTTGTGTGGGTCGGCCTAGTGCCCGCGACAGGAAACGGCGCAAAACGCAACCTGGTCACACCTCAATTTCGCAGTGAAAAATGACCCTTTTTTGGAAAAATGACTAGCTGTAGTTTTTGAACCCTAGCTCTGCGGGCACCTTGGGAAACCTAGCAAACCTATACATTTTTGAAAACTAGACACCCAGGGGAATCCAGGATGGGGTGACTTGACTGCCTCCCACCAGGGTCTGTTACCCAGAATCCCTTGCAAACCTAAAAAATTGTCAAAAGAAACACATTTTCCCCACATTTCTGTCGTGGAAAGTTCCGGAATCTGCGTGGATCCACAAATTTCCACCCACCCCGCGTTCCCCAAAGTCGTACGAGAAAAACGGTACCTCACTTGTGTGGGTTGGCCTAGTGCCCGCGACAGGAAACGGCGCAAAACGCAACCTGGTCACACCTCAATTTCGCAGTGAAAAATGACCCTTTTTTGGAAAAATGACTAGCTGTAGTTTTTGAACCCTAGCTCTGCGGGCACCTTGGGAAACCTAGCAAACCTATACATTTTTGAAAACTAGACACCCAGGGGAATCCAGGATAGGGTGACTTGACTGCCTCCCACCAGGGTCTGTTACCCAGAATCCCTTGCAAACCTAAAAAATTGTCAAAAGAAACACATTTTCCCCACATTTCTGTCGTGGAAAGTTCCGGAATCTGCATGGATCCACAAATTTCCACCCACCCCGCGTTCCCCAAAGTCTTACGAGAAAAATGGTACCTCACTTGTGTGGGTCGGCCTAGTGCCCGCGACAGGAAACGGCGCAAAACGCAACCTGGTCACACCTCAATTTCGCAGTGAAAAATGACCCTTTTTTGGAAAAATGACTAGCTGTAGTTTTTTAACCCTAGCTCTGCGGACACCTTGGGAAACCTTGCAAACCTATACATTTTTGAAAACTATACACCCAGGGGAATCCAGGATGGGGTGACTTGACTGCCTCCCACCAGGGTCTGTTACCCAGAATCCCTTGCAAACCTAAAAAATTGTCAAAAGAAACACATTTTCCCCACATTTCTGTCGTGGAAAGTTCCGGAATCTGCATGGATCCACAAATTTCCACCCACCCCGCGTTCCCCAAAGTCTTACGAGAAAAATGGTACCTCACTTGTGTGGGTCGGCCTAGTGCCCGCGACAGGAAACGGCGCAAAACGCAACCTGGTCACACCTCAATTTCGCAGTGAAAAATGACCCTTTTTTGGAAAAATGACTAGCTGTAGTTTTTTAACCCTAGCTCTGCGGACACCTTGGGAAACCTTGCAAACCTATACATTTTTGAAAACTATACACCCAGGGGAATCCAGGATGGGGTGACTTGACTGCCTCCCACCAGGGTCTGTTACCCAGAATCCCTTGCAAACCTAAAAAATTGTAAAAAAAAACACATTTTCCCCACATTTCTGTCGTGGAAAGTTCCGGAATCTGCGTGGATCCACAAATTTCCACCCACTCCGCGTTCCCCAAAGTCTTACGAGAAAAACAGTACCTCACTTGTGTGGGTCGGCCTAGTGCCCGCGACAGGAAACGGCGCAAAACGCAACCTGGTCACACCTCAATTTCGCAGTGAAAAATGACCCTTTTTTGGAAAAATGACTAGCTGTAGTTTTTGAACCCTAGCTCTGCGGGCACCTTGGGAAACCTAGCAAACCTATACATTTTTGAAAACTAGACACCCAGGGGAATCCAGGATGGGGTGACTTGACTGCCTCCCACCAGGGTCTGTTACCCAGAATCCCTTGCAAACCTAAAAAATTGTCAAAAGAAACACATTTTCCCCACATTTCTGTCGTGGAAAGTTCTGGAATCTGCGTGGATCCACAAATTTCCACCCACCCCGCGTTCCCCAAAGTCGTATGAGAAAAACGGTACCTCACTTGTGTGGGTCGGCCTAGTGCCCGCGACAGGAAACGGCGCAAAACGCAACCTGGTCACACCTCAATTTCGCAGTGAAAAATGACCCTTTTTTGGAAAAATGACTAGCTGTAGTTTTTGAACCCTAGCTCTGCGGGCACCTTGGGAAACCTAGCAAACCTATACATTTTTGAAAACTAGACACCCAGGGGAATCCAGGATAGGGTGACTTGACTGCCTCCCACCAGGGTCTGTTACCCAGAATCCCTTGCAAACCTAAAAAATTGTCAAAAGAAACACATTTTCCCCACATTTCTGTCGTGGAAAGTTCCGGAATCTGCGTGGATCCACAAATTTCCACCCACCCCGCGTTCCCCAAAGTCTTACGAGAAAAACGGTACCTCACTTGTGTGGGTCGGCCTAGTGCCCGCGACAGGAAACGGCGCAAAACGCAACCTGGTCACACCTCAATTTCGCAGTGAAAAATGACCCTTTTTTGGAAAAATGACTAGCTGTAGTTTTTGAACCCTAGCTCTGCGGGCACCTTGGGAAACCTAGCAAACCTATACATTTTTGAAAACTATACACCCAGGGGAATCCAGGATGGGGTGACTTGACTGCCTCCCACCAGGGTCTGTTACCCAGAATCCCTTGCAAACCTAAAAAATTGTCAAAAAAAACACATTTTCCCCACATTTCTGTTGTGGAAAGTTCCGGAATCTGCGTGGATCCACAAATTTCCACCCACCCCGCGTTCCCCAAAGTCTTACGAGAAAAACGGTACCTCACTTGTGTGGGTCGGCGTAGTGCCCGCGACAGGAAACGGCGCAAAACGCAACCTGGTCACACCTCAATTTCGCAGTGAAAAATGACCCTTTTTTGGAAAAATGACTAGCTGTAGTTTTTGAACCCTAGCTCTGCGGGCACCTTGGGAAACCTAGCAAAGCTATACATTTTTTAAAACTAGACACCCAGGGGAATCCAGGATGGGGTGACTTGACTGCCTCCCACCAGGGTCTGTTACCCAGAATCCCTTGCAAACCTAAAAAATTGTCAAAAAAAACAAATTTTCCCCACATTTCTGTCGTGGAAAGTCCCGGAATCTGCGTGGATCCACAAATTTCCACCCACCCCGCGTTCCCCAAAGTTGTACGAGAAAAACGGTACCTCACTTGTGTGGGTCGGCCTAGTGCCCGCGACAGGAAACGGCGCAAAACGCAACCTGGTCACACCTCAATTTCGCAGTGAAAAATGACCCTTTTTTGGAAAAATGACTAGCTGTAGTTTTTGAACCCTAGCTCTGCGGGCACCTTGGGAAACCTAGCAAACCTATACATTTTTGAAAACTAGACACCCAGGGGAATCTAGGATGGGGTGACTTGACTGCCTCCCACCAGGGTCTGTTACCCAGAATCTCTTGCAAACCTAAAAAATTGTCAAAAAAAACACATTTTCCCCACATTTCTGTCGTGGAAAGTTCCGGAATCTGCATGGATCCACAAATTTCCACCCACCCCGCGTTCCCCAAAGTCTTACGAGAAAAACGGTACCTCACTTGTGTGGGTCGGCCTAGTGCCCGCGACAGGAAACGGCGCAAAACGCAACCTGGTCACACCTCAATTTCGCAGTGAAAAATGACCCTTTTTTGGAAAAATGACTAGCTGTAGTTTTTGAACCCTAGCTCTGCGGGCACCTTGGGAAACCTAGCAAACCTATACATTTTTGAAAACTAGACACCCAGGGGAATCCAGGATGGGGTGACTTGACTGCCTCCCACCAGGGTCTGTTACCCAGAATCCCTTGCAAACCTAAAAAATTGTCAAAAGAAACACATTTTCCCCACATTTCTGTCGTGGAAAGTTCCGGAATCTGCGTGGATCCACAAATTTCCACCCACCCCGCGTTCCCCAAAGTCGTACGAGAAAAACGGTACCTCACTTGTGTGGGTCGGCCTAGTGCCCGCGACAGGAAACGGCGCAAAACGCAACCTGGTCACACCTCAATTTCGCAGTGAAAAATGACCCTTTTTTGGAAAAATGACTAGCTGTAGTTTTTGAACCCTAGCTCTGCGGGCACCTTGGGAAACCTAGCAAACCTATACATTTTTGAAAACTAGACACCCAGGGGAATCCAGGATGGGGTGACTTGACTGCCTCCCACCAGGGTCTGTTACCCAGAATCCCTTGCAAACCTAAAAAATTGTCCAAAAAAACACATTTTCCCCACATTTCTGTCGTGGAAAATTCCGGAATCTGCGTGGATCCACAAATTTCCACCCACCCCGCGTCCCCCAAAGTCTTACGAGAAAAACGTAACTCACTTGTGTGGGTCGGCCTAGTGCCCGCGACAGGAAATGGCGCAAAACGCAACCTGGTCACACCTCAATTTCGCAGTGAAAAATGACCCTTTTTTGGAAAAATGACTAGCTGTAGTTTTTGAACCCTAGCTCTGCGGGCACCTTGGGAAACCTGGCAAACCTATACATTTTTGAAAACTAGACACCCAGGGGAATCCAGGATGGGGTGACTTGACTGCCTCCCACCAGGGTCTGTTACCCAGAATCCCTTGCAAACCTAAAGAATTGTAAAAAAAAAACACATTTTCCCCACATTTCTGTCGTGGAAAGTTCCGGAATCTGCGTGGATCCACAAATTTCCACCCACCCCGCATTCCCCAAAGTCGTACGAGAAAAACTGCACCTCACTTGTGTGGGTCGGCCTAGTGCCCGTGACAGGAAACGGCGCAAAACGCAACCTGGTCACACCTCAATTTCGCAGTGAAAAATGACCCTTTTTTGGAAAAATGACTAGCTGTAGTTTTTGAACCCTAGCTCTGCGGGCACCTTGGGAAACCTAGCAAAGCTATACATTTTTTAAAACTAGACACCCAGGGGAATCCAGGACGGGGTGACTTGACTGCCTCCCACCAGGGTCTGTTACCCAGAATCCCTTGCAAACCTAAAAAATTGTCAAAAAAAACACATTTTCCCCACATTTCTGTCGTGGAAAGTTCCGGAATCTGCGTGGATCCACAAATTTCCACCCACCCCGCGTTCCCCAAAGTCGTACGAGAAAAACTGTACCTCACTTGTGTGGGTCGGCCTAGTGCCCGCGACAGGAAACGGCGCAAAACGCAACCTGGTCACACCTCAATTTCGCAGTGAAAAATGACCCTTTTTTGGAAAAATGACTAGCTGTAGTTTTTGAACCCTAGCTCTGCGGGCACCTTGGGAAACCTAGCAAACCTATACATTTTTGAAAACTAGACACCCAGGGGAATCCATGATGGGGTGACTTGACTGCCTCCCACCAGGGTCTGTTACCCAGAATCCCTTGCAAACCTAAAAAATTGTCAAAAAAAACACATTTTCCCCACATTTCTGTCGTGGAAAGTTCCGGAATCTGCGTGGATCCACAAATTTCCACCCACCCCGCGTTCCCCAAAGTCTTACGAGAAAAACGGTACCTCACTTGTGTGGGTCGGCCTAGTGCCCGCGACAGGAAACGGCGCAAAACGCAACCTGGTCACACCTCAATTTCGCAGTGAAAAATGACCCTTTTTTGGAAAAATGACTAGCTGTAGTTTTTGAACCCTAGCTCTGCGGGCACCTTGGGAAACCTAGCAAACCTATACATTTTTGAAAACTAGACACCCAGGGGAATCCAGGATGGGGTGACTTGACTGCCTCCCACCAGGGTCTGTTACCCAGAATCCCTTGCAAACCTAAAAAATTGTCAAAAGAAACACATTTTCCCCACATTTCTGTCGTGGAAAGTTCCGGAATCTGCGTGGATCCACAAATTTCCACCCACCCCGCGTTCCCCAAAGTCGTACGAGAAAAACGGTACCTCACTTGTGTGGGTCGGCCTAGTGCCCGCGACAGGAAACGGCGCAAAACGCAACCTGGTCACACCTCAATTTCGCAGTGAAAAATGACTCTTTTTTGGAAAAATGACTAGCTGTAGTTTTTGAACCCTAGCTCTGCGGGCACCTTGGGAAACCTAGCAAACCTATACATTTTTGAAAACTAGACACCCAGGGGAATCCAGGATGGGGTGACTTGACTGCCTCCCACCAGGGTCTGTTACCCAGAATCCCTTGCAAACCTAAAAAATTGTCAAAAGAAACACATTTTCCCCACATTTCTGTTGTGGAAAGTTCCGGAATCTGCGTGGATCCACAAATTTCCACCCACCCCGCGTTCCCCAAAGTCGTACGAGAAAAACGGTACCTCACTTGTGTGGGTCGGCCTAGTGCCCGCGACAGGAAACGGCGCAAAACGCAACCTGGTCACACCTCAATTTCGCAGTGAAAAATGACCCTTTTTTGGAAAAATGACTAGCTGTAGTTTTTGAACCCTAGCTCTGCGGGCACCTTGGGAAACCTAGCAAACCTATACATTTTTGAAAACTAGACACCCAGGGGAATCCAGGATAGGGTGACTTGACTGCCTCCCACCAGGGTCTGTTACCCAGAATCCCTTGCAAACCTAAAAAATTGTCAAAAGAAACACATTTTCCCCACATTTCTGTCGTGGAAAGTTCCGGAATCTGCATGGATCCACAAATTTCCACCCACCCCGCGTTCCCCAAAGTCTTATGAGAAAAATGGTACCTCACTTGTGTGGGTCGGCCTAGTGCCCGCGACAGGAAACGGCGCAAAACGCAACCTGGTCACACCTCAATTTCGTAGTGAAAAATGACCCTTTTTTGGAAAAATGACTAGCTGTAGTTTTTGAACCCTAGCTCTGCGGGCACCTTGGGAAACCTAGCAAACCTATACATTTTTGAAAACTATACACCCAGGGGAATCCAGGATGGGGTGACTTGACTGCCTCCCACCAGGGTCTGTTACCCAGAATCCCTTGCAAACCTAAACAATTGTCAAAAAAAACACATTTTCCCCACATTTCTGTTGTGGAAAGTTCCGGAATCTGCGTGGATCCACAAATTTCCACCCACCCCGCGTTCCCCAAAGTCTTACGAGAAAAATGGTACCTCACTTGTGTGGGTCGGCCTAGTGCCCGCGACAGGAAACGGCGCAAAACGCAACCTGGTCACACCTCAATTTCGCAGTGAAAAATGACCCTTTTTTGGAAAAATGACTAGCTGTAGTTTTTGAACCCTAGCTCTGCGGACACCTTGGGAAACCTAGCAAACCTATACATTTTTGAAAACTAGACACGCAGGGGAATCCAGGATGGGGTGACTTGACTGCCTCCCACCAGGGTCTGTTACCCAGAATCCCTTGCAAACCTAAACAATTGTCAAAAAAAACACATTTTCCCCACATTTCTGTTGTGGAAAGTTCCGGAATCTGCGTGGATCCACAAATTTCCACCCACCCCGCGTTCCCCAAAGTCTTACGAGAAAAATGGTACCTCACTTGTGTGGGTCGGCCTAGTGCCCGCGACAGGAAACGGCGCAAAACGCAACCTGGTCACACCTCAATTTCGCAGTGAAAAATGACCCTTTTTTGGAAAAATGACTAGCTGTAGTTTTTGAACCCTAGCTCTGCGGGCACCTTGGGAAACCTAGCAAACCTATACATTTTTGAAAACTAGACACGCAGGGGAATCCAGGATGGGGTGACTTGACTGCCTCCCACCAGGGTCTGTTACCCAGAATCCCTTGCAAACCTAAAAAATTGTAAAAAAAAACACATTTTCCCCACATTTCTGTTGTGGAAAGTTCCGGAATCTGCGTGGATCCACAAATTTCCACCCACCCCGCGTTCCCCAAAGTTGTACGAGAAAAATGGTACCTCACTTGTGTGGGTCGGCCTAGTGCCCGCGACAGGAAACGGCGCAAAACGCAACCTGGTCACACCTCAATTTCGCTGTGAAAAATGACCCTTTTTTGGAAAAATGACTAGCTGTAGTTTTTGAACCCTAGCTCTGCGGGCACCTTGGGAAACCTAGCAAACCTATACATTTTTGAAAACTAGACACACACGGGAATCCAGGATGGGGTGACTTGACTGCCTCCCACCAGGATCTGTTACCCAGAATCCCTTGCAAACCTAAAAAATTGTCTAAAAAAAACACATTTTCCCCACATTTCTGTCGTGGAAAGTTCCGTAATCTGCGTGGATCCACAAATTTCCACCCACCCCGCGTTCCCCAAAGTCTTACGAGAAAAACGGTACCTCACTTGTGTGGGTCGGCCTAGTGCCCGCGACAGGAAACGGCGCAAAACGCAACCTGGTCACACCTCAATTTCGCAGTGAAAAATGACCCTTTTTTGGAAAAATGACTAGCAGTAGTTTTTGAACCCTAGCTCTGCGGGCACCTTGGGAAACCTAGCAAACCTATACATTTTTGAAAACTAGACACCCAGGGGAATCTAGGATGGGGTGACTTGACTGCCTCCCACCAGGGTCTGTTACCCAGAATCCCTTGCAAACCTAAACAATTGTCAAAAAAAACACATTTTCCCCACATTTCTGTCGTGGAAAGTTCCGGAATCTGCGTGGATCCACAAATTTCCACCCACCCCGCGTTCCCCAAAGTCTTACGAGAAAAACGGTACCTCACTTGTGTGGGTCGGCCTAGTGCCCGCGACAGGAAACGGCGCAAAACGCAACCTGGTCACACCTCAATTTCGCAGTGAAAAATGACCCTTTTTTGGAAAAATGACTAGCTGTAGTTTTTGAACCCTAGCTCTGCGGGCACCTTGGGAAACCTAGCAAACCTATACATTTTTGAAAACTAGACACCCAGGGGAATCCAGGATGGGGTGACTTGACTGCCTCCCACCAGGGTCTGTTACCCAGAATCCCTTGCAAACCTAAAAAATTGTCAAAAGAAACACATTTTCCCCACATTTCTGTCGTGGAAAGTTCCGGAATCTGCGTGGATCCACAAATTTCCACCCACCCCGCGTTCCCCAAAGTCGTACGAGAAAAACGGTACCTCACTTGTGTGGGTTGGCCTAGTGCCCGCGACAGGAAACGGCGCAAAACGCAACCTGGTCACACCTCAATTTCGCAGTGAAAAATGACCCTTTTTTGGAAAAATGACTAGCTGTAGTTTTTGAACCCTAGCTCTGCGGTCACCTTGGGAAACCTAGCAAACCTATACATTTTTGAAAACTAGACACCCAGGGGAATCCAGGATAGGGTGACTTGACTGCCTCCCACCAGGGTCTGTTACCCAGAATCCCTTGCAAACCTAAAAAATTGTCAAAAGAAACACATTTTCCCCACATTTCTGTCGTGGAAAGTTCCGGAATCTGCATGGATCCACAAATTTCCACCCACCCCGCGTTCCCCAAAGTCTTACGAGAAAAATGGTACCTCACTTGTGTGGGTCGGCCTAGTGCCCGCGACAGGAAACGGCGCAAAACGCAACCTGGTCACACCTCAATTTCGCAGTGAAAAATGACCCTTTTTTGGAAAAATGACTAGCTGTAGTTTTTTAACCCTAGCTCTGCGGACACCTTGGGAAACCTTGCAAACCTATACATTTTTGAAAACTATACACCCAGGGGAATCCAGGATGGGGTGACTTGACTGCCTCCCACCAGGGTCTGTTACCCAGAATCCCTTGCAAACCTAAAAAATTGTCAAAAGAAACACATTTTCCCCACATTTCTGTCGTGGAAAGTTCCGGAATCTGCATGGATCCACAAATTTCCACCCACCCCGCGTTCCCCAAAGTCTTACGAGAAAAATGGTACCTCACTTGTGTGGGTCGGCCTAGTGCCCGCGACAGGAAACGGCGCAAAACGCAACCTGGTCACACCTCAATTTCGCAGTGAAAAATGACCCTTTTTTGGAAAAATGACTAGCTGTAGTTTTTTAACCCTAGCTCTGCGGACACCTTGGGAAACCTTGCAAACCTATACATTTTTGAAAACTATACACCCAGGGGAATCCAGGATGGGGTGACTTGACTGCCTCCCACCAGGGTCTGTTACCCAGAATCCCTTGCAAACCTAAAAAATTGTAAAAAAAAACACATTTTCCCCACATTTCTGTCGTGGAAAGTTCCGGAATCTGCGTGGATCCACAAATTTCCACCCACTCCGCGTTCCCCAAAGTCTTACGAGAAAAACAGTACCTCACTTGTGTGGGTCGGCCTAGTGCCCGCGACAGGAAACGGCGCAAAACGCAACCTGGTCACACCTCAATTTCGCAGTGAAAAATGACCCTTTTTTGGAAAAATGACTAGCTGTAGTTTTTGAACCCTAGCTCTGCGGGCACCTTGGGAAACCTAGCAAACCTATACATTTTTGAAAACTAGACACCCAGGGGAATCCAGGATGGGGTGACTTGACTGCCTCCCACCAGGGTCTGTTACCCAGAATCCCTTGCAAACCTAAAAAATTGTCAAAAGAAACACATTTTCCCCACATTTCTGTCGTGGAAAGTTCTGGAATCTGCGTGGATCCACAAATTTCCACCCACCCCGCGTTCCCCAAAGTCGTATGAGAAAAACGGTACCTCACTTGTGTGGGTCGGCCTAGTGCCCGCGACAGGAAACGGCGCAAAACGCAACCTGGTCACACCTCAATTTCGCAGTGAAAAATGACCCTTTTTTGGAAAAATGACTAGCTGTAGTTTTTGAACCCTAGCTCTGCGGGCACCTTGGGAAACCTAGCAAACCTATACATTTTTGAAAACTAGACACCCAGGGGAATCCAGGATAGGGTGACTTGACTGCCTCCCACCAGGGTCTGTTACCCAGAATCCCTTGCAAACCTAAAAAATTGTCAAAAGAAACACATTTTCCCCACATTTCTGTCGTGGAAAGTTCCGGAATCTGCGTGGATCCACAAATTTCCACCCACCCCGCGTTCCCCAAAGTCTTACGAGAAAAACGGTACCTCACTTGTGTGGGTCGGCCTAGTGCCCGCGACAGGAAACGGCGCAAAACGCAACCTGGTCACACCTCAATTTCGCAGTGAAAAATGACCCTTTTTTGGAAAAATGACTAGCTGTAGTTTTTGAACCCTAGCTCTGCGGGCACCTTGGGAAACCTAGCAAACCTATACATTTTTGAAAACTATACACCCAGGGGAATCCAGGATGGGGTGACTTGACTGCCTCCCACCAGGGTCTGTTACCCAGAATCCCTTGCAAACCTAAAAAATTGTCAAAAAAAACACATTTTCCCCACATTTCTGTTGTGGAAAGTTCCGGAATCTGCGTGGATCCACAAATTTCCACCCACCCCGCGTTCCCCAAAGTCTTACGAGAAAAACGGTACCTCACTTGTGTGGGTCGGCCTAGTGCCCGCGACAGGAAACGGCGCAAAACGCAACCTGGTCACACCTCAATTTCGCAGTGAAAAATGACCCTTTTTTGGAAAAATGACTAGCTGTAGTTTTTGAACCCTAGCTCTGCGGGCACCTTGGGAAACCTAGCAAAGCTATACATTTTTTAAAACTAGACACCCAGGGGAATCCAGGATGGGGTGACTTGACTGCCTCCCACCAGGGTCTGTTACCCAGAATCCCTTGCAAACCTAAAAAATTGTCAAAAAAAACAAATTTTCCCCACATTTCTGTCGTGGAAAGTCCCGGAATCTGCGTGGATCCACAAATTTCCACCCACCCCGCGTTCCCCAAAGTTGTACGAGAAAAACGGTACCTCACTTGTGTGGGTCGGCCTAGTGCCCGCGACAGGAAACGGCGCAAAACGCAACCTGGTCACACCTCAATTTCGCAGTGAAAAATGACCCTTTTTTGGAAAAATGACTAGCTGTAGTTTTTGAACCCTAGCTCTGCGGGCACCTTGGGAAACCTAGCAAACCTATACATTTTTGAAAACTAGACACCCAGGGGAATCTAGGATGGGGTGACTTGACTGCCTCCCACCAGGGTCTGTTACCCAGAATCTCTTGCAAACCTAAAAAATTGTCAAAAAAAACACATTTTCCCCACATTTCTGTCGTGGAAAGTTCCGGAATCTGCATGGATCCACAAATTTCCACCCACCCCGCGTTCCCCAAAGTCTTACGAGAAAAACGGTACCTCACTTGTGTGGGTCGGCCTAGTGCCCGCGACAGGAAACGGCGCAAAACGCAACCTGGTCACACCTCAATTTCGCAGTGAAAAATGACCCTTTTTTGGAAAAATGACTAGCTGTAGTTTTTGAACCCTAGCTCTGCGGGCACCTTGGGAAACCTAGCAAACCTATACATTTTTGAAAACTAGACACCCAGGGGAATCCAGGATGGGGTGACTTGACTGCCTCCCACCAGGGTCTGTTACCCAGAATCCCTTGCAAACCTAAAAAATTGTCAAAAGAAACACATTTTCCCCACATTTCTGTCGTGGAAAGTTCCGGAATCTGCGTGGATCCACAAATTTCCACCCACCCCGCGTTCCCCAAAGTCGTACGAGAAAAACGGTACCTCACTTGTGTGGGTCGGCCTAGTGCCCGCGACAGGAAACGGCGCAAAACGCAACCTGGTCACACCTCAATTTCGCAGTGAAAAATGACCCTTTTTTGGAAAAATGACTAGCTGTAGTTTTTGAACCCTAGCTCTGCGGGCACCTTGGGAAACCTAGCAAACCTATACATTTTTGAAAACTAGACACCCAGGGGAATCCAGGATGGGGTGACTTGACTGCCTCCCACCAGGGTCTGTTACCCAGAATCCCTTGCAAACCTAAAAAATTGTCCAAAAAAACACATTTTCCCCACATTTCTGTCGTGGAAAATTCCGGAATCTGCGTGGATCCACAAATTTCCACCCACCCCGCGTCCCCCAAAGTCTTACGAGAAAAACGTAACTCACTTGTGTGGGTCGGCCTAGTGCCCGCGACAGGAAATGGCGCAAAACGCAACCTGGTCACACCTCAATTTCGCAGTGAAAAATGACCCTTTTTTGGAAAAATGACTAGCTGTAGTTTTTGAACCCTAGCTCTGCGGGCACCTTGGGAAACCTGGCAAACCTATACATTTTTGAAAACTAGACACCCAGGGGAATCCAGGATGGGGTGACTTGACTGCCTCCCACCAGGGTCTGTTACCCAGAATCCCTTGCAAACCTAAAGAATTGTAAAAAAAAAACACATTTTCCCCACATTTCTGTCGTGGAAAGTTCCGGAATCTGCGTGGATCCACAAATTTCCACCCACCCCGCATTCCCCAAAGTCGTACGAGAAAAACTGCACCTCACTTGTGTGGGTCGGCCTAGTGCCCGTGACAGGAAACGGCGCAAAACGCAACCTGGTCACACCTCAATTTCGCAGTGAAAAATGACCCTTTTTTGGAAAAATGACTAGCTGTAGTTTTTGAACCCTAGCTCTGCGGGCACCTTGGGAAACCTAGCAAAGCTATACATTTTTTAAAACTAGACACCCAGGGGAATCCAGGACGGGGTGACTTGACTGCCTCCCACCAGGGTCTGTTACCCAGAATCCCTTGCAAACCTAAAAAATTGTCAAAAAAAACACATTTTCCCCACATTTCTGTCGTGGAAAGTTCCGGAATCTGCGTGGATCCACAAATTTCCACCCACCCCGCGTTCCCCAAAGTCGTACGAGAAAAACTGTACCTCACTTGTGTGGGTCGGCCTAGTGCCCGCGACAGGAAACGGCGCAAAACGCAACCTGGTCACACCTCAATTTCGCAGTGAAAAATGACCCTTTTTTGGAAAAATGACTAGCTGTAGTTTTTGAACCCTAGCTCTGCGGGCACCTTAGGAAACCTAGCAAACCTATACATTTTTGAAAACTAGACACCCAGGGGAATCCAGGATGGGGTGACTTGACTGCCTCCCACCAGGGTCTGTTACCCAGAATCCCTTGCAAACCTAAAAAATTGTCCAAAAAACCACATTTTCCCCACATTTCTGTCGTGGAAAGTTCCGGAATCTGCGTGGATCCACAAATTTCCACCCACCCCGCGTTCCCCAAAGTCTTACGAGAAAAACGTACCTCACTTGTGTGGGTCGGCCTAGTGCCCGCGACAGGAAATGGCGCAAAACGCAACCTGGTCACACCTCAATTTCGCAGTGAAAAATGACCCTTTTTTGGAAAAATGACTAGCTGTAGTTTTTTAACCCTAGCTCTGCGGGCACCTTGGGAAACCTGGCAAACCTATACATTTTTGAAAACTAGACACCCAGGGGAATCCAGGATGGGGTGACTTGACTGCCTCCCACCAGGGTCTGTTACCCAGAATCCCTTGCAAACCTAAAGAATTGTCAAAAAAAACACATTTTCCCCACATTTCTGTCGTGGAAAGTTCCAGAATCTGCGTGGATCCACAAATTTCCACCCACCCCGCGTTCCCCAAAGTCGTACGAGAAAAACTGCACCTCACTTGTGTGGGTCGGCCTAGTGCCCGTGACAGGAAACGGCGCAAAACGCAACCTGGTCACACCTCAATTTCGCAGTGAAAAATGACCCTTTTTTGGAAAAATGACTAGCTGTAGTTTTTGAACCCTAGCTCTGCGGGCACCTTGGGAAACCTAGCAAACCTATACATTTTTGAAAACTAGACACCCAGGGGAATCCATGACGGGGTGACTTGACTGCCTCCCACCAGGGTCTGTTACCCAGAATCCCTTGCAAACCTAAAAAATTGTCAAAAAAACCACATTTTCCCCACATTTCTGTCGTGGAAAGTTCCGGAATCTGCGTGGATCCACAAATTTCCACCCACCCCGCGTTCCCCAAAGTCTTACGAGAAAAACGGTACCTCACTTGTGTGGGTCGGCCTAGTGCCCTCGACAGGAAACGGCGCAAAACGCAACCTGGTCACACCTCAATTTCGCAGTGAAAAATGACCCTTTTTTGGAAAAATGACTAGCTGTAGTTTTTGAACCCTAGCTCTGCGGGCACCTTGGGAAACCTAGCAAACCTATACATTTTTGAAAACTAGACACCCAGGGGAATCCAGGATGGGGTGACTTGACTGCCTCCCACCAGGGTCTGTTACCCAGAATCCCTTGCAAACCTAAAAAATTGTCCAAAAAAACACATTTTCCCCACATTTCTGTTGTGGAAAGTTCCGGAATCTGCGTGGATCCACAAATTTCCACCCACCCCGCGTTCCCCAAAGTCTTACGAGAAAAACGGTACCTCACTTGTGTGGGTCGGCCTAGTGCCCGCGACAGGAAACGTCGCAAAACGCAACCTGGTCACACCTCAATTTCGCAGTGAAAAATGCCCATTTTTTGGAAAAATGACTAGCTGTAGTTTTTGAACACTAGCTCTGCGGGCACCTTGGGAAACCTAGCAAACCTATACATTTTTGAAAACTAGACACCCAGGGGAATCTAGGATGGGGTGACTTGACTGCCTCCCACCAGGGTCTGTTACCCAGAATCCCTTGCAAACCTAAAAAATTGTCAAAAAAAACACATTTTCCCCACATTTCTGTTGTGGAAAGTTCTGGAATCTGCGTGGATCCACAAATTTCCACCCACCCCGCGTTCCCCAAAGTCGTACGAGAAAAACGGTACCTCACTTGTGTGGGTCGGCCTAGTGCCCGCGACAGGAAACGGCGCAAAACGCAACCTGGTCACACCTCAATTTCGCAGTGAAAAATGACCCTTTTTTGGAAAAATGACTAGCTGTAGTTTTTGAACCCTAGCTCTGCGGGCACCTTGGGAAACCTAGCAAACCTATACATTTTTGAAAACTAGACACCCAGGGGAATCCAGGATGGGGTGACTTGACTGCTTCCCACCAGGGTCTGTTACCCAGAATCCCTTGCAAACCTAAAAAATTGTCAAAAAAAACACATTTTCCCCACATTTCTGTTGTGGAAAGTTCCGGAATCTGCGTGGATCCACAAATTTCCACCCACCCCGCGTTCCCCAAAGTCTTACGAGAAAAACGGTACCTCACTTGTGTGGGTCGGCCTAGTGCCCGCGACAGGAAACGGCGCAAAACGCAACCTGGTCACACCTCAATTTCGCAGTGAAAAATGACCCTTTTTTGGAAAAATGACTAGCAGTAGTTTTTGAACCCTAGCTCTGCGGGCACCTTGGGAAACCTAGCAAACCTATACATTTTTGAAAACTAGACACCCAGGGAAATCCAGGATGGGGTGACTTGACTGCCTCCCACCAGGGTCTGTTACCTAGAATCCCTTGCAAACCTAAAAAATTGTCAAAAAAAACACATTTTCCCCACATTTCTGTCGTGGAAAGTTCCGGAATCTGCGTGGATCCACAAATTTCCACCCACCCCGCGTTCCCCAAAGTTGTACGAGAAAAACGGTACCTCACTTGTGTGGGTCGGCCTAGTGCCCGCGACAGGAAACGGCGCAAAACGCAACCTGGTCACACCTCAATTTCGCAGTGAAAAATGACCCTTTTTTGGAAAAATGACTAGCTGTAGTTTTTGAACCCTAGCTCTGCGGGCACCTTGGGAAACCTAGCAAACCTATACATTTTTGAAAACTAGACACCCAGGGGAATCTAGGATGGGGTGACTTGACTGCCTCCCACCAGGGTCTGTTACCCAGAATCTCTTGCAAACCTAAAAAATTGTCAAAAAAAACACATTTTCCCCACATTTCTGTCGTGGAAAGTTCCGGAATCTGCATGGATCCACAAATTTCCACCCACCCCGCGTTCCCCAAAGTCTTACGAGAAAAACGGTACCTCACTTGTGTGGGTCGGCCTAGTGCCCGCGACAGGAAACGGCACAAAACGCAACCTGGTCACACCTCAATTTCGCAGTGAAAAATGACCCTTTTTGGAAAAATGACTAGCTGTAGTTTTTGAACCCTAGCTCTGCGGGCACCTTGGGAAACCTAGCAAACCTATACATTTTTGAAAACTAGACACCCAGGGGAATCCAGGATGGGGTGACTTGACTGCCTCCCACCAGGGTCTGTTACCCAGAATCCCTTGCAAACCTAAAAAATTGTCCAAAAAAACACATTTTCCCCACATTTCTGTCGTGGAAAATTCCGGAATCTGCGTAGATCCACAAATTTCCACCCACCCCGCGTCCCCCAAAGTCTTACGAGAAAGACGTACCTCACTTGTGTGGGTCGGCCTAGTGCCCGCGACAGGAAATGGCGCAAAACGCAACCTGGTCACACCTCAATTTCGCAGTGAAAAATGACCCTTTTTTGGAAAAATGACTAGCTGTAGTTTTTGAACCCTAGCTCTGCGGGCACCTTGGGAAACCTGGCAAACCTATACATTTTTGAAAACTAGACACCCAGGGGAATCCAGGATGGGGTGACTTGACTGCCTCCCACCAGGGTCTGTTACCCAGAATCCCTTGCAAACCTAAAGAATTGTAAAAAAAAACACATTTTCCCCACATTTCTGTCGTGGAAAGTTCCGGAATCTGCGTGGATCCACAAATTTCCACCCACCCCGCGTTCCCCAAAGTCGTACGAGAAAAACTGCACCTCACTTGTGTGGGTCGGCCTAGTGCCCGTGACAGGAAACGGCGCAAAACGCAACCTGGTCACACCTCAATTTCGCAGTGAAAAATGACCCTTTTTTGGAAAAATTACTAGCTGTAGTTTTTGAACCCTAGCTCTGCGGGCACCTTGGGAAACCTGGCAAACCTATACATTTTTGAAAACTAGACACCCAGGGGAATCCAGGATGGGGTGACTTGACTGCCTCCCACCAGGGTCTGTTACCCAGAATCCCTTGCAAACCTAAAGAATTGTAAAAAAAAACACATTTTCCCCACATTTCTGTCGTGGAAAGTTCCGGAATCTGCGTGGATCCACAAATTTCCACCCACCCCGCATTCCCCAAAGTCGTACGAGAAAAACTGCACCTCACTTGTGTGGGTCGGCCTAGTGCCCGTGACAGGAAACGGCGCAAAACGCAACCTGGTCACACCTCAATTTCGCAGTGAAAAATGACCCTTTTTTGGAAAAATGACTAGCTGTAGTTTTTGAACCCTAGCTCTGCGGGCACCTTGGGAAACCTAGCAAAGCTATACATTTTTTAAAACTAGACACCCAGGGGAATCCAGGACGGGGTGACTTGACTGCCTCCCACCAGGGTCTGTTACCCAGAATCCCTTGCAAACCTAAAAAATTGTCAAAAAAACCACATTTTCCCCACATTTCTGTCGTGGAAAGTTCCGGAATCTGCGTGGATCCACAAATTTCCACCCACCCCGCGTTCCCCAAAGTCTTACGAGAAAAACGGTACCTCACTTGTGTGGGTCGGCCTAGTGCCCGCGACAGGAAACGTCGCAAAACGCAACCTGGTCACACCTCAATTTCGCAGTGAAAAATGACCCTTTTTTGGAAAAATGACTAGCTGTAGTTTTTGAACCCTAGCTCTGCGGGCACCTTGGGAAACCTAGCAAACCTATACATTTTTGAAAACTAGACACCCAGGGGAATCTAGGATGGGGTGACTTGACTGCCTCCCACCAGGGTCTGTTACCCAGAATCCCTTGCAAACCTAAAAAATTGTCAAAAAAAACACATTTTCCCCACATTTCTGTTGTGGAAAGTTCCGGAATCTGCGTGGATCCACAAATTTCCACCCACCCCGCGTTCCCCAAAGTCGTACGAGAAAAACGGTACCTCACTTGTGTGGGTCGGCCTAGTGCCCACGACAGGAAACGGCGCAAAACGCAACCTGGTCACACCTCAATTTCGCAGTGAAAAATGACCCTTTTTTGGAAAAATGACTAGCTGTAGTTTTTGAACCCTAGCTCTGCGGGCACCTTGGGAAACCTAGCAAACCTATACATTTTTGAAAACTAGACACCCAGGGGAATCCAGGATGGGGTGACTTGACTGCTTCCCACCAGGGTCTGTTACCCAGAATCCCTTGCAAACCTAAAAAATTGTCAAAAAAAACACATTTTCCCCACATTTCTGTTGTGGAAAGTTCCGGAATCTGCGTGGATCCACAAATTTCCACCCACCCCGCGTTCCCCAAAGTCTTACGAGAAAAACGGTACCTCACTTGTGTGGGTCGGCCTAGTGCCCGCGACAGGAAACGGCGCAAAACGCAACCTGGTCACACCTCAATTTCGCAGTGAAAAATGACCCTTTTTTGGAAAAATGACTAGCAGTAGTTTTTGAACCCTAGCTCTGCGGGCACCTTGGGAAACCTAGCAAACCTATACATTTTTGAAAACTAGACACCCAGGGGAATCCAGGATGGGGTGACTTGACTGCCTCCCACCAGGGTCTGTTACCTAGAATCCCTTGCAAACCTAAAAAATTGTCAAAAAAAACACATTTTCCCCACATTTCTGTCGTGGAAAGTTCCGGAATCTGCGTGGATCCACAAATTTCCACCCACCCCGCGTTCCCCAAAGTCTTACGAGAAAAACGGTACCTCACTTGTGTGGGTCGGCCTAGTGCCCGCGACAGGAAACGGCGCAAAACGCAACCTGGTCACACCTCAATTTCGCTGTGAAAAATGACCCTTTTTTGGAAAAATGACTAGCTGTAGTTTTTGAACCCTAGCTCTGCGGGCACCTTGGGAAACCTAGCAAACCTATACATTTTTGAAAACTAGACACCCAGGGGAATCCAGGATGGGGTGACTTGACTGCCTCCCACCAGGGTCTGTTACCCAGAATCCCTTGCAAACCTAAAAAATTGTCAAAAGAAACACATTTTCCCCACATTTCTGTCGTGGAAAGTTCCGGAATCTGCGTGGATCCACAAATTTCCACCCACCCCGCGTTCCCCAAAGTCGTACAAGAAAAACGGTACCTCACTTGTGTGGGTCGGCCTAGTGCCCGCGACAGGAAACGGCGCAAAACGCAACCTGGTCACACCTCAATTTCGCAGTGAAAAATGACCCTTTTTTGGAAAAATGACTAGCTGTAGTTTTTGAACCCTAGCTCTGCGGGCACCTTGGGAAACCTAGCAAACCTATACATTTTTGAAAACTAGACACCCAGGGGAATCTAGGATGGGGTGACTTGACTGCCTCCCACCAGGGTCTGTTACCCAGAATCTCTTGCAAACCTAAAAAATTGTCAAAAAAAACACATTTTCCCCACATTTCTGTCGTGGAAAGTTCCGGAATCTGCATGGATCCACAAATTTCCACCCACCCCGCGTTCCCCAAAGTCTTACGAGAAAAACGGTACCTCACTTGTGTGGGTCGGCCTAGTGCCCGCGACAGGAAACGGCGCAAAACGCAACCTGGTCACACCTCAATTTCGCAGTGAAAAATGACCCTTTTTTGGAAAAATGACTAGCTGTAGTTTTTGAACCCTAGCTCTGCGGGCACCTTGGGAAACCTAGCAAACCTATACATTTTTGAAAACTAGACACCCAGGGGAATCCAGGATGGGGTGACTTGACTGCCTCCCACCAGGGTCTGTTACCCAGAATCCCTTGCAAACCTAAAAAATTGTCAAAAGAAACACATTTTCCCCACATTTCTGTCGTGGAAAGTTCCGGAATCTGCGTGGATCCACAAATTTCCACCCACCCCGCGTTCCCCAAAGTCGTACGAGAAAAACGGTACCTCACTTGTGTGGGTCGGCCTAGTGCCCGCGACAGGAAACGGCGCAAAACGCAACCTGGTCACACCTCAATTTCGCAGTGAAAAATGACCCTTTTTTGGAAAAATGACTAGCTGTAGTTTTTGAACCCTAGC
Organism: Triturus cristatus; assembly: GCF_964204655.1. NCBI lineage: Eukaryota > Metazoa > Chordata > Amphibia > Caudata > Salamandridae > Triturus > Triturus cristatus. The sequence continues at coordinate 2,623,015 of NW_028187373.1, forward strand.
TCTGCGGGCACCTTGGGAAACCTAGCAAACCTATACATTTTTGAAAACTAGACACCCAGGGGAATCCAGGATGGGGTGACTTGACTGCCTCCCACCAGGGTCTGTTACCCAGAATCCCTTGCAAACCTAAAAAATTGTCCAAAAAAACACATTTTCCCCACATTTCTGTCGTGGAAAATTCCGGAATCTGCGTGGATCCACAAATTTCCACCCACCCCGCGTCCCCCAAAGTCTTACGAGAAAAACGTAACTCACTTGTGTGGGTCGGCCTAGTGCCCGCGACAGGAAATGGCGCAAAACGCAACCTGGTCACACCTCAATTTCGCAGTGAAAAATGACCCTTTTTTGGAAAAATGACTAGCTGTAGTTTTTGAACCCTAGCTCTGCGGGCACCTTGGGAAACCTGGCAAACCTATACATTTTTGAAAACTAGACACCCAGGGGAATCCAGGATGGGGTGACTTGACTGCCTCCCACCAGGGTCTGTTACCCAGAATCCCTTGCAAACCTAAAGAATTGTAAAAAAAAAACACATTTTCCCCACATTTCTGTCGTGGAAAGTTCCGGAATCTGCGTGGATCCACAAATTTCCACCCACCCCGCATTCCCCAAAGTCGTACGAGAAAAACTGCACCTCACTTGTGTGGGTCGGCCTAGTGCCCGTGACAGGAAACGGCGCAAAACGCAACCTGGTCACACCTCAATTTCGCAGTGAAAAATGACCCTTTTTTGGAAAAATGACTAGCTGTAGTTTTTGAACCCTAGCTCTGCGGGCACCTTGGGAAACCTAGCAAAGCTATACATTTTTTAAAACTAGACACCCAGGGGAATCCAGGACGGGGTGACTTGACTGCCTCCCACCAGGGTCTGTTACCCAGAATCCCTTGCAAACCTAAAAAATTGTCAAAAAAAACACATTTTCCCCACATTTCTGTCGTGGAAAGTTCCGGAATCTGCGTGGATCCACAAATTTCCACCCACCCCGCGTTCCCCAAAGTCGTACGAGAAAAACTGTACCTCACTTGTGTGGGTCGGCCTAGTGCCCGCGACAGGAAACGGCGCAAAACGCAACCTGGTCACACCTCAATTTCGCAGTGAAAAATGACCCTTTTTTGGAAAAATGACTAGCTGTAGTTTTTGAACCCTAGCTCTGCGGGCACCTTAGGAAACCTAGCAAACCTATACATTTATGAAAACTAGACACCCAGGGGAATCCAGGATGGGGTGACTTGACTGCCTCCCACCAGGGTCTGTTACCCAGAATCCCTTGCAAACCTAAAAAATTGTCCAAAAAACCACATTTTCCCCACATTTCTGTCGTGGAAAGTTCCGGAATCTGCGTGGATCCACAAATTTCCACCCACCCCGCGTTCCCCAAAGTCTTACGAGAAAAACGTACCTCACTTGTGTGGGTCGGCCTAGTGCCCGCGACAGGAAATGGCGCAAAACGCAACCTGGTCACACCTCAATTTCGCAGTGAAAAATGACCCTTTTTTGGAAAAATGACTAGCTGTAGTTTTTTAACCCTAGCTCTGCGGGCACCTTGGGAAACCTGGCAAACCTATACATTTTTGAAAACTAGACACCCAGGGGAATCCAGGATGGGGTGACTTGACTGCCTCCCACCAGGGTCTGTTACCCAGAATCCCTTGCAAACCTAAAGAATTGTCAAAAAAAACACATTTTCCCCACATTTCTGTCGTGGAAAGTTCCAGAATCTGCGTGGATCCACAAATTTCCACCCACCCCGCGTTCCCCAAAGTCGTACGAGAAAAACTGCACCTCACTTGTGTGGGTCGGCCTAGTGCCCGTGACAGGAAACGGCGCAAAACGCAACCTGGTCACACCTCAATTTCGCAGTGAAAAATGACCCTTTTTTGGAAAAATGACTAGCTGTAGTTTTTGAACCCTAGCTCTGCGGGCACCTTGGGAAACCTAGCAAACCTATACATTTTTGAAAACTAGACACCCAGGGGAATCCATGACGGGGTGACTTGACTGCCTCCCACCAGGGTCTGTTACCCAGAATCCCTTGCAAACCTAAAAAATTGTCAAAAAAACCACATTTTCCCCACATTTCTGTCGTGGAAAGTTCCGGAATCTGCATGGATCCACAAATTTCCACCCACCCCGCGTTCCCCAAAGTCTTACGAGAAAAACGGTACCTCACTTGTGTGGGTCGGCCTAGTGCCCTCGACAGGAAACGGCGCAAAACGCAACCTGGTCACACCTCAATTTCGCAGTGAAAAATGACCCTTTTTTGGAAAAATGACTAGCTGTAGTTTTTGAACCCTAGCTCTGCGGGCACCTTGGGAAACCTAGCAAACCTATACATTTTTGAAAACTAGACACCCAGGGGAATCCAGGATGGGGTGACTTGACTGCCTCCCACCAGGGTCTGTTACCCAGAATCCCTTGCAAACCTAAAAAATTGTCCAAAAAACCACATTTTCCCCACATTTCTGTTGTGGAAAGTTCCGGAATCTGCGTGGATCCACAAATTTCCACCCACCCCGCGTTCCCCAAAGTCTTACGAGAAAAACGGTACCTCACTTGTGTGGGTCGGCCTAGTGCCCGCGACAGGAAACGTCGCAAAACGCAACCTGGTCACACCTCAATTTCGCAGTGAAAAATGCCCATTTTTTGGAAAAATGACTAGCTGTAGTTTTTGAACACTAGCTCTGCGGGCACCTTGGGAAACCTAGCAAACCTATACATTTTTGAAAACTAGACACCCAGGGGAATCTAGGATGGGGTGACTTGACTGCCTCCCACCAGGGTCTGTTACCCAGAATCCCTTGCAAACCTAAAAAATTGTCAAAAAAAACACATTTTCCCCACATTTCTGTTGTGGAAAGTTCTGGAATCTGCGTGGATCCACAAATTTCCACCCACCCCGCGTTCCCCAAAGTCGTACGAGAAAAACGGTACCTCACTTGTGTGGGTCGGCCTAGTGCCCGCGACAGGAAACGGCGCAAAACGCAACCTGGTCACACCTCAATTTCGCAGTGAAAAATGACCCTTTTTTGGAAAAATGACTAGCTGTAGTTTTTGAACCCTAGCTCTGCGGGCACCTTGGGAAACCTAGCAAACCTATACATTTTTGAAAACTAGACACCCAGGGGAATCCAGGATGGGGTGACTTGACTGCTTCCCACCAGGGTCTGTTACCCAGAATCCCTTGCAAACCTAAAAAAGTGTCAAAAAAAACACATTTTCCCCACATTTCTGTTGTGGAAAGTTCCGGAATCTGCGTGGATCCACAAATTTCCACCCACCCCGCGTTCCCCAAAGTCTTACGAGAAAAACGGTACCTCACTTGTGTGGGCCGGCCTAGTGCCCGCGACAGGAAACGGCGCAAAACGCAACCTGGTCACACCTCAATTTCGCAGTGAAAAATGACCCTTTTTTGGAAAAATGACTAGCAGTAGTTTTTGAACCCTAGCTCTGCGGGCACCTTGGGAAACCTAGCAAACCTATACATTTTTGAAAACTAGACACCCAGGGGAATCCAGGATGGGGTGACTTGACTGCCTCCCACCAGGGTCTGTTACCTAGAATCCCTTGCAAACCTAAAAAATTGTCAAAAAAAACACATTTTCCCCACATTTCTGTCGTGGAAAGTTCCGGAATCTGCGTGGATCCACAAATTTCCACCCACCCCGCGTTCCCCAAAGTTGTACGAGAAAAACGGTACCTCACTTGTGTGGGTCGGCCTAGTGCCCGCGACAGGAAACGGCGCAAAACGCAACCTGGTCACACCTCAATTTCGCAGTGAAAAATGACCCTTTTTTGGAAAAATGACTAGCTGTAGTTTTTGAACCCTAGCTCTGCGGGCACCTTGGGAAACCTAGCAAACCTATACATTTTTGAAAACTAGACACCCAGGGGAATCTAGGATGGGGTGACTTGACTGCCTCCCACCAGGGTCTGTTACCCAGAATCTCTTGCAAACCTAAAAAATTGTCAAAAAAAACACATTTTCCCCACATTTCTGTCGTGGAAAGTTCCGGAATCTGCATGGATCCACAAATTTCCACCCACCCCGCGTTCCCCAAAGTCTTACGAGAAAAACGGTACCTCACTTGTGTGGGTCGGCCTAGTGCCCGCGACAGGAAACGGCGCAAAACGCAACCTGGTCACACCTCAATTTCGCAGTGAAAAATGACCCTTTTTGGAAAAATGACTAGCTGTAGTTTTTGAACCCTAGCTCTGCGGGCACCTTGGGAAACCTAGCAAACCTATACATTTTTGAAAACTAGACACCCAGGGGAATCCAGGATGGGGTGACTTGACTGCCTCCCACCAGGGTCTGTTACCCAGAATCCCTTGCAAACCTAAAAAATTGTCCAAAAAAACACATTTTCCCCACATTTCTGTCGTGGAAAATTCCGGAATCTGCGTAGATCCACAAATTTCCACCCACCCCGCGTCCCCCAAAGTCTTACGAGAAAGACGTACCTCACTTGTGTGGGTCGGCCTAGTGCCCGCGACAGGAAATGGCGCAAAACGCAACCTGGTCACACCTCAATTTCGCAGTGAAAAATGACCCTTTTTTGGAAAAATGACTAGCTGTAGTTTTTGAACCCTAGCTCTGCGGGCACCTTGGGAAACCTGGCAAACCTATACATTTTTGAAAACTAGACACCCAGGGGAATCCAGGATGGGGTGACTTGACTGCCTCCCACCAGGGTCTGTTACCCAGAATCCCTTGCAAACCTAAAGAATTGTAAAAAAAAACACATTTTCCCCACATTTCTGTCGTGGAAAGTTCCGGAATCTGCGTGGATCCACAAATTTCCACCCACCCCGCGTTCCCCAAAGTCGTACGAGAAAAACTGCACCTCACTTGTGTGGGTCGGCCTAGTGCCCGTGACAGGAAACGGCGCAAAACGCAACCTGGTCACACCTCAATTTCGCAGTGAAAAATGACCCTTTTTTGGAAAAATTACTAGCTGTAGTTTTTGAACCCTAGCTCTGCGGGCACCTTGGGAAACCTGGCAAACCTATACATTTTTGAAAACTAGACACCCAGGGGAATCCAGGATGGGGTGACTTGACTGCCTCCCACCAGGGTCTGTTACCCAGAATCCCTTGCAAACCTAAAGAATTGTAAAAAAAAACACATTTTCCCCACATTTCTGTCGTGGAAAGTTCCGGAATCTGCGTGGATCCACAAATTTCCACCCACCCCGCGTTCCCCAAAGTCGTACGAGAAAAACTGCACCTCACTTGTGTGGGTCGGCCTAGTGCCCGTGACAGGAAACGGCGCAAAACGCAACCTGGTCACACCTCAATTTCGCAGTGAAAAATGACCCTTTTTTGGAAAAATGACTAGCTGTAGTTTTTGAACCCTAGCTCTGCGGGCACCTTGGGAAACCTAGCAAAGCTATACATTTTTTAAAACTAGACACCCAGGGGAATCCAGGACGGGGTGACTTGACTGCCTCCCACCAGGGTCTGTTACCCAGAATCCCTTGCAAACCTAAAAAAGTGTCAAAAAAAACACATTTTCCCCACATTTCTGTCGTGGAAAGTTCCGGAATCTGCGTGGATCCACAAATTTCCACCCACCCCGCGTTCCCCAAAGTCGTACGAGAAAAACTGTACCTCACTTGTGTGGGTCGGCCTAGTGCCCGCGACAGGAAACGGCGCAAAACGCAACCTGGTCACACCTCAATTTCGCAGTGAAAAATGACCCTTTTTTGGAAAAATGACTAGCTGTAGTTTTTGAACCCTAGCTCTGCGGGCACCTTAGGAAACCTAGAAAACCTATACATTTTTGAAAACTAGACACCCAGGGGAATCCAGGATGGGGTGACTTGACTGCCTCCCACCAGGGTCTGTTACCCAGAATCCCTTGCAAACCTAAAGAATTGTCAAAAAAAACACATTTTCCCCACATTTCTGTCGTGGAAAGTTCCGGAATCTGCGTGGATCCACAAATTTCCACCCACCCCGCGTTCCCCAAAGTCGTACGAGAAAAACTGCACCTCACTTGTGTGGGTCGGCCTAGTGCCCGTGACAGGAAACGGCGCAAAACGCAACCTGGTCACACCTCAATTTCGCAGTGAAAAATGACCCTTTTTTGGAAAAATGACTAGCTGTAGTTTTTGAACCCTAGCTCTGCGGGCACCTTGGGAAACCTAGCAAACCTATACATTTTTGAAAACTAGACACCCAGGGGAAACCATGACGGGGTGACTTGACTGCCTCCCACCAGGGTCTGTTACCCAGAATCCCTTGCAAACCTAAAAAATTGTCAAAAAAACCACATTTTCCCCACATTTCTGTCGTGGAAAGTTCCGGAATCTGCGTGGATCCACAAATTTCCACCCACCCCGCGTTCCCCAAAGTCTTACGAGAAAAACGGTACCTCACTTGTGTGGGTCGGCCTAGTGCCCGCGACAGGAAACGTCGCAAAACGCAACCTGGTCACACCTCAATTTCGCAGTGAAAAATGACCCTTTTTTGGAAAAATGACTAGCTGTAGTTTTTGAACCCTAGCTCTGCGGGCACCTTGGGAAACCTAGCAAACCTATACATTTTTGAAAACTAGACACCCAGGGGAATCTAGGATGGGGTGACTTGACTGCCTCCCACCAGGGTCTGTTACCCAGAATCCCTTGCAAACCTAAAAAATTGTCAAAAAAAACACATTTTCCCCACATTTCTGTTGTGGAAAGTTCCGGAATCTGCGTGGATCCACAAATTTCCACCCACCCCGCGTTCCCCAAAGTCGTACGAGAAAAACGGTACCTCACTTGTGTGGGTCGGCCTAGTGCCCACGACAGGAAACGGCGCAAAACGCAACCTGGTCACACCTCAATTTCGCAGTGAAAAATGACCCTTTTTTGGAAAAATGACTAGCTGTAGTTTTTGAACCCTAGCTCTGCGGGCACCTTGGGAAACCTAGCAAACCTATACATTTTTGAAAACTAGACACCCAGGGGAATCCAGGATGGGGTGACTTGACTGCTTCCCACCAGGGTCTGTTACCCAGAATCCCTTGCAAACCTAAAAAATTGTCAAAAAAAACACATTTTCCCCACATTTCTGTTGTGGAAAGTTCCGGAATCTGCGTGGATCCACAAATTTCCACCCACCCCGCGTTCCCCTAAGTCTTACGAGAAAAACGGTACCTCACTTGTGTGGGTCGGCCTAGTGCCCGCGACAGGAAACGGCGCAAAACGCAACCTGGTCACACCTCAATTTCGCAGTGAAAAATGACCCTTTTTTGGAAAAATGACTAGCAGTAGTTTTTGAACCCTAGCTCTGCGGGCACCTTGGGAAACCTAGCAAACCTATACATTTTTGAAAACTAGACACCCAGGGGAATCCAGGATGGGGTGACTTGACTGCCTCCCACCAGGGTCTGTTACCTAGAATCCCTTGCAAACCTAAAAAATTGTCAAAAAAAACACATTTTCCCCACATTTCTGTCGTGGAAAGTTCCGGAATCTGCGTGGATCCACAAATTTCCACCCACCCCGCGTTCCCCAAAGTCTTACGAGAAAAACGGTACCTCACTTGTGTGGGTCGGCCTAGTGCCCGCGACAGGAAACGGCGCAAAACGCAACCTGGTCACACCTCAATTTCGCTGTGAAAAATGACCCTTTTTTGGAAAAATGACTAGCTGTAGTTTTTGAACCCTAGCTCTGCGGGCACCTTGGGAAACCTAGCAAACCTATACATTTTTGAAAACTAGACACCCAGGGGAATCCAGGATGGGGTGACTTGACTGCCTCCCACCAGGGTCTGTTACCCAGAATCCCTTGCAAACCTAAAAAATTGTCAAAAGAAACACATTTTCCCCACATTTCTGTCGTGGAAAGTTCCGGAATCTGCGTGGATCCACAAATTTCCACCCACCCCGCGTTCCCCAAAGTCGTACAAGAAAAACGGTACCTCACTTGTGTGGGTCGGCCTAGTGCCCGCGACAGGAAACGGCGCAAAACGCAACCTGGTCACACCTCAATTTCGCAGTGAAAAATGACCCTTTTTTGGAAAAATGACTAGCTGTAGTTTTTGAACCCTAGCTCTGCGGGCACCTTGGGAAACCTAGCAAACCTATACATTTTTGAAAACTAGACACCCAGGGGAATCCAGGATGGGGTGACTTGACTGCCTCCCACCAGGGTCTGTTACCCAGAATCCCTTGCAAACCTAAAAAATTGTCAAAAAAAACACATTTTCCCCACATTTCTGTCGTGGAAAGTTCCGGAATCTGCGTGGATCCACAAATTTCCACCCACCCCGCGTTCCCCAAAGTCGTACGAGAAAAACAGTACCTCACTTGTGTGGGTCGGCCTAGTGCCCGCGACAGGAAACGGCGCAAAACGCAACCTGGTCACACCTCAATTTCGCAGTGAAAAATGACCCTTTTTTGGAAAAATGACTAGCTGTAGTTTTTGAACCCTAGCTCTGCGGGCACCTTGGGAAACCTAGCAAACCTATACATTTTTGAAAACTAGACACCCAGGGGAATCCAGGATAGGGTGACTTGACTGCCTCCCACCAGGGTCTGTTACCCAGAATCCCTTGCAAACCTAAAAAATTGTCAAAAAAACCACATTTTCCCCACATTTCTGTCGTGGAAAGTTCCGGAATCTGCGTGGATCCACAAATTTCCACCCACCCCGCGTTCCCCAAAGTTGTACGAGAAAAACGGTACCTCACTTGTGTGGGTCGGCCTAGTGCCCGCGACAGGAAACGGCGCAAAACGCAACCTGGTCACACCTCAATTTCGCTGTGAAAAATGACCCTTTTTTGGAAAAATGACTAGCTGTAGTTTTTGAACCCTAGCTCTGCGGGCACCTTGGGAAACCTAGCAAACCTATACATTTTTGAAAACTAGACACGCACGGGAATCCAGGATGGGGTGACTTGACTGCCTCCCACCAGGATCTGTTACCCAGAATCCCTTGCAAACCTAAAAAATTGTCAAAAAAAAACACATTTTCCCCACATTTCTGTCGTGGAAAGTTCCGGAATCTGCGTGGATCCACAAATTTCTACCCACCCCGCGTTCCCCAAAGTCTTACGAGAAAAACGGTACCTCACTTGTGTGGGTCGGCCTAGTGCCCGCGACAGGAAACGGCGCAAAACGCAACCTGGTCACACCTCAATTTCGCTGTGAAAAATGACCCTTTTTTGGAAAAATGACTAGCTGTAGTTTTTGAACCCTAGCTCTGCGGGCACCTTGGGAAACCTAGCAAACCTATACATTTTTGAAAACTAGACACCCAGGGGAATCCAGGATGGGGTGACTTGACTGCCTCCCACCAGGGTCTGTTACCCAGAATCCCTTGCAAACCTAAAAAATTGTCAAAAGAAACACATTTTCCCCACATTTCTGTCGTGGAAAGTTCCGGAATCTGCATGGATCCACAAATTTCCACCCACCCCGCGTTCCCCAAAGTCTTACGAGAAAAATGGTACCTCACTTGTGTGGGTCGGCCTAGTGCCCGCGACAGGAAACGGCGCAAAACGCAACCTGGTCACACCTCAATTTCGCAGTGAAAAATGACCCTTTTTTGGAAAAATGACTAGCTGTAGTTTTTGAACCCTAGCTCTGCGGACACCTTGGGAAACCTTGCAAACCTATACATTTTTGAAAACTATACACCCAGGGGAATCCAGGATGGGGTGACTTGACTGCCTCCCACCAGGGTCTGTTACCCAGAATCCCTTGCAAACCTAAAAAATTGTCAAAAAAAACACATTTTCCCCACATTTCTGTTGTGGAAATTTCCGGAATCTGCGTGGATCCACAAATTTCCACCCACCCCGCGTTCCCCAAAGTCTTACGAGAAAAATGGTACCTCACTTGTGTGGGTCGGCCTAGTGCCCGCGACAGGAAACGGCGCAAAACGCAACCTGGTCACACCTCAATTTCGCAGTGAAAAATGACCCTTTTTTGGAAAAATGACTAGCTGTAGTTTTTGAACCCTAGCTCTGCGGGCACCTTGGGAAACCTAGCAAACCTATACATTTTTGAAAACTAGACACCCAGGGGAATCCAGGATGGGGTGACTTGACTGCCTCCCACCAGGGTCTGTTACCCAGAATCCCTTGCAAACCTAAAAAATTGTAAAAAAAAACACATTTTCCCCACATTTCTGTTGTGGAAAGTTCCGGAATCTGCGTGGATCCACAAATTTCCACCCACCCCGCGTTCCCCAAAGTTGTACGAGAAAAATGGTACCTCACTTGTGTGGGTCGGCCTAGTGCCCGCGACAGGAAACGGCGCAAAACGCACCTGGTCACACCTCAATTTCGCTGTGAAAAATGACCCTTTTTTGGAAAAATGACTAGCTGTAGTTTTTGAACCCTAGCTCTGCGGGCACCTTGGGAAACCTAGCAAACCTATACATTTTTGAAAACTAGACACCCAGGGGAATCCAGGATGGGGTGACTTGACTGCCTCCCACCAGGGTCTGTTACCCAGAATCCCTTGCAAACCTAAAAAATTGTCAAAAGAAACACATTTTCCCCACATTTCTGTCGTGGAAAGTTCTGGAATCTGCGTGGATCCACAAATTTCCACCCACCCCGCGTTCCCCAAAGTCGTATGAGAAAAACGGTACCTCACTTGTGTGGGTCGGCCTAGTGCCCGCGACAGGAAACGGCGCAAAACGCAACCTGGTCACACCTCAATTTCGCAGTGAAAAATGACCCTTTTTTGGAAAAATGACTAGCTGTAGTTTTTGAACCCTAGCTCTGCGGGCACCTTGGGAAACCTAGCAAACCTATACATTTTTGAAAACTAGACACCCAGGGGAATCCAGGATAGGGTGACTTGACTGCCTCCCACCAGGGTCTGTTACCCAGAATCCCTTGCAAACCTAAAAAATTGTCAAAAGAAACACATTTTCCCCACATTTCTGTCGTGGAAAGTTCCGGAATCTGCATGGATCCACAAATTTCCACCCACCCCGCGTTCCCCAAAGTCTTACGAGAAAAATGGTACCTCACTTGTGTGGGTCGGCCTAGTGCCCGCGACAGGAAACGGCGCAAAACGCAACCTGGTCACACCTCAATTTCGCAGTGAAAAATGACCCTTTTTTGGAAAAATGACTAGCTGTAGTTTTTGAACCCTAGCTCTGCGGACACCTTGGGAAACCTTGCAAACCTATACATTTTTGAAAACTATACACCCAGGGGAATCCAGGATGGGGTGACTTGACTGCCTCCCACCAGGGTCTGTTACCCAGAATCCCTTGCAAACCTAAAAAATTGTCAAAAAAAACACATTTTCCCCACATTTCTGTTGTGGAAATTTCCGGAATCTGCGTGGATCCACAAATTTCCACCCACCCCGCGTTCCCCAAAGTCTTACGAGAAAAATGGTACCTCACTTGTGTGGGTCGGCCTAGTGCCCGCGACAGGAAACGGCGCAAAACGCAACCTGGTCACACCTCAATTTCGCAGTGAAAAATGACCCTTTTTTTGAAAAATGACTAGCTGTAGTTTTTGAACCCTAGCTCTGCGGGCACCTTGGGAAACCTAGCAAACCTATACATTTTTGAAACCTAGACACCCAGGGGAATCCAGGATGGGGTGACTTGACTGCCTCCCACCAGGGTCTGTTACCCAGAATCCCTTGCAAACCTAAAAAATTGTAAAAAAAAACACATTTTCCCCACATTTCTGTTGTGGAAAGTTCCGGAATCTGCGTGGATCCACAAATTTCCACCCACCCCGCGTTCCCCAAAGTTGTACGAGAAAAATGGTACCTCACTTGTGTGGGTCGGCCTAGTGCCCGCGACAGGAAACGGCGCAAAACGCACCTGGTCACACCTCAATTTCGCTGTGAAAAATGACCCTTTTTTGGAAAAATGACTAGCTGTAGTTTTTGAACCCTAGCTCTGCGGGCACCTTGGGAAACCTAGCAAACCTATACATTTTTGAAAACTAGACACCCAGGGGAATCCAGGATGGGGTGACTTGACTGCCTCCCACCAGGGTCTGTTACCCAGAATCCCTTGCAAACCTAAAAAATTGTCAAAAGAAACACATTTTCCCCACATTTCTGTCGTGGAAAGTTCTGGAATCTGCGTGGATCCACAAATTTCCACCCACCCCGCGTTCCCCAAAGTCGTATGAGAAAAACGGTACCTCACTTGTGTGGGTCGGCCTAGTGCCCGCGACAGGAAACGGCGCAAAACGCAACCTGGTCACACCTCAATTTCGCAGTGAAAAATGACCCTTTTTTGGAAAAATGACTAGCTGTAGTTTTTGAACCCTAGCTCTGCGGGCACCTTGGGAAACCTAGCAAACCTATACATTTTTGAAAACTAGACACCCAGGGGAATCCAGGATAGGGTGACTTGACTGCCTCCCACCAGGGTCTGTTACCCAGAATCCCTTGCAAACCTAAAAAATTGTCAAAAGAAACACATTTTCCCCACATTTCTGTCGTGGAAAGTTCCGGAATCTGCGTGGATCCACAAATTTCCACCCACCCCGCGTTCCCCAAAGTCTTACGAGAAAAACGGTACCTCACTTGTGTGGGTCGGCCTAGTGCCCGCGACAGGAAACGGCGCAAAACGCAACCTGGTCACACCTCAATTTCGCAGTGAAAAATGACCCTTTTTTGGAAAAATGACTAGCTGTAGTTTTTGAACCCTAGCTCTGCGGGCACCTTGGGAAACCTAGCAAACCTATACATTTTTTAAAACTAGACACCCAGGGGAATCCAGGATGGGGTGACTTGACTGCCTCCCACCAGGGTCTGTTACCCAGAATCCCTTGCAAACCTAAAAAATTGTCAAAAAAACCACATTTTCCCCACATTTCTGTCGTGGAAAGTTCCGGAATCTGCGTGGATCCACAAATTTCCACCCACCCCGCGTTCCCCAAAGTTGTACGAGAAAAACGGTACCTCACTTGTGTGGGTCGGCCTAGTGCCCGCGACAGGAAACGGCGCAAAACGCAACCTGGTCACACCTCAATTTCGCAGTGAAAAATGACCCTTTTTTGGAAAAATGACTAGCTGTAGTTTTTGAACCCTAGCTCTGCGGGCACCTTGGGAAACCTAGCAAAGCTATACATTTTTGAAAACTAGACACCCAGGGGAATCTAGGATGGGGTGACTTGACTGCCTCCCACCAGGGTCTGTTACCCAGAATCTCTTGCAAACCTAAAAAATTGTCAAAAAAAACACATTTTCCCCACATTTCTGTCGTGGAAAGTTCCGGAATCTGCATGGATCCACAAATTTCCACCCACCCCGCATTCCCCAAAGTCTTACGAGAAAAACGGTACCTCACTTGTGTGGGTCGGCCTAGTGCCCGCGACAGGAAACGGCGCAAAACGCAACCTGGTCACACCTCAATTTCGCAGTGAAAAATGACCCTTTTTTGGAAAAATGACTAGCTGTAGTTTTTGAACCCTAGCTCTGCGGGCACCTTGGGAAACCTAGCAGACCTATACATTTTTGAAAACTAGACACCCAGGGGAATCCAGGATGGGGTGACTTGACTGCCTCCCACCAGGGTCTGTTACCCAGAATCCCTTGCAAACCTAAAAAATTGTCAAAAGAAACACATTTTCCCCACATTTCTGTCGTGGAAAGTTCCGGAATCTGCGTGGATCCACAAATTTCCACCCACCCCACGTTCCCCAAAGTCGTACGAGAAAAACGGTACCTCACTTGTGTGGGTCGGCCTAGTGCCCGCGACAGGAAACGGCGCAAAACGCAACCTGGTCACACCTCAATTTCGCAGTGAAAAATGACCCTTTTTTGGAAAAATGACTAGCTGTAGTTTTTGAACCCTAGCTCTGCGGGCACCTTGGGAAACCTAGCAAACCTATACATTTTTGAAAACTAGACACCCAGGGGAATCCAGGATGGGGTGACTTGACTGCCTCCCACCAGGGTCTGTTACCCAGAATCCCTTGCAAACCTAAAAAATTGTCCAAAAAAACACATTTTCCCCACATTTCTGTCGTGGAAAATTCCGGAATCTGCGTGGATCCACAAATTTCCACCCACCCCGCGTCCCCCAAAGTCTTACGAGAAAAACGTACCTCACTTGTGTGGGTCGGCCTAGTGCCCGCGACAGGAAATGGCGCAAAACGCAACCTGGTCACACCTCAATTTCGCAGTGAAAAATGACCCTTTTTTGGAAAAATGACTAGCTGTAGTTTTTGAACCCTAGCTCTGCGGGCACCTTGGGAAACCTGGCAAACCTATACATTTTTGAAAACTAGACACCCAGGGGAATCCAGGATGGGGTGACTTGACTGCCTCCCACGAGGGTCTGTTACCCAGAATCCCTTGCAAACCTAAAGAATTGTAAAAAAAAACACATTTTCCCCACATTTCTGTCGTGGAAAGTTCCGGAATCTGCGTGGATCCACAAATTTCCACCCACCCCGCGTTCCCCAAAGTCGTACGAGAAAAACTGCACCTCACTTGTGTGGGTCGGCCTAGTGCCCGTGACAGGAAACGGCGCAAAACGCAACCTGGTCACACCTCAATTTCGCAGTGAAAAATGACCCTTTTTTGGAAAAATGACTAGCTGTAGTTTTTGAACCCTAGCTCTGCGGGCACCTTGGGAAACCTAGCAAAGCTATACATTTTTTAAAACTAGACACCCAGGGGAATCCAGGACGGGGTGACTTGACTGCCTCCCACCAGGGTCTGTTACCCAGAATCCCTTGCAAACCTAAAAAATTGTCAAAAAAAACACATTTTCCCCACATTTCTGTCGTGGAAAGTTCCGGAATCTGCGTGGATCCACAAATTTCCACCCACCCCGCGTTCCCCAAAGTCGTACGAGAAAAACTGTACCTCACTTGTGTGGGTCGGCCTAGTGCCCGCGACAGGAAACGGCGCAAAACGCAACCTGGTCACACCTCAATTTCGCAGTGAAAAATGACCCTTTTTTGGAAAAATGACTAGCTGTAGTTTTTGAACCCTAGCTCTGCGGGCACCTTAGGAAACCTAGCAAACCTATACATTTTTGAAAACTAGACACCCAGGGGAATCCAGGATGGGGTGACTTGACTGCCTCCCACCAGGGTCTGTTACCCAGAATCCCTTGCAAACCTAAAAAATTGTCCAAAAAACCACATTTTCCCAACATTTCTGTCGTGGAAAGTTCCGGAATCTGCGTGGATCCACAAATTTCCACCCACCCCGCGTTCCCCAAAGTCTTACGAGAAAAACGTACCTCACTTGTGTGGGTCGGCCTAGTGCCCGCGACAGGAAATGGCGCAAAACGCAACCTGGTCACACCTCAATTTTGCAGTGAAAAATGACCCTTTTTTGGAAAAATGACTAGCTGTAGTTTTTTAACCCTAGCTCTGCGGGCACCTTGGGAAACCTGGCAAACCTATACATTTTTGAAAACTAGACACCCAGGGGAATCCAGGATGGGGTGACTTGACTGCCTCCCACCAGGGTCTGTTACCCAGAATCCCTTGCAAACCTAAAGAATTGTCAAAAAAAACACATTTTCCCCACATTTCTGTCGTGGAAAGTTCCGGAATCTGCGTGGATCCACAAATTTCCACCCACCCCGCGTTCCCCAAAGTCTTACGAGAAAAACGGTACCTCACTTGTGTGGGTCGGCCTAGTGCCCGCGACAGGAAACGGCGCAAAACGCAACCTGGTCACACCTCAATTTCGCAGTGAAAAATGACCCTTTTTTGGAAAAATGACTAGCTGTAGTTTTTGAACCCTAGCTCTGCGGGCACCTTGGGAAACCTAGCAAACCTATACATTTTTGAAAACTATACACCCAGGGGAATCCAGGATGGGGTGACTTGACTGCCTCCCACCAGGGTCTGTTACCCAGAATCCCTTGCAAACCTAAAAAATTGTCAAAAAAAACACATTTTCCCCACATTTCTGTTGTGGAAAGTTCCGGAATCTGCGTGGATCCACAAATTTCCACCCACCCCGCATTCCCCAAAGTCTTACGAGAAAAACGGTACCTCACTTGTGTGGGTCGGCCTAGTGCCCGCGACAGGAAACGGCGCAAAACGCAACCTGGTCACACCTCAATTTCGCAGTGAAAAATGACCCTTTTTTGGAAAAATGACTAGCTGTAGTTTTTGAACCCTAGCTCTGCGGGCACCTTGGGAAACCTAGCAAAGCTATACATTTTTTAAAACTAGACACCCAGGGGAATCCAGGATGGGGTGACTTGACTGCCTCCCACCAGGGTCTGTTACCCAGAATCCCTTGCAAACCTAAAAAATTGTCAAAAAAACCACATTTTCCCCACATTTCTGTCGTGGAAAGTTCCGGAATCTGCGTGGATCCACAAATTTCCACCCACCCCGCGTTCCCCAAAGTTGTACGAGAAAAACGGTACCTCACTTGTGTGGGTCGGCCTAGTGCCCGCGACAGGAAACGGCGCAAAACGCAACCTGGTCACACCTCAATTTCGCAGTGAAAAATGACCCTTTTTTGGAAAAATGACTAGCTGTAGTTTTTGAACCCTAGCTCTGCGGGCACCTTGGGAAACCTAGCAAACCTATACATTTTTGAAAACTAGACACCCAGGGGAATCTAGGATGGGGTGACTTGACTGCCTCCCACCAGGGTCTGTTACCCAGAATCTCTTGCAAACCTAAAAAATTGTCAAAAAAAACACATTTTCCCCACATTTCTGTCGTGGAAAGTTCCGGAATCTGCATGGATCCACAAATTTCCACCCACCCCGCGTTCCCCAAAGTCTTACGAGAAAAACGGTACCTCACTTGTGTGGGTCGGCCTAGTGCCCGCGACAGGAAACGGCGCAAAACGCAACCTGGTCACACCTCAATTTCGCAGTGAAAAATGACCCTTTTTTGGAAAAATGACTAGCTGTAGTTTTTGAACCCTAGCTCTGCGGGCACCTTGGGAAAGCTAGCAAACCTATACATTTTTTAAAACTAGACACCCAGGGGAATCCAGGATGGGGTGACTTGACTGCCTCCCACCAGGGTCTGTTACCCAGAATCCCTTGCAAACCTAAAAAATTGTCAAAAGAAACACATTTTCCCCACATTTCTGTCGTGGAAAGTTCCGGAATCTGCGTGGATCCACAAATTTCCACCCACCCCGCGTTCCCCAAAGTCGTACGAGAAAAACGGTACCTCACTTGTGTGGGTCGGCCTAGTGCCCGCGACAGGAAATGGCGCAAAACGCAACCTGGTCACACCTCAATTTCGCAGTGAAAAATGACCCTTTTTTGGAAAAATGACTAGCTGTAGTTTTTTAACCCTAGCTCTGCGGGCACCTTGGGAAACCTGGCAAACCTATACATTTTTGAAAACTAGACACCCAGGGGAATCCAGGATGGGGTGACTTGACTGCCTCCCACCAGGGTCTGTTACCCAGAATCCCTTGCAAACCTAAAGAATTGTCAAAAAAAACACATTTTCCCCACATTTCTGTCGTGGAAAGTTCCGGAATCTGCGTGGATCCACAAATTTCCACCCACCCCGCGTTCCCCAAAGTCGTACGAGAAAAACTGCACCTCACTTGTGTGGGTCGGCCTAGTGCCCGTGACAGGAAACGGCGCAAAACGCAACCTGGTCACACCTCAATTTCGCAGTGAAAAATGACCCTTTTTTGGAAAAATGACTAGCTGTAGTTTTTGAACCCTAGCTCTGCGGGCACCTTGGGAAACCTAGCAAACCTATACATTTTTGAAAACTAGACACCCAGGGGAATCCATGACGGGGTGACTTGACTGCCTCCCACCAGGGTCTGTTACCCAGAATCCCTTGCAAACCTAAAAAATTGTCAAAAAAACCACATTTTCCCCACATTTCTGTCGTGGAAAGTTCCGGAATCTGCGTGGATCCACAAATTTCCACCCACCCCGCGTTCCCCAAAGTCGTACGAGAAAAACTGTACCTCACTTGTGTGGGTCGGCCTAGTGCCCGCGACAGGAAACGGCGCAAAACGCAACCTGGTCACACCTCAATTTCGCAGTGAAAAATGACCCTTTTTTGGAAAAATGACTAGCTGTAGTTTTTGAACCCTAGCTCTGCGGGCACCTTAGGAAACCTAGCAAACCTATACATTTTTGAAAACTAGACACCCAGGGGAATCCAGGATGGGGTGACTTGACTGCCTCCCACCAGGGTCTGTTACCCAGAATCCCTTGCAAACCTAAAAAATTGTCCAAAAAACCACATTTTCCCCACATTTCTGTCGTGGAAAGTTCCGGAATCTGCGTGGATCCACAAATTTCCACCCACCCCGCGTTCCCCAAAGTCTTACGAGAAAAACGTACCTCACTTGTGTGGGTCGGCCTAGTGCCCGCGACAGGAAATGGCGCAAAACGCAACCTGGTCACACCTCAATTTCGCAGTGAAAAATGACCCTTTTTTGGAAAAATGACTAGCTGTAGTTTTTTAACCCTAGCTCTGCGGGCACCTTGGGAAACCTGGCAAACCTATACATTTTTGAAAACTAGACACCCAGGGGAATCCAGGATGGGGTGACTTGACTGCCTCCCACCAGGGTCTGTTACCCAGAATCCCTTGCAAACCTAAAGAATTGTCAAAAAAAACACATTTTCCCCACATTTCTGTCGTGGAAAGTTCCGGAATCTGCGTGGATCCACAAATTTCCACCCACCCCGCGTTCCCCAAAGTCGTACGAGAAAAACTGCACCTCACTTGTGTGGGTCGGCCTAGTGCCCGTGACAGGAAACGGCGCAAAACGCAACCTGGTCACACCTCAATTTCGCAGTGAAAAATGACCCTTTTTTGGAAAAATGACTAGCTGTAGTTTTTGAACCCTAGCTCTGCGGGCACCTTGGGAAACCTAGCAAACCTATACATTTTTGAAAACTAGACACCCAGGGGAATCCATGACGGGGTGACTTGACTGCCTCCCACCAGGGTCTGTTACCCAGAATCCCTTGCAAACCTAAAAAATTGTCAAAAAAACCACATTTTCCCCACATTTCTGTCGTGGAAAGTTCCGGAATCTGCGTGGATCCACAAATTTCCACCCACCCCGCGTTCCCCAAAGTCTTACGAGAAAAACGGTACCTCACTTGTGTGGGTCGGCCTAGTGCCCTCGACAGGAAACGGCGCAAAACGCAACCTGGTCACACCTCAATTTCGCAGTGAAAAATGACCCTTTTTTGGAAAAATGACTAGCTGTAGTTTTTGAACCCTAGCTCTGCGGGCACCTTGGGAAACCTGGCAAACCTATACATTTTTGAAAACTAGACACCCAGGGGAATCCAGGATGGGGTGACTTGACTGCCTCCCACCAGGGTCTGTTACCCAGAATCCCTTGCAAACCTAAAGAATTGTAAAAAAAACCACATTTTCCCCACATTTCTGTCGTGGAAAGTTCCGGAATCTGCGTGGATCCACAAATTTCCACCCACCCCGCGTTCCCCAAAGTCGTACGAGAAAAACTGCACCTCACTTGTGTGGGTCGGCCTAGTGCCCGTGACAGGAAACGGCGCAAAACGCAACCTGGTCACACCTCAATTTCGCAGTGAAAAATGACCCTTTTTTGGAAAAATGACTAGCTGTAGTTTTTGAACCCTAGCTCTGCGGGCACCTTGGGAAACCTAGCAAAGCTATACATTTTTTAAAACTAGACACCCAGGGGAATCCAGGACGGGGTGACTTGACTGCCTCCCACCAGGGTCTGTTACCCAGAATCCCTTGCAAACCTAAAAAATTGTCAAAAAAAACACATTTTCCCCACATTTCTGTCGTGGAAAGTTCCGGAATCTGCGTGGATCCACAAATTTCCACCCACCCCGCGTTCCCCAAAGTCGTACGAGAAAAACTGTACCTCACTTGTGTGGGTCGGCCTAGTGCCCGCGACAGGAAACGGCGCAAAACGCAACCTGGTCACACCTCAATTTCGCAGTGAAAAATGACCCTTTTTTGGAAAAATGACTAGCTGTAGTTTTTGAACCCTAGCTCTGCGGGCACCTTAGGAAACCTAGCAAACCTATACATTTTTGAAAACTAGACACCCAGGGGAATCCAGGATGGGGTGACTTGACTGCCTCCCACCAGGGTCTGTTACCCAGAATCCCTTGCAAACCTAAAAAATTGTCCAAAAAACCACATTTTCCCCACATTTCTGTCGTGGAAAGTTCCGGAATCTGCGTGGATCCACAAATTTCCACCCACCCCGCGTTCCCCAAAGTCTTACGAGAAAAACGTACCTCACTTGTGTGGGTCGGCCTAGTGCCCGCGACAGGAAATGGCGCAAAACGCAACCTGGTCACACCTCAATTTCGCAGTGAAAAATGACCCTTTTTTGGAAAAATGACTAGCTGTAGTTTTTTAACCCTAGCTCTGCGGGCACCTTGGGAAACCTGGCAAACCTATACATTTTTGAAAACTAGACACCCAGGGGAATCCAGGATGGGGTGACTTGACTGCCTCCCACCAGGGTCTGTTACCCAGAATCCCTTGCAAACCTAAAGAATTGTCAAAAAAAACACATTTTCCCCACATTTCTGTCGTGGAAAGTTCCGGAATTTGCGTGGATCCACAAATTTCCACCCACCCCGCGTTCCCCAAAGTCGTACGAGAAAAACTGCACCTCACTTGTGTGGGTCGGCCTAGTGCCCGTGACAGGAAACGGCGCAAAACGCAACCTGGTCACACCTCAATTTCGCAGTGAAAAATGACCCTTTTTTGGAAAAATGACTAGCTGTAGTTTTTGAACCCTAGCTCTGCGGGCACCTTGGGAAACCTAGCAAACCTATACATTTTTGAAAACTAGACACCCAGGGGAATCCATGACGGGGTGACTTGACTGCCTCCCACCAGGGTCTGTTACCCAGAATCCCTTGCAAACCTAACAAATTGTCAAAAAAACCACATTTTCCCCACATTTCTGTCGTGGAAAGTTCCGGAATCTGCGTGGATCCACAAATTTCCACCCACCCCGCGTTCCCCAAAGTCTTACGAGAAAAACGGTACCTCACTTGTGTGGGTCGGCCTAGTGCCCTCGACAGGAAACGGCGCAAAACGCAACCTGGTCACACCTCAATTTCGCAGTGAAAAATGACCCTTTTTTGGAAAAATGACTAGCTGTAGTTTTTGAACCCTAGCTCTGCGGGCACCTTGGGAAACCTAGCAAACCTATACATTTTTGAAAACTAGACACCCAGGGGAATCCAGGATGGGGTGACTTGACTGCCTCCCACCAGGGTCTGTTACCCAGAATCCCTTGCAAACCTAAAAAATTGTCCAAAAAAACACATTTTCCCCACATTTCTGTTGTGGAAAGTTCCGGAATCTGCGTAGATCCACAAATTTCCACCCACCCCGCGTTCCCCAAAGTCTTACGAGAAAAACGGTACCTCACTTGTGTGGGTCGGCCTAGTGCCCGCGACAGGAAACGTCGCAAAACGCAACCTGGTCACACCTCAATTTCGCAGTGAAAAATGCCCCTTTTTTGGAAAAATGACTAGCTGTAGTTTTTGAACCCTAGCTCTGCGGGCACCTTGGGAAACCTAGCAAACCTATACATTTTTGAAAACTAGACACCCAGGGGAATCTAGGATGGGGTGACTTGACTGCCTCCCACCAGGGTCTGTTACCCAGAATCCCTTGCAAACCTAAAAAATTGTCAAAAAAAACACATTTTCCCCACATTTCTGTTGTGGAAAGTTCCGGAATCTGCGTGGATCCACAAATTTCCACCCACCCCGCGTTCCCCAAAGTCGTACGAGAAAAACGGTACCTCACTTGTGTGGGTCGGCCTAGTGCCCGCGACAAGAAACGGCGCAAAACGCAACCTGGTCACACCTCAATTTCGCAGTGAAAAATGACCCTTTTTTGGAAAAATGACTAGCTGTAGTTTTTGAACCCTAGCTCTGCGGGCACCTTGGGAAACCTAGCAAACCTATACATTTTTGAAAACTAGACACCCAGGGGAATCCAGGATGGGGTGACTTGACTGCTTCCCACCAGGGTCTGTTACCCAGAATCCCTTGCAAACCTAAAAAATTGTCAAAAAAAACACATTTTCCCCACATTTCTGTTGTGGAAAGTTCCGGAATCTGCGTGGATCCACAAATTTCCACCCACCCCGCGTTCCCCAAAGTCTTACGAGAAAAACGGTACCTCACTTGTGTGGGTCGGCCTAGTGCCCACGACAGGAAACGGCGCAAAACGCAACCTGGTCACACCTCAATTTCGCAGTGAAAAATGACCCTTTTTTGGAAAAATGACTAGCAGTAGTTTTTGAACCCTAGCTCTGCGGGCACCTTGGGAAACCTAGCAAACCTATACATTTTTGAAAACTAGACACCCAGGGGAATCCAGGATGGGGTGACTTGACTGCCTCCCACCAGGGTCTGTTACCTAGAATCCCTTGCAAACCTAAAAAATTGTCAAAAAAAACACATTTTCCCCACATTTCTGTCGTGGAAAGTTCCGGAATCTGCGTGGATCCACAAATTTCCACCCACCCCGCGTTCCCCAAAGTTGTACGAGAAAAACGGTACCTCACTTGTGTGGGTCGGCCTAGTGCCCGCGACAGGAAACGGCGCAAAACGCAACCTGGTCACACCTCAATTTCGCAGTGAAAAATGACCCTTTTTTTGGAAAAATGACTAGCTGTAGTTTTTGAACCCTAGCTCTGCGGGCACCTTGGGAAACCTAGCAAACCTATACATTTTTGAAAACTAGACACCCAGGGGAATCTAGGATGGGGTGACTTGACTGCCTCCCACCAGGGTCTGTTACCCAGAATCTCTTGCAAACCTAAAAAATTGTCAAAAAAAACACATTTTCCCCACATTTCTGTCGTGGAAAGTTCCGGAATCTGCATGGATCCACAAATTTCCACCCACCCCGCGTTCCCCAAAGTCTTACGAGAAAAACGGTACCTCACTTGTGTGGGTCGGCCTAGTGCCCGCGACAGGAAACGGCGCAAAACGCAACCTGGTCACACATCAATTTCGCAGTGAAAAATGACCCTTTTTTGGAAAAATGACTAGCTGTAGTTTTTGAACCCTAGCTCTGCGGGCACCTTGGGAAACCTAGCAAACCTATACATTTTTGAAAACTAGACACCCAGGGGAATCCAGGATGGGGTGACTTGACTGCCTCCCACCAGGGTCTGTTACCCAGAATCCCTTGCAAACCTAAACAATTGTCAAAAGAAACACATTTTCCCCACATTTCTGTCGTGGAAAGTTCCGGAATCTGCGTGGATCCACAAATTTCCACCCACCCCGCGTTCCCCAAAGTCGTACGAGAAAAACGGTACCTCACTTGTGTGGGTCGGCCTAGTGCCCGCGACAGGAAACGGCGCAAAACGCAACCTGGTCACACCTCAATTTCGCAGTGAAAAATGACCCTTTTTTGGAAAAATGACTAGCTGTAGTTTTTGAACCCTAGCTCTGCGGGCACCTTGGGAAACCTAGCAAACCTATACATTTTTGAAAACTAGACACCCAGGGGAATCCAGGATGGGGTGACTTGACTGCCTCCCACCAGGGTCTGTTACCCAGAATCCCTTGCAAACCTAAAAAATTGTCCAAAAAAACACATTTTCCCCACATTTCTGTCGTGGAAAATTCCGGAATCTGCGTGGATCCACAAATTTCCACCCACCCCGCGTCCCCCAAAGTCTTACGAGAAAAACGTACCTCACTTGTGTGGGTCGGCCTAGTGCCCGCGACAGGAAATGGCGCAAAACGCAACCTGGTCACACCTCAATTTCGCAGTGAAAAATGACCCTTTTTTGGAAAAATGACTAGCTGTAGTTTTTGAACCCTAGCTCTGCGGGCACCTTGGGAAACCTGGCAAACCTATACATTTTTGAAAACTAGACACCCAGGGGAATCCAGGATGGGGTGACTTGACTGCCTCCCACCAGGGTCTGTTACCCAGAATCCCTTGCAAACCTAAAGAATTGTAAAAAAAACCACATTTTCCCCACATTTCTGTCGTGGAAAGTTCCGGAATCTGCGTGGATCCACAAATTTCCACCCACCCCGCGTTCCCCAAAGTCGTACGAGAAAAACTGCACCTCACTTGTGTGGGTCGGCCTAGTGCCCGTGACAGGAAACGGCGCAAAACGCAACCTGGTCACACCTCAATTTCGCAGTGAAAAATGACCCTTTTTTGGAAAAATGACTAGCTGTAGTTTTTGAACCCTAGCTCTGCGGGCACCTTGGGAAACCTAGCAAAGCTATACATTTTTTAAAACTAGACACCCAGGGGAATCCAGGACGGGGTGACTTGACTGCCTCCCACCAGGGTCTGTTACCCAGAATCCCTTGCAAACCTAAAAAATTGTCAAAAAAAACACATTTTCCCCACATTTCTGTCGTGGAAAGTTCCGGAATCTGCGTGGATCCACAAATTTCCACCCACCCCGCGTTCCCCAAAGTCGTACGAGAAAAACTGTACCTCACTTGTGTGGGTCGGCCTAGTGCCCGCGACAGGAAACGGCGCAAAACGCAACCTGGTCACACCTCAATTTCGCAGTGAAAAATGACCCTTTTTTGGAAAAATGACTAGCTGTAGTTTTTGAACCCTAGCTCTGCGGGCACCTTAGGAAACCTAGCAAACCTATACATTTTTGAAAACTAGACACCCAGGGGAATCCAGGATGGGGTGACTTGACTGCCTCCCACCAGGGTCTGTTACCCAGAATCCCTTGCAAACCTAAAAAATTGTCCAAAAAACCACATTTTCCCCACATTTCTGTCGTGGAAAGTTCCGGAATCTGCGTGGATCCACAAATTTCCACCCACCCCGCGTTCCCCAAAGTCTTACGAGAAAAACGTACCT
The DNA here is from genome assembly GCF_964204655.1 of Triturus cristatus. NCBI lineage: Eukaryota > Metazoa > Chordata > Amphibia > Caudata > Salamandridae > Triturus > Triturus cristatus. The sequence goes on from NW_028187373.1 coordinate 2,647,771, forward strand.
CACTTGTGTGGGTCGGCCTAGTGCCCGCGACAGGAAATGGCGCAAAACGCAACCTGGTCACACCTCAATTTCGCAGTGAAAAATGACCCTTTTTTGGAAAAATGACTAGCTGTAGTTTTTTAACCCTAGCTCTGCGGGCACCTTGGGAAACCTGGCAAACCTATACATTTTTGAAAACTAGACACCCAGGGGAATCCAGGATGGGGTGACTTGACTGCCTCCCACCAGGGTCTGTTACCCAGAATCCCTTGCAAACCTAAAGAATTGTAAAAAAAAACACATTTTCCCCACATTTCTGTCGTGGAAAGTTCCGGAATCTGCGTGGATCCACAAATTTCCACCCACCCCGCGTTCCCCAAAGTCGTACGAGAAAAACTGCACCTCACTTGTGTGGGTCGGCCTAGTGCCCGTGACAGGAAACGGCGCAAAACGCAACCTGGTCACACCTCAATTTCGCAGTGAAAAATGACCCTTTTTTGGAAAAATGACTAGCTGTAGTTTTTGAACCCTAGCTCTGCGGGCACCTTGGGAAACCTAGCAAACCTATACATTTTTGAAAACTAGACACCCAGGGGAATCCATGACGGGGTGACTTGACTGCCTCCCACCAGGGTCTGTTACCCAGAATCCCTTGCAAACCTAAAAAATTGTCAAAAAAACCACATTTTCCCCACATTTCTGTCGTGGAAAGTTCCGGAATCTGCGTGGATCCACAAATTTCCACCCACCCCGCGTTTCCCAAAGTCTTACGAGAAAAACGGTACCTCACTTGTGTGGGTCGGCCTAGTGCCCTCGACAGGAAACGGCGCAAAACGCAACCTGGTCACACCTCAATTTCGCAGTGAAAAATGACCCTTTTTTGGAAAAATGACTAGCTGTAGTTTTTGAACCCTAGCTCTGCGGGCACCTTAGGAAACCTAGCAAACCTATACATTTTTGAAAACTAGACACCCAGGGGAATCCAGGATGGGGTGACTTGACTGCCTCCCACCAGGGTCTGTTACCCAGAATCCCTTGCAAACCTAAAAAATTGTCCAAAAAAACACATTTTCCCCACATTTCTGTTGTGGAAAGTTCCGGAATCTGCGTGGATCCACAAATTTCCACCCACCCCGCGTTCCCCAAAGTCTTACGAGAAAAACGGTACCTCACTTGTGTGGGTCGGCCTAGTGCCCGCGACAGGAAACGTCGCAAAACGCAACCTGGTCACACCTCAATTTCGCAGTGAAAAATGACCCTTTTTTGGAAAAATGACTAGCTGTAGTTTTTTAACCCTAGCTCTGCGGGCACCTTGGGAAACCTAGCAAACCTATACATTTTTGAAAACTAGACACCCAGGGGAATCTAGGATGGGGTGACTTGACTGCCTCCCACCAGGGTCTGTTACCCAGAATCCCTTGCAAACCTAAAAAATTGTCAAAAAAAACACATTTTCCCCACATTTCTGTTGTGGAAAGTTCCGGAATCTGCGTGGATCCACAAATTTCCACCCACCCCGCGTTCCCCAAAGTCGTACGAGAAAAACGGTACCTCACTTGTGTGGGTCGGCCTAGTGCCCGCGACAGGAAACGGCGCAAAACGCAACCTGGTCACACCTCAATTTCGCAGTGAAAAATGACCCTTTTTTGGAAAAATGACTAGCTGTAGTTTTTGAACCCTAGCTCTGCGGGCACCTTGGGAAACCTAGCAAACCTATACATTTTTGAAAACTAGACACCCAGGGGAATCCAGGATGGGGTGACTTGACTGCTTCCCACCAGGGTCTGTTACCCAGAATCCCTTGCAAACCTAAAAAATTGTCAAAAACACCACATTTTCCCCACATTTCTGTTGTGGAAAGTTCCGGAATCTGCGTGGATCCACAAATTTCCACCCACCCCGCGTTCCCCAAAGTCTTACGAGAAAAACGGTACCTCACTTGTGTGGGTCGGCCTAGTGCCCGCGACAGGAAACGTCGCAAAACGCAACCTGGTCACACCTCAATTTCGCAGTGAAAAATGACCCTTTTTTGGAAAAATGACTAGCTGTAGTTTTTGAACCCTAGCTCTGCGGGCACCTTGGGAAACCTAGCAAACCTATACATTTTTGAAAACTAGACACCCAGGGGAATCTAGGATGGGGTGACTTGACTGCCTCCCACCAGGGTCTGTTACCCAGAATCCCTTGCAAACCTAAAAAATTGTCAAAAAAAACACATTTTCCCCACATTTCTGTTGTGGAAAGTTCCGGAATCTGCGTGGATCCACAAATTTCCACCCACCCCGCGTTCCCCAAAGTCGTACGAGAAAAACGGTACCTCACTTGTGTGGGTCGGCCTAGTGCCCGCGACAGGAAACGGCGCAAAACGCAACCTGGTCACACCTCAATTTCGCAGTGAAAAATGACCCTTTTTTGGAAAAATGACTAGCTGTAGTTTTTGAACCCTAGCTCTGCGGGCACCTTGGGAAACCTAGCAAACCTATACATTTTTGAAAACTAGACACCCAGGGGAATCCAGGATGGGGTGACTTGACTGCTTCCCACCAGGGTCTGTTACCCAGAATCCCTTGCAAACCTAAAAAATTGTCAAAAACACCACATTTTCCCCACATTTCTGTTGTGGAAAGTTCCGGAATCTGCGTGGATCCACAAATTTCCACCCACCCCGCGTTCCCCAAAGTCTTACGAGAAAAACGGTACCTCACTTGTGTGGGTCGGCCTAGTGCCCGCGACAGGAAACGGCGCAAAACGCAACCTGGTCACACCTCAATTTCGCAGTGAAAAATGACCCTTTTTTGGAAAAATGACTAGCAGTAGTTTTTGAACCCTAGCTCTGCGGGCACCTTGGGAAACCTAGCAAACCTATACATTTTTGAAAACTAGACACCCAGGGGAATCCAGGATGGGGTGACTTGACTGCCTCCCACCAGGGTCTGTTACCTAGAATCCCTTGCAAACCTAAAAAATTGTCAAAAAAAACACATTTTCCCCACATTTCTGTCGTGGAAAGTTCCGGAATCTGCGTGGATCCACAAATTTCCACCCACCCCGCGTTCCCCAAAGTTGTACGAGAAAAACGGTACCTCACTTGTGTGGGTCGGCCTAGTGCCCGCGACAGGAAACGGCGCAAAACGCAACCTGGTCACACCTCAATTTCGCAGTGAAAAATGACCCTTTTTTGGAAAAATGACTAGCTGTAGTTTTTGAACCCTAGCTCTGCGGGCACCTTGGGAAACCTAGCAAACCTATACATTTTTGAAAACTAGACACCTAGGGGAATCCATGATGGGGTGACTTGACTGCCTCCCACCAGGGTCTGTTACCCAGAATCCCTTGCAAACCTAAAAAATTGTCAAAAAAAACACATTTTCCCCACATTTCTGTCGTGGAAAGTTCCGGAATCTGCGTGGATCCACAAATTTCCACCCACCCCGCGTTCCCCAAAGTCTTACGAGAAAAACGGTACCTCACTTGTGTGGGTCGGCCTAGTGCCCGCGACAGGAAACGGCGCAAAACGCAACCTGGTCACACCTCAATTTCGCAGTGAAAAATGACCCTTTTTTGGAAAAATGACTAGCTGTAGTTTTTGAACCCTAGCTCTGCGGGCACCTTGGGAAACCTAGCAAACCTATACATTTTTGAAAACTAGACACCCAGGGGAATCCAGGATGGGGTGACTTGACTGCCTCCCACCAGGGTCTGTTACCCAGAATCCCTTGCAAACCTAAAAAATTGTCAAAAGAAACACATTTTCCCCACATTTCTGTCGTGGAAAGTTCCGGAATCTGCGTGGATCCACAAATTTCCACCCACCCCGCGTTCCCCAAAGTCGTACGAGAAAAACGGTACCTCACTTGTGTGGGTCGGCCTAGTGCCCGCGACAGGAAACGGCGCAAAACGCAACCTGGTCACACCTCAATTTCGCAGTGAAAAATGACCCTTTTTTGGAAAAATGACTAGCTGTAGTTTTTGAACCCTAGCTCTGCGGGCACCTTGGGAAACCTAGCAAACCTATACATTTTTGAAAACTAGACACCCAGGGGAATCCAGGATGGGGTGACTTGACTGCCTCCCACCAGGGTCTGTTACCCAGAATCCCTTGCAAACCTAAAAAATTGTCAAAAAAAACACATTTTCCCCACATTTCTGTCGTGGAAAGTTCCGGAATCTGCGTGGATCCACAAATTTCCACCCACCCCGCGTTCCCCAAAGTCGTACGAGAAAAACGGTACCTCACTTGTGTGGGTCGGCCTAGTGCCCGCGACAGGAAACGGCGCAAAACGCAACCTGGTCACACCTCAATTTCGCAGTGAAAAATGACCCTTTTTTGGAAAAATGACTAGCTGTAGTTTTTGAACCCTAGCTCTGCGGGCACCTTGGGAAACCTAGCAAACCTATACATTTTTGAAAACTAGACACCCAGGGGAATCCAGGATAGGGTGACTTGACTGCCTCCCACCAGGGTCTGTTACCCAGAATCCCTTGCAAACCTAAAAAATTGTCAAAAGAAACACATTTTCCCCACATTTCTGTCGTGGAAAGTTCCGGAATCTGCATGGATCCACAAATTTCCACCCACCCCGCGTTCCCCAAAGTCTTACGAGAAAAATGGTACCTCACTTGTGTGGGTCGGCCTAGTGCCCGCGACAGGAAACGGCGCAAAACGCAACCTGGTCACACCTCAATTTCGCAGTGAAAAATGAACCTTTTTTGGAAAAATGACTAGCTGTAGTTTTTGAACCCTAGCTCTGCGGGCACCTTGGGAAACCTAGCAAACCTATACATTTTTGAAAACTATACACCCAGGGGAATCCAGGATGGGGTGACTTGACTGCCTCCCACCAGGGTCTGTTACCCAGAATCCCTTGCAAACCTAAAAAATTGTCAAAAAAAACACATTTTCCCCACATTTCTGTTGTGGAAAGTTCCGGAATCTGCGTGGATCCACAAATTTCCACCCACCCCGCGTTCCCCAAAGTCTTACGAGAAAAATGGTACCTCACTTGTGTGGGTCGGCCTAGTGCCCGCGACAGGAAACGGCGCAAAACGCAACCTGGTCACACCTCAATTTCGCAGTGAAAAAGGACCCTTTTTTGGAAAAATGACTAGCTGTAGTTTTTTAACCCTAGCTCTGCGGGCACCTTGGGAAACCTAGCAAACCTATACATTTTTGAAAACTAGACACCCAGGGGAATCCAGGATGGGGTGACTTGACTGCCTCCCACCAGGGTCTGTTACCCAGAATCCCTTGCAAACCTAAAAAATTGTAAAAAAAAACACATTTTCCCCACATTTCTGTTGTGGAAAGTTCCGGAATCTGCGTGGATCCACAAATTTCCACCCACCCCGCGTTCCCCAAAGTTGTACGAGAAAAATGGTACCTCACTTGTGTGGGTCGGCCTAGTGCCCGCGACAGGAAACGGCGCAAAACGCAACCTGGTCACACCTCAATTTCGCTGTGAAAAATGACCCTTTTTTTGAAAAATGACTAGCTGTAGTTTTTGAACCCTAGCTCTGCGGGCACCTTGGGAAACCTAGCAAACCTATACATTTTTGAAAACTAGACACGCACGGGAATCCAGGATGGGGTGACTTGACTGCCTCCCACCAGGATCTGTTACCCAGAATCCCTTGCAAACCTAAAAAATTGTCAAAAAAAACACATTTTCCCCACATTTCTGTCGTGGAAAGTTCCGGAATCTGCGTGGATCCACAAATTTCCACCCACCCCGCGTTCCCCAAAGTCTTACGAGAAAAAAAGTACCTCACTTGTGTGGGTCGGCCTAGTGCCCGCGACAGGAAACGGCGCAAAACGCAACCTGGTCACACCTCAATTTCGCAGTGAAAAATGACCCTTTTTTGGAAAAATGACTAGCTGTAGTTTTTGAACCCTAGCTCTGCGGGCACCTTGGGAAACCTAGCAAACCTATACATTTTTGAAAACTAGACACCCAGGGGAATCCAGGATGGGGTGACTTGACTGCCTCCCACCAGGGTCTGTTACCCAGAATCCCTTGCAAACCTAAAAAATTGTCAAAAGAAACACATTTTCCCCACATTTCTGTCGTGGAAAGTTCCGGAATCTGCGTGGATCCACAAATTTCCACCCACCCCGCGTTCCCCAAAGTCGTATGAGAAAAACGGTACCTCACTTGTGTGGGTCGGCCTAGTGCCCGCGACAGGAAACGGCGCAAAACGCAACCTGGTCACACCTCAATTTCGCAGTGAAAAATGACCCTTTTTTGGAAAAATGACTAGCAGTAGTTTTTGAACCCTAGCTCTGCGGGCATCTTGGGAAACCTAGCAAACCTATACATTTTTGAAAACTAGACACCCAGGGGAATCCAGGATGGGGTGACTTGACTGCCTCCCACCAGGGTCTGTTACCTAGAATCCCTTGCAAACCTAAAAAATTGTCAAAAAAACCAAATTTTCCCCACATTTCTGTCGTGGAAAGTTCCGGAATCTGCGTGGATCCACAAATTTCCACCCACCCCGCGTTCCCCAAAGTTGTACGAGAAAAACGGTACCTCACTTGTGTGGGTCGGCCTAGTGCCCGCGACAGGAAACGGCGCAAAACGCAACCTGGTCACACCTCAATTTCGCAGTGAAAAATGACCCTTTTTTGGAAAAATGACTAGCTGTAGTTTTTGAACCCTAGCTCTGCGGGCACCTTGGGAAACCTAGCAAACCTATTCATTTTTGAAAACTAGACACCCAGGGGAATCCATGATGGGGTGACTTGACTGCCTCCCACCAGGGTCTGTTACCCAGAATCCCTTGCAAACCTAAAAAAGTGTCAAAAAAAACACATTTTCCCCACATTTCTGTCGTGGAAAGTTCCGGAATCTGCGTGGATCCACAAATTTCCACCCACCCCGCGTTCCCCAAAGTCTTACGAGAAAAACGGTACCTCACTTGTGTGGGTCGGCCTAGTGCCCGCGACAGGAAACGGCGCAAAACGCAACCTGGTCACACCTCAATTTCGCAGTGAAAAATGACCCTTTTTTGGAAAAATGACTAGCTGTAGTTTTTGAACCCTAGCTCTGCGGGCACCTTGGGAAACCTAGCAAACCTATACATTTTTGAAAACTAGACACCCAGGGGAATCCAGGATGGGGTGACTTGACTGCCTCCCACCAGGGTCTGTTACCCAGAATCCCTTGCAAACCTAAAAGATTGTCAAAAGAAACACATTTTCCCCACATTTCTGTCGTGGAAAGTTCCGGAATCTGCGTGGATCCACAAATTTCCACCCACCCCGCGTTCCCCAAAGTCGTACGAGAAAAACGGTACCTCACTTGTGTGGGTCGGCCTAGTGCCCGCGACAGGAAACGGCGCAAAACGCAACCTGGTCACACCTCAATTTCGCAGTGAAAAATGACCCTTTTTTGGAAAAATGACTAGCTGTAGTTTTTGAACCCTAGCTCTGCGGGCACCTTGGGAAACCTAGCAAACCTATACATTTTTGAAAACTAGACACCCAGGGGAATCCAGGATAGGGTGACTTGACTGCCTCCCACCAGGGTCTGTTACCCAGAATCCCTTGCAAACCTAAAAAATTGTCAAAAGAAACACATTTTCCCCACATTTCTGTCGTGGAAAGTTCCGGAATTTGCATGGATCCACAAATTTCCACCCACCCCGCGTTCCCCAAAGTCTTACGAGAAAAATGGTACCTCACTTGTGTGGGTCGGCCTAGTGCCCGCGACAGGAAACGGCGCAAAACGCAACCTGGTCACACCTCAATTTCGCAGTGAAAAATGACCCTTTTTTGGAAAAATGACTAGCTGTAGTTTTTGAACCCTAGCTCTGCGGGCACCTTGGGAAACCTAGCAAACCTATACATTTTTGAAAACTATACACCCAGGGGAATCCAGGATGGGGTGACTTGACTGCCTCCCACCAGGGTCTGTTACCCAGAATCCCTTGCAAACCTAAAAAATTGTCAAAAAAAACACATTTTCCCCACATTTCTGTTGTGGAAAGTTCCGGAATCTGCGTGGATCCACAAATTTCCACCCACCCCGCGTTCCCCAAAGTCTTACGAGAAAAATGGTACCTCACTTGTGTGGGTCGGCCTAGTGCCCGCGACAGGAAACGGCGCAAAACGCAACCTGGTCACACCTCAATTTCGCAGTGAAAAATGACCCTTTTTTGGAAAAATTACTAGCTGTAGTTTTTGAACCCTAGCTCTGCGGGCACCTTGGGAAACCTAGCAAACCTATACATTTTTGAAAACTAGACACCCAGGGGAATCCAGGATGGGGTGACTTGACTGCCTCCCACCAGGGTCTGTTACCCAGAATCCCTTGCAAACCTAAAAAATTGTAAAAAAAAACACATTTTCCCCACATTTCTGTTGTGGAAAGTTCCGGAATCTGCGTGGATCCACAAATTTCCACCCACCCCGCGTTCCCCAAAGTTGTACGAGAAAAATGGTACCTCACTTGTGTGGGTCGGCCTAGTGCCCGCGACAGGAAACGGCGCAAAACGCAACCTGGTCACACCTCAATTTCGCAGTGAAAAATGACCCTTTTTTGGAAAAATGACTAGCTGTAGTTTTTGAACCCTAGCTCTGCGGGCACCTTGGGAAACCTAGCAAACCTATACATTTTTGAAAACTAGACACCCAGGGGAATCTAGGATGGGGTGACTTGACTGCCTCCCACCAGGGTCTGTTACCCAGAATCTCTTGCAAACCTAAAAAATTGTCAAAAAAAACACATTTTCCCCACATTTCTGTTGTGGAAAGTTCCGGAATCTGCGTGGATCCACAAATTTCCACCCACCCCGCGTTCCCCAAAGTTGTACGAGAAAAACAGTACCTCACTTGTGTGGGTCGGCCTAGTGCCCGCGACAGGAAACGGCGCAAAACGCAACCTGGTCACACCTCAATTTCGCAGTGAAAAATGACCCTTTTTTGGAAAAATGACTAGCTGTAGTTTTTGAACCCTAGCTCTGCGGGCACCTTGGGAAACCTAGCAAACCTATACATTTTTGAAAACTAGACACCCAGGGGAATCTAGGATGGGGTGACTTGACTGCCTCCCACCAGGGTCTGTTACCCAGAATCCCTTGCAAACCTAAAGAATTGTAAAAAAAAACACATTTTCCCCACATTTCTGTCGTGGAAAGTTCCGGAATCTGCGTGGATCCACAAATTTCCACCCACCCCGCGTTCCCCAAAGTCGTACGAGAAAAACTGCACCTCACTTGTGTGGGTCGGCCTAGTGCCCGTGACAGGAAACGGCGCAAAACGCAACCTGGTCACACCTCAATTTCGCAGTGAAAAATGACCCTTTTTTGGAAAAATGACTAGCTGTAGTTTTTGAACCCTAGCTCTGCGGGCACCTTGGGAAACCTAGCAAACCTATACATTTTTGAAAACTAGACACCCAGGGGAATCCATGACGGGGTGACTTGACTGCCTCCCACCAGGGTCTGTTACCCAGAATCCCTTGCAAACCTAAAAAATTGTCAAAAAAACCACATTTTCCCCACATTTCTGTCGTGGAAAGTTCCGGAATCTGCGTGGATCCACAAATTTCCACCCACCCCGCGTTCCCCAAAGTCTTACGAGAAAAACGGTACCTCACTTGTGTGGGTCGGCCTAGTGCCCTCGACAGGAAACGGCGCAAAACGCAACCTGGTCACACCTCAATTTCGCAGTGAAAAATGACCCTTTTTTGGAAAAATGACTAGCTGTAGTTTTTGAACCCTAGCTCTGCGGGCACCTTAGGAAACCTAGCAAACCTATACATTTTTGAAAACTAGACACCCAGGGGAATCCAGGATGGGGTGACTTGACTGCCTCCCACCAGGGTCTGTTACCCAGAATCCCTTGCAAACCTAAAAAATTGTCCAAAAAAACACATTTTCCCCACATTTCTGTTGTGGAAAGTTCCGGAATCTGCGTGGATCCACAAATTTCCACCCACCCCGCGTTCCCCAAAGTCTTACGAGAAAAACGGTACCTCACTTGTGTGGGTCGGCCTAGTGCCCGCGACAGGAAACGTCGCAAAACGCAACCTGGTCACACCTCAATTTCGCAGTGAAAAATGACCCTTTTTTGGAAAAATGACTAGCTGTAGTTTTTGAACCCTAGCTCTGCGGGCACCTTGGGAAACCTAGCAAACCTATACATTTTTGAAAACTAGACACCCAGGGGAATCTAGGATGGGGTGACTTGACTGCCTCCCACCAGGGTCTGTTACCCAGAATCCCTTGCAAACCTAAAAAATTGTCAAAAAAAACACATTTTCCCCACATTTCTGTTGTGGAAAGTTCCGGAATCTGCGTGGATCCACAAATTTCCACCCACCCCGCGTTCCCCAAAGTCGTACGAGAAAAACGGTACCTCACTTGTGTGGGTCGGCCTAGTGCCCGCGACAGGAAACGGCGCAAAACGCAACCTGGTCACACCTCAATTTCGCAGTGAAAAATGACCCTTTTTTGGAAAAATGACTAGCTGTAGTTTTTGAACCCTAGCTCTGCGGGCACCTTGGGAAACCTAGCAAACCTATACATTTTTGAAAACTAGACACCCAGGGGAATCCAGGATGGGGTGACTTGACTGCTTCCCACCAGGGTCTGTTACCCAGAATCCCTTGCAAACCTAAAAAATTGTCAAAAACACCACATTTTCCCCACATTTCTGTTGTGGAAAGTTCCGGAATCTGCGTGGATCCACAAATTTCCACCCACCCCGCGTTCCCCAAAGTCTTACGAGAAAAACGGTACCTCACTTGTGTGGGTCGGCCTAGTGCCCGCGACAGGAAACGTCGCAAAACGCAACCTGGTCACACCTCAATTTCGCAGTGAAAAATGACCCTTTTTTGGAAAAATGACTAGCTGTAGTTTTTGAACCCTAGCTCTGCGGGCACCTTGGGAAACCTAGCAAACCTATACATTTTTGAAAACTAGACACCCAGGGGAATCTAGGATGGGGTGACTTGACTGCCTCCCACCAGGGTCTGTTACCCAGAATCCCTTGCAAACCTAAAAAATTGTCAAAAACACCACATTTTCCCCACATTTCTGTTGTGGAAAGTTCCGGAATCTGCGTGGATCCACAAATTTCCACCCACCCCGCGTTCCCCAAAGTCTTACGAGAAAAACGGTACCTCACTTGTGTGGGTCGGCCTAGTGCCCGCGACAGGAAACGGCGCAAAACGCAACCTGGTCACACCTCAATTTCGCAGTGAAAAATGACCCTTTTTTGGAAAAATGACTAGCAGTAGTTTTTGAACCCTAGCTCTGCGGGCACCTTGGGAAACCTAGCAAACCTATACATTTTTGAAAACTAGACACCCAGGGGAATCCAGGATGGGGTGACTTGACTGCCTCCCACCAGGGTCTGTTACCTAGAATCCCTTGCAAACCTAAAAAATTGTCAAAAAAAACACATTTTCCCCACATTTCTGTCGTGGAAAGTTCCGGAATCTGCGTGGATCCACAAATTTCCACCCACCCCGCGTTCCCCAAAGTTGTACGAGAAAAACGGTACCTCACTTGTGTGGGTCGGCCTAGTGCCCGCGACAGGAAACGGCGCAAAACGCAACCTGGTCACACCTCAATTTCGCAGTGAAAAATGACCCTTATTTGGAAAAATGACTAGCTGTAGTTTTTGAACCCTAGCTCTGCGGGCACCTTGGGAAACCTAGCAAACCTATACATTTTTGAAAACTAGACACCCAGGGGAATCCAGGATGGGGTGACTTGACTGCCTCCCACCAGGGTCTGTTACCTAGAATCCCTTGCAAACCTAAAAAATTGTCAAAAAAACCAAATTTTCCCCACATTTCTGTCGTGGAAAGTTCCGGAATCTGCGTGGATCCACAAATTTCCACCCACCCCGCGTTCCCCAAAGTTGTACGAGAAAAACGGTACCTCACTTGTGTGGGTCGGCCTAGTGCCCGCGACAGGAAACGGCGCAAAACGCAACCTGGTCACACCTCAATTTCGCAGTGAAAAATGACCCTTTTTTGGAAAAATGACTAGCTGTAGTTTTTGAACCCTAGCTCTGCGGGCACCTTGGGAAACCTAGCAAACCTATTCATTTTTGAAAACTAGACACCCAGGGGAATCCATGATGGGGTGACTTGACTGCCTCCCACCAGGGTCTGTTACCCAGAATCCCTTGCAAACCTAAAAAAGTGTCAAAAAAAACACATTTTCCCCACATTTCTGTCGTGGAAAGTTCCGGAATCTGCGTGGATCCACAAATTTCCACCCACCCCGCGTTCCCCAAAGTCTTACGAGAAAAACGGTACCTCACTTGTGTGGGTCGGCCTAGTGCCCGCGACAGGAAACGGCGCAAAACGCAACCTGGTCACACCTCAATTTCGCAGTGAAAAATGACCCTTTTTTGGAAAAATGACTAGCTGTAGTTTTTGAACCCTAGCTCTGCGGGCACCTTGGGAAACCTAGCAAACCTATACATTTTTGAAAACTAGACACCCAGGGGAATCCAGGATGGGGTGACTTGACTGCCTCCCACCAGGGTCTGTTACCCAGAATCCCTTGCAAACCTAAAAGATTGTCAAAAGAAACACATTTTCCCCACATTTCTGTCGTGGAAAGTTCCGGAATCTGCGTGGATCCACAAATTTCCACCCACCCCGCGTTCCCCAAAGTCGTACGAGAAAAACGGTACCTCACTTGTGTGGGTCGGCCTAGTGCCCGCGACAGGAAACGGCGCAAAACGCAACCTGGTCACACCTCAATTTCGCAGTGAAAAATGACCCTTTTTTGGAAAAATGACTAGCTGTAGTTTTTGAACCCTAGCTCTGCGGGCACCTTGGGAAACCTAGCAAACCTATACATTTTTGAAAACTAGACACCCAGGGGAATCCAGGATAGGGTGACTTGACTGCCTCCCACCAGGGTCTGTTACCCAGAATCCCTTGCAAACCTAAAAAATTGTCAAAAGAAACACATTTTCCCCACATTTCTGTCGTGGAAAGTTCCGGAATTTGCATGGATCCACAAATTTCCACCCACCCCGCGTTCCCCAAAGTCTTACGAGAAAAATGGTACCTCACTTGTGTGGGTCGGCCTAGTGCCCGCGACAGGAAACGGCGCAAAACGCAACCTGGTCACACCTCAATTTCGCAGTGAAAAATGACCCTTTTTTGGAAAAATGACTAGCTGTAGTTTTTGAACCCTAGCTCTGCGGGCACCTTGGGAAACCTAGCAAACCTATACATTTTTGAAAACTATACACCCAGGGGAATCCAGGATGGGGTGACTTGACTGCCTCCCACCAGGGTCTGTTACCCAGAATCCCTTGCAAACCTAAAAAATTGTCAAAAAAAACACATTTTCCCCACATTTCTGTTGTGGAAAGTTCCGGAATCTGCGTGGATCCACAAATTTCCACCCACCCCGCGTTCCCCAAAGTCTTACGAGAAAAATGGTACCTCACTTGTGTGGGTCGGCCTAGTGCCCGCGACAGGAAACGGCGCAAAACGCAACCTGGTCACACCTCAATTTCGCAGTGAAAAATGACCCTTTTTTGGAAAAATGACTAGCTGTAGTTTTTGAACCCTAGCTCTGCGGGCACCTTGGGAAACCTAGCAAACCTATACATTTTTGAAAACTAGACACCCAGGGGAATCCAGGATGGGGTGACTTGACTGCCTCCCACCAGGGTCTGTTACCCAGAATCCCTTGCAAACCTAAAAAATTGTAAAAAAAAAAACATTTTCCCCACATTTCTGTTGTGGAAAGTTCCGGAATCTGCGTGGATCCACAAATTTCCACCCACCCCGCGTTCCCCAAAGTTGTACGAGAAAAATGGTACCTCACTTGTGTGGGTCGGCCTAGTGCCCGCGACAGGAAACGGCGCAAAACGCAACCTGGTCACACCTCAATTTCGCAGTGAAAAATGACCCTTTTTTGGAAAAATGACTAGCTGTAGTTTTTGAACCCTAGCTCTGCGGGCACCTTGGGAAACCTAGCAAACCTATACATTTTTGAAAACTAGACACCCAGGGGAATCTAGGATGGGGTGACTTGACTGCCTCCCACCAGGGTCTGTTACCCAGAATCTCTTGCAAACCTAAAAAATTGTCAAAAAAAACACATTTTCCCCACATTTCTGTTGTGGAAAGTTCCGGAATCTGCGTGGATCCACAAATTTCCACCCACCCCGCGTTCCCCAAAGTTGTACGAGAAAAACAGTACCTCACTTGTGTGGGTCGGCCTAGTGCCCGCGACAGGAAACGGCGCAAAACGCAACCTGGTCACACCTCAATTTCGCAGTGAAAAATGACCCTTTTTTGGAAAAATGACTAGCTGTAGTTTTTGAACCCTAGCTCTGCGGGCACCTTGGGAAACCTAGCAAACCTATACATTTTTGAAAACTAGACACCCAGGGGAATCTAGGATGGGGTGACTTGACTGCCTCCCACCAGGGTCTGTTACCCAGAATCTCTTGCAAACCTAAAAAATTGTCAAAAAAAACACATTTTCCCCACATTTCTGTCGTGGAAAGTTCCGGAATCTGCATGGATCCACAAATTTCCACCCACCCCGCGTTCCCCAAAGTCTTACGAGAAAAACAGTACCTCACTTGTGTGGGTCGGCCTAGTGCCCGCGACAGGAAACGGCGCAAAACGCAACCTGGTCACACATCAATTTCGCAGTGAAAAATGACCCTTTTTTGGAAAAATGACTAGCTGTAGTTTTTGAACCCTAGCTCTGCGGGCACCTTGGGAAACCTAGCAAACCTATACATTTTTGAAAACTAGACACCCAGGGGAATCCAGGATGGGGTGACTTGACTGCCTCCCACCAGGGTCTGTTACCCAGAATCCCTTGCAAACCTAAAAAATTGTGAAAAGAAACACATTTTCCCCACATTTCTGTCGTGGAAAGTTCCGGAATCTGCGTGGATCCACAAATTTCCACCCACCCCGCGTTCCCCAAAGTCGTACGAGAAAAACGGTACCTCACTTGTGTGGGTCGGCCTAGTGCCCGCGACAGGAAATGGCGCAAAACGCAACCTGGTCACACCTCAATTTCGCAGTGAAAAATGACCCTTTTTTGGAAAAATGACTAGCTGTAGTTTTTGAACCCTAGCTCTGCGGGCACCTTGGGAAACCTAGCAAACCTATACATTTTTGAAAACTAGACACCCAGGGGAATCCAGAATGGGGTGACTTGACTGCCTCCCACCAGGGTCTGTTACCCAGAATCCCTTGCAAACCTAAAAAATTGTCCAAAAAAACACATTTTCCCCACATTTCTGTCGTGGAAAATTCCGGAATCTGCGTGGATCCACAAATTTCCACCCACCCCGCGTCCCCCAAAGTCTTACGAGAAAAACGTACCTCACTTGTGTGGGTCGGCCTAGTGCCCGCGACAGGAAATGGCGCAAAACGCAACCTGGTCACACCTCAATTTCGCAGTGAAAAATGACCCTTTTTTGGAAAAATGACTAGCTGTAGTTTTTGAACCCTAGCTCTGCGGGCACCTTGGGAAACCTGGCAAACCTATACATTTTTGAAAACTTGACACCCAGGGGAATCCAGGATGGGGTGACTTGACTGCCTCCCACCAGGGTCTGTTACCCAGAATCCCTTGCAAACCTAAAGAATTGTAAAAAAAACCACATTTTCCCCACATTTCTGTCGTGGAAAGTTCCGGAATCTGCGTGGATCCACAAATTTCCACCCACCCCGCGTTCCCCAAAGTCGTACTAGAAAAACTGCACCTCACTTGTGTGGGTCGGCCTAGTGCCCGTGACAGGAAACGGCGCAAAACGCAACCTGGTCACACCTCAATTTCGCAGTGAAAAATGACCCTTTTTTGGAAAAATGACTAGCTGTAGTTTTTGAACCCTAGCTCTGCGGGCACCTTGGGAAACCTAGCAAAGCTATACATTTTTTAAAACTAGACACCCAGGGGAATCCAGGACGGGGTGACTTGACTGCCTCCCACCAGGGTCTGTTACCCAGAATCCCTTGCAAACCTAAAAAATTGTCAAAAAAACCACATTTTCCCCACATTTCTGTCGTGGAAAGTTCCGGAATCTGCGTGGATCCACAAATTTCCACCCACCCCGCGTTCCCCAAAGTCGTACGAGAAAAACTGTACCTCACTTGTGTGGGTCGGCCTAGTGCCCGCGACAGGAAACGGCGCAAAACGCAACCTGGTCACACCTCAATTTCGCAGTAAAAAATGACCCTTTTTTGGAAAAATGACTAGCTGTAGTTTTTGAACCCTAGCTCTGCGGGCACCTTAGGAAACCTAGCAAACCTATACATTTTTGAAAACTAGACACCCAGGGGAATCCAGGATGGGGTGACTTGACTGCCTCCCACCAGGGTCTGTTACCCAGAATCCCTTGCAAACCTAAAAAATTGTCCAAAAAACCACATTTTCCCCACATTTCTGTCGTGGAAAGTTCCGGAATCTGCGTGGATCCACAAATTTCCACCCACCCCGCGTTCCCCAAAGTCTTACGAGAAAAACGTACCTCACTTGTGTGGGTCGGCCTAGTGCCCGCGACAGGAAATGGCGCAAAACGCAACCTGGTCACACCTCAATTTCGCAGTGAAAAATAACCCTTTTTTGGAAAAATGACTAGCTGTAGTTTTTTAACCCTAGCTCTGCGGGCACCTTGGGAAACCTGGCAAACCTATACATTTTTGAAAACTAGACACCCAGGGGAATCCAGGATGGGGTGACTTGACTGCCTCCGACCAGGGTCTGTTACCCAGAATCCCTTGCAAACCTAAAGAATTGTCAAAAAAAACACATTTTCCCCACATTTCTGTCGTGGAAAGTTCCGGAATCTGCGTGGATCCACAAATTTCCACCCACCCCGCGTTCCCCAAAGTCGTACGAGAAAAACTGCACCTCACTTGTGTGGGTCGGCCTAGTGCCCGTGACAGGAAACGGCGCAAAACGCAACCTGGTCACACCTCAATTTCGCAGTGAAAAATGACCCTTTTTTGGAAAAATGACTAGCTGTAGTTTTTGAACCCTAGCTCTGCGGGCACCTTGGGAAACCTAGCAAACCTATACATTTTTGAAAACTAGACACCCAGGGGAATCCATGACGGGGTGACTTGACTGCCTCCCACCAGGGTCTGTTACCCAGAATCCCTTGCAAACCTAAAAAATTGTCAAAAAAACCACATTTTCCCCACATTTCTGTCGTGGAAAGTTCCGGAATCTGCGTGGATCCACAAATTTCCACCCACCCCGCGTTCCCCAAAGTCTTACGAGAAAAACGGTACCTCACTTGTGTGGGTCGGCCTAGTGTCCTCGACAGGAAACGGCGCAAAACGCAACCTGGTCACACCTCAATTTCGCAGTGAAAAATGACCCTTTTTTGGAAAAATGACTAGCTGTAGTTTTTGAACCCTAGCTCTGCGGGAACCTTGGGAAACCTAGCAAACCTATACATTTTTGAAAACTAGACACCCAGGGGAATCCAGGATGGGGTGACTTGACTGCCTCCCACCAGGGTCTGTTACCCAGAATCCCTTGCAAACCTAAAACATTGTCCAAAAAAACACATTTTCCCCACATTTCTGTTGTGGAAAGTTCCGGAATCTGCGTGGATCCACAAATTTCCACCCACCCCGCGTTCCCCAAAGTCTTACGAGAAAAACGGTACCTCACTTGTGTGGGTCGGCCTAGTGCCCGCGACAGGAAACGTCGCAAAACGCAACCTGGTCACACCTCAATTTCGCAGTGAAAAATGACCCTTTTTTGGAAAAATGACTAGCTGTAGTTTTTGAACCCTAGCTCTGCGGGCACCTTGGGAAACCTAGCAAACCTATACATTTTTGAAAACTAGACACCCAGGGGAATCTAGGATGGGGTGACTTGACTGCCTCCCACCAGGGTCTGTTACCCAGAATCCCTTGCAAACCTAAAAAATTGTAAAAAAAACCACATTTTCCCCACATTTCTGTTGTGGAAAGTTCCGGAATCTGCGTGGATCCACAAATTTCCACCCACCCCGCGTTCCCCAAAGTCGTACGAGAAAAACGGTACCTCACTTGTGTGGGTCGGCCTAGTGCCCGCGACAGGAAACGGCGCAAAACGCAACCTGGTCACACCTCAATTTCGCAGTGAAAAATGACCCTTTTTTGGAAAAATGACTAGCTGTAGTTTTTGAACCCTAGCTCTGCGGGCACCTTGGGAAACCTAGCAAACCTATACATTTTTGAAAACTAGACACCCAGGGGAATCCAGGATGGGGTGACTTGACTGCTTCCCACCAGGGTCTGTTACCCAGAATCCCTTGCAAACCTAAAAAATTGTCAAAAAAAACACATTTTCCCCACATTTCTGTTGTGGAAAGTTCCGGAATCTGCGTGGATCCACAAATTTCCACCCACCCCGCGTTCCCCAAAGTCTTACGAGAAAAACGGTACCTCACTTGTGTGGGTCGGCCTAGTGCCCGCGACAGGAAACGGCGCAAAACGCAACCTGGTCACACCTCAATTTCGCAGTGAAAAATTACCCTTTTTTGGAAAAATGACTAGCAGTAGTTTTTGAAGCCTAGCTCTGCGGGCACCTTGGGAAACCTAGCAAACCTATACATTTTTGAAAACTAGACACCCAGGGGAATCCAGGATGGGGTGACTTGACTGCCTCCCACCAGGGTCTGTTACCTAGAATCCCTTGCAAACCTAAAAAATTGTCAAAAAAAACACATTTTCCCCACATTTCTGTCGTGGAAAGTTCCCGAATCTGCGTGGATCCACAAATTTCCACCCACCCCGCGTTCCCCAAAGTCTTACGAGAAAAATGGTACCTCACTTGTGTGGGTCGGCCTAGTGCCCGCGACAGGAAACGGCGCAAAACGCAACCTGGTCACACCTCAATTTCGCAGTGAAAAATGACCCTTTTTTGGAAAAATGACTAGCTGTAGTTTTTGAACCCTAGCTCTGCGGGCACCTTGGGAAACCTAGCAAACCTATACATTTTTGAAAACTAGACACCCAGGGGAATCCAGGATGGGGTGACTTGACTGCCTCCCACCAGGGTCTGTTACCCAGAATCCCTTGCAAACCTAAAAAATTGTCAAAAGAAACACATTTTCCCCACATTTCTGTCGTGGAAAGTTCCGGAATCTGCGTGGATCCACAAATTTCCACCCACCCCGCGTTCCCCAAAGTCGTACGAGAAAAACGGTACCTCACTTGTGTGGGTCGGCCTAGTGCCCGCGACAGGAAACGGCGCAAAACGCAACCTGGTCACACCTCAATTTCGCAGTGAAAAATGACCCTTTTTTGGAAAAATGACTAGCTGTAGTTTTTGAACCCTAGCTCTGCGGGCACCTTGGGAAACCTAGCAAACCTATACATTTTTGAAAACTAGACACCCAGGGGAATCCAGGATGGGGTGACTTGACTGCCTCCCACCAGGGTCTGTTACCCAGAATCCCTTGCAAACCTAAAAAATAGTCAAAAAAAACACATTTTCCCCACATTTCTGTTGTGGAAAGTTCCGGAATCTGCATGGATCCACAAATTTCCACCCACCCCGCGTTCCCCAAAGTCTTACGAGAAAAAT
This sequence comes from Triturus cristatus, assembly GCF_964204655.1. Taxonomy (NCBI): domain Eukaryota; kingdom Metazoa; phylum Chordata; class Amphibia; order Caudata; family Salamandridae; genus Triturus; species Triturus cristatus. The sequence goes on from NW_028187373.1 coordinate 2,667,295, forward strand.
GGTACCTCACTTGTGTGGGTCGGCCTAGTGCCCGCGTCAGGAAACGGCGCAAAACGCAACCTGGTCACACCTCAATTTCGCAGTGAAAAATGAACCTTTTTTGGAAAAATGACTAGCTGTAGTTTTTGAACCCTAGCTCTGCGGGCACCTTGGGAAACCTAGCAAACCTATACATTTTTGAAAACTATACACCCAGGGGAATCCAGGATGGGGTGACTTGACTGCCTCCCACCAGGGTCTGTTACCCAGAATCCCTTGCAAACCTAAAAAATTGTCAAAAAAAACACATTTTCCCCACATTTCTGTTGTGGAAAGTTCCGGAATCTGCGTGGATCCACAAATTTCCACCCACCCCGCGTTCCCCAAAGTCTTACGAGAAAAATGGTACCTCACTTGTGTGGGTCGGCCTAGTGCCCGCGACAGGAAACGGCGCAAAACGCAACCTGGTCACACCTCAATTTCGCAGTGAAAAAGGACCCTTTTTTGGAAAAATGACTAGCTGTAGTTTTTGAACCCTAGCTCTGCGGGCACCTTGGGAAACCTAGCAAACCTATACATTTTTGAAAACTAGACACCCAGGGGAATCCAGGATGGGGTGACTTGACTGCCTCCCACCAGGGTCTGTTACCCAGAATCCCTTGCAAACCTAAAAAATTGTAAAAAAAAACACATTTTCCCCACATTTCTGTTGTGGAAAGTTCCGGAATCTGCGTGGATCCACAAATTTCCACCCACCCCGCGTTCCCCAAAGTCTTACGAGAAAAACGGTACCTCACTTGTGTGGGTCGGCCTAGTGCCCGCGACAGGAAACGGCGCAAAACGCAACCTGGTCACACCTCAATTTCGCAGTGAAAAATGACCCTTTTTTGGAAAAATGACTAGCAGTAGTTTTTGAACCCTAGCTCTGCGGGCACCTTGGGAAACCTAGCAAACCTATACATTTTTGAAAACTAGACACCCAGGGGAATCCAGGATGGGGTGACTTGACTGCCTCCCACCAGGGTCTGTTACCTAGAATCCCTTGCAAACCTAAAAAATTGTCAAAAAAAACACATTTTCCCCACATTTCTGTCGTGGAAAGTTCCGGAATCTGCGTGGATCCACAAATTTCCACCCACCCCGCGTTCCCCAAAGTCTTACGAGAAAAACGGTACCTCACTTGTGTGGGTCGGCCTAGTGCCCGCGACAGGAAACGGCGCAAAACGCAACCTGGTCACACCTCAATTTCGCAGTGAAAAATGACCCTTTTTTGGAAAAATGACTAGCTGTAGTTTTTGAACCCTAGCTCTGCGGGCACCTTGGGAAACCTAGCAAACCTATACATTTTTGAAAACTAGACACCCAGGGGAATCCAGGATGGGGTGACTTGACTGCCTCCCACCAGGGTCTGTTACCCAGAATCCCTTGCAAACCTAAAAAATTGTCAAAAGAAACACATTTTCCCCACATTTCTGTCGTGGAAAGTTCCGGAATCTGCGTGGATCCACAAATTTCCACCCACCCCGCGTTCCCCAAAGTCGTACGAGAAAAACGGTACCTCACTTGTGTGGGTCGGCCTAGTGCCCGCGACAGGAAACGGCGCAAAACGCAACCTGGTCACACCTCAATTTCGCAGTGAAAAATGACCCTTTTTTGGAAAAATGACTAGCTGTAGTTTTTGAACCCTAGCTCTGCGGGCACCTTGGGAAACCTAGCAAACCTATACATTTTTGAAAACTAGACACCCAGGGGAATCCAGGATGGGGTGACTTGACTGCCTCCCACCAGGGTCTGTTACCCAGAATCCCTTGCAAACCTAAAAAATAGTCAAAAAAAACACATTTTCCCCACATTTCTGTCGTGGAAAGTTCCGGAATCTGCGTGGATCCACAAATTTCCACCCACCCCGCGTTCCCCAAAGTCGTACGAGAAAAACGGTACCTCACTTGTGTGGGTCGGCCTAGTGCCCGCGACAGGAAACGGCGCAAAACGCAACCTGGTCACACCTCAATTTCGCAGTGAAAAATGACCCTTTTTTGGAAAAATGACTAGCTGTAGTTTTTGAACCCTAGCTCTGCGGGCACCTTGGGAAACCTAGCAAACCTATACATTTTTGAAAACTAGACACCCAGGGGAATCCAGGATAGGGTGACTTGACTGCCTCCCACCAGGGTCTGTTACCCAGAATCCCTTGCAAACCTAAAAAATTGTCAAAAGAAACACATTTTCCCCACATTTCTGTTGTGGAAAGTTCCGGAATCTGCATGGATCCACAAATTTCCACCCACCCCGCGTTCCCCAAAGTCTTACGAGAAAAATGGTACCTCACTTGTGTGGGTCGGCCTAGTGCCCGCGACAGGAAACGGCGCAAAACGCAACCTGGTCACACCTCAATTTCGCAGTGAAAAATGAACCTTTTTTGGAAAAATGACTAGCTGTAGTTTTTGAACCCTAGCTCTGCGGGCACCTTGGGAAACCTAGCAAACCTATACATTTTTGAAAACTATACACCCAGGGGAATCCAGGATGGGGTGACTTGACTGCCTCCCACCAGGGTCTGTTACCCAGAATCCCTTGCAAACCTAAAAAATTGTCAAAAAAAACACATTTTCCCCACATTTCTGTTGTGGAAAGTTCCGGAATCTGCGTGGATCCACAAATTTCCACCCACCCCGCGTTCCCCAAAGTCTTACGAGAAAAATGGTACCTCACTTGTGTGGGTCGGCCTAGTGCCCGCGACAGGAAACGGCGCAAAACGCAACCTGGTCACACCTCAATTTCGCAGTGAAAAAGGACCCTTTTTTGGAAAAATGACTAGCTGTAGTTTTTGAACCCTAGCTCTGCGGGCACCTTGGGAAACCTAGCAAACCTATACATTTTTGAAAACTAGACACCCAGGGGAATCCAGGATGGGGTGACTTGACTGCCTCCCACCAGGGTCTGTTACCCAGAATCCCTTGCAAACCTAAAAAATTGTAAAAAAAAACACATTTTCCCCACATTTCTGTTGTGGAAAGTTCCGGAATCTGCGTGGATCCACAAATTTCCACCCACCCCGCGTTCCCCAAAGTTGTACGAGAAAAATGGTACCTCACTTGTGTGGGTCGGCCTAGTGCCCGCGACAGGAAACGGCGCAAAACGCAACCTGGTCACACCTCAATTTCGCTGTGAAAAATGACCCTTTTTTTGAAAAATGACTAGCTGTAGTTTTTGAACCCTAGCTCTGCGGGCACCTTGGGAAACCTAGCAAACCTATACATTTTTGAAAACTAGACACGCACGGGAATCCAGGATGGGGTGACTTGACTGCCTCCCACCAGGATCTGTTACCCAGAATCCCTTGCAAACCTAAAAAATTGTCAAAAAAAACACATTTTCCCCACATTTCTGTCGTGGAAAGTTCCGGAATCTGCGTGAATCCACAAATTTCCACCCACCCCGCGTTCCCCAAAGTCTTACGAGAAAAAAAGTACCTCACTTGTGTGGGTCGGCCTAGTGCCCGCGACAGGAAACGGCGCAAAACGCAACCTGGTCACACCTCAATTTCGCAGTGAAAAATGACCCTTTTTTGGAAAAATGACTAGCTGTAGTTTTTGAACCCTAGCTCTGCGGGCACCTTGGGAAACCTAGCAAACCTATACATTTTTGAAAACTAGACACCCAGGGGAATCCAGGATGGGGTGACTTGACTGCCTCCCACCAGGGTCTGTTACCCAGAATCCCTTGCAAACCTAAAAAATTGTCAAAAGAAACACATTTTCCCCACATTTCTGTCGTGGAAAGTTCCGGAATCTGCGTGGATCCGCAAATTTCCACCCACCCCGCGTTCCCCAAAGTCGTATGAGAAAAACGGTACCTCACTTGTGTGGGTCGGCCTAGTGCCCGCGACAGGAAACGGCGCAAAACGCAACCTGGTCACACCTCAATTTCGCAGTGAAAAATGACCCTTTTTTGGAAAAATGACTAGCAGTAGTTTTTGAACCCTAGCTCTGCGGGCACCTTGGGAAACCTAGCAAACCTATACATTTTTGAAAACTAGACACCCAGGGGAATCCAGGATGGGGTGACTTGACTGCCTCCCACCAGGGTCTGTTACCTAGAATCCCTTGCAAACCTAAAAAATTGTCAAAAAAACCAAATTTTCCCCACATTTCTGTCGTGGAAAGTTCCGGAATCTGCGTGGATCCACAAATTTCCACCCACCCCGCGTTCCCCAAAGTTGTACGAGAAAAACGGTACCTCACTTGTGTGGGTCGGCCTAGTGCCCGCGACAGGAAACGGCGCAAAACGCAACCTGGTCACACCTCAATTTCGCAGTGAAAAATGACCCTTTTTTGGAAAAATGACTAGCTGTAGTTTTTGAACCCTAGCTCTGCGGGCACCTTGGGAAACCTAGCAAACCTATTCATTTTTGAAAACTAGACACCCAGGGGAATCCATGATGGGGTGACTTGACTGCCTCCCACCAGGGTCTGTTACCCAGAATCCCTTGCAAACCTAAAAAAGTGTCAAAAAAAACACATTTTCCCCACATTTCTGTCGTGAAAAGTTCCGGAATCTGCGTGGATCCACAAATTTCCACCCACCCCGCGTTCCCCAAAGTCTTACGAGAAAAACGGTACCTCACTTGTGTGGGTCGGCCTAGTGCCCGCGACAGGAAACGGCGCAAAACGCAACCTGGTCACACCTCAATTTCGCAGTGAAAAATGACCCTTTTTTGGAAAAATGACTAGCTGTAGTTTTTGAACCCTAGCTCTGCGGGCACCTTGGGAAACCTAGCAAACCTATACATTTTTGAAAACTAGACACCCAGGGGAATCCAGGATGGGGTGACTTGACTGCCTCCCACCAGGGTCTGTTACCCAGAATCCCTTGCAAACCTAAAAAATTGTCAAAAGAAACACATTTTCCCCACATTTCTGTCGTGGAAAGTTCCGGAATCTGCGTGGATCCACAAATTTCCACCCACCCCGCGTTCCCCAAAGTCGTACGAGAAAAACGGTACCTCACTTGTGTGGGTCGGCCTAGTGCCCGCGACAGGAAACGGCGCAAAACGCAACCTGGTCACACCTCAATTTCGCAGTGAAAAATGACCCTTTTTTGGAAAAATGACTAGCTGTAGTTTTTGAACCCTAGCTCTGCGGGCACCTTGGGAAACCTAGCAAACCTATACATTTTTGAAAACTAGACACCCAGGGGAATCCAGGATAGGGTGACTTGACTGCCTCCCACCAGGGTCTGTTACCCAGAATCCCTTGCAAACCTAAAAAATTGTCAAAAGAAACACATTTTCCCCACATTTCTGTCGTGGAAAGTTCCGGAATTTGCATGGATCCACAAATTTCCACCCACCCCGCGTTCCCCAAAGTCTTACGAGAAAAATGGTACCTCACTTGTGTGGGTCGGCCTAGTGCCCGCGACAGGAAACGGCGCAAAACGCAACCTGGTCACACCTCAATTTCGCAGTGAAAAATGACCCTTTTTTGGAAAAATGACTAGCTGTAGTTTTTGAACCCTAGCTCTGCGGGCACCTTGGGAAACCTAGCAAACCTATACATTTTTGAAAACTATACACCCAGGGGAATCCAGGATGGGGTGACTTGACTGCCTCCCACCAGGGTCTGTTACCCAGAATCCCTTGCAAACCTAAAAAATTGTCAAAAAAAACACATTTTCCCCACATTTCTGTTGTGGAAAGTTCCGGAATCTGCGTGGATCCACAAATTTCCACCCACCCCGCGTTCCCCAAAGTCTTACGAGAAAAATGGTACCTCACTTGTGTGGGTCGGCCTAGTGCCCGCGACAGGAAACGGCGCAAAACGCAACCTGGTCACACCTCAATTTCGCAGTGAAAAATGACCCTTTTTTGGAAAAATGACTAGCTGTAGTTTTTGAACCCTAGCTCTGCGGGCACCTTGGGAAACCTAGCAAACCTATACATTTTTGAAAACTAGACACCCAGGGGAATCCAGGATGGGGTGACTTGACTGCCTCCCACCAGGGTCTGTTACCCAGAATCCCTTGCAAACCTAAAAAATTGTAAAAAAAAACACATTTTCCCCACATTTCTGTTGTGGAAAGTTCCGGAATCTGCGTGGATCCACAAATTTCCACCCACCCCGCGTTCCCCAAAGTTGTACGAGAAAAATGGTACCTCACTTGTGTGGGTCGGCCTAGTGCCCGCGACAGGAAACGGCGCAAAACGCAACCTGGTCACACCTCAATTTCGCTGTGAAAAATGACCCTTTTTTGGAAAAATGACTAGCTGTAGTTTTTGAACCCTAGCTCTGCGGGCACCTTGGGAAACCTAGCAAACCTATACATTTTTTAAAACTAGACACGCACGGGAATCCAGGATGGGGTGACTTGACTGCCTCCCACCAGGATCTGTTACCCAGAATCCCTTGCAAACCTAAAAAATTGTCCAAAAAAAACACATTTTCCCCACATTTCTGTCGTGGAAAGTTCCGGAATCTGCGTGGATCCACAAATTTCCACCCACCCCGCGTTCCCCAAAGTCTTACGAGAAAAACAGTACCTCACTTGTGTGGGTCGGCCTAGTGCCCGCGACAGGAAACGGCGCAAAACGCAACCTGGTCACACCTCAATTTCGCTGTGAAAAATGACCCTTTTTTGGAAAAATGACTAGCTGTAGTTTTTGAACCCTAGCTCTGCGGGCACCTTGGGAAACCTAGCAAACCTATACATTTTTGAAAACTAGACACCCAGGGGAATCCAGGATGGGGTGACTTGACTGCTTCCCACCAGGGTCTGTTACCCAGAATCCCTTGCAAACCTAAAAAATTGTCAAAAAAAACACATTTTCCCCACATTTCTGTTGTGGAAAGTTCCGGAATCTGCGTGGATCCACAAATTTCCACCCACCCCTCGTTCCCCAAAGTCTTACGAGAAAAACGGTACCTCACTTGTGTGGGTCGGCCTAGTGCCCGCGACAGGAAACGGCGCAAAACGCAACCTGGTCACACCTCAATTTCGCAGTGAAAAATGACCCTTTTTTGGAAAAATGACTAGCAGTAGTTTTTGAACCCTAGCTCTGCGGGCACCTTGGGAAACCTAGCAAACCTATACATTTTTGAAAACTAGACACCCAGGGGAATCCAGGATGGGGTGACTTGACTGCCTCCCACCAGGGTCTGTTACCTAGAATCCCTTGCAAACCTAAAAAATTGTCAAAAAAAACAAATTTTCCCCACATTTCTGTCGTGGAAAGTTCCGGAATCTGCGTGGATCCACAAATTTCCACCCACCCCGCGTTCCCCAAAGTTGTACGAGAAAAACGGTACCTCACTTGTGTGGGTCGGCGTAGTGCCCGCGACAGGAAACGGCGCAAAACGCAACCTGGTCACACCTCAATTTCGCAGTGAAAAATGACCCTTTTTTGGAAAAATGACTAGCTGTAGTTTTTGAACCCTAGCTCTGCGGGCACCTTGGGAAACCTAGCAAACCTATACATTTTTGAAAACTAGACACCCAGGGGAATCCAGGATGGGGTGACTTGACTGCCTCCCACCAGGGTCTGTTACCCAGAATCCCTTGCAAACCTAAAAAATTGTCAAAAGAAACACATTTTCCCCACATTTCTGTCGTGGAAAGTTCCGGAATCTGCGTGGATCCACAAATTTCCACCCACCCCGCGTTCCCCAAAGTCGTACGAGAAAAACGGTACCTCACTTGTGTGGGTCGGCCTAGTGCCCGCGACAGGAAACGGCGCAAAACGCAACCTGGTCACACCTCAATTTCGCAGTGAAAAATGACCCTTTTTTGGAAAAATGACTAGCTGTAGTTTTTGAACCCTAGCTCTGCGGGCACCTTGGGAAACCTAGCAAACCTATACATTTTTGAAAACTATACACCCAGGGGAATCCAGGATGGGGTGACTTGACTGCCTCCCACCAGGGTCTGTTACCCAGAATCCCTTGCAAACATAAAAAATTGTCAAAAAAAACACATTTTCCCCACATTTCTGTTGTGGAAAGTTCCGGAATCTGCGTGGATCCACAAATTTCCACCCACCCCGCGTTCCCCAAAGTCTTACGAGAAAAATGGTACCTCACTTGTGTGGGTCGGCCTAGTGCCCGCGACAGGAAACGGCGCAAAACGCAACCTGGTCACACATCAATTTCGCAGTGAAAAATGACCCTTTTTTGGAAAAATGACTAGCTGTAGTTTTTGAACCCTAGCTCTGCGGGCACCTTGGGAAACCTAGCAAACCTATACATTTTTGAAAACTAGACACCCAGGGGAATCCAGGATGGGGTGACTTGACTGCCTCCCACCAGGGCCTGTTACCCAGAATCCCTTGCAAACCTAAAAAATTGTAAAAAAAAACACATTTTCCCCACATTTCTGTTGTGGAAAGTTCCGGAATCTGCGTGGATCCACAAATTTCCACCCACCCCGCGTTCCCCAAAGTTGTACGAGAAAAATGGTACCTCACTTGTGTGGGTCGGCCTAGTGCCCGCGACAGGAAACGGCGCAAAACGCAACCTGGTCACACCTCAATTTCGCAGTGAAAAATGACCCTTTTTTGGAAAAATGACTAGCTGTAGTTTTTGAACCCTAGCTCTGCGGGCACCTTGGGAAACCTAGCAAACCTATACATTTTTGAAAACTAGACACGCACGGGAATCCAGGATGGGGTGACTTGACTGCCTCCCACCAGGATCTGTTACCCAGAATCCCTTGCAAACCTAAAAAATTGTCAAAAAAAAACACATTTTCCCCACATTTCTGTCGTGGAAAGTTCCGGAATCTGCGTGGATCCACAAATTTCCACCCACCCCGCGTTCCCCAAAGTCTTATTAGAAAAACAGTACCTCACTTGTGTGGGTCGGCCTAGTGCCCGCGACAGGAAACGGCGCAAAACGCAACCTGGTCACACCTCAATTTCGCAGTGAAAAATGACCCTTTTTTGGAAAAATGACTAGCTGTAGTTTTTGAACCCTAAATCTGCGGGCACCTTGGGAAACCTAGCAAACCTATACATTTTTGAAAACTAGACACCCAGGGGAATCCAGGATGGGGTGACTTGACTGCTTCCCACCAGGGTCTGTTACCCAGAATCCCTTGCAAACCTAAAAATTTGTCCAAAAAAACACATTTTCCCCACATTTCTGTTGTGGAAAGTTCCGGAATCTGCGTGGATCCACAAATTTCCACCCACCCCGCGTTCCCCAAAGTCTTACGAGAAAAACGGTACCTCACTTGTGTGGGTCGGCCTAGTGCCCGCGACAGGAAACGGCGCAAAACGCAACCTGGTCACACCTCAATTTCGCAGTGAAAAATGACCCTTTTTTGGAAAAATGACTAGCAGTAGTTTTTTAACCCTAGCTCTGCGGGCACCTTGGGAAACCTAGCAAACCTATACATTTTTGAAAACTAGACACCCAGGGGAATCCAGGATGGGGTGACTTGACTGCCTCCCACCAGGGTCTGTTACCTAGAATCCCTTGCAAACCTAAAAAATTGTCAAAAAAAACAAATTTTCCTCTCATTTCTGTCGTGGAAAGTTCCGGAATCTGCGTGGATCCACAAATTTCCACCCACCCCGCGTTCCCCAAAGTTGTACGAGAAAAACGGTACCTCACTTGTGTGGGTCGGCGTAGTGCCCGCGACAGGAAACGGCGCAAAACGCAAACTGGTCACACCTCAATTTCGCAGTGAAAAATGACCCTTTTTTGGAAAAATGACTAGCTGTAGTTTTTGAACCCTAGCTCTGCGGGCACCTTGGGAAACCTAGCAAACCTATACATTTTTGAAAACTAGACACCCAGGGGAATCCAGGATGGGGTGACTTGACTGCCTCCCACCAGGGTCTGTTACCCAGAATCCCTTGCAAACCTAAAAAATTGTCAAAAGAAACACATTTTCCCCACATTTCTGTCGTGGAAAGTTCCGGAATCTGCGTGGATCCACAAATTTCCACCCACCCCGCGTTCCCCAAAGTCGTACGAGAAAAACGGTACCTCACTTGTGTGGGTCGGCCTAGTGCCCGCGACAGGAAACGGCGCAAAACGCAACCTGGTCACACCTCAATTTCGCAGTGAAAAATGACCCTTTTTTGGAAAAATGACTAGCTGTAGTTTTTGAACCCTAGCTCTGCGGGCACCTTGGGAAACCTAGCAAACCTATACATTTTTGAAAACTAGACACCCAGGGGAATCCAGGATGGGGTGACTTGACTGCCTCCCACCAGGGTCTGTTACCCAGAATCCCTTGCAAACCTAAAAAATTGTCAAAAAAAACACATTTTCCCCACATTTCTGTCGTGGAAAGTTCCGGAATCTGCGTGGATCTACAAATTTCCACCCACCCCGCGTTCCCCAAAGTCGTACGAGAAAAACAGTACCTCACTTGTGTGGGTCGGCCTAGTGCCCGCGACACGAAACGGCGCAAAACGCAACCTGGTCACACCTCAATTTCGCAGTGAAAAATGACCCTTTTTGGAAAAATGACTAGCTGTAGTTTTTGAACCCTAGCTCTGCGGGCACCTTGGGAAACCTAGCAAACCTATACATTTTTGAAAACTATACACCCAGGGGAATCCAGGATGGGGTGACTTGACTGCCTCCCACCAGGGTCTGTTACCCAGAATCCCTTGCAAACCTAATAAATTGTCAAAAAAAACACATTTTCCCCACATTTCTGTTGAGGAAAGTTCCGGAATCTGCGTGGATCCACAAATTTCCACCCACCCCGCGTTCCCCAAAGTCTTACGAGAAAAATGGTACCTCACTTGTGTGGGTCGGCCTAGTGCCCGCGACAGGAAACGACGCAAAACGCAACCTGGTCACACCTCAATTTCGCAGTGAAAAATGACCCTTTTTTGGAAAAATGACTAGCTGTAGTTTTTGAACCCTAGCTCTGCGGGCACCTTGGGAAACCTAGCAAACCTATACATTTTTGAAAACTAGACACCCAGGGGAATCCAGGATGGGGTGACTTGACTGCCTCCCACCAGGGTCTGTTACCCAGAATCCCTTGCAAACCTAAAAAATTGTAAAAAAAAACACATTTTCCCCACATTTCTGTTGTGGAAAGTTCCGGAATCTGCGTGGATCCACAAATTTCCACCCACCCCGCGTTCCCCAAAGTTGTACGAGAAAAATGGTACCTCACTTGTGTGGGTCGGCCTAGTGCCCGCGACAGGAAACGGCGCAAAACGCACCTGGTCACACCTCAATTTCGCTGTGAAAAATGACCCTTTTTTGGAAAAATGACTAGCTGTAGTTTTTGAACCCTAGCTCTGCGGGCACCTTGGGAAACCTAGCAAACCTATACATTTTTGAAAACTAGACACGCACGGGAATCCAGGATGGGGTGACTTGACTGCCTCCCACCAGGATCTGTTACCCAGAATCCCTTGCAAACCTAAAAAATTGTCAAAAAAAACACATTTTCCCCACATTTCTGTTGTGGAAAGTTCCGGAATCTGTGTGGATCCACAAATTTCCACCCACCCCGCGTTCCCCAAAGTCTTATGAGAAAAACGGTACCTCACTTGTGTGGGTCGGCCTAGTGCCCGCGACAGGAAACGGCGCAAAACGCAACCTGGTCACACCTCAATTTCGCAGTGAAAAATGACCCTTTTTTGGAAAAATGACTAGCTGTAGTTTTTGAACCCTAGCTCTGCGGGCACCTTGGGAAACCTAGCAACGCTATACATTTTTTAAAACTAGACACCCAGGGGAATCCAGGATGGGGTGACTTGACTGCCTCCCACCAGGGTCTGTTACCCAGAATCCCTTGCAAACCTAAAAAATTGTCAAAAAAAACACATTTTCCCCACATTTGTGTCGTGGAAAGTTCCGGAATCTGCGTGGATCCACAAATTTCCACCCACCCCGCGTTCCCCAAAGTTGTACGAGAAAAACGGTACCTCACTTATGTGGGTCGGCCTAGTGCCCGTGACAGGAAACGGCGCAAAACGCAACCTGGTCACACCTCAATTTCGCAGTGAAAAATGACCCTTTTTTGGAAAAATGACTAGCTGTAGTTTTTGAACCCTAGCTCTGCGGGCACCTTGGGAAACCTAGCAAACCTATACATTTTTGAAAACTAGACACCCAGGGGAATCTAGGATATGGTAACTTGACTGCCTCCCACCAGGGTCTGTTACCCAGAATCTCTTGCAAACCTAAAAATTGTCCAAAAAAAACACATTTTCCCCACATTTCTGTCGTGGAAAGTTCCGGAATCTGCATGGATCCACAAATTTCCACCCACCCCGCGTTCCCCAAAGTCTTACGAGAAAAACGGTACCTCACTTGTGTGGGTCGGCCTAGTGCCCGCGACAGGAAACGGCGCAAAACGCAACCTGGTCACACCTCAATTTCGCAGTGAAAAATGACCCTTTTTTGGAAAAATGACTAGCTGTAGTTTTTGAACCCTAGCTCTGCGGGCACCTTGGGAAACCTAGCAAACCTATACATTTTTGAAAACTAGACACGCAGGGGAATCCAGGATGGGGTGACTTGACTGCCTCCCACCAGGGTCTGTTACCCAGAATCCCTTGCAAACCTAAAAAATTGTCAAAAGAAACACATTTTCCCCACATTTCTGTCGTGGAAAGTTCCGGAATCTGCGTGGATCCACAAATTTCCACCCACCCCGCGTTCCCCAAAGTCGTACGAGAAAAACGGTACCTCACTTGTGTGGGTCGGCCTAGTGCCCGCGACAGGAAACGGCGCAAAACGCAACCTGGTTACACCTCAATTTCGCAGTGAAAAATGACCCTTTTTTGGAAAAATGACTAGCTGTAGTTTTTGAACCCTAGCTCTGCGGGCACCTTGGGAAACCTAGCAAACCTATACATTTTTGAAAACTAGACACCCAGGGGAATCCAGGATGGGGTGACTTGACTGCCTCCCACCAGGGTCTGTTACCCAGAATCCCTTGCAAACCTAAAAAATTGTCCAAAAAAAACACATTTTCCCCACATTTCTGTCGTGGAAAGTTCCGGAATCTGCGTGGATCCACAAATTTCCACCCACCCCGCGTTCCCCAAAGTCTTACGAGAAAAACAGTACCTCACTTGTGTGGGTCGGCCTAGTGCCCGCGACAGGAAACGGCGCAAAACGCAACCTGGTCACACCTCAATTTCGCTGTGAAAAATGACCCTTTTTTGGAAAAATGACTAGCTGTAGTTTTTGAACCCTAGCTCTGCGGGCACCTTGGGAAACCTAGCAAACCTATACATTTTTGAAAACTAGACACCCAGGGGAATCCAGGATGGGGTGACTTGACTGCTTCCCACCAGGGTCTGTTACCCAGAATCCCTTGCAAACCTAAAAAATTGTCAAAAAAAACACATTTTCCCCACATTTCTGTTGTGGAAAGTTCCGGAATCTGCGTGGATCCACAAATTTCCACCCACCCCGCGTTCCCCAAAGTCTTACGAGAAAAACGGTACCTCACTTGTGTGGGTCGGCCTAGTGCCCGCGACAGGAAACGGCGCAAAACGCAACCTGGTCACACCTCAATTTCGCAGTGAAAAATGACCCTTTTTTGGAAAAATGACTAGCAGTAGTTTTTGAACCCTAGCTCTGCGGGCACCTTGGGAAACCTAGCAAACCTATACATTTTTGAAAACTAGACACCCAGGGGAATCCAGGATGGGGTGACTTGACTGCCTCCCACCAGGGTCTGTTACCTAGAATCCCTTGCAAACCTAAAAAATTGTCAAAAAAAACAAATTTTCCCCACATTTCTGTCGTGGAAAGTTCCGGAATCTGCGTGGATCCACAAATTTCCACCCACCCCGCGTTCCCCAAAGTTGTACGAGAAAAACGGTACCTCACTTGTGTGGGTCGGCGTAGTGCCCGCGACAGGAAACGGCGCAAAACGCAACCTGGTCACACCTCAATTTCGCAGTGAAAAATGACCCTTTTTTGGAAAAATGACTAGCTGTAGTTTTTGAACCCTAGCTCTGCGGGCACCTTGGGAAACCTAGCAAACCTATACATTTTTGAAAACTAGACACCCAGGGGAATCCAGGATGGGGTGACTTGACTGCCTCCCACCAGGGTCTGTTACCCAGAATCCCTTGCAAACCTAAAAAATTGTCAAAAGAAACACATTTTCCCCACATTTCTGTCGTGGAAAGTTCCGGAATCTGCGTGGATCCACAAATTTCCACCCACCCCGCGTTCCCCAAAGTCGTACGAGAAAAACGGTACCTCACTTGTGTGGGTCGGCCTAGTGCCCGCGACAGGAAACGGCGCAAAACGCAACCTGGTCACACCTCAATTTCGCAGTGAAAAATGACCCTTTTTTGGAAAAATGACTAGCTGTAGTTTTTGAACCCTAGCTCTGCGGGCACCTTGGGAAACCTAGCAAACCTATACATTTTTGAAAACTATACACCCAGGGGAATCCAGGATGGGGTGACTTGACTGCCTCCCACCAGGGTCTGTTACCCAGAATCCCTTGCAAACATAAAAAATTGTCAAAAAAAACACATTTTCCCCACATTTCTGTTGTGGAAAGTTCCGGAATCTGCGTGGATCCACAAATTTCCACCCACCCCGCGTTCCCCAAAGTCTTACGAGAAAAATGGTACCTCACTTGTGTGGGTCGGCCTAGTGCCCGCGACAGGAAACGGCGCAAAACGCAACCTGGTCACACATCAATTTCGCAGTGAAAAATGACCCTTTTTTGGAAAAATGACTAGCTGTAGTTTTTGAACCCTAGCTCTGCGGGCACCTTGGGAAACCTAGCAAACCTATACATTTTTGAAAACTAGACACCCAGGGGAATCCAGGATGGGGTGACTTGACTGCCTCCCACCAGGGCCTGTTACCCAGAATCCCTTGCAAACCTAAAAAATTGTAAAAAAAAACACATTTTCCCCACATTTCTGTTGTGGAAAGTTCCGGAATCTGCGTGGATCCACAAATTTCCACCCACCCCGCGTTCCCCAAAGTTGTACGAGAAAAATGGTACCTCACTTGTGTGGGTCGGCCTAGTGCCCGCGACAGGAAACGGCGCAAAACGCAACCTGGTCACACCTCAATTTCGCTGTGAAAAATGACCCTTTTTTGGAAAAATGACTAGCTGTAGTTTTTGAACCCTAGCTCTGCGGGCACCTTGGGAAACCTAGCAAACCTATACATTTTTGAAAACTAGACACGCACGGGAATCCAGGATGGGGTGACTTGACTGCCTCCCACCAGGATCTGTTACCCAGAATCCCTTGCAAACCTAAAAAATTGTCAAAAAAAAACACATTTTCCCCACATTTCTGTCGTGGAAAGTTCCGGAATCTGCGTGGATCCACAAATTTCCACCCACCCCGCGTTCCCCAAAGTCTTACGAGAAAAACAGTACCTCACTTGTGTGGGTCGGCCTAGTGCCCGCGACAGGAAACGGCGCAAAACGCAACCTGGTCACACCTCAATTTCGCAGTGAAAAATGACCCTTTTTTGGAAAAATGACTAGCTGTAGTTTTTGAACCCTAAATCTGCGGGCACCTTGGGAAACCTAGCAAACCTATACATTTTTGAAAACTAGACACCCAGGGGAATCCAGGATGGGGTGACTTGACTGCTTCCCACCAGGGTCTGTTACCCAGAATCCCTTGCAAACCTAAAAATTTGTCCAAAAAAACACATTTTCCCCACATTTCTGTTGTGGAAAGTTCCGGAATCTGCGTGGATCCACAAATTTCCACCCACCCCGCGTTCCCCAAAGTCTTACGAGAAAAACGGTACCTCACTTGTGTGGGTCGGCCTAGTGCCCGCGACAGGAAACGGCGCAAAACGCAACCTGGTCACACCTCAATTTCGCAGTGAAAAATGACCCTTTTTTGGAAAAATGACTAGCAGTAGTTTTTTAACCCTAGCTCTGCGGGCACCTTGGGAAACCTAGCAAACCTATACATTTTTGAAAACTAGACACCCAGGGGAATCCAGGATGGGGTGACTTGACTGCCTCCCACCAGGGTCTGTTACCTAGAATCCCTTGCAAACCTAAAAAATTGTCAAAAAAAACAAATTTTCCTCTCATTTCTGTCGTGGAAAGTTCCGGAATCTGCGTGGATCCACAAATTTCCACCCACCCCGCGTTCCCCAAAGTTGTACGAGAAAAACGGTACCTCACTTGTGTGGGTCGGCGTAGTGCCCGCGACAGGAAACGGCGCAAAACGCAAACTGGTCACACCTCAATTTCGCAGTGAAAAATGACCCTTTTTTGGAAAAATGACTAGCTGTAGTTTTTGAACCCTAGCTCTGCGGGCACCTTGGGAAACCTAGCAAACCTATACATTTTTGAAAACTAGACACCCAGGGGAATCCAGGATGGGGTGACTTGACTGCCTCCCACCAGGGTCTGTTACCCAGAATCCCTTGCAAACCTAAAAAATTGTCAAAAGAAACACATTTTCCCCACATTTCTGTCGTGGAAAGTTCCGGAATCTGCGTGGATCCACAAATTTCCACCCACCCCGCGTTCCCCAAAGTCGTACGAGAAAAACGGTACCTCACTTGTGTGGGTCGGCCTAGTGCCCGCGACAGGAAACGGCGCAAAACGCAACCTGGTCACACCTCAATTTCGCAGTGAAAAATGACCCTTTTTTGGAAAAATGACTAGCTGTAGTTTTTGAACCCTAGCTCTGCGGGCACCTTGGGAAACCTAGCAAACCTATACATTTTTGAAAACTAGACACCCAGGGGAATCCAGGATGGGGTGACTTGACTGCCTCCCACCAGGGTCTGTTACCCAGAATCCCTTGCAAACCTAAAAAATTGTCAAAAAAAACACATTTTCCCCACATTTCTGTCGTGGAAAGTTCCGGAATCTGCGTGGATCCACAAATTTCCACCCACCCCGCGTTCCCCAAAGTCGTACGAGAAAAACAGTACCTCACTTGTGTGGGTCGGCCTAGTGCCCGCGACACGAAACGGCGCAAAACGCAACCTGGTCACACCTCAATTTCGCAGTGAAAAATGACCCTTTTTGGAAAAATGACTAGCTGTAGTTTTTGAACCCTAGCTCTGCGGGCACCTTGGGAAACCTAGCAAACCTATACATTTTTGAAAACTATACACCCAGGGGAATCCAGGATGGGGTGACTTGACTGCCTCCCACCAGGGTCTGTTACCCAGAATCCCTTGCAAACCTAATAAATTGTCAAAAAAAACACATTTTCCCCACATTTCTGTTGAGGAAAGTTCCGGAATCTGCGTGGATCCACAAATTTCCACCCACCCCGCGTTCCCCAAAGTCTTACGAGAAAAATGGTACCTCACTTGTGTGGGTCGGCCTAGTGCCCGCGACAGGAAACGGCGCAAAACGCAACCTGGTCACACCTCAATTTCGCAGTGAAAAATGACCCTTTTTTGGAAAAATGACTAGCTGTAGTTTTTGAACCCTAGCTCTGCGGGCACCTTGGGAAACCTAGCAAACCTATACATTTTTGAAAACTAGACACCCAGGGGAATCCAGGATGGGGTGACTTGACTGCCTCCCACCAGGGTCTGTTACCCAGAATCCCTTGCAAACCTAAAAAATTGTAAAAAAAAACACATTTTCCCCACATTTCTGTTGTGGAAAGTTCCGGAATCTGCGTGGATCCACAAATTTCCACCCACCCCGCGTTCCCCAAAGTTGTACGAGAAAAATGGTACCTCACTTGTGTGGGTCGGCCTAGTGCCCGCGACAGGAAACGTCGCAAAACGCACCTGGTCACACCTCAATTTCGCTGTGAAAAATGACCCTTTTTTGGAAAAATGACTAGCTGTAGTTTTTGAACCCTAGCTCTGCGGGCACCTTGGGAAACCTAGCAAACCTATACATTTTTGAAAACTAGACACGCACGGGAATCCAGGATGGGGTGACTTGACTGCCTCCCACCAGGATCTGTTACCCAGAATCCCTTGCAAACCTAAAAAATTGTCCAAAAAAAACACATTTTCCCCACATTTCTGTCGTGGAAAGTTCCGGAATCTGCGTGGATCCACAAATTTCCACCCACCCCGCGTTCCCCAAAGTCTTACGAGAAAAACAGTACCTCACTTGTGTGAGTCGGCCTAGTGCCCGCGACAGGAAACGGCGCAAAACGCAACCTGGTCACACCTCAATTTCGCAGTGAAAAATGACCCTTTTTTGGAAAAATGACTAGCTGTAGTTTTTGAACCCTAGCTCTGCGGGCACCTTGGGAAACCTAGCAAACCTATACATTTTTGAAAACTAGACACCCAGGGGAATCCAGGATGGGGTGACTTGACTGCCTCCCACCAGGGTCTGTTACCCAGAATCCCTTGCAAACCTAAAAAATTGTCAAAAGAAACACATTTTCCCCACATTTCTGTCGTGGAAAGTTCCGGAATCTGCGTGGATCCACAAATTTCCACCCACCCCGCGTTCCCCAAAGTCGTATGAGAAAAACGGTACCTCACTTGTGTGGGTCGGCCTAGTGCCCGCGACAGGAAACGGCGCAAAACGCAACCTGGTCACACCTCAATTTCGCAGTGAAAAATGACCCTTTTTTGGAAAAATGACTAGCTGTAGTTTTTGAACCCTAGCTCTGCGGGCACCTTGGGAAACCTAGCAAACCTATACATTTTTGAAAACTAGACACCCAGGGGAATCCAGGATAGGGTGACTTGACTGCCTCCCACCAGGGTCTGTTACCCAGAATCCCTTGCAAACCTAAAAAAGTGTCAAAAGAAACACATTTTCCCCACATTTCTGTCGTGGAAAGTTCCGGAATCTGCGTGGATCCACAAATTTCCACCCACCCCGCGTTCCCCAAAGTCTTACGAGAAAAACGGTACCTCACTTGTGTGGGTCGGCCTAGTGCCCGCGACAGGAAACGGCGCAAAACGCAACCTGGTCACACCTCAATTTCGCAGTGAAAAATGACCCTTTTTTGGAAAAATGACTAGCTGTAGTTTTTGAACCCTAGCTCTGCGGGCACCTTGGGAAACCTAGCAAACCTATACATTTTTGAAAACTATACACCCAGGGGAATCCAGGATGGGGTGACTTGACTGCCTCCCACCAGGGTCTGTTACCCAGAATCCCTTGCAAACCTAAAAAATTGTCAAAAAAAACACATTTTCCCCACATTTCTGTTGTGGAAAGTTCCGGAATCTGTGTGGATCCACAAATTTCCACCCACCCCGCGTTCCCCAAAGTCTTATGAGAAAAACGGTACCTCACTTGTGTGGGTCGGCCTAGTGCCCGCGACAGGAAACGGCGCAAAACGCAACCTGGTCACACCTCAATTTCGCAGTGAAAAATGACCCTTTTTTGGAAAAATGACTAGCTGTAGTTTTTGAACCCTAGCTCTGCGGGCACCTTGGGAAACCTAGCAACGCTATACATTTTTTAAAACTAGACACCCAGGGGAATCCAGGATGGGGTGACTTGACTGCCTCCCACCAGGGTCTGTTACCCAGAATCCCTTGCAAACCTAAAAAATTGTCAAAAAAAACACATTTTCCCCACATTTGTGTCGTGGAAAGTTCCGGAATCTGCGTGGATCCACAAATTTCCACCCACCCCGCGTTCCCCAAAGTTGTACGAGAAAAACGGTACCTCACTTATGTGGGTCGGCCTAGTGCCCGTGACAGGAAACGGCGCAAAACGCAACCTGGTCACACCTCAATTTCGCAGTGAAAAATGACCCTTTTTTGGAAAAATGACTAGCTGTAGTTTTTGAACCCTAGCTCTGCGGGCACCTTGGGAAACCTAGCAAACCTATACATTTTTGAAAACTAGACACCCAGGGGAATCTAGGATATGGTAACTTGACTGCCTCCCACCAGGGTCTGTTACCCAGAATCTCTTGCAAACCTAAAAATTGTCCAAAAAAAACACATTTTCCCCACATTTCTGTCGTGGAAAGTTCCGGAATCTGCATGGATCCACAAATTTCCACCCACCCCGCGTTCCCCAAAGTCTTACGAGAAAAACGGTACCTCACTTGTGTGGGTCGGCCTAGTGCCCGCGACAGGAAACGGCGCAAAACGCAACCTGGTCACACCTCAATTTCGCAGTGAAAAATGACCCTTTTTTGGAAAAATGACTAGCTGTAGTTTTTGAACCCTAGCTCTGCGGGCACCTTGGGAAACCTAGCAAACCTATACATTTTTGAAAACTAGACACGCAGGGGAATCCAGGATGGGGTGACTTGACTGCCTCCCACCAGGGTCTGTTACCCAGAATCCCTTGCAAACCTAAAAAATTGTCAAAAGAAACACATTTTCCCCACATTTCTGTCGTGGAAAGTTCCGGAATCTGCGTGGATCCACAAATTTCCACCCACCCCGCGTTCCCCAAAGTCGTACGAGAAAAACGGTACCTCACTTGTGTGGGTCGGCCTAGTGCCCGCGACAGGAAACGGCGCAAAACGCAACCTGGTTACACCTCAATTTCGCAGTGAAAAATTACCCTTTTTTGGAAAAATGACTAGCTGTAGTTTTTGAACCCTAGCTCTGCGGGCACCTTGGGAAACCTAGCAAACCTATACATTTTTGAAAACTAGACACCCAGGGGAATCCAGGATGGGGTGACTTGACTGCCTCCCACCAGGGTCTGTTACCCAGAATCCCTTGCAAACCTAAAAAATTGTCCAAAAAAAACACATTTTCCCCACATTTCTGTCGTGGAAAGTTCCGGAATCTGCGTGGATCCACAAATTTCCACCCACCCCGCGTTCCCCAAAGTCTTACGAGAAAAACAGTACCTCACTTGTGTGGGTCGGCCTAGTGCCCGCGACAGGAAACGGCGCAAAACGCAACCTGGTCACACCTCAATTTCGCTGTGAAAAATGACCCTTTTTTGGAAAAATGACTAGCTGTAGTTTTTGAACCCTAGCTCTGCGGGCACCTTGGGAAACCTAGCAAACCTATACATTTTTGAAAACTAGACACCCAGGGGAATCCAGGATGGGGTGACTTGACTGCTTCCCACCAGGGTCTGTTACCCAGAATCCCTTGCAAACCTAAAAAATTGTCAAAAAAAACACATTTTCCCCACATTTCTGTTGTGGAAAGTTCCGGAATCTGCGTGGATCCACAAATTTCCACCCACCCCGCGTTCCCCAAAGTCTTACGAGAAAAACGGTACCTCACTTGTGTGGGTCGGCCTAGTGCCCGCGACAGGAAACGGCGCAAAACGCAACCTGGTCACACCTCAATTTCGCAGTGAAAAATGACCCTTTTTTGGAAAAATGACTAGCAGTAGTTTTTGAACCCTAGCTCTGCGGGCACCTTGGGAAACCTAGCAAACCTATACATTTTTGAAAACTAGACACCCAGGGGAATCCAGGATGGGGTGACTTGACTGCCTCCCACCAGGGTCTGTTACCTAGAATCCCTTGCAAACCTAAAAAATTGTCAAAAAAAACAAATTTTCCCCACATTTCTGTCGTGGAAAGTTCCGGAATCTGCGTGGATCCACAAATTTCCACCCACCCCGCGTTCCCCAAAGTTGTACGAGAAAAACGGTACCTCACTTGTGTGGGTCGGCGTAGTGCCCGCGACAGGAAACGGCGCAAAACGCAACCTGGTCACACCTCAATTTCGCAGTGAAAAATGACCCTTTTTTGGAAAAATGACTAGCTGTAGTTTTTGAACCCTAGCTCTGCGGGCACCTTGGGAAACCTAGCAAACCTATACATTTTTGAAAACTAGACACCCAGGGGAATCCAGGATGGGGTGACTTGACTGCCTCCCACCAGGGTCTGTTACCCAGAATCCCTTGCAAACCTAAAAAATTGTCAAAAGAAACACATTTTCCCCACATTTCTGTCGTGGAAAGTTCCGGAATCTGCGTGGATCCACAAATTTCCACCCACCCCGCGTTCCCCAAAGTCGTACGAGAAAAACGGTACCTCACTTGTGTGGGTCGGCCTAGTGCCCGCGACAGGAAACGGCGCAAAACGCAACCTGGTCACACCTCAATTTCGCAGTGAAAAATGACCCTTTTTTGGAAAAATGACTAGCTGTAGTTTTTGAACCCTAGCTCTGCGGGCACCTTGGGAAACCTAGCAAACCTATACATTTTTGAAAACTATACACCCAGGGGAATCCAGGATGGGGTGACTTGACTGCCTCCCACCAGGGTCTGTTACCCAGAATCCCTTGCAAACCTAAAAAATTGTCAAAAAAAACACATTTTCCCCACATTTCTGTTGTGGAAAGTTCCGGAATCTGCGTGGATCCACAAATTTCCACCCACCCCGCGTTCCCCAAAGTCTTACGAGAAAAATGGTACCTCACTTGTGTGGGTCGGCCTAGTGCCCGCGACAGGAAACGGCGCAAAACGCAACCTGGTCACACATCAATTTCGCAGTGAAAAATGACCCTTTTTTGGAAAAATGACTAGCTGTAGTTTTTGAACCCTAGCTCTGCGGGCACCTTGGGAAACCTAGCAAACCTATACATTTTTGAAAACTAGACACCCAGGGGAATCCAGGATGGGGTGACTTGACTGCCTCCCACCAGGGCCTGTTACCCAGAATCCCTTGCAAACCTAAAAAATTGTAAAAAAAAACACATTTTCCCCACATTTCTGTTGTGGAAAGTTCCGGAATCTGCGTGGATCCACAAATTTCCACCCACCCCGCGTTCCCCAAAGTTGTACGAGAAAAATGGTACCTCACTTGTGTGGGTCGGCCTAGTGCCCGCGACAGGAAACGGCGCAAAACGCAACCTGGTCACACCTCAATTTCGCTGTGAAAAATGACCCTTTTTTGGAAAAATGACTAGCTGTAGTTTTTGAACCCTAGCTCTGCGGGCACCTTGGGAAACCTAGCAAACCTATACATTTTTGAAAACTAGACACGCACGGGAATCCAGGATGGGGTGACTTGACTGCCTCCCACCAGGATCTGTTACCCAGAATCCCTTGCAAACCTAAAAAATTGTCAAAAAAAACCACATTTTCCCCACATTTCTGTCGTGGAAAGTTCCGGAATCTGCGTGGATCCACAAATTTCCACCCACCCCGCGTTCCCCAAAGTCTTACGAGAAAAACAGTACCTCACTTGTGTGGGTCGGCCTAGTGCCCGCGACAGGAAACGGCGCAAAACGCAACCTGGTCACACCTCAATTTCGCAGTGAAAAATGACCCTTTTTTGGAAAAATGACTAGCTGTAGTTTTTGAACCCTAAATCTGCGGGCACCTTGGGAAACCTAGCAAACCTATACATTTTTGAAAACTAGACACCCAGGGGAATCCAGGATGGGGTGACTTGACTGCTTCCCACCAGGGTCTGTTACCCAGAATCCCTTGCAAACCTAAAAATTTGTCAAAAAAAACACATTTTCCCCACATTTCTGTTGTGGAAAGTTCCGGAATCTGCGTGGATCCACAAATTTCCACCCACCCCGCGTTCCCCAAAGTCTTACGAGAAAAACGGTACCTCACTTGTGTGGGTCGGCCTAGTGCCCGCGACAGGAAACGGCGCAAAACGCAACCTGGTCACACCTCAATTTCGCAGTGAAAAATGACCCTTTTTTGGAAAAATGACTAGCAGTAGTTTTTTAACCCTAGCTCTGCGGGCACCTTGGGAAACCTAGCAAACCTATACATTTTTGAAAACTAGACACCCAGGGGAATCCAGGATAGGGTGACTTGACTGCCTCCCACCAGGGTCTGTTACCTAGAATCCCTTGCAAACCTAAAAAATTGTCAAAAAAAACAAATTTTCCTCTCATTTCTGTCGTGGAAAGTTCCGGAATCTGCGTGGATCCACAAATTTCCACCCACCCCGCGTTCCCCAAAGTTGTACGAGAAAAACGGTACCTCACTTGTGTGGGTCGGCGTAGTGCCCGCGACAGGAAACGGCGCAAAACGCAAACTGGTCACACCTCAATTTCGCAGTGAAAAATGACCCTTTTTTGGAAAAATGACTAGCTGTAGTTTTTGAACCCTAGCTCTGCGGGCACCTTGGGAAACCTAGCAAACCTATACATTTTTGAAAACTAGACACCCAGGGGAATCCAGGATGGGGTGACTTGACTGCCTCCCACCAGGGTCTGTTACCCAGAATCCCTTGCAAACCTAAAAAATTGTCAAAAGAAACACATTTTCCCCACATTTCTGTCGTGGAAAGTTCCGGAATCTGCGTGGATCCACAAATTTCCACCCACCCCGCGTTCCCCAAAGTCGTACGAGAAAAACGGTACCTCACTTGTGTGGGTCGGCCTAGTGCCCGCAACAGGAAACGGCGCAAAACGCAACCTGGTCACACCTCAATTTCGCAGTGAAAAATGACCCTTTTTTGGAAAAATGACTAGCTGTAGTTTTTGAACCCTAGCTCTGCGGGCACCTTGGGAAACCTAGCAAACCTATACATTTTTGAAAACTAGACACCCAGGGGAATCCAGGATGGGGTGACTTGACTGCCTCCCACCAGGGTCTGTTACCCAGAATCCCTTGCAAACCTAAAAAATTGTCAAAAAAAACACATTTTCCCCACATTTCTGTCGTGGAAAGTTCCGGAATCTGCGTGGATCCACAAATTTCCACCCACCCCGCGTTCCCCAAAGTCGTACGAGAAAAACAGTACCTCACTTGTGTGGGTCGGCCTAGTGCCCGCGACAGGAAACGGCGCAAAACGCAACCTGGTCACACCTCAATTTCGCAGTGAAAAATGACCCTTTTTTGGAAAAATGACTAGCTGTAGTTTTTGAACCCTAGCTCTGCGGGCACCTTGGGAAACCTAGCAAACCTATACATTTTTGAAAACTAGACACCCAGGGGAATCCAGGATAGGGTGACTTGACTGCCTCCCACCAGGGTCTGTTACCCAGAATCCCTTGCAAACCTAAAAAATTGTCAAAAGAAACACATTTTCCCCACATTTCTGTCGTGGAAAGTTCCGGAATCTGCATGGATCCACAAATTTCCACCCACCCCGCGTTCCCCAAAGTCTTACGAGAAAAATGGTACCTCACTTGTGTGGGTCGGCCTAGTGCCCGCGACACGAAACGGCGCAAAACGCAACCTGGTCACACCTCAATTTCGCAGTGAAAAATGACCCTTTTTTGGAAAAATGACTAGCTGTAGTTTTTGAACCCTAGCTCTGCGGGCACCTTGGGAAACCTAGCAAACCTATACATTTTTGAAAACTATACACCCAGGGGAATCCAGGATGGGGTGACTTGACTGCCTCCCACCAGGGTCTGTTACCCAGAATCCCTTGCAAACCTAATAAATTGTCAAAAAAAACACATTTTCCCCACATTTCTGTTGAGGAAAGTTCCGGAATCTGCGTGGATCCACAAATTTCCACCCACCCCGCGTTCCCCAAAGTCTTACGAGAAAAATGGTACCTCACTTGTGTGGGTCGGCCTAGTGCCCGCGACAGGAAACGGCGCAAAACGCAACCTGGTCACACCTCAATTTCGCAGTGAAAAATGACCCTTTTTTGGAAAAATGACTAGCTGTAGTTTTTGAACCCTAGCTCTGCGGGCACCTTGGGAAACCTAGCAAACCTATACATTTTTGAAAACTAGACACCCAGGGGAATCCAGGATGGGGTGACTTGACTGCCTCCCACCAGGGTCTGTTACCCAGAATCCCTTGCAAACCTAAAAAATTGTAAAAAAAAACACATTTTCCCCACATTTCTGTTGTGGAAAGTTCCGGAATCTGCGTGGATCCACAAATTTCCACCCACCCCGCGTTCCCCAAAGTTGTACGAGAAAAATGGTACCTCACTTGTGTGGGTCGGCCTAGTGCCCGCGACAGGAAACGGCGCAAAACGCACCTGGTCACACCTCAATTTCGCTGTGAAAAATGACCCTTTTTTGGAAAAATGACTAGCTGTAGTTTTTGAACCCTAGCTCTGCGGGCACCTTGGGAAACCTAGCAAACCTATACATTTTTGAAAACTAGACACGCACGGGAATCCAGGATGGGGTGACTTGACTGCCTCCCACCAGGATCTGTTACCCAGAATCCCTTGCAAACCTAAAAAATTGTCCAAAAAAAACACATTTTCCCCACATTTCTGTCGTGGAAAGTTCCGGAATCTGCGTGGATCCACAAATTTCCACCCACCCCGCGTTCCCCAAAGTCTTACGAGAAAAACAGTACCTCACTTGTGTGAGTCGGCCTAGTGCCCGCGACAGGAAACGGCGCAAAACGCAACCTGGTCACACCTCAATTTCGCAGTGAAAAATGACCCTTTTTTGGAAAAATGACTAGCTGTAGTTTTTGAACCCTAGCTCTGCGGGCACCTTGGGAAACCTAGCAAACCTATACATTTTTGAAAACTAGACACCCAGGGGAATCCAGGATGGGGTGACTTGACTGCCTCCCACCAGGGTCTGTTACCCAGAATCCCTTGCAAACCTAAAAAATTGTCAAAAGAAACACATTTTCCCCACATTTCTGTCGTGGAAAGTTCCGGAATCTGCGTGGATCCACAAATTTCCACCCACCCCGCGTTCCCCAAAGTCGTATGAGAAAAACGGTACCTCACTTGTGTGGGTCGGCCTAGTGCCCGCGACAGGAAACGGCGCAAAACGCAACCTGGTCACACCTCAATTTCGCAGTGAAAAATGACCCTTTTTTGGAAAAATGACTAGCTGTAGTTTTTGAACCCTAGCTCTGCGGGCACCTTGGGAAACCTAGCAAACCTATACATTTTTGAAAACTAGACACCCAGGGGAATCCAGGATAGGGTGACTTGACTGCCTCCCACCAGGGTCTGTTACCCAGAATCCCTTGCAAACCTAAAAAAGTGTCAAAAGAAACACATTTTCCCCACATTTCTGTCGTGGAAAGTTCCGGAATCTGCGTGGATCCACAAATTTCCACCCACCCCGCGTTCCCCAAAGTCTTACGAGAAAAACGGTACCTCACTTGTGTGGGTCGGCCTAGTGCCCGCGACAGGAAACGGCGCAAAACGCAACCTGGTCACACCTCAATTTCGCAGTGAAAAATGACCCTTTTTTGGAAAAATGACTAGCTGTAGTTTTTGAACCCTAGCTCTGCGGGCACCTTGGGAAACCTAGCAAACCTATACATTTTTGAAAACTATACACCCAGGGGAATCCAGGATGGGGTGACTTGACTGCCTCCCACCAGGGTCTGTTACCCAGAATCCCTTGCAAACCTAAAAAATTGTCAAAAAAAACACATTTTCCCCACATTTCTGTTGTGGAAAGTTCCGGAATCTGTGTGGATCCACAAATTTCCACCCACCCCGCGTTCCCCAAAGTCTTACGAGAAAAACGGTACCTCACTTGTGTGGGTCGGCCTAGTGCCCGCGACAGGAAACGGCGCAAAACGCAACCTGGTCACACCTCAATTTCGCAGTGAAAAATGACCCTTTTTTGGAAAAATGACTAGCTGTAGTTTTTGAACCCTAGCTCTGCGGGCACCTTGGGAAACCTAGCAACGCTATACATTTTTTAAAACTAGACACCCAGGGGAATCCAGGATGGGGTGACTTGACTGCCTCCCACCAGGGTCTGTTACCCAGAATCCCTTGCAAACCTAAAAAATTGTCAAAAAAAACACATTTTCCCCACATTTGTGTCGTGGAAAGTTCCGGAATCTGCGTGGATCCACAAATTTCCACCCACCCCGCGTTCCCCAAAGTTGTACGAGAAAAACGGTACCTCACTTATGTGGGTCGGCCTAGTGCCCGTGACAGGAAACGGCGCAAAACGCAACCTGGTCACACCTCAATTTCGCAGTGAAAAATGACCCTTTTTTGGAAAAATGACTAGCTGTAGTTTTTGAACCCTAGCTCTGCGGGCACCTTGGGAAACCTAGCAAACCTATACATTTTTGAAAACTAGACACCCAGGGGAATCTAGGATATGGTAACTTGACTGCCTCCCACCAGGGTCTGTTACCCAGAATCTCTTGCAAACCTAAAAATTGTCCAAAAAAAACACATTTTCCCCACATTTCTGTCGTGGAAAGTTCCGGAATCTGCATGGATCCACAAATTTCCACCCACCCCGCGTTCCCCAAAGTCTTACGAGAAAAACGGTACCTCACTTGTGTGGGTCGGCCTAGTGCCCGCGACAGGAAACGGCGCAAAACGCAACCTGGTCACACCTCAATTTCGCAGTGAAAAATGACCCTTTTTTGGAAAAATGACTAGCTGTAGTTTTTGAACCCTAGCTCTGCGGGCACCTTGGGAAACCTAGCAAACCTATACATTTTTGAAAACTAGACACCCAGGGGAATCCAGGATGAGGTGACTTGACTGCCTCCCACCAGGGTCTGTTACCCAGAATCCCTTGCAAACCTAAAAAATTGTCAAAAGAAACACATTTTCCCCACATTTCTGTCGTGGAAAGTTCCGGAATCTGCGTGGATCCACAAATTTCCACCCACCCCGCGTTCCCCAAAGTCGTACGAGAAAAACGGTACCTCACTTGTGTGGGTCGGCCTAGTGCCCGCGACAGGAAACGGCGCAAAACGTAACCTGGTTACACCTCAATTTCGCAGTGAAAAATGACCCTTTTTTGGAAAAATGACTAGCTGTAGTTTTTGAACCCTAGCTCTGCGGGCACCTTGGGAAACCTAGCAAACCTATACATTTTTGAAAACTAGACACCCAGGGGAATCCAGGATGGGGTGACTTGACTGCCTCCCACCAGGGTCTGTTACCCAGAATCCCTTGCAAACCTAAAAAATTGTCCCAAAAAACACATTTTCCCCACATTTCTGTCGTGGAAAATTCCGGAATCTGCGTGGATCCACAAATTTCCACCCACCCCGCGTCCCCCAAAGTCTTACGAGAAAAACGTACCACACTTGTGTGGGTCGGCCTAGTGCCCGCGACAGGAAATGGCGCAAAACGCAACCTGGTCACACCTCAATTTCGCAGTGAAAAATGACCCTTTTTTGGAAAAATGACTAGCTGTAGTTTTTGAACCCTAGCTCTGCGGGCACCTTGGGAAACCTGGCAAACCTATACATTTTTGAAAGCTAGACACCCAGGGGAATCCAGGATGGGGTGACTTGACTGCCTCCCACCAGGGTCTGTTACCAAGAATCCCTTGCAAACCTAAAGAATTGTAAAAAAAACCACATTTTCCCCACATTTCTGTCGTGGAAAGTTCCGGAATCTGCGTGGATCCACAAATTTCCACCCACCCCGCGTTCCCCAAAGTCGTACGAGAAAAACTGCACCTCACTTGTGTGGGTCGGCCTAGTGCCCGTGACAGGAAACGGCGCAAAACGCAACCTGGTCACATCTCAATTTCGCAGTGAAAAATGACCCTTTTTTGGAAAAATGACTAGCTGTAGTTTTTGAACCCTAGCTCTGCGGGCACCTTGGGAAACCTAGCAAAGCTATACATTTTTTAAAACTAGACACCCAGGGGAATCCAGGACGGGGTGACTTGACTGCCTCCCACCAGGGTCTGTTACCCAGAATCCCTTGCAAACCTAAAAAATTGTCAAAAAAAACACATTTTCCCCACATTTCTGTCGTGGAAAGTTCCGGAATCTGCGTGGATCCACAAATTTCCACCCACCCCGCGTTCCCCAAAGTCGTACGAGAAAAACTGTACCTCACTTGTGTGGGTCGGCCTAGTGCCCCCGACAGGAAACGGCGCAAAACGCAACCTGGTCACACCTCAATTTCGCAGTGAAAAATGACCCTTTTTTGGAAAAATGACTAGCTGTAGTTTTTGAACCCTAGCTCTGCGGGCACCTTAGGAAACCTAGCAAACCTATACATTTTTGAAAACTAGACACCCAGGGGAATCCAGGATGGGGTGACTTGACTGCCTCCCACCAGGGTCTGTTACCCAGAATCCCTTGCAAACCTAAAAAATTGTCAAAAGAAACACATTTTCCCCACATTTCTGTCGTGGAAAGTTCCGGAATCTGCGTGGATCCACAAATTTCCACCCACCCCGCGTTCCCCAAAGTCGTACGAGAAAAACGGTACCTCACTTGTGTGGGTCGGCCTAGTGCCCGCGACAGGAAACGGCGCAAAACGTAACCTGGTTACACCTCAATTTCGCAGTGAAAAATGACCCTTTTTTGGAAAAATGACTAGCTGTAGTTTTTGAACCCTAGCTCTGCGGGCACCTTGGGAAACCTAGCAAACCTATACATTTTTGAAAACTAGACACCCAGGGGAATCCAGGATGGGGTGACTTGACTGCCTCCCACCAGGGTCTGTTACCCAGAATCCCTTGCAAACCTAAAAAATTGTCCAAAAAAACACATTTTCCCCACATTTCTGTCGTGGAAAATTCCGGAATCTGCGTGGATCCACAAATTTCCACCCACCCCGCGTCCCCCAAAGTCTTACGAGAAAAACGTACCACACTTGTGTGGGTCGGCCTAGTGCCCGCGACAGGAAATGGCGCAAAACGCAACCTGGTCACACCTCAATTTCGCAGTGAAAAATGACCCTTTTTTGGAAAAATGACTAGCTGTAGTTTTTGAACCCTAGCTCTGCGGGCACCTTGGGAAACCTGGCAAACCTATACATTTTTGAAAGCTAGACACCCAGGGGAATCCAGGATGGGGTGACTTGACTGCCTCCCACCAGGGTCTGTTACCAAGAATCCCTTGCAAACCTAAAGAATTGTAAAAAAAACCACATTTTCCCCACATTTCTGTCGTGGAAAGTTCCGGAATCTGCGTGGATCCACAAATTTCCACCCACCCCGCGTTCCCCAAAGTCGTACGAGAAAAACTGCACCTCACTTGTGTGGGTCGGCCTAGTGCCCGTGACAGGAAACGGCGCAAAACGCAACCTGGTCACATCTCAATTTCGCAGTGAAAAATGACCCTTTTTTGGAAAAATGACTAGCTGTAGTTTTTGAACCCTAGCTCTGCGGGCACCTTGGGAAACCTAGCAAAGCTATACATTTTTTAAAACTAGACACCCAGGGGAATCCAGGACGGGGTGACTTGACTGCCTCCCACCAGGGTCTGTTACCCAGAATCCCTTGCAAACCTAAAAAATTGTCAAAAAAAACACATTTTCCCCACATTTCTGTCGTGGAAAGTTCCGGAATCTGCGTGGATCCACAAATTTCCACCCACCCCGCGTTCCCCAAAGTCGTACGAGAAAAACTGTACCTCACTTGTGTGGGTCGGCCTAGTGCCCCCGACAGGAAACGGCGCAAAACGCAACCTGGTCACACCTCAATTTCGCAGTGAAAAATGACCCTTTTTTGGAAAAATGACTAGCTGTAGTTTTTGAACCCTAGCTCTGCGGGCACCTTAGGAAACCTAGCAAACCTATACATTTTTGAAAACTAGACACCCAGGGGAATCCAGGATGGGGTGACTTGACTGCCTCCCACCAGGGTCTGTTACCCAGAATCCCTTGCAAACCTAAAAAATTGTCCAAAAAAACACATTTTCCCCACATTTCTGTCGTGGAAAGTTCCGGAATCTGCGTGGATCCACAAATTTCCACCCACCCCGCGTTCCCCAAAGTCTTACGAGAAAAACGTACCTCACTTGTGTGGGTCGGCCTAGTGCCCGCGACAGGAAATGGCGCAAAACGCAACCTGGTCACACCTCAATTTCGCAGTGAAAAATTACCCTTTTTTGGAAAAATGACTAGCTGTAGTTTTTTAACCCTAGCTCTGCGGGCACCTTGGGAAACCTGGCAAACCTATACATTTTTGAAAACTAGACACCCAGGGGAATCCAGGATGGGGTGACTTGACTGCCTCCCACCAGGGTCTGTTACCCAGAATCCCTTGCAAACCTAAAAAATTGTCAAAAAAAACACATTTTCCCCACATTTCTGTCGTGGAAAGTTCCGGAATCTGCGTGGATCCACAAATTTCCACCCACCCCGCATTCCCCAAAGTCGTACGAGAAAAACTGCACCTCACTTGTGTGGGTCGGCCTAGTGCCCGTGACAGGAAACGGCGCAAAACGCAACCTGGTCACACCTCAATTTCGCAGTGAAAAATGACCCTTTTTTGGAAAAATGACTAGCTGTAGTTTTTGAACCCTAGCTCTGCGGGCACCTTGGGAAACCTAGCAAACCTATACATTTTTGAAAACTAGACACCCAGGGGAATCCAGGACGGGGTGACTTGACTGCCTCCCACCAGGGTCTGTTACCCAGAATCCCTTGCAAACCTAAAAAATTGTCAAAAAAACCACATTTTCCCCACATTTCTGTCGTGGAAAGTTCCGGAATCTGCGTGGATCCACAAATTTCCACCCACCCCGCGTTCCCCAAAGTCTTACGAGAAAAACGGTACCTCACTTGTGTGGGTCGGCCTAGTGCCCTTGACAGGAAAGGGCGCAAAACGCAACCTGGTCACACCTCAATTTCGCAGTGAAAAATGACCCTTTTTTGGAAAAATGACTAGCTGTAGTTTTTGAACCCTAGCTCTGCGGGCACCTTGGGAAACCTAGCAAACCTATACATTTCTGAAAACTAGACACCCAGGGGAATCCAGGATGGGGTGACTTGACTGCCTCCCACCAGGGTCTGTTACCCAGAATCCCTTGCAAACCTAAAAAATTGTCCAAAAAAACACATTTTCCCCACATTTCTGTTGTGGAAAGTTCCGGAATCTGCGTGGATCCACAAATTTCCACCCACCCCGCGTTCCCCAAAGTCTTACGAGAAAAACGGTACCTCACTTGTGTGGGTCGGCCTAGTGCCCGCGACAGGAAACGTCACAAAACGCAACCTGGTCACACCTCAATTTCGCAGTGAAAAATGACCCTTTTTTGGAAAAATGACTAGCTGTAGTTTTTGAACCCTAGCTCTGCGGGCACCTTGGGAAACCTAGCAAACCTATACATTTTTGAAAACTAGACACCCAGGGGAATCTAGGATGGGGTGACTTGACTGCCTCCCACCAGGGTCTGTTACCCAGAATCCCTTGCAAACCTAAAAAATTGTCAAAAAAAACACATTTTCCCCACATTTCTGTCGTGGAAAGTTCCGGAATCTGCGTGGATCCACAAATTTCCACCCACCCCGCGTTCCCCAAAGTCGTACGAGAAAAACTGTACCTCACTTGTGTGGGTCGGCCTAGTGCCCCCGACAGGAAACGGCGCAAAACGCAACCTGGTCACACCTCAATTTCGCAGTGAAAAATGACCCTTTTTTGGAAAAATGACTAGCTGTAGTTTTTGAACCCTAGCTCTGCGGGCACCTTAGGAAACCTAGCAAACCTATACATTTTTGAAAACTAGACACCCAGGGGAATCCAGGATGGGGTGACTTGACTGCCTCCCACCAGGGTCTGTTACCCAGAATCCCTTGCAAACCTAAAAAATTGTCCAAAAAAACACATTTTCCCCACATTTCTGTCGTGGAAAGTTCCGGAATCTGCGTGGATCCACAAATTTCCACCCACCCCGCGTTCCCCAAAGTCTTACGAGAAAAACGTACCTCACTTGTGTGGGTCGGCCTAGTGCCCGCGACAGGAAATGGCGCAAAACGCAACCTGGTCACACCTCAATTTCGCAGTGAAAAATTACCCTTTTTTGGAAAAATGACTAGCTGTAGTTTTTTAACCCTAGCTCTGCGGGCACCTTGGGAAACCTGGCAAACCTATACATTTTTGAAAACTAGACACCCAGGGGAATCCAGGATGGGGTGACTTGACTGCCTCCCACCAGGGTCTGTTACCCAGAATCCCTTGCAAACCTAAAAAATTGTCAAAAAAAACACATTTTCCCCACATTTCTGTCGTGGAAAGTTCCGGAATCTGCGTGGATCCACAAATTTCCACCCACCCCGCATTCCCCAAAGTCGTACGAGAAAAACTGCACCTCACTTGTGTGGGTCGGCCTAGTGCCCGTGACAGGAAACGGCGCAAAACGCAACCTGGTCACACCTCAATTTCGCAGTGAAAAATGACCCTTTTTTGGAAAAATGACTAGCTGTAGTTTTTGAACCCTAGCTCTGCGGGCACCTTGGGAAACCTAGCAAACCTATACATTTTTGAAAACTAGACACCCAGGGGAATCCAGGACGGGGTGACTTGACTGCCTCCCACCAGGGTCTGTTACCCAGAATCCCTTGCAAACCTAAAAAATTGTCAAAAAAACCACATTTTCCCCACATTTCTGTCGTGGAAAGTTCCGGAATCTGCGTGGATCCACAAATTTCCACCCACCCCGCGTTCCCCAAAGTCTTACGAGAAAAACGGTACCTCACTTGTGTGGGTCGGCCTAGTGCCCTTGACAGGAAAGGGCGCAAAACGCAACCTGGTCACACCTCAATTTCGCAGTGAAAAATGACCCTTTTTTGGAAAAATGACTAGCTGTAGTTTTTGAACCCTAGCTCTGCGGGCACCTTGGGAAACCTAGCAAACCTATACATTTCTGAAAACTAGACACCCAGGGGAATCCAGGATGGGGTGACTTGACTGCCTCCCACCAGGGTCTGTTACCCAGAATCCCTTGCAAACCTAAAAAATTGTCCAAAAAAACACATTTTCCCCACATTTCTGTTGTGGAAAGTTCCGGAATCTGCGTGGATCCACAAATTTCCACCCACCCCGCGTTCCCCAAAGTCTTACGAGAAAAACGGTACCTCACTTGTGTGGGTCGGCCTAGTGCCCGCGACAGGAAACGTCACAAAACGCAACCTGGTCACACCTCAATTTCGCAGTGAAAAATGACCCTTTTTTGGAAAAATGACTAGCTGTAGTTTTTGAACCCTAGCTCTGCGGGCACCTTGGGAAACCTAGCAAACCTATACATTTTTGAAAACTAGACACCCAGGGGAATCTAGGATGGGGTGACTTGACTGCCTCCCACCAGGGTCTGTTACCCAGAATCCCTTGCAAACCTAAAAAATTGTCAAAAAAAATACATTTTCCCCACATTTCTGTCGTGGAAAGTTCCGGATTCTGCGTGGATCCACAAATTTCCACCCACCCCGCGTTCCCCAAAGTCTTACGAGAAAAACGGTACCTCACTTGTGTGGGTCGGCCTAGTGCCCGCGACAGGAAACGGCGCAAAACGCAACCTGGTCACACCTCAATTTCGCAGTGAAAAATGACCCTTTTTTGGAAAAATGACTAGCAGTAGTTTTTGAACCCTAGCTCTGCGGGCACCTTGGGAAACCTAGCAAACCTATACATTTTTGAAAACTAGACACCCAGGGGAATCCAGGATGGGGTGACTTGACTGCCTCCCACCAGGGTCTGTTACCTAGAATCCCTTGCAAACCTAAAAAATTGTCAAAAAAACCACATTTTCCCCACATTTCTGTCGTGGAAAGTTCCGGAATCTGCGTGGATCCACAAATTTCCACCCACCCCGCATTCCCCAAAGTTGTACGAGAAAAACGGTACCTCACTTGTGTGGGTCGGCCTAGTGCCCGCGACAGGAAACGGCGCAAAACGCAACCTGGTCACACCTCAATTTCGCAGTGAAAAATGACCCTTTTTTTGAAAAATGACTAGCTGTAGTTTTTGAACCCTAGCTCTGCGGGCACCTTGGGAAACCTAGCAAACCTATACATTTTTGAAAACTAGACACCCAGGGGAATCCATGATGGGGTGACTTGACTGCCTCCCACCAGGGTCTGTTACCCAGAATCCCTTGCAAACCTAAAAAATTGTCAAAAAAAACACATTTTCCCCACATTTCTGTCGTGGAAAGTTCCGGAATCTGCGTGGATCCACAAATTTCCACCCACCCCGCGTTCCCCAAAGTCGTACGAGAAAAACGGTACCTCACTTGTGTGGGTCGGCCTAGTGCCCGCGACAGGAAACGGCGCAAAACGCAACCTGGTCACACCTCAATTTCGCAGTGAAAAATGACCCTTTTTTGGAAAAATGACTAGCTGTAGTTTTTGAACCCTAGCTCTGCGGGCACCTTGGGAAACCTAGCAAACCTATACATTTTTGAAAACTAGACACCCAGGGGAATCCAGGATAGGGTGACTTGACTGCCTCCCACCAGGGTCTGTTAC
This sequence comes from Triturus cristatus, assembly GCF_964204655.1. Classification (NCBI taxonomy): domain Eukaryota; kingdom Metazoa; phylum Chordata; class Amphibia; order Caudata; family Salamandridae; genus Triturus; species Triturus cristatus. The sequence continues at coordinate 2,703,158 of NW_028187373.1, forward strand.
CCAGAATCCCTTGCAAACCTAAAAAATTGTCAAAAGAAACACATTTTCCCCACATTTCTGTCGTGGAAAGTTCCGGAATCTGCGTGGATCCACAAATTTCCACCCACCCCGCGTTCCCCAAAGTCTTACGAGAAAAATGGTACCTCACTTGTGTGGGTCGGCCTAGTGCCCGCGACAGGAAACGGCGCAAAACGCAACCTGGTCACACCTCAATTTCGCAGTGAAAAATGACCCTTTTTTGGAAAAATGACTAGCTGTAGTTTTTGAACCCTAGCTCTGCGGGCACCTTGGGAAACCTAGCAAACCTATACATTTTTGAAAACTATACACCCAGGGGAATCCAGGATGGGGTGACTTGACTGCCTCCCACCAGGGTCTGTTACCCAGAATCCCTTGCAAACCTAAAAAATTGTCAAAAAAAACACATTTTCCCCACATTTCTGTTGTGGAAAGTTCCGGAATCTGCGTGGATCCACAAATTTCCACCCACCCCGCGTTCCCCAAAGTCTTACGAGAAAAATGGTACCTCACTTGTGTGGGTCGGCCTAGTGCCCGCGACAGGAAACGGCGCAAAACGCAACCTGGTCACACCTCAATTTCGCAGTGAAAAATGACCCTTTTTTGGAAAAATGACTAGCTGTAGTTTTTGAACCCTAGCTCTGCGGGCACCTTGGGAAACCTAGCAAACCTATACATTTTTGAAAACTAGACACCCAGGGGAATCCAGGATGGGGTGACTTGACTGCCTCCCACCAGGGTCTGTTACCCAGAATCCCTTGCAAACCTAAAAAATTGTAAAAAAAAACACATTTTCCCCACATTTCTGTTGTGGAAAGTTCCGGAATCTGCGTGGATCCACAAATTTCCACCCACCCCGCGTTCCCCAAAGTTGTACGAGAAAAATGGTACCTCACTTGTGTGGGTCGGCCTAGTGCCCGCGACAGGAAACGGCGCAAAACGCAACCTGGTCACACCTCAATTTCGCTGTGAAAAATGACCCTTTTTTTGAAAAATGACTAGCTGTAGTTTTTGAACCCTAGCTCTGCGGGCACCTTGGGAAACCTAGCAAACCTATACATTTTTGAAAACTAGACACGCACGGGAATCCAGGATGGGGTGACTTGACTGCCTCCCACCAGGATCTGTTACCCAGAATCCCTTGCAAACCTAAAAAATTGTCAAAAAAACACATTTTCCCCACATTTCTGTCGTGGAAAGTTCCGGAATCTGCGTGGATCCACAAATTTCCACCCACCCCGCGTTCCCCAAAGTCTTACGAGAAAAACAGTACCTCACTTGTGTGGGTCGGCCTAGTGCCCGCGACAGGAAACGGCGCAAAACGCAACCTGGTCACACCTCAATTTCGCAGTGAAAAATGACCCTTTTTTGGAAAAATGACTAGCTGTAGTTTTTGAACCCTAGCTCTGCGGGCACCTTGGGAAACCTAGCAAACCTATACATTTTTGAAAACTAGACACCCAGGGGAATCCAGGATGGGGTGACTTGACTGCCTCCCACCAGGGTCTGTTACCCAGAATCCCTTGCAAACCTAAAAAATTGTCAAAAGAAACACATTTTCCCCACATTTCTGTCGTGGAAAGTTCCGGAATCTGCGTGGATCCACAAATTTCCACCCACCCCGCGTTCCCCAAAGTCGTATGAGAAAAACGGTACCTCACTTGTGTGGGTCGGCCTAGTGCCCGCGACAGGAAACGGCGCAAAACGCAACCTGGTCACACCTCAATTTCGCAGTGAAAAATGACCCTTTTTTGGAAAAATGACTAGCTGTAGTTTTTGAACCCTAGCTCTGCGGGCACCTTGGGAAACCTAGCAAACCTATACATTTTTGAAAACTAGACACCCAGGGGAATCCAGGATAGGGTGACTTGACTGCCTCCCACCAGGGTCTGTTACCCAGAATCCCTTGCAAACCTAAACAATTGTCAAAAGAAACACATTTTCCCCACATTTCTGTCGTGGAAAGTTCCGGAATCTGCGTGGATCCACAAATTTCCACCAACCCCGCGTTCCCCAAAGTCTTACGAGAAAAACGGTACCTCACTTGTGTGGGTCGGCCTAGTGCCCGCGACAGGAAACGGCGCAAAACGCAACCTGGTCACACCTCAATTTCGCAGTGAAAAATGACCCTTTTTTGGAAAAATGACTAGCTGTAGTTTTTGAACCCTAGCTCTGCGGGCACCTTGGGAAACCTAGCAAACCTATACATTTTTGAAAACTATACACCCAGGGGAATCCAGGATGGGGTGACTTGACTGCCTCCCACCAGGGTCTGTTACCCAGAATCCCTTGCAAACCTAAAGCATTGTCAAAAAAAACACATTTTCCCCACATTTCTGTTGTGGAAAGTTCCGGAATCTGCGTGGATCCACAAATTTCCACCCACCCCGCGTTCCCCAAAGTTGTACAAGAAAAACGGTACCTCACTTGTGTGGGTCGGCCTAGTGCCCGCGACAGGAAACGGCGCAAAACGCAACCTGGTCACACCTCAATTTCGCAGTGAAAAATGACCCTTTTTTGGAAAAATGACTAGCTGTAGTTTTTGAACCCTAGCTCTGCGGGCACCTTGGGAAACCTAGCAAACCTATACATTTTTGAAAACTAGACACCCAGGGGAATCTAGGATGGGGTGACTTGACTGCCTCCCACCAGGGTCTGTTACCCAGAATCTCTTGCAAACCTAAAAAATTGTCAAAAAAAACACATTTTCCCCACATTTCTGTCGTGGAAAGTTCAGGAATCTGCATGGATCCACAAATTTCCACCCACCCCGCGTTCCCCAAAGTCTTACGAGAAAAACGGTACCTCACTTGTGTGGGTCGGCCTAGTGCCCGCGACAGGAAACGGCGCAAAACGCAACCTGGTCACACCTCAATTTCGCAGTGAAAAATGACTAGCTGTAGTTTTTGAACCCTAGCTCTGCGGGCACCTTGGGAAACCTAGCAAACCTATACATTTTTGAAAACTAGACACCCAGGGGAATCTAGGATGGGGTGACTTGACTGCCTCCCACCAGGGTCTGTTACCCAGAATCTCTTGCAAACCTAAAAAATTGTCAAAAAAAACACATTTTCCCCACATTTCTGTCGTGGAAAGTTCCGGAATCTGCATGGATCCACAAATTTCCACCCACCCCGCGTTCCCCAAAGTCTTACGAGAAAAACGGTACCTCACTTGTGTGGGTCGGCCTAGTGCCCGCGACAGGAAACGGCGCAAAACGCAACCTGGTCACACCTCAATTTCGCAGTGAAAAATGACCCTTTTTTGGAAAAATGACTAGCTGTAGTTTTTGAACCCTAGCTCTGCGGGCACCTTGGGAAACCTAGCAAACCTATACATTTTTGAAAACTAGACACCCAGGGGAATCCAGGATGGGGTGACTTGACTGCCTCCCACCAGGGTCTGTTACCCAGAATCCCTTGCAAACCTAAAAAATTGTCAAAAGAAACACATTTTCCCCACATTTCTGTCGTGGAAAGTTCCGGAATCTGCATGGATCCACAAATTTCCACCCACCCCGCGTTCCCCAAAGTCGTACGAGAAAAACGGTACCTCACTTGTGTGGGTCGGCCTAGTGCCCGCGACAGGAAACGGCGCAAAACGCAACCTGGTCACACCTCAATTTCGCAGTGAAAAATGACCCTTTTTTGGAAAAATGACTAGCTGTAGTTTTTGAACCCTAGCTCTGCGGGCACCTTGGGAAACCTAGCAAACCTATACATTTTTGAAAACTAGACACCCAGGGGAATCCAGGATGGGGTGACTTGACTGCCTCCCACCAGGGTCTGTTACCCAGAATCCCTTGCAAACCTAAAAAATTGTCAAAAAAAACACATTTTCCCCACATTTCTGTCGTGGAAAATTCCGGAATCTGCGTGGATCCACAAATTTCCACCCACCCCGCGTCCCCCAAAGTCTTACGAGAAAAACGTACCTCACTTGTGTGGGTCGGCCTAGTGCCCGCGACAGGAAACGGCGCAAAACGCAACCTGGTCACACCTCAATTTCGCAGTGAAAAATGACCCTTTTTTGGAAAAATGACTAGCTGTAGTTTTTGAACCCTAGCTCTGCGGGCACCTTGGGAAACCTAGCAAACCTATACATTTTTGAAAACTAGACACCCAGGGGAATCCAGGATGGGGTGACTTGACTGCCTCCCACCAGGGTCTGTTACCCAGAATCCCTTGCAAACCTAAAAAATTGTCAAAAGAAACACATTTTCCCCACATTTCTGTCGTGGAAAGTTCCGGAATCTGCGTGGATCCACAAATTTCCACCCACCCCGTGTTCCCCAAAGTCGTACGAGAAAAACGGTACCTCACTTGTGTGGGTCGGCCTAGTGCCCGCGACAGGAAACGGCGCAAAACGCAACCTGGTCACACCTCAATTTCGCAGTGAAAAATGACCCTTTTTTGGAAAAATGACTAGCTGTAGTTTTTGAACCCTAGCTCTGCGGGCACCTTGGGAAACCTAGCAAACCTATACATTTTTGAAAACTAGACACCCAGGGGAATCCAGGATGGGGTGACTTGACTGCCTCCCACCAGGGTCTGTTACCCAGAATCCCTTGCAAACCTAAAAAATTGTCAAAAAAAACACATTTTCCCCACATTTCTGTCGTGGAAAATTCCGGAATCTGCGTGGATCCACAAATTTCCACCCACCCCGCGTCCCCCAAAGTCTTACGAGAAAAACGTACCTCACTTGTGTGGGTCGGCCTAGTGCCCGCGACAGGAAATGGCGCAAAACGCAACCTGGTCACACCTCAATTTCGCAGTGAAAAATGACCCTTTTTTGGAAAAATTACTAGCTGTAGTTTTTGAACCCTAGCTCTGCGGGCACCTTGGGAAACCTGGCAAACCTATACATTTTTGAAAACTAGACACCCAGGGGAATCCAGGATGGGGTGACTTGACTGCCTCCCACCAGGGTCTGTTACCCAGAATCCCTTGCAAACCTAAAGAATTGTAAAAAAAAACACATTTTCCCCACATTTCTGTCGTGGAAAGTTCCGGAATCTGCGTGGATCCACAAATTTCCACCCACCCCGCGTTCCCCAAAGTCGTACGAGAAAAACTGCACCTCACTTGTGTGGGTCGGCCTAGTGCCCGTGACAGGAAACGGCGCAAAACGCAACCTGGTCACACCTCAATTTTTTGCAGTGAAAAATGACCCTTTTTGGAAAAATGACTAGCTGTAGTTTTTGAACCCTAGCTCTGCGGGCACCTTGGGAAACCTAGCAAACCTATACATTTTTGAAAACTAGACACCCAGGGGAATACAGGATGGGGTGACTTGACTGCTTCCCACCAGGGTCTGTTACCCAGAATCCCTTGCAAACCTAAAAAATTGTCAAAAAAAACACATTTTCCCCACATTTCTGTTGTGGAAAGTTCCGGAATCTGCGTGGATCCACAAATTTCCACCCACCCCGCGTTCCCCAAAGTCTTACGAGAAAAACGGTACCTCACTTGTGTGGGTCGGCCTAGTGCCCGCGACAGGAAACGGCGCAAAACGCAACCTGGTCACACCTCAATTTCGCAGTGAAAAATGACCCTTTTTTGGAAAAATGACTAGCTGTAGTTTTTGAACCCTAGCTCTGCGGGCACCTTGGGAAACCTAGCAAACCTATACATTTTTGAAAACTAGACACCCAGGGGAATCCATGATGGGGTGACTTGACTGCCTCCCACCAGGGTCTGTTACCCAGAATCCCTTGCAAACCTAAAATATTGTCAAAAAAAACACATTTTCCCCACATTTCTGTCGTGGAAAGTTCCGGAATCTGCGTGGATCCACAAATTTCCACCCACCCCGCGTTCCCCAAAGTCTTACGAGAAAAACGGTACCTCACTTGTGTGGGTCGGCCTAGTGCCCGCGACAGGAAACGGCGCAAAACGCAACCTGGTCACACCTCAATTTCGCAGTGAAAAATGACCCTTTTTTGGAAAAATGACTAGCTGTAGTTTATGAACCCTAGCTCTGCGGGCACCTTGGGAAACCTAGCAAACCTATACATTTTTGAAAACTAGACACCCAGGGGAATCCAGGATGTGGTGACTTGACTGCCTCCCACCAGGGTCTGTTACCCAGAATCCCTTGCAAACCTAAAAAATTGTCAAAAGAAACACATTTTCCCCACATTTCTGTCGTGGAAAGTTCCGGAATCTGCGTGGATCCACAAATTTCCACCCACCCCGCGTTCCCCAAAGTCGTACGTGAAAAACGGTACCTCACTTGTGTGGGTCGGCCTAGTGCCCGCGACAGGAAACGGCGCAAAACGCAACCTGGTCACACCTCAATTTCGCAGTGAAAAATGACCCTTTTTTGGAAAAATGACTAGCTGTAGTTTTTGAACCCTAGCTCTGCGGGCACCTTGGGAAACCTAGCAAACCTATACATTTTTGAAAACTAGACACCCAGGGGAATCCAGGATGGGGTGACTTGACTGCCTCCCACCAGGGTCTGTTACCCAGAATCCCTTGCAAACCTAAAAAATTGTCAAAAAAAACACATTTTCCCCACATTTCTGTCGTGGAAAATTCCGGAATCTGCGTGGATCCACAAATTTCCACCCACCCCGCGTCCCCCAAAGTCTTACGAGAAAAACGTACCTCACTTGTGTGGGTCGGCCTAGTGCCCGCGACAGGAAATGGCGCAAAACGCAACCTGGTCACACCTCAATTTCGCAGTGAAAAATGACCCTTTTTTGGAAAAATTACTAGCTGTAGTTTTTGAACCCTAGCTCTGCGGGCACCTTGGGAAACCTGGCAAACCTATACATTTTTGAAAACTAGACACCCAGGGGAATCCAGGATGGGGTGACTTGACTGCCTCCCACCAGGGTCTGTTACCCAGAATCCCTTGCAAACCTAAAGAATTGTAAAAAAAAACACATTTTCCCCACATTTCTGTCGTGGAAAGTTCCGGAATCTGCGTGGCTCCACAAATTTCCACCCACCCCGCGTTCCCCAAAGTCGTACGAGAAAAACTGCACCTCACTTGTGTGGGTCGGCCTAGTGCCCGTGACAGGAAACGGCGCAAAACGCAACCTGGTCACACCTCAATTTTTTGCAGTGAAAAATGACCCTTTTTGGAAAAATGACTAGCTGTAGTTTTTGAACCCTAGCTCTGCGGGCACCTTGGGAAACCTAGCAAACCTATACATTTTTGAAAACTAGACACCCAGGGGAATACAGGATGGGGTGACTTGACTGCTTCCCACCAGGGTCTGTTACCCAGAATCCCTTGCAAACCTAAAAAATTGTCAAAAAAAACACATTTTCCCCACATTTCTGTTGTGGAAAGTTCCGGAATCTGCGTGGATCCACAAATTTCCACCCACCCCGCGTTCCCCAAAGTCTTACGAGAAAAACGGTACCTCACTTGTGTGGGTCGGCCTAGTGCCCGCGACAGGAAACGGCGCAAAACGCAACCTGGTCACACCTCAATTTCGCAGTGAAAAATGACCCTTTTTTGGAAAAATGACTAGCTGTAGTTTTTGAACCCTAGCTCTGCGGGCACCTTGGGAAACCTAGCAAACCTATACATTTTTGAAAACTAGACACCAAGGGGAATCCATGATGGGGTGACTTGACTGCCTCCCACCAGGGTCTGTTACCCAGAATCCCTTGCAAACCTAAAATATTGTCAAAAAAAACACATTTTCCCCACATTTCTGTCGTGGAAAGTTCCGGAATCTGCGTGGATCCACAAATTTCCACCCACCCCGCGTTCCCCAAAGTCTTACGAGAAAAACGGTACCTCACTTGTGTGGGTCGGCCTAGTGCCCGCGACAGGAAACGGCGCAAAACGCAACCTGGTCACACCTCAATTTCGCAGTGAAAAATGACCCTTTTTTGGAAAAATGACTAGCTGTAGTTTATGAACCCTAGCTCTGCGGGCACCTTGGGAAACCTAGCAAACCTATACATTTTTGAAAACTAGACACCCAGGGGAATCCAGGATGTGGTGACTTGACTGCCTCCCACCAGGGTCTGTTACCCAGAATCCCTTGCAAACCTAAAAAATTGTCAAAAGAAACACATTTTCCCCACATTTCTGTCGTGGAAAGTTCCGGAATCTGCGTGGATCCACAAATTTCCACCCACCCCGCGTTCCCCAAAGTCGTACGTGAAAAACGGTACCTCACTTGTGTGGGTCGGCCTAGTGCCCGCGACAGGAAACGGCGCAAAACGCAACCTGGTCACACCTCAATTTCGCAGTGAAAAATGACCCTTTTTTGGAAAAATGACTAGCTGTAGTTTTTGAACCCTAGCTCTGCGGGCACCTTGGGAAACCTAGCAAACCTATACATTTTTGAAAACTAGACACCCAGGGGAATCCAGGATGGGGTGACTTGACTGCCTCCCACCAGAGTCTGTTACCCAGAATCCCTTGCAAACCTAAAAAATTGTCAAAAAAAACACATTTTCCCCACATTTCTGTCGTGGAAAGTTCCGGAATCTGCGTGGATCCACAAATTTCCACCCACCCCGCGTTCCCCAAAGTCGTACGAGAAAAACGGTACCTCACTTGTGTGGGTCGGCCTAGTGCCCGCGACAGGAAACGGCGCAAAACGCAACCTGGTCACACCTCAATTTCGCAGTGAAAAATGACCCTTTTTTGGAAAAATGACTAGCTGTAGTTTTTGAACCCTAGCTCTGCGGGCACCTTGGGAAACCTAGCAAACCTATACATTTTTGAAAACTAGACACCCAGGGGAATCCAGGATAGGGTGACTTGACTGCCTCCCACCAGGGTCTGTTACCCAGAATCCCTTGCAAACCTAAAAAATTGTCAAAAGAAACACATTTTCCCCACATTTCTGTCGTGGAAAGTTCCGGAATCTGCATGGATCCACAAATTTCCACCCACCCCGCGTTCCCCAAAGTCTTACGAGAAAAATGGTACCTCACTTGTGTGGGTCGGCCTAGTGCCCGCGACAGGAAACGGCGCAAAACGCAACCTGGTCACACCTCAATTTCGCAGTGAAAAATGACCCTTTTTTGGAAAAATGACTAGCTGTAGTTTTTGAACCCTAGCTCTGCGGGCACCTTGGGAAACCTAGCAAACCTATACATTTTTGAAAACTATACACCCAGGGGAATCCAGGATGGGGTGACTTGACTGCCTCCCACCAGGGTCTGTTACCCAGAATCCCTTGCAAACCTAAAAAATTGTCAAAAAAAACACATTTTACCCACATTTCTGTTGTGGAAAGTTCCGGAATCTGCGTGGATGCACAAATTTCCACCCACCCCGCGTTCCCCAAAGTCTTACGAGAAAAATGGTACCTCACTTGTGTGGGTCGGCCTAGTGCCCGCGACAGGAAACGGCGCAAAACGCAACCTGGTCACACCTCAATTTTGCAGTGAAAAATGACCCTTTTTTGGAAAAATGACTAGCTGTAGTTTTTGAACCCTAGCTCTGCGGGCACCTTGGGAAACCTAGCAAACCTATACATTTTTGAAAACTAGACACCCAGGGGAATCCAGGATGGGGTGACTTGACTGCCTCCCACCAGGGTCTGTTACCCAGAATCCCTTGCAAACCTAAAAAATTGTAAAAAAAACCACATTTTCCCCACATTTCTGTTGTGGAAAGTTCCGGAATCTGCGTGGATCCACAAATTTCCACCCACCCCGCGTTCCCCGAAGTTGTACGAGAAAAATGGTACCTCACTTGTGTGGGTCGGCCTAGTGCCCGCGACAGGAAACGGCGCAAAACGCAACCTGGTCACACCTCAATTTCGCTGTGAAAAATGACCCTTTTTTTGAAAAATGACTAGCTGTAGTTTTTGAACCCTAGCTCTGCGGGCACCTTGGGAAACCTAGCAAACCTATACATTTTTGAAAACTAGACACGCACGGGAATCCAGGATGGGGTGACTTGACTGCCTCCCACCAGGATCTGTTACCCAGAATCCCTTGCAAACCTAAAAAATTGTCAAAAAAAACACATTTTCCCCACATTTCTGTCGTGGAAAGTTCCGGAATCTGCGTGGATCCACAAATTTCCACCCACCCCGCGTTCCCCAAAGTCTTACGAGAAAAACAGTACCTCACTTGTGTGGGTCGGCCTAGTGCCCGCGACAGGAAACGGCGCAAAACGCAACCTGGTCACACCTCAATTTCGCAGTGAAAAATGACCCTTTTTTGGAAAAATGACTAGCTGTAGTTTTTGAACCCTAGCTCTGCGGGCACCTTGGGAAACCTAGCAAACCTATACATTTTTGAAAACTAGACACCCAGGGGAATCCAGGATGGGGTGACTTGACTGCCTCCCACCAGGGTCTGTTACCCAGAATCCCTTGCAAACCTAAAAAATTGTCAAAAGAAACACATTTTCCCCACATTTCTGCGGTGGAAAGTTCCGGAATCTGCGTGGATCCACAAATTTCCACCCACCCCGCGTTCCCCAAAGTCGTATGAGAAAAACGGTACCTCACTTGTGTGGGTCGGCCTAGTGCCCGCGACAGGAAACGGCGCAAAACGCAACCTGGTCACACCTCAATTTCGCAGTGAAAAATGACCCTTTTTTGGAAAAATGACTAGCTGTAGTTTTTGAACCCTAGCTCTGCGGGCACCTTGGGAAACCTAGCAAACCTATACATTTTTGAAAACTAGACACCCAGGGGAATCCAGGATAGGGTGACTTGACTGCCTCCCACCAGGGTCTGTTACCCAGAATCCCTTGCAAACCTAAAAAATTGTCAAAAGAAACACATTTTCCCCACATTTCTGTCGTGGAAAGTTCCGGAATCTGCGTGGATCCACAAATTTCCACCCACCCCGCGTTCCCCAAAGTCTTACGAGAAAAACGGTACCTCACTTGTGTGGGTCGGCCTAGTGCCCGCGACAGGAAACGGCGCAAAACGCAACCTGGTCACACCTCAATTTCGCAGTGAAAAATGACCCTTTTTTGGAAAAATGACTAGCTGTAGTTTTTGAACCCTAGCTCTGCGGGCACCTTGGGAAACCTAGCAAACCTATACATTTTTGAAAACTATACACCCAGGGGAATCCAGGATGGGGTGACTTGACTGCCTCCCACCAGGGTCTGTTACCCAGAATCCCTTGCAAACCTAAAAAATTGTCAAAAAAAACACATTTTCCCCACATTTCTGTTGTGGAAAGTTCCGGAATCTGCGTGGATCCACAAATTTCCACCCACCCCGCGTTCCCCAAAGTCTTACGAGAAAAATGGTACCTCACTTGTGTGGGTCGGCCTAGTGCCCGCGACAGGAAACGGCGCAAAACGCAACCTGGTCACACCTCAATTTCGCAGTGAAAAATGACCCTTTTTTGGAAAAATGACTAGCTGTAGTTTTTGAACCCTAGCTCTGCGGGCACCTTGGGAAACCTAGCAAACCTATACATTTTTGAAAACTAGACACGCACGGGAATCCAGGATGGGGTGACTTGACTGCCTCCCACCAGGATCTGTTACCCAGAATCCCTTGCAAACCTAAAAAATTGTCAAAAAAAACACATTTTCCCCACATTTCTGTCGTGGAAAGTTCCGGAATCTGCGTGGATCCACAAATTTCCACCCACCCCGCGTTCCCCAAAGTCTTACGAGAAAAACAGTACCTCACTTGTGTGGGTCGGCCTAGTGCCCGCGACAGGAAACGGCGCAAAACGCAACCTGGTCACACCTCAATTTCGCAGTGAAAAATGACCCTTTTTTGGAAAAATGACTAGCTGTAGTTTTTGAACCCTAGCTCTGCGGGCACCTTGGGAAACCTAGCAAACCTATACATTTTTGAAAACTAGACACCCAGGGGAATCCAGGATGGGGTGACTTGACTGCCTCCCACCAGGGTCTGTTACCCAGAATCCCTTGCAAACCTAAAAAATTGTCAAAAGAAACACATTTTCCCCACATTTCTGTCGTGGAAAGTTCCGGAATCTGCGTGGATCCACAAATTTCCACCCACCCCGCGTTCCCCAAAGTCGTATGAGAAAAACGGTACCTCACTTGTGTGGGTCGGCCTAGTGCCCGCGACAGGAAACGGCGCAAAACGCAACCTGGTCACACCTCAATTTCGCAGTGAAAAATGACCCTTTTTTGGAAAAATGACTAGCTGTAGTTTTTGAACCCTAGCTCTGCGGGCACCTTGGGAAACCTAGCAAACCTATACATTTTTGAAAACTAGACACCCAGGGGAATCCAGGATAGGGTGACTTGACTGCCTCCCACCAGGGTCTGTTACCCAGAATCCCTTGCAAACCTAAAAAATTGTCAAAAGAAACACATTTTCCCCACATTTCTGTCGTGGAAAGTTCCGGAATCTGCGTGGATCCACAAATTTCCACCCACCCCGCGTTCCCCAAAGTCTTACGAGAAAAACGGTACCTCACTTGTGTGGGTCGGCCTAGTGCCCGCGACAGGAAACGGCGCAAAACGCAACCTGGTCACACCTCAATTTCGCAGTGAAAAATGACCCTTTTTTGGAAAAATGACTAGCTGTAGTTTTTGAACCCTAGCTCTGCGGGCACCTTGGGAAACCTAGCAAACCTATACATTTTTGAAAACTATACACCCAGGGGAATCCAGGATGGGGTGACTTGACTGCCTCCCACCAGGGTCTGTTACCCAGAATCCCTTGCAAACCTAAAAAATTGTCAAAAAAAACACATTTTCCCCACATTTCTGTTGTGGAAAGTTCCGGAATCTGCGTGGATCCACAAATTTCCACCCACCCCGTGTTCCCCAAAGTCTTACGAGAAAAACGGTACCTCACTTGTGTGGGTCAGCCTAGTGCCCGCGACAGGAAACGGCGCAAAACGCAACCTGGTCACACCTCAATTTCGCAGTGAAAAATGACCCTTTTTTGGAAAAATGACTAGCTGTAGTTTTTGAACCCTAGCTCTGTGGGCACCTTGGGAAACCTAGCAAACCTATACATTTTTGAAAACTAGACACCCAGGGGAATCTAGGATGGGGTGACTTGACTGCCTCCCACCAGGGTCTGTTACCCAGAATCTCTTGCAAACCTAAAAAATTGTCAAAAAAAACACATTTTCCCCACATTTCTGTCGTGGAAAGTTCCGGAATCTGCATGGATCCACAAATTTCCACCCACCCCGCGTTCCCCAAAGTCTTACAAGAAAAACGGTACCTCACTTGTGTGGGTCGGCCTAGTGCCCGCGACAGGAAACGGCGCAAAACGCAACCTGGTCACACCTCAATTTCGCAGTGAAAAATGACCCTTTTTTGGAAAAATGACTAGCTGTAGTTTTTGAACCCTAGCTCTGCGGGCACCTTGGGAAACCTAGCAAACCTATACATTTTTGAAAACTAGACACCCAGGGGAATCCAGGATGGGGTGACTTGACTGCCTCCCACCAGGGTCTGTTACCCAGAATCCCTTGCAAACCTAAAAAATTGTCAAAAGAAACACATTTTCCCCACATTTCTGTCGTGGAAAGTTCCGGAATCTGCGTGGATCCACAAATTTCCACCCACCCCGCGTTCCCCAAAGTCGTACGAGAAAAACGGTACCTCACTTGTGTGGGTCGGCCTAGTGCCCGCGACAGGAAACGGCGCAAAACGCAACCTGGTCACACCTCAATTTCGCAGTGAAAAATGACCCTTTTTTGGAAAAATGACTAGCTGTAGTTTTTGAACCCTAGCTCTGCGGGCACCTTGGGAAACCTAGCAAACCTATACATTTTTGAAAACTAGACACCCAGGGGAATCCAGGATGGGGTGACTTGACTGCCTCCCACCAGGGTCTGTTACCCAGAATCCCTTGCAAACCTAAAGAATTGTAAAAAAAAACACATTTTCCCCACATTTCTGTCGTGGAAAGTTCCGGAATCTGCGTGGATCCACAAATTTCCACCCACCCCGCGTTCCCCAAAGTCGTACGAGAAAAACTGCACCTCACTTGTGTGGGTCGGCCTAGTGCCCGTGACAGGAAACGGCGCAAAACGCAACCTGGTCACACCTCAATTTCGCAGTGAAAAATGACCCTTTTTTGGAAAAATGACTAGCTGTAGTTTTTGAACCCTAGCTCTGCGGGCACCTTGGGAAACCTAGCAAAGCTATACATTTTTTAAAACTAGACACCCAGGGGAATCCAGGATGGGGTGACTTGACTGCCTCCCACCAGGGTCTGTTACCCAGAATCCCTTGCAAACCTAAAAAATTGTCAAAAAAAACACATTTTCCCCACATTTCTGTCGTGGAAAGTTCCGGAATCTGCGTGGATCCACAAATTTCCACCCACCCCGCGTTCCCCAAAGTTGTACGAGAAAAACGGTACCTCACTTGTGTGGGTCGGCCTAGTGCCCGCGACAGGAAACGGCGCAAAACGCAACCTGGTCACACCTCAATTTCGCAGTGAAAAATGACCCTTTTTTGGAAAAATGACTAGCTGTAGTTTTTGAACCCTAGCTCTGCGGGCACCTTGGGAAACCTAGCAAACCTATACATTTTTGAAAACTAGACACCCAGGGGAATCCAGGATGGGGTGACTTGACTGCCTCCCACCAGGGTCTGTTACCTAGAATCCCTTGCAAACCTAAAAAATTGTCAAAAAAAACACATTTTCCCCACATTTCTGTCGTGGAAAGTTCCGGAATCTGCGTGGATCCACAAATTTCCACCCACCCCGCGTTCCCCAAAGTTGTACGAGAAAAACGGTACCTCACTTGTGTGGGTCGGCCTAGTGCCCGCGACAGGAAACGGCGCAAAACGCAACCTGGTCACACCTCAATTTCGCAGTGAAAAATGACCCTTTTTTGGAAAAATGACTAGCTGTAGTTTTTGAACCCTAGCTCTGCGGGCACCTTGGGAAACCTAGCAAACCTATACATTTTTGAAAACTAGACACCCAGGGGAATCCATGATGGGGTGACTTGACTGCCTCCCACCAGGGTCTGTTACCCAGAATCCCTTGCAAACCTAAAAAATTGTCAAAAAAAACACATTTTCCCCACATTTCTGTCGTGGAAAGTTCCGGAATCTGCGTGGATCGACAAATTTCCACCCACCCCGCGTTCCCCAAAGTCTTACGAGAAAAACGGTACCTCACTTGTGTGGGTCGGCCTAGTACCCGCGACAGGAAACGGCGCAAAACGCAACCTGGTCACACCTCAATTTCGCAGTGAAAAATGACTCTTTTTTGGAAAAATGACTAGCTGTAGTTTTTGAACCCTAGCTCTGCGGGCACCTTGGGAAACCTAGCAAACCTATACATTTTTGAAAACTAGACACCCAGGGGAATCCAGGATGTGGTGACTTGACTGCCTCCCACCAGGGTCTGTTACCCAGAATCCCTTGCAAACCTAAAAAATTGTCAAAAGAAACACATTTTCCCCACATTTCTGTCGTGGAAAGTTCCGGAATCTGCGTGGATCCACAAATTTCCACCCACCCCGCGTTCCCCAAAGTCGTACGAGAAAAACAGTACCTCACTTGTGTGGGTCGGCCTAGTGCCCGCGACAGGAAACGGCGCAAAACGCAACCTGGTCACACCTCAATTTCGCAGTGAAAAATGACCCTTTTTTGGAAAAATGACTAGCTGTAGTTTTTGAACCCTAGCTCTGCGGGCACCTTGGGAAACCTAGCAAACCTATACATTTTTGAAAACTAGACACCCAGGGGAATCCAGGATGGGGTGACTTGACTGCCTCCCACCAGGGTCTGTTACCCAGAATCCCTTGCAAACCTAAAAAATTGTCAAAAAAAACACATTTTCCCCACATTTCTGTCGTGGAAAGTTCCGGAATCTGCGTGGATCCACAAATTTCCACCCACCCCGCGTTCCCCAAAGTCGTACGAGAAAAACGGTACCTCACTTGTGTGGGTCGGCCTAGTGCCCGCGACAGGAAACGGCGCAAAACGCAACCTGGTCACACCTCAATTTCGCAGTGAAAAATGACCCTTTTTTGGAAAAATGACTAGCTGTAGTTTTTGAACCCTAGCTCTGCGGGCACCTTGGGAAACCTAGCAAACCTATACATTTTTGAAAACTAGACACCCAGGGGAATCCAGGATAGGGTGACATGACTGCCTCCCACCAGGGTCTGTTACCCAGAATCCCTTGCAAACCTAAAAAATTGTCAAAAGAAACACATTTTCCCCACATTTCTGTCGTGGAAAGTTCCGGAATCTGCATGGATCCACAAATTTCCACCCACCCCGCGTTCCCCAAAGTCTTACGAGAAAAATGGTACCTCACTTGTGTGGGTCGGCCTAGTGCCCGCGACAGGAAACGGCGCAAAACGCAACCTGGTCACACCTCAATTTCGCTGTGAAAAATGACCCTTTTTTTGAAAAATGACTAGCTGTAGTTTTTGAACCCTAGCTCTGCGGGCACCTTGGGAAACCTAGCAAACCTATACATTTTTTAAAACTAGACACGCACGGGAATCCAGGATGGGGTGACTTGACTGCCTCCCACCAGGATCTGTTACCCAGAATCCCTTGCAAACCTAAAAAATTGTCCAAAAAAACACATTTTCCCCACATTTCTGTCGTGGAAAGTTCCGGAATCTGCGTGGATCCACAAATTTCCACCCACCCCGCGTTCCCCAAAGTCTTACGAGAAAAACAGTACCTCACTTGTGTGGGTCGGCCTAGTGCCCGCGACAGGAAACGGCGCAAAACGCAACCTGGTCACACCTCAATTTCGCAGTGAAAAATGACCCTTTTTTGGAAAAATGACTAGCTGTAGTTTTTGAACCCTAGCTCTGCGGGCACCTTGGGAAACCTAGCAAACCTATACATTTTTTAAAACTAGACACCCAGGGGAATCCAGGATGGGGTGACTTGACTGCCTCCCACCAGGGTCTGTTACCCAGAATCCCTGGCAAACCTAAAAAATTGTCAAAAGAAACACATTTTCCCCACATTTCTGTCGTGGAAAGTTCCGGAATCTGCGTGGATCCACAAATTTCCACCCACCCCGCGTTCCCCAAAGTCGTATGAGAAAAATGGTACCTCACTTGTGTGGGTCGGCCTAGTGCCCGCGACAGGAAACGGCGCAAAACGCAACCTGGTCACACCTCAATTTCGCAGTGAAAAATGACCCATTTTTGGAAAAATGACTAGCTGTAGTTTTTGAACCCTAGCTCTGCGGGCACCTTGGGAAACCTAGCAAACCTATACATTTTTGAAAACTAGACACCCAGGGGAATCCAGGATAGGGTGACTTGACTGCCTCCCACCAGGGTCTGTTACCCAGAATCCCTTGCAAACCTAAAAAATTGTCAAAAGAAACACATTTTCCCCACATTTCTGTCGTGGAAAGTTCCGGAATCTGCGTGGATCCACAAATTTCCACCCACCCCGCGTTCCCCAAAGTCTTACGAGAAAAACGGTACCTCACTTGTGTGGGTCGGCCTAGTGCCCGCGACAGGAAACGGCGCAAAACGCAACCTGGTCACACCTCAATTTCGCAGTGAAAAATGACCCTTTTTTGGAAAAATGACTAGCTGTAGTTTTTGAACCCTAGCTCTGCGGGCACCTTGGGAAACCTAGCAAACCTATACATTTTTGAAAACTATACACCCAGGGGAATCCAGGATGGGGTGACTTGACTGCCTCCCACCAGGGTCTGTTACCCAGAATCCCTTGCAAACCTAAAAAATTGTCAAAAAAAACACATTTTCCCCACATTTCTGTTGTGGAAAGTTCCGGAATCTGCGTGGATCCACAAATTTCCACCCACCCCGCGTTCCCCAAAGTCTTACGAGAAAAACGGTACCTCACTTGTGTGGGTCGGCCTAGTGCCCGCGACAGGAAACGGCGCAAAACGCAACCTGGTCACACCTCAATTTCGCAGTGAAAAATGACCCTTTTTTGGAAAAATGACTAGCTGTAGTTTTTTAACCCTAGCTCTGCGGGCACCTTGGGAAACCTAGCAAACCTATACATTTTTGAAAACTAGACACCCAGGGGAATCTAGGATGGGGTGACTTGACTGCCTCCCACCAGGGTCTGTTACCCAGAATCTCTTGCAAACCTAAAAAATTGTCAAAAAAAACACATTTTCCCCACATTTCTGTCGTGGAAAGTTCCGGAATCTGCATGGATCCACAAATTTCCACCCACCCCGCGTTCCCCAAAGTCTTACGAGAAAAACGGTACCTCACTTGTGTGGGTCGGCCTAGTGCCCGCGACAGGAAACGGCGCAAAACGCAACCTGGTCACACCTCAATTTCGCAGTGAAAAATGACCCTTTTTTGGAAAAATGACTAGCTGTAGTTTTTGAACCCTAGCTCTGCGGGCACCTTGGGAAACCTAGCAAACCTATACATTTTTGAAAACTAGACACCCAGGGGAATCCAGGATGGGGTGACTTGACTGCCTCCCACCAGGGTCTGTTACCCAGAATCCCTTGCAAACCTAAAAAATTGTCAAGAGAAACACATTTTCCCCACATTTCTGTCGTGGAAAGTTCCGGAATCTGCGTGGATCCACAAATTTCCACCCACCCCGCGTTCCCCAAAGTCGTACGAGAAAAACGGTACCTCACTTGTGTGGGTCGGCCTAGTGCCCGCGACAGGAAACGGCGCAAAACGCAACCTGGTCACACCTCAATTTCGCAGTGAAAAATGACCCTTTTTTGGAAAAATGACTAGCTGTAGTTTTTGAACCCTAGCTCTGCGGGCACCTTGGGAAACCTAGCAAACCTATATATTTTTGAAAACTAGACACCCAGGGGAATCCAGGATAGGGTGACTTGACTGCCTCCCACCAGGGTCTGTTACCCAGAATCCCTTGCAAACCTAAAAAATTGTCAAAAGAAACACATTTTCCCCACATTTCTGTCGTGGAAAGTTCCGGAATCTGCATGGATCCACAAATTTCCACCCACCCCGCGTTCCCCAAAGTCTTACGAGAAAAATGGTACCTCACTTGTGTGGGTCGGCCTAGTGCCCGCGACAGGAAACGGCGCAAAACGCAACCTGGTCACACCTCAATTTCGCAGTGAAAAATGACCCTTTTTTGGAAAAATGACTAGCTGTAGTTTTTGAACCCTAGCTCTGCGGGCACCTTGGGAAACCTAGCAAACCTATACATTTTTGAAAACTATACACCCAGGGGAATCCAGGATGGGGTGACTTGACTGCCTCCCACCAGGGTCTGTTACCCAGAATCCCTTGCAAACCTAAAAAATTGTCAAAAAAAACACATTTTCCCCACATTTCTGTTGTGGAAAGTTCCGGAATCTGTGTGGATCCACAAATTTCCACCCACCCCGCGTTCCCCAAAGTCTTACGAGAAAAATGGTACCTCACTTGTGTGGGTCGGCCTAGTGCCCGCGACAGGAAACGGCGCAAAACGCAACCTGGTCACACCTCAATTTCGCAGTGAAAAATGACCCTTTTTTGGAAAAATGACTAGCTGTAGTTTTTGAACCCTAGCTCTGCGGGCACCTTGGGAAACCTAGCAAACCTATACATTTTTGAAAACTATACACCCAGGGGAATCCAGGATGGGGTGACTTGACTGCCTCCCACCAGGGTCTGTTACCCAGAATCCCTTGCAAACCTAAAAAATTGTCAAAAAAAACACATTTTCCCCACATTTCTGTTGTGGAAAGTTCCGGAATCTGCGTGGATCCACAAATTTCCACCCACCCCGCGTTCCCCAAAGTCTTACGAGAAAAACGGTACCTCACTTGTGTGGGTCGGCCTAGTGCCCGCGACAGGAAACGGCGCAAAACGCAACCTGGTCACACCTCAATTTCGCAGTGAAAAATGACCCTTTTTTGGAAAAATGACTAGCTGTAGTTTTTTAACCCTAGCTCTGCGGGCACCTTGGGAAACCTAGCAAACCTATACATTTTTGAAAACTAGACACCCAGGGGAATCTAGGATGGGGTGACTTGACTGCCTCCCACCAGGGTCTGTTACCCAGAATCCCTTGCAAACCTAAAAAATTGTCAAGAGAAACACATTTTCCCCACATTTCTGTCGTGGAAAGTTCCGGAATCTGCGTGGATCCACAAATTTCCACCCACCCCGCGTTCCCCAAAGTCGTACGAGAAAAACGGTACCTCACTTGTGTGGGTCGGCCTAGTGCCCGCGACAGGAAACGGCGCAAAACGCAACCTGGTCACACCTCAATTTCGCAGTGAAAAATGACCCTTTTTTGGAAAAATGACTAGCTGTAGTTTTTGAACCCTAGCTCTGCGGGCACCTTGGGAAACCTAGCAAACCTATATATTTTTGAAAACTAGACACCCAGGGGAATCCAGGATAGGGTGACTTGACTGCCTCCCACCAGGGTCTGTTACCCAGAATCCCTTGCAAACCTAAAAAATTGTCAAAAGAAACACATTTTCCCCACATTTCTGTCGTGGAAAGTTCCGGAATCTGCATGGATCCACAAATTTCCACCCACCCCGCGTTCCCCAAAGTCTTACGAGAAAAATGGTACCTCACTTGTGTGGGTCGGCCTAGTGCCCGCGACAGGAAACGGCGCAAAACGCAACCTGGTCACACCTCAATTTCGCAGTGAAAAATGACCCTTTTTTGGAAAAATGACTAGCTGTAGTTTTTGAACCCTAGCTCTGCGGGCACCTTGGGAAACCTAGCAAACCTATACATTTTTGAAAACTATACACCCAGGGGAATCCAGGATGGGGTGACTTGACTGCCTCCCACCAGGGTCTGTTACCCAGAATCCCTTGCAAACCTAAAAAATTGTCAAAAAATACACATTTTCCCCACATTTCTGTTGTGGAAAGTTCCGGAATCTGTGTGGATCCACAAATTTCCACCCACCCCGCGTTCCCCAAAGTCTTACGAGAAAAATGGTACCTCACTTGTGTGGGTCGGCCTAGTGCCCGCGACAGGAAACGGCGCAAAACGCAACCTGGTCACACCTCAATTTCGCAGTGAAAAATGACCCTTTTTTGGAAAAATGACTAGCTGTAGTTTTTGAACCCTAGCTCTGCGGGCACCTTGGGAAACCTAGCAAACCTATACATTTTTGAAAACTAGACACCCAGGGGAATCCAGGATGGGGTGACTTGACTGCCTCCCACCAGGGTCTGTTACCCAGAATCCCTTGCAAACCTAAAAAATTGTAAAACAAAACACATTTTCCCCACATTTCTGTTGTGGAAAGTTCCGGAATCTGCGTGGATCCACAAATTTCCACCCACCCCGCGTTCCCCAAAGTTGTACGAGAAAAATGGTACCTCACTTGTGTGGGTCGGCCTAGTGCCCGCGACAGGAAACGGCGCAAAACGCAACCTGGTCACACCTCAATTTCGCTGTGAAAAATGACCCTTTTTTTGAAAAATGACTAGCTGTAGTTTTTGAACCCTAGCTCTGCGGGCACCTTGGGAAACCTAGCAAACCTATACATTTTTGAAAACTAGACACGCACGGGAATCCAGGATGGGGTGACTTGACTGCCTCCCACCAGGATCTGTTACCCAGAATCCCTTGCAAACCTAAAAAATTGTCAAAAAAAACACATTTTCCCCACATTTCTGTCGTGGAAAGTTCCGGAATCTGCGTGGATCCACAAATTTTCACCCATCCCGCGTTCCCCAAAGTCTTACGAGAAAAACAGTACCTCACTTGTGTGGGTCGGCCTAGTGCCCGCGACAGGAAACGGCGCAAAACGCAACCTGGTCACACCTCAATTTCGCAGTGAAAAATGACCCTTTTTTGGAAAAATGACTAGCTGTAGTTTTTGAACCCTAGCTCTGCGGGCACCTTGGGAAACCTAGCAAACCTATACATTTTTGAAAACTAGACACCCAGGGGAATCCAGGATGGGGTGACTTGACTGCCTCCCACCAGGGTCTGTTACCCAGAATCCCTTGCAAACCTAAAAAATTGTCAAAAGAAACACATTTTCCCCACATTTCTGTCGTGGAAAGTTCCGGAATCTGCGTGGATCCACAAATTTCCACCCACCCCGCGTTCCCCAAAGTCGTATGAGAAAAACGGTACCTCACTTGTGTGGGTCGGCCTAGTGCCCGCGACAGGAAACGGCGCAAAACGCAACCTGGTCACACCTCAATTTCGCAGTGAAAAATGACCCTTTTTTGGAAAAATGACTAGCTGTAGTTTTTGAACCCTAGCTCTGCGGGCACCTTGGGAAACCTAGCAAACCTATACATTTTTGAAAACTAGACACCCAGGGGAATCCAGGATAGGGTGACTTGACTGCCTCCCACCAGGGTCTGTTACCCAGAATCCCTTGCAAACCTAAAAAATTGTCAAAAGAAACACATTTTCCCCACATTTCTGTCGTGGAAAGTTCCGGAATCTGCGTGGATCCACAAATTTCCATCCACCCCGCGTTCCCCAAAGTCTTACGAGAAAAACGGTACCTCACTTGTGTGGGTCGGCCTAGTGCCCGCGACAGGAAACGGCGCAAAACGCAACCTGGTCACACCTCAATTTCGCAGTGAAAAATGACCCTTTTTTGGAAAAATGACTAGCTGTAGTTTTTGAACCCTAGCTCTGCGGGCACCTTGGGAAACCTAGCAAACCTATACATTTTTGAAAACTATACACCCAGGGGAATCCAGGATGGGGTGACTTGACTGCCTCCCACCAGGGTCTGTTACCCAGAATCCCTTGCAAACCTAAAAAATTGTCAAAAAAAACACATTTTCCCCACATTTCTGTTGTGGAAAGTTCCGGAATCTGCGTGGATCCACAAATTTCCACCCACCCCGCGTTCCCCAAAGTCTTACGAGAAAAACGGTACCTCACTTGTGTGGGTCGGCCTAGTGCCCGCGACAGGAAACGGCGCAAAACGCAACCTGGTCACACCTCAATTTCGCAGTGAAAAATGACCCTTTTTTGGAAAAATGACTAGCTGTAGTTTTTGAACCCTAGCTCGGCGGGCACCTTGGGAAACCTAGCAAACCTATACATTTTTGAAAACTAGACACCCAGGGGAATCCAGGATGGGGTGACTTGACTGCCTCCCACCAGGGTCTGTTACCCAGAATCCCTTGCAAACCTAAAAAATTGTCAAAAGAAACACATTTTCCCCACATTTCTGTCGTGGAAAGTTCCGGAATCTGCGTGGATCCACAAATTTCCACCCACCCCGCGTTCCCCAAAGTCGTACGAGAAAAACGGTACCTCACTTGTGTGGGTCGGCCTAGTGCCCGCGACAGGAAACGGCGCAAAACGCAACCTGGTCACACCTCAATTTCGCAGTGAAAAATGACCCTTTTTTGGAAAAATGACTAGCTGTAGTTTTTGAACCCTAGCTCTGCGGGCACCTTGGGAAACCTGGCAAACCTATACATTTTTGAAAACTAGACACCCAGGGGAATCCAGGATGGGGTGACTTGACTGCCTCCCACCAGGGTCTGTTACCCAGAATCCCTTGCAAACCTAAAAAATTGTCAAAAGAAACACATTTTCCCCACATTTCTGTCGTGGAAAGTTCCGGAATCTGCGTGGATCCACAAATTTCCACCCACCCCGCGTTCCCCAAAGTCTTACGAGAAAAACGGTACCTCACTTGTGTGGGTCGGCCTAGTGCCCGCGACAGGAAACGGCGCAAAACGCAACCTGGTCACACCTCAATTTCGCAGTGAAAAATGACCCTTTTTTGGAAAAATGACTAGCTGTAGTTTTTGAACCCTAGCTCTGCGGGCACCTTGGGAAACCTAGCAAAGCTATACATTTTTTAAAACTAGACACCCAGGGGAATCCAGGATGGGGTGACTTGACTGCCTCCCACCAGGGTCTGTTACCCAGAATCCCTTGCAAACCTAAAAAATTGTCAAAAAAAACACATTTTCCCCACATTTCTGTCGTGGAAAGTTCCGGAATCTGCGTGGATCCACAAATTTCCACCCACCCCGCGTTCCCCAAAGTTGTACGAGAAAAACGGTACCTCACTTGTGTGGGTCGGCCTAGTGCCCGCGACAGGAAACGGCGCAAAACGCAACCTGGTCACACCTCAATTTCGCAGTGAAAAATGACCCTTTTTTGGAAAAATGACTAGCTGTAGTTTTTGAACCCTAGCTCTGCGGGCACCTTGGGAAACCTAGCAAACCTATACATTTTTGAAAACTAGACACCCAGGGGAATCTAGGATGGGGTGACTTGACTGCCTCCCACCAGGGTCTGTTACCCAGAATCTCTTGCAAACCTAAAAAATTGTCAAAAAAAACACATTTTCCCCACATTTCTGTCGTGGAAAGTTCCGGAATCTGCATGGATCCACAAATTTCCACCCACCCCGCGTTCCCCAAAGTCTTACGAGAAAAACGGTACTTCACTTGTGTGGGTCGGCCTAGTGCCCGCGACAGGAAACGGCGCAAAACGCAACCTGGTCACACCTCAATTTCGCAGTAAAAAATGACCCTTTTTTGGAAAAATGACTAGCTGTAGTTTTTGAACCCTAGCTCTGCGGGCACCTTGGGAAACCTAGCAAACCTATACATTTTTGAAAACTAGACACCCAGGGGAATCCAGGATGGGGTGACTTAACTGCCTCCCACCAGGGTCTGTTACCCAGAATCCCTTGCAAACCTAAAAAATTGTCAAAAAAAACACATTTTCCCCACATTTCTGTCGTGGAAAGTTCCGGAATCTGCGTGGATCCACAAATTTCCACCCACCCCGCGTTCCCCAAAGTCGTACGAGAAAAACAGTACCTCACTTGTGTGGGTCGGCCTAGTGCCCGCGACAGGAAACGGCACAAAACGCAACCTGGTCAAACCTCAATTTCGCAGTGAAAAATGACCCTTTTTTGGAAAAATGACTAGCTGTAGTTTTTGAACCCTAGCTCTGCGGGCACCTTGGGAAACCTAGCAAACCTATACATTTTTGAAAACTAGACACCCAGGGGAATCCAGGATGGGGTGACTTGACTGCCTCCCACCAGGGTCTGTTACCCAGAATCCCTTGCAAACCTAAAAAATTGTCCAAAAAAACACATTTTCCCCACATTTCTGTCGTGGAAAATTCCGGAATCTGCGTGGATCCACAAATTTCCACCCACCCCGCGTCCCCCAAAGTCTTACGAGAAAAACGTACCTCACTTGTGTGGGTCGGCCTAGTGCCCGCGACAGGAAATGGCGCAAAACGCAACCTGGTCACACCTCAATTTCGCAGTGAAAAATGACCCTTTTTTGGAAAAATTACTAGCTGTAGTTTTTGAACCCTAGCTCTGCGGGCACCTTGGGAAACCTGGCAAACCTATACATTTTTGAAAACTAGACACCCAGGGGAATCCAGGATGGGGTGACTTGACTGCCTCCCACCAGGGTCTGTTACCCAGAATCCCTTGCAAACCTAAAGAATTGTAAAAAAAAACACATTTTCCCCACATTTCTGTCGTGGAAAGTTCCGGAATCTGCGTGGATCCACAAATTTCCACCCACCCCGTGTTCCCCAAAGTCGTACGAGAAAAACTGCACCTCACTTGTGTGTGTCGGCCTAGTGCCCGTGACAGGAAACGGCGCAAAACGCAACCTGGTCACACCTCAATTTCGCAGTGAAAAATGACCCTTTTTGGAAAAATGACTAGCTGTAGTTTTTGAACCCTAGCTCTGCGGGCACCTTGGGAAACCTAGCAAACCTATACATTTTTGAAAACTAGACACCCAGGGGAATCCAGGACGGGGTGACTTGACTGCCTCCCACCAGGGTCTGATACCCAGAATCCCTTGCAAACCTAAAAAATTGTCAAAAAAAACACATTTTCCCCACATTTCTGTCGTGGAAAGTTCCGGAATCTGCGTGGATCCACAAATTTCCACCCACCCCGCGTTCCCCAAAGTCGTACGAGAAAAACTGTACCTCACTTGTGTGGGTCCGCCTAGTGCCCGCGACAGGAAACGGCGCAAAACGCAACCTGGTCACACCTCAATTTCGCAGTGAAAAATGACCCTTTTTTGGAAAAATGACTAGCTGTAGTTTTTGAACCCTAGCTCTGCGGGCACCTTAGGAAACCTAGCAAACCTATACATTTTTGAAAACTAGACACCCAGGGGAATCCAGGATGGTGTGACTTGACTGCCTCCCACCAGGGTCTGTTACCCAGAATCCCTTGCAAACCTAAAAAATTGTCCAAAAAACCACATTTTCCCCACATTTCTGTCGTGGAAAGTTCCGGAATCTGCGTGGATCCACAAATTTCCACCCACCCCGCGTTCCCCAAAGTCTTACGAGAAAAACGTACCTCACTTGTGTGGGTCGGCCTAGTGCCCGCGACAGGAAATGGCGCAAAACGCAACCTGGTCACACCTCAATTTCGCAGTGAAAAATGACCCTTTTTTGGAAAAATGACTAGCTGTAGTTTTTTAACCCTAGCTCTGCGGGCACCTTGGGAAACCTGGCAAACCTATACATTTTTGAAAACTAGACACCCAGGGGAATCCAGGATGGGGTGACTTGACTGCCTCCCACCAGGGTCTGTGACCCAGAATCCCTTGCAAACCTAAAGAATTATCAAAAAAAACACATTTTCCCCACATTTCTGTCGTGGAAAGTTCCGGAATCTGCGTGGATCCACAAATTTCCACCCACCCCGCGTTCCCCAAAGTCTTACGAGAAAAACGTACCTCACTTGTGTGGGTCGGCCTAGTGCCCGCGACAGGAAATGGCGCAAAACGCAACCTGGTCACACCTCAATTTCGCAGTGAAAAATGACCCTTTTTTGGAAAAATTACTAGCTGTAGTTTTTGAACCCTAGCTCTGCGGGCACCTTGGGAAACCTGGCAAACCTATACATTTTTGAAAACTAGACACCCAGGGGAATCCAGGATGGGGTGACTTGACTGCCTCCCACCAGGGTCTGTTACCCAGAATCCCTTGCAAACCTAAAGAATTGTAAAAAAAAACACATTTTCCCCACATTTCTGTCGTGGAAAGTTCCGGAATCTGCGTGGATCCACAAATTTCCACCCACCCCGCGTTCCCCAAAGTCGTACGAGAAAAACTGCACCTCACTTGTGTGGGTCGGCCTAGTGCCCGTGACAGGAAACGGCGCAAAACGCAACCTGGTCACACCTCAATTTCGCAGTGAAAAATGACCCTTTTTGGAAAAATGACTAGCTGTAGTTTTTGAACCCTAGCTCTGCGGGCACCTTGGGAAACCTAGCAAACCTATACATTTTTGAAAACTAGACACCCAGGGGAATCCAGGACGGGGTGACTTGACTGCCTCCCACCAGGGTCTGTTACCCAGAATCCCTTGCAAACCTAAAAAATTGTCAAAAAAAACACATTTTCCCCACATTTCTGTCGTGGAAAGTTCCGGAATCTGCGTGGATCCACAAATTTCCACCCACCCCGCGTTCCCCAAAGTCGTACGAGAAAAACTGTACCTCACTTGTGTGGGTCCGCCTAGTGCCCGCGACAGGAAACGGCGCAAAACGCAACCTGGTCACACCTCAATTTCGCAGTGAAAAATGACCCTTTTTTGGAAAAATGACTAGCTGTAGTTTTTGAACCCTAGCTCTGCGGGCACCTTAGGAAACCTAGCAAACCTATACATTTTTGAAAACTAGACACCCAGGGGAATCCAGGATGGGGTGACTTGACTGCCTCCCACCAGGGTCTGTTACCCAGAATCCCTTGCAAACCTAAAAAATTGTCCAAAAAACCACATTTTTCCCACATTTCTGTCGTGGAAAGTTCCGGAATCTGCGTGGATCCACAAATTTCCACCCACCCCGCGTTCCCCAAAGTCTTACGAGAAAAACGTACCTCACTTGTGTGGGTCGGCCTAGTGCCCGCGACAGGAAATGGCGCAAAACGCAACCTGGTCACACCTCAATTTCGCAGTGAAAAATGACCCTTTTTTGGAAAAATGACTAGCTGTAGTTTTTTAACCCTAGCTCTGCGGGCACCTTGGGAAACCTGGCAAACCTATACATTTTTGAAAACTAGACACCCAGGGGAATCCAGGATGGGGTGACTTGACTGCCTCCCACCAGGGTCTGTTACCCAGAATCCCTTGCAAACCTAAAGAATTGTCAAAAAAAACACATTTTCCCCACATTTCTGTCGTGGAAAGTTCCGGAATCTGCGTGGATCCACAAATTTCCACCCACCCCGCGTTCCCCAAAGTCGTACGAGAAAAACTGCACCTCACTTGTGTGGGTCGGCCTAGTGCCCGTGACAGGAAACGGCGCAAAACGCAACCTGGTCACACCTCAATTTCGCAGTGAAAAATGACCCTTTTTTGGAAAAATGACTAGCTGTAGTTTTTGAACCCTAGCTCTGCGGGCACCTTGGGAAACCTAGCAAACCTATACATTTTTGAAAGCTAGACACCCAGGGGAATCCAGGACGGGGTGACTTGACTGCCTCCCACCAGGGTCTGTTACCCAGAATCCCTTGCAAACCTAAAAAATTGTCAAAAAAACCACATTTTCCCCACATTTCTGTCGTGGAAAGTTCCGGAATCTGCGTGGATCCACAAATTTCCACCCACCCCGCGTTCCCCAAAGTCTTACGAGAAAAATGGTACCTCACTTGTGTGGGTTGGCCTAGTGCCCGCGACAGGAAACGGCGCAAAACGCAACCTGGTCACACCTCAATTTCGCAGTGAAAAATGACCCTTTTTTGGAAAAATGACTAGCTGTAGTTTTTGAACCCTAGCTCTGCGGGCACCTTGGGAAACCTAGCAAACCTATACATTTTTGAAAACTAGACACCCAGGGGAATCCAGGATGGGGTGACTTGACTGCCTCCCACCAGGGTCTGTTACCCAGAATCCCTTGCAAACCTAAAAAATTGTCCAAAAAAACACATTTTCCCCACATTTCTGTTGTGGAAAGTTCCGGAATCTGCGTGGAGCCACAAATTTCCACCCACCCCGCGTTCCCCAAAGTCTTACGAGAAAAACGGTACCTCACTTGTGTGGGTCGGCCTAGTGCCCGCGACAGGAAACGTCGCAAAACGCAACCTGGTCACACCTCAATTTCGCAGTGAAAAATGACCCTTTTTTGGAAAAATGACTAGCTGTAGTTTTTGAACCCTAGCTCTGCGGGCACCTTGGGAAACCTAGCAAACCTATACATTTTTGAAAACTAGACACCCAGGGGAATCCAGGATGGGGTGACTTGACTGCCTCCCACCAGGGTCTGTTACCCAGAATCCCTTGCAAACCTAAAAAATTGTCAAAAAAAACACATTTTCCCCACATTTCTGTCGTGGAAAGTTCCGGATTCTGCGTGGATCCACAAATTTCCACCCACCCCGCGTTCCCCAAAGTCGTACGAGAAAAACGGTACCTCACTTGTGTGGGTCGGCCTAGTGCCCGCGACAGGAAGCGGCGCAAAACGCAACCTGGTCACACCTCAATTTTGCAGTGAAAAATGACCCTTTTTTGGAAAAATGACTAGCTGTAGTTTTTGAACCCTAGCTCTGCGGGCACCTTGGGAAACCTAGCAAACCTATAAATTTTTGAAAACTAGACACCCAGGGGAATCCAGGATGGGGTGACTTGACTGCTTCCCACCAGGGTCTGTTACCCAGAATCCCTTGCAAACCTAAAAAATTGTCAAAAAAAACACATTTTCCCCACATTTCTGTTGTGGAAAGTTCTGGAATCTGCGTGGATCCACAAATTTCCACCCACCCCGCGTTCCCCAAAGTCTTACGAGAAAAACGGTACCTCACTTGTGTGGGTCGGCCTAGTGCCCGCGAAAGGAAACGGCGCAAAACGCACCCTGGTCACACCTCAATTTCGCAGTGAAAAATGACCCTTTTTTGGAAAAATGACTAGCAGTAGTTTTTGAACCCTAGCTCTGCGGGCACCTTGGGAAACCTAGCAAACCTATACATTTTTGAAAACTAGACACCCAGGGGAATCCAGGATGGGGTGACTTGACTGCCTCCCACCAGGGTCTGTTACCTAGAATCCCTTGCAAACCTAAAAAATTGTAAAAAAAAACACATGTTCCCCACATTTCTGTCGTGGAAAGTTCCGGAATCTGCGTGGATCCACAAATTTCCACCCACCCCGCGTTCCCCAAAGTTGTACGAGAAAAACGGTACCTCACTTGTGTGGGTCGGCCTAGTGCCCGCGACAGGAAACGGCGCAAAACGCAACCTGGTCACACCTCAATTTCGCAGTGAAAAATGACCCTTTTTTGGAAAAATGACTAGCTGTTGTTTTTGAACCCTAGCTCTGCGGGCACCTTGGGAAACCTAGCAAACCTATACATTTTTGAAAACTAGACACCCAGGGGAATCCATGATGGGGTGACTTGACTGCCTCCCACCAGGGTCTGTTACCCAGAATCCCTTGCAAACCTAAAAAATTGTCAAAAAAAACACATTTTCCCCACATTTCTGTCGTGGAAAGTTCCGGAATCTGCGTGGATCCACAAATTTCCACCCACCCCGCGTTCCCCAAAGTCTTACGAGAAAAACGGTACCTCACTTGTGTGGGTCGGCCTAGTGCCTGCGACAGGAAACGGCGCAAAACGCAACCTGGTCACACCTCAATTTCGCAGTGAAAAATGACCCTTTTTTGGAAAAATGACTAGCTGTAGTTTTTTAACCCTAGCTCTGCGGGCACCTTGGGAAACCTAGCAAACCTATACATTTTTGAAAACTAGACACCCAGGGGAATCCAGGATGGGGTGACTTGACTGCCTCCCACCAGGATCTGTTACCCAGAATCCCTTGCAAACCTAAAAAATTGTCAAAAAAAACACATTTTCCCCACATTTCTGTCGTGGAAAGTTCCGGAATCTGCGTGGATCCACAAATTTCCACCCACCCCGCATTCCCCAAAGTCTTACGAGAAAAACAGTACCTCACTTGTGTGGGTCGGCCTAGTGCCCGCGACAGGAAACGGCGCAAAACGCAACCTGGTCACACCTCAATTTCGCAGTGAAAAATGACCCTTTTTTGGAAAAATGACTAGCTGTAGTTTTTGAACCCTAGCTCTGCGGGCACCTTGGGAAACCTAGCAAACCTATACATTTTTGAAAACTAGACACCCAGGGGAATCCAGGATGGGGTGACTTGACTGCCTCCCACCAGGGTCTGTTACCCAGAATCCCTTGCAAACCTAAAAAATTGTCAAAAGAAACACATTTTCCCCACATTTCTGTTGTGGAAAGTTCCGGAATCTGCGTGGATCCACAAATTTCCACCCACCCCGCGTTCCCCAAAGTCGTACGAGAAAAACGGTACCTCACTTGTGTGGGTCGGCCTAGTGCCCGCGACAGGAAACGGCGCAAAACGCAACCTGGTCACACCTCAATTTCGCAGTGAAAAATGACCCTTTTTTGGAAAAATGACTAGCTGTAGTTTTTGAACCCTAGCTCTGCGGGCACCTTGGGAAACCTAGCAAACCTATACATTTTTGAAAACTAGACACCCAGGGGAATCCAGGATAGGGTGACTTGACTGCCTCCACCAGGGTCTGTTACCCAGAATCCCTTGCAAACCTAAAAAATTGTCAAAAGAAACACATTTTCCCCACATTTCTGTCGTGGAAAGTTCCGGAATCTGCATGGATCCACAAATTTCCACCCACCCCGCGTTCCCCAAAGTCTTACGAGAAAAATGGTACCTCACTTGTGTGGGTCGGCCTAGTGCCCGCGACAGGAAACGGCGCAAAACGCAACCTGGTCACACCTCAATTTCGCAGTGAAAAATGACCCTTTTTTGGAAAAATGACTAGCTGTAGTTTTTGAACCCTAGCTCTGCGGGCACCTTGGGAAACCTAGCAAACCTATACATTTTTGAAAACTATACACCCAGGGGAATCCAGGATGGGGTGACTTGACTGCCTCCCACCAGGGTCTGTTACCCAGAATCCCTTGCAAACCTAAAAAATTGTCAAAAAAAACACATTTTCCCCACATTTCTGTTGTGGAAAGTTCCGGAATCTGCGTGGATCCACAAATTTCCACCCACCCCGCGTTCCCCAAAGTCTTACGAGAAAAATGGTACCTCACTTGTGTGGGTCGGCCTAGTGCCCGCGACAGGAAACGGCGCAAAACGCAACCTGGTCACACCTCAATTTCGCAGTGAAAAATGACCCTTTTTTGGAAAAATGACTAGCTGTAGTTTTTGAACCCTAGCTCTGCGGGCACCTTGGGAAACCTAGCAAACCTATACATTTTTGAAAACTAGACACCCAGGGGAATCCAGGATGGGGTGACTTGACTGCCTCCCACCAGGGTCTGTTACCCAGTATCCCTTGCAAACCTAAAAAATTGTCAAAAAAACCACATTTTCCCCACATTTCTGTTGTGGAAAGTTCCGGAATCTGCGTGGATCCACAAATTTCCACCCACCCCGCGTTCCCCAAAGTTGTACGAGAAAAATGGTACCTCACTTGTGTGGGTCGGCCTAGTGCCCGCGACAGGAAACGGCGCAAAACGCAACCTGGTCACACCTCAATTTCGCAGTGAAAAATGACCCTTTTTTGGAAAAATGACTAGCTGTAGTTTTTGAACCCTAGCTCTGCGGGCACCTTGGGAAACCTAGCAAACCTATACATTTCTGAAAACTAGACACCCAGGGGAATCCAGGATGGGGTGACTTGACTGCCTCCCACCAGGGTCTGCTACCCAGAATCCCTTGCAAACCTAAAAAATTGTCAAAAGAAACACATTTTCCCCACATTTCTGTCGTGGAAAGTTCCGGAATCTGCGTGGATCCACAAATTTCCACCCACCCCGCGTTCCCCAAAGTCGTATGAGAAAAACGGTACCTCACTTGTGTGGGTCAGCCTAGTTCCCGCGACATGAAACGGCGCAAAACGCAACCTGGTCACACCTCAATTTCGCAGTGAAAAATGACCCTTTTTTGGAAAAATGATTAGCTGTAGTTTTTGATCCCTATCTCTGCGGGCACCTTGGGAAACCTAGCAAACCTATACATTTTTGAAAACTAGACACCCAGGGGAATCCAGGATATGGTGACTTGACTGCCTCCCACCAGGGTCTGTTACCCAGAATCCCTTGCAAACCTAAAAAATTGTCAAAAGAAACACATTTTCCCCACATTTCTGTCGTGGAAAGTTCCGGAATCTGCGTGGATCCACAAATTTCCACCCACCCCGCGTTCCCCAAAGTCTTACGAGAAAAATGGTACCTCACTTGTGTGGGTCGGCCTAGTGCCCGCGACAGGAAACTGCGCAAAACGCAACCTGGTCACACCTCAATTTCGCAGTGAAAAATGACCCTTTTTTGGAAAAATGACTAGCTGTAGTTTTTGAACCCTAGCTCTGCGGGCACCTTGGGAAACCTAGCAAACCTATACATTTTTGAAAACTATAAACCCAGGGGAATCCAGGATGGGGTGACTTGACTGCCTCCCACCAGGGTCTGTTACCTAGAATCCCTTGCAAACCTAAAAAATTGTCAAAAAAAACCCATTTTCCCCACATTTCTGTTGTGGAAAGTTCCGGAATGTGCGTGGATCCACAAATTTCCACCCACCCCGCGTTCCCCAAAGTCTTACGAGAAAAACGGTACCTCACTTGTGTGGGTCGGCCTAGTGCCCGCGACAGGAAACGGCGCAAAACACAACCTGGTCACACCTCAATTTCGCAGTGAAAAATGACCCTTTTTTGGAAAAATGACTTGCTGTAGTTTTTGAACCCTAGCTCTGCGGGCACCTTGGGAAACCTAGCAAAGCTATACATTTTTTAAAACTAGACACCCAGGGGAATCCAGGATGGGGTGACTTGACTGCCTCCCACCAGGGTCTGTTACCCAGAATCCCTTGCAAACCTAAAAAATTGTCAAAAAAAACACATTTTCCCCACATTTCTGTCGTGGAAAGTTCCGGAATCTGCGTGGATCCACAAATTTCCACCCACCCCGCGTTCCCCAAAGTTGTACGAGAAAAACGGTACCTCACTTGTGTGGGTCGGCCTAGTGCCCGCGACAGGAAACGGCGCAAAACGCAACCTGGTCACACCTCAATTTCGCAGTGAAAAATGACCCTTTTTTGGAAAAATGACTAGCTGTAGTTTTTGAACCCTAGCTCTGCGGGCACCTTGGGAAACCTAGCAAACCTATACATTTTTGAAAACTAGACACCCAGGGGAATCTAGGATGGGGTGACTTGACTGCCTCCCACCAGGGTCTGTTACCCAGAATCTCTTGCAAACCTAAAAAATTGTCAAAAAAAAACACATTTTCCCCACATTTCTGTCGTGGAAAGTTCCGGAATCTGCATGGATCCACAAATTTCCACCCACCCCGCGTTCCCCAAAGTCTTACGAGAAAAACGGTACCTCACTTGTGTGGGTCGGCCTAGTGCCCGCGACAGGAAACGGCGCAAAACGCAACCTGGTCACACCTCAATTTCGCAGTGAAAAATGACCCTTTTTTGGAAAAATGACTAGCTGTAGTTTTTGAACCCTAGCTCTGCGGGCACCTTGGGAAACCTAGCAAACCTATACATTTTTGAAAACTAGACACCCAGGGGAATCCAGGATGGGGTGACTTGACTGCCTCCCACCAGGGTCTGTTACCCAGAATCCCTTGCAAACCTAAAAAATTGTCAAAAGAAACACATTTTCCCCACATTTCTGTCGTGGAAAGTTCCGGAATCTGCGTGGATCCACAAATTTCCACCCACCCCGCGTTCCCCAAAGTCGTACGAGAAAAACGGTACCTCACTTGTGTGGGTCGGCCTAGTGCCCGCGACAGGAAACGGCGCAAAACGCAACCTGGTCACACCTCAATTTCGCAGTGAAAAATGACCCTTTTTTGGAAAAATGACTAGCTGTAGTTTTTGAACCCTAGCTCTGCGGGCACCTTGGGAAACCTAGCAAACCTATACATTTTTGAAAACTAGACACCCAGGGGAATCCAGGATGGGGTGACTTGACTGCCTCCCACCAGGGTCTGTTACCCAGAATCCCTTGCAAACCTAAAAAATTGTCAAAAAAACCACATTTTCCCCACATTTCTGTTGTGGAAAGTTCCGGAATCTGCGTGGATCCACAAATTTCCACCCACCCCGCGTTCCCCAAAGTCTTACGAGAAAAACGGTACCTCACTTGTGTGGGTCGGCCTAGTGCCCGCGACAGGAAACGGCGCAAAACGCAACCTGGTCACACCTCAATTTCGCAGTGAAAAATGACCCTTTTTTGGAAAAATGACTAGCTGTAGTTTTTGAACCCTAGCTCTGCGGGCACCTTGGGAAACCTAGCAAAGCTATACATTTTTTAAAACTAGACACCCAGGGGAATCCAGGATGGGGTGACTTGACTGCCTCCCACCAGGGTCTGTTACCCAGAATCCCTTGCAAACCTAAAAAATTGTCCAAAAAAACACATTTTCCCCACATTTCTGTCGTGGAAAGTTCCGGAATCTGCGTGGATCCACAAATTTCCACCCACCCCGCGTTCCCCAAAGTTGTACGAGAAAAACGGTACCTCACTTGTGTGGGTCGGCCTAGTGCCCGCGACAGGAAACGGCGCAAAACGCAACCTGGTCACACCTCAATTTCGCAGTGAAAAATGACCCTTTTTTGGAAAAATGACTTGCTGTAGTTTTTGAACCCTAGCTCTGCGGGCACCTTGGGAAACCTAGCAAACCTATACATTTTTGAAAACTAGACACCCAGGGGAATCCAGGATGGGGTGACTTGACTGCCTCCCACCAGGGTCTGTTACCCAGAATCCCTTGCAAACCTAAAAAATTGTCAAAAGAAACACATTTTCCCCACATTTCTGTCGTGGAAAGTTCCGGAATCTGCGTGGATCCACAAATTTCCACCCACCCCGCGTTCCCCAAAGTCGTACGAGAAAAACGGTACCTCACTTGTGTGGGTCGGCCTAGTGCCCGCGACAGGAAACGGCGCAAAACGCAACCTGGTCACACCTCAATTTCGCAGTGAAAAATGACCCTTTTTTGGAAAAATGACTAGCTGTAGTTTTTGAACCCTAGCTCTGCGGGCACCTTGGGAAACCTAGCAAACCTATACATTTTTGAAAACTAGACACCCAGGGGAATCCAGGATAGGGTGACTTGACTGCCTCCCACCAGGGTCTGTTACCCAGAATCCCTTGCAAACCTAAAAAATTGTCAAAAGAAAAACATTTTCCCCACATTTCTGTCGTGGAAAGTTCCGGAATCTGCATGGATCCACAAATTTCCACCCACCCCGCGTTCCCCAAAGTCTTACGAGAAAAATGGTACCTCACTTGTGTGGGTCGGCCTAGTGCCCGCGACAGGAAACGGCGCAAAACGCAACCTGGTCACACCTCAATTTCGCAGTGAAAAATGACCCTTTTTTGGAAAAAGGACTAGCTGTAGTTTTTGAACCCTAGCTCTGCGGGCACCTTGGGAAACCTAGCAAACCTATACATTTTTGAAAACTATACACCCAGGGGAATCCAGGATTTGGTGACTTGACTGCCTCCCACCAGGGTCTGTTACCCAGAATCCCTTGCAAACCTAAACAATTGTCAAAAAAAACACATTTTCCCCACATTTCTGTTGTGGAAAGTTCCGGAATCTGCGTGGATCCACAAATTTCCACCCACCCCGCGTTCCCCAAAGTCTTACGAGAAAAACAGTACCTCACTTGTGTGGGTCGGCCTAGTGCCCGCGACAGGAAACGGCGCAAAACGCAACCTGGTCACACCTCAATTTCGCAGTGAAAAATGACCCTTTTTTGGAAAAATGACTAGCTGTAGTTTTTGAACCCTAGCTCTGCGGGCACCTTGGGAAACCTAGCAAACCTATACATTTTTGAAAACTAGACACCCAGGGGAATCCAGGATGGGGTGACTTGACTGCCTCCCACCAGGGTCTGTTACCCAGAATCCCTTGCAAACCTAAAAAATTGTCAAAAGAAACACATTTTCCCCACATTTCTGTCGTGGAAAGTTCCGGAATCTGCGTGGATCCACAAATTTCCACCCACCCCGCGTTCCCCAAAGTCGTATGAGAAAAACGGTACCTCACTTGTGTGGGTCGGCCTAGTGCCCGCGACAGGAAACGGCGCAAAACGCAACCTGGTCACACCTCAATTTCGCAGTGAAAAATGACCCTTTTTTGGAAAAATGACTAGCTGTAGTTTTTGAACCCTAGCTCTGCGGGCACCTTGGGAAACCTAGCAAACCTATACATTTTTTAAAACTAGACACCCAGGGGAATCCAGGATAGGGTGACTTGACTGCCTCCCACCAGGGTCTGTTACCCAGAATCCCTTGCAAACCTAAAAAATTGTCAAAAGAAACACATTTTCCCCACATTTCTGTCGTGGAAAGTTCCGGAATCTGTGTGGATCCACAAATTTCCACCCACCCCGCGTTCCCCAAAGTCTTACGAGAAACACGGTACCTCACTTGTGTGGGTCGGCCTAGTGCCCGCGACAGGAAACGGCGCAAAACGCAACCTGGTCACACCTCAATTTCGCAGTGAAAAATGACCCTTTTTTGGAAAAATGACTAGCTGTAGTTTTTGAACCCTAGCTCTGCGGGCACCTTGGGAAACCTAGCAAACCTATACATTTTTGAAAACTATACACCCAGGGGAATCCAGGATGGGGTGACTTGACTGCCTCCCACCAGGGTCTGTTACCCAGAATCCCTTGCAAACCTAAAAAATTGTCAAAAAAAACACATTTTCCCCACATTTCTGTTGTGGAAAGTTCCGGAATCTGCGTGGATCCACAAATTTCCACCCACCCCGCGTTCCCCAAAGTCTTACGAGAAAAACGGTACCTCACTTGTGTGGGTCGGCCTAGTGCCCGCGACAGGAAACGGCGCAAAACGCAACCTGGTCACACCTCAATTTCGCAGTGAAAAATGACCCTTTTTTGGAAAAATGACTAGCTGTAGTTTTTGAACCCTAGCTCTGCGGGCACCTTGGGAAACCTAGCAAAGCTATACATTTTTTAAAACTAGACACCCAGGGGAATCCAGGATGGGGTGACTTGACTGCCTCCCACCAGGGTCTGTTACCCAGAATCCCTTGCAAACCTAAAAAATTGTCAAAAAAAACACATTTTCCCCACATTTCTGTCGTGGAAAGTTCCGGAATCTGCATGGATCCACAAATTTCCACCCACCCCGCGTTCCCCAAAGTCTTACGAGAAAAACGGTACCTCACTTGTGTGGGTCGGCCTAGTGCCCGCGACAGGAAACGGCGCAAAACGCAACCTGGTCACACCTCAATTTCGCAGTGAAAAATGACCCTTTTTTGGAAAAATGACTAGCTGTAGTTTTTGAACCCTAGCTCTGCGGGCACCTTGGGAAACCTAGCACAGCTATACATTTTTGAAAACTAGACACCCAGGGGAATCCAGGATGGGGTGACTTGACTGCCTCCCACCAGGGTCTGTTACCCAGAATCCCTTGCAAACCTAAAAAATTGTCAAAAGAAACACATTTTCCCCACATTTCTGTCGTGGAAAGTTCCGGAATCTGCGTGGATCCACAAATTTCCACCCACCCCGCGTTCCCCAAAGTCGTACGAGAAAAACGGTACCTCACTTGTGTGGGTCGGCCTAGTGCCCGCGACAGGAAACGGCGCAAAACGCAACCTGGTCACACCTCAATTTCGCAGTGAAAAATGACCCTTTTTTGGAAAAATGACTAGCTGTAGTTTTTGAACCCTAGCTCTGCGGGCACCTTGGGAAACCTAGCAAACCTATACATTTTTGAAAACTAGACACCCAGGGGAATCCAGGATAGGGTGACTTGACTGCCTCCCACCAGGGTCTGTTACCCAGAATCCCTTGCAAACCTAAAAAATTGTCAAAAGAAACACATTTTCCCCACATTTCTGTCGTGGAAAGTTCCGGAATCTGCGTGGATCCACAAATTTCCACCCACCCCGCGTTCCCCAAAGTCTTACGAGAAAAACGGTACCTCACTTGTGTGGGTCGGCCTAGTGCCCGCGACAGGAAACGGGGCAAAACGCAACCTGGTCACACCTCAATTTCGCAGTGAAAAATGACCCTTTTTTGGAAAAATGACTAGCTGTAGTTTTTGAACCCTAGCTCTGCGGGCACCTTGGGAAACCTAGCAAACCTATACATTTTTGAAAACTATACACCCAGGGGAATCCAGGATGGGGTGACTTGACTGCCTCCCACCAGGGTCTGTTACCCAGAATCCCTTGCAAACCTAAAAAATTGTCAAAAAAACCACATTTTCCCCACATTTCTGTTGTGGAAAGTTCCGGAATCTGCGTGGATCCACAAATTTCCACCCACCCCGTGTTCCCCAAAGTCTTACGAGAAAAACGGTACCTCACTTGTGTGGGTCGGCCTAGTGCCCGCGACAGGAAACGGCGCAAAACGCAACCTGGTCACACCTCAATTTCGCAGTGAAAAATGACCCTTTTTTGGAAAAATGACTAGCTGTAGTTTTTGAACCCTAGCTCTGTGGGCACCTTGGGAAACCTAGCAAACCTATACATTTTTGAAAACTAGACACCCAGGGGAATCCAGGATGGGGTGACGACTGCCTCCGACCAGGGTCTGTTACCCAGAATCCCTTGCAAACCTAAAAAATAGTCAAAAAAAACACATTTTCCCCACATTTCTGTCGTGGAAAGTTCCGGAATCTGCATGGATCCACAAATTTCCACCCACCCCGCGTTCCCCAAAGTCTTACGAGGAAAACGGTACCTCACTTGTGTGGGTCGGCCTAGTGCCCGCGACAGGAAACGGCGCAAAACGCAACCTGGTCACACCTCAATTTCGCAGTGAAAAATGACCCTTTTTTGGAAAAATGACTAGCTGTAGTTTTTGAACCCTAGCTCTGCGGGCACCTTGGGAAACCTAGCAAACCTATACATTTTTGAAAACTAGACACCCAGGGGAATCCAGGATGGGGTGACTTGACTGCCTCCCACCAGGGTCTGTTACCCAGAATCCCTTGCAAACCTAAAAAATTGTCAAAAGAAACACATTTTCCCCACATTTCTGTCGTGGAAAGTTCCGGAATCTGCG
Organism: Triturus cristatus; assembly: GCF_964204655.1. Taxonomy (NCBI): domain Eukaryota; kingdom Metazoa; phylum Chordata; class Amphibia; order Caudata; family Salamandridae; genus Triturus; species Triturus cristatus. The sequence goes on from NW_028187373.1 coordinate 2,743,045, forward strand.
TGGATCCACAAATTTCCACCCACCCCGCGTTCCCCAAAGTCGTACGAGAAAAACGGTACCTCACTTGTGTGGGTCGGCCTAGTGCCCGCGACAGGAAACGGCGCAAAACGCAACCTGGTCACACCTCAATTTCGCAGTGAAAAATGACCCTTTTTTGGAAAAATGACTAGCTGTAGTTTTTGAACCCTAGCTCTGCGGGCACCTTGGGAAACCTAGCAAACCTATACATTTTTGAAAACTAGACACCCAGGGGAATCCAGGATGGGGTGACTTGACTGCCTCCCACCAGGGTCTGTTACCCAGAATCCCTTGCAAACCTAAAAAATTGTCAAAAAAAACACATTTTCCCCACATTTCTGTCGTGGAAAGTTCCGGAATCTGCGTGGATCCACAAATTTCCACCCACCCCGCGTTCCCCAAAGTTGTACGAGAAAAACGGTACCTCACTTGTGTGGGTCGGCCTAGTGCCCGCGACAGGAAACGGCACAAAACGCAACCTGGTCACACCTCAATTTCGCAGTGAAAAATGACCCTTTTTTGGAAAAATGACTAGCTGTAGTTTTTGAACCCTAGCTCTGCGGGCACCTTGGGAAACCTAGCTAACCTATACATTTTTGAAAACTAGACACCCAGGGGAATCTAGGATGGGGTGACTTGACTGCCTCCCACCAGGGTCTGTTACCCAGAATCTCTTGCAAACCTAAAATATTGTAAAAAAAAACACATTTTCCCCACATTTCTGTCGTGGAAAGTTCCGGAATCTGCATGGATCCACAAATTTCCACCCACCCCGCGTTCCCCAAAGTCTTACGAGAAAAACGGTACCTCACTTGTGTGGGTCGGCCTAGTGCCCGCGACAGGAAACGGCGCAAAACGCAACCTGGTCACACCTCAATTTCGCAGTGAAAAATGACCCTTTTTTGGAAAAATGACTAGCTGTAGTTTTTGAACCCTAGCTCTGCGGGCACCTTGGGAAACCTAGCAAAGCTATACATTTTTTAAAACTAGACACCCAGGGGAATCCAGGATGGGGTGACTTGACTGCCTCCCACCAGGGTCTGTTACCCAGAATCCCTTGCAAACCTAAAAAATTGTCAAAAGAAACACATTTTCCCCACATTTCTGTCGTGGAAAGTTCCGGAATCTGCGTGGATCCACAAATTTCCACCCACCCCGCGTTCCCCAAAGTCGTACGAGAAAAACGGTACCTCACTTGTGTGGGTCGGCCTAGTGCCCGCGACAGGAAACGGCGCAAAACGCAACCTGGTCACACCTCAATTTCGCAGTGAAAAATGACCCTTTTTTGGAAAAATGACTAGCTGTAGTTTTTGAACCCTAGCTCTGCGGGCACCTTGGGAAACCTAGCAAACCTATACATTTTTGAAAACTAGACACCCAGGGGAATCCAGGATAGGGTGACTTGACTGCCTCCCACCAGGGTCTGTTACCCAGAATCCCTTGCAAACCTAAAAAATTGTCAAAAGAAACACATTTTCCCCACATTTCTGTCGTGGAAAGTTCCGGAATCTGCGTGGATCCACAAATTTCCACCCACCCCGCGTTCCCCAAAGTCTTACGAGAAAAACGGTACCTCACTTGTGTGGGTCGGCCTAGTGCCCGCGACAGGAAACGGGGCAAAACGCAACCTGGTCACACCTCAATTTCGCAGTGAAAAATGACCCTTTTTTGGAAAAATGACTAGCTGTAGTTTTTGAACCCTAGCTCTGCGGGCACCTTGGGAAACCTAGCAAACCTATACATTTTTGAAAACTATACACCCAGGGGAATCCAGGATGGGGTGACTTGACTGCCTCCCACCAGGGTCTGTTACCCAGAATCCCTTGCAAACCTAAAAAATTGTCAAAAAAACCACATTTTCCCCACATTTCTGTTGTGGAAAGTTCCGGAATCTGCGTGGATCCACAAATTTCCACCCACCCCGTGTTCCCCAAAGTCTTACGAGAAAAACGGTACCTCACTTGTGTGGGTCGGCCTAGTGCCCGCGACAGGAAACGGCGCAAAACGCAACCTGGTCACACCTCAATTTCGCAGTGAAAAATGACCCTTTTTTGGAAAAATGACTAGCTGTAGTTTTTGAACCCTAGCTCTGCGGGCACCTTGGGAAACCTAGCAAACCTATACATTTTTGAAAACTAGACACCCAGGGGAATCCAGGATGGGGTGACGACTGCCTCCCACCAGGGTCTGTTACCCAGAATCCCTTGCAAACCTAAAAAATTGTCAAAAGAAACACATTTTCCCCACATTTCTGTCGTGGAAAGTTCCGGAATCTGCGTGGATCCACAAATTTCCACCCACCCCGCGTTCCCCAAAGTCGTACGAGAAAAACGGTACCTCACTTGTGTGGGTCGGCCTAGTGCCCGCGACAGGAAACGGCGCAAAACGCAACCTGGTCACACCTCAATTTCGCAGTGAAAAATGACCCTTTTTTGGAAAAATGACTAGCTGTAGTTTTTGAACCCTAGCTCTGCGGGCACCTTGGGAAACCTAGCAAACCTATACATTTTTGAAAACTAGACACCCAGGGGAATCCAGGATAGGGTGACTTGACTGCCTCCCACCAGGGTCTGTTACCCAGAATCCCTTGCAAACCTAAAAAATTGTCAAAAGAAACACATTTTCCCCACATTTCTGTCGTGGAAAGTTCCGGAATCTGCGTGGATCCACAAATTTCCACCCACCCCGCGTTCCCCAAAGTCTTACGAGAAAAACGGTACCTCACTTGTGTGGGTCGGCCTAGTGCCCGCGACAGGAAACGGGGCAAAACGCAACCTGGTCACACCTCAATTTCGCAGTGAAAAATGACCCTTTTTTGGAAAAATGACTAGCTGTAGTTTTTGAACCCTAGCTCTGCGGGCACCTTGGGAAACCTAGCAAACCTATACATTTTTGAAAACTATACACCCAGGGGAATCCAGGATGGGGTGACTTGACTGCCTCCCACCAGGGTCTGTTACCCAGAATCCCTTGCAAACCTAAAAAATTGTCAAAAAAACCACATTTTCCCCACATTTCTGTTGTGGAAAGTTCCGGAATCTGCGTGGATCCACAAATTTCCACCCACCCCGTGTTCCCCAAAGTCTTACGAGAAAAACGGTACCTCACTTGTGTGGGTCGGCCTAGTGCCCGCGACAGGAAACGGCGCAAAACGCAACCTGGTCACACCTCAATTTCGCAGTGAAAAATGACCCTTTTTTGGAAAAATGACTAGCTGTAGTTTTTGAACCCTAGCTCTGCGGGCACCTTGGGAAACCTAGCAAACCTATACATTTTTGAAAACTAGACACCCAGGGGAATCCAGGATGGGGTGACGACTGCCTCCCACCAGGGTCTGTTACCCAGAATCCCTTGCAAACCTAAAAAATTGTCAAAAGAAACACATTTTCCCCACATTTCTGTCGTGGAAAGTTCCGGAATCTGCGTGGATCCACAAATTTCCACCCACCCCGCGTTCCCCAAAGTCGTACGAGAAAAACGGTACCTCACTTGTGTGGGTCGGCCTAGTGCCCGCGACAGGAAACGGCGCAAAACGCAACCTGGTCACACCTCAATTTCGCAGTGAAAAATGACCCTTTTTTGGAAAAATGACTAGCTGTAGTTTTTGAACCCTAGCTCTGCGGGCACCTTGGGAAACCTAGCAAACCTATACATTTTTGAAAACTAGACACCCAGGGGAATCCAGGATAGGGTGACTTGACTGCCTCCCACCAGGGTCTGTTACCCAGAATCCCTTGCAAACCTAAAAAATTGTCAAAAGAAACACATTTTCCCCACATTTCTGTCGTGGAAAGTTCCGGAATCTGTGTGTATCCACAAATTTCCACCCACCCCGCGTTCCCCAAAGTCTTACGAGAAAAACGGTACCTCACTTGTGTGGGTCGGCCTAGTGCCCGCGACAGGAAACGGCGCAAAACGCAACCTGGTCACACCTCAATTTCGCAGTGAAAAATGACCCTTTTTTGGAAAAATTACTAGCTGTAGTTTTTGAACCCTAGCTCTGCGGGCACCTTGGGAAACCTAGCAAACCTATACATTTTTGTAAACTAGACACCCAGGGGAATCCAGGATGGGGTGACGACTGCCTCCCACCAGGGTCTGTTACCCAGAATCCCTTGCAAACCTAAAAAATTGTCAAAAAAACCACATTTTCCCCACATTTCTGTTGTGGAAAGTTCCGGAATCTGCGTGGATCCACAAATTTCCACCCACCCCGTGTTCCCCAAAGTCTTACGAGAAAAACGGTACCTCACTTGTGTGGGTCGGCCTAGTGCCCGCGACAGGAAACGGCGCAAAACGCAACCTGGTCACACCTCAATTTCGCAGTGAAAAATGACCCTTTTTTGGAAAAATTACTAGCTGTAGTTTTTGAACCCTAGCTCTGCGGGCACCTTGGGAAACCTAGCAAACCTATACATTTTTGTAAACTAGACACCCAGGGGAATCCAGGATGGGGTGACGACTGCCTCCCACCAGGGTCTGTTACCCAGAATCCCTTGCAAACCTAAAAAATTGTCCAAAAAAACACATTTTCCCCACATTTCTGTCGTGGAAAGTTCCGGAATCTGCGTGGATCCACAAATTTCCACCCACCCCGCGTTCCCCAAAGTCTTACGAGAAAAACGGTACCTCACTTGTGTGGGTCGGCCTAGTGCCCGCGACAGGAAACGTCGCAAAACGCAACCTGGTCACTCCTCAATTTCGCAGTGAAAAATGACCCTTTTTTGGAAAAATGACTAGCTGTAGTATTTGAACCCTAGCTCTGCGGGCACCTTGGGAAACCTAGCAAACCTATACATTTTTGAAAACTTGACACCCAGGGGAATCCAGGATGGGGTGACTTGACTGCCTCCCACCAGGGTCTGTTACCCAGAATCCCTTGCAAACCTAAAAAATTGTCAAAAAAAACACATTTTCCCCACATTTCTGTCGTGGAAAGTTCCGGATTCTGCGTGGATCCACAAATTTCCACCCACCCCGCGTTCCCCAAAGTCGTACGAGAAAAAGGGTACCTCACTTGTGTGGGTCGGCCTAGTGCCCGCGACAGGAAACGGCGCAAAACGCAACCTGGTCACACCTCAATTTCGCAGTGAAAAATGACCCTTTTTTGGAAAAATGACTAGCTGTAGTTTTTGAACCCTAGCTCTGCGGGCACCTTGGGAAACCTAGCAAACCTATACATTTTTGAAAACTTGACACCCAGGGGAATCCAGGATGGGGTGACTTGACTGCCTCCCACCAGGGTCTGTTACCCAGAATCCCTTGCAAACCTAAAAAATTGTCAAAAAAAACACATTTTCCCCACATTTCTGTTGTGGAAAGTTCCGGAATCTGCGTGGATCCACAAATTTCCACCCACCCCGCGTTCCCCAAAGTCTTATGAGAAAAACGGTACCTCACTTGTGTGGGTCGGCCTAGTGCCCGCGACAGGAAACGGCGCAAAACGCACCCTGGTCACACCTCAATTTCGCAGTGAAAAATGACCCTTTTTTGGAAAAATGACTAGCTGTAGTTTTTGAACCCTAGCTCTGCGGGCACCTTGGGAAACCTAGCAAACCTATACATTTTTGAAAACTAGACACCCAGGGGAATCCAGGATAGGGTGACTTGACTGCCTCCCACCAGGGTCTGTTACCCAGAATCCCTTGCAAACCTAAAAAATTGTCAAAAGAAACACATTTTCCCCACATTTCTGTCGTGGAAAGTTCCGGAATCTGCGTGGATCCACAAATTTCCACCCACCCCGCGTTCCCCAAAGTCTTACGAGAAAAACGGTACCTCACTTGTGTGGGTCGGCCTAGTGCCCGCGACAGGAAACGGGGCAAAACGCAACCTGGTCACACCTCAATTTCGCAGTGAAAAATGACCCTTTTTTGGAAAAATGACTAGCTGTAGTTTTTGAACCCTAGCTCTGCGGGCACCTTGGGAAACCTAGCAAACCTATACATTTTTGAAAACTATACACCCAGGGGAATCCAGGATGGGGTGACTTGACTGCCTCCCACCAGGGTCTGTTACCCAGAATCCCTTGCAAACCTAAAAAATTGTCAAAAAAACCACATTTTCCCCACATTTCTGTTGTGGAAAGTTCCGGAATCTGCGTGGATCCACAAATTTCCACCCACCCCGTGTTCCCCAAAGTCTTACGAGAAAAACGGTACCTCACTTGTGTGGGTCGGCCTAGTGCCCGCGACAGGAAACGGCGCAAAACGCAACCTGGTCACACCTCAATTTCGCAGTGAAAAATGACCCTTTTTTGGAAAAATGACTAGCTGTAGTTTTTGAACCCTAGCTCTGCGGGCACCTTGGGAAACCTAGCAAACCTATACATTTTTGAAAACTAGACACCCAGGGGAATCCAGGATGGGGTGACGACTGCCTCCCACCAGGGTCTGTTACCCAGAATCCCTTGCAAACCTAAAAAATTGTCAAAAGAAACACATTTTCCCCACATTTCTGTCGTGGAAAGTTCCGGAATCTGCGTGGATCCACAAATTTCCACCCACCCCGCGTTCCCCAAAGTCGTACGAGAAAAACGGTACCTCACTTGTGTGGGTCGGCCTAGTGCCCGCGACAGGAAACGGCGCAAAACGCAACCTGGTCACACCTCAATTTCGCAGTGAAAAATGACCCTTTTTTGGAAAAATGACTAGCTGTAGTTTTTGAACCCTAGCTCTGCGGGCACCTTGGGAAACCTAGCAAACCTATACATTTTTGAAAACTAGACACCCAGGGGAATCCAGGATAGGGTGACTTGACTGCCTCCCACCAGGGTCTGTTACCCAGAATCCCTTGCAAACCTAAAAAATTGTCAAAAGAAACACATTTTCCCCACATTTCTGTCGTGGAAAGTTCCGGAATCTGTGTGTATCCACAAATTTCCACCCACCCCGCGTTCCCCAAAGTCTTACGAGAAAAACGGTACCTCACTTGTGTGGGTCGGCCTAGTGCCCGCGACAGGAAACGGCGCAAAACGCAACCTGGTCACACCTCAATTTCGCAGTGAAAAATGACCCTTTTTTGGAAAAATTACTAGCTGTAGTTTTTGAACCCTAGCTCTGCGGGCACCTTGGGAAACCTAGCAAACCTATACATTTTTGTAAACTAGACACCCAGGGGAATCCAGGATGGGGTGACGACTGCCTCCCACCAGGGTCTGTTACCCAGAATCCCTTGCAAACCTAAAAAATTGTCAAAAAAACCACATTTTCCCCACATTTCTGTTGTGGAAAGTTCCGGAATCTGCGTGGATCCACAAATTTCCACCCACCCCGTGTTCCCCAAAGTCTTACGAGAAAAACGGTACCTCACTTGTGTGGGTCGGCCTAGTGCCCGCGACAGGAAACGGCGCAAAACGCAACCTGGTCACACCTCAATTTCGCAGTGAAAAATGACCCTTTTTTGGAAAAATTACTAGCTGTAGTTTTTGAACCCTAGCTCTGCGGGCACCTTGGGAAACCTAGCAAACCTATACATTTTTGTAAACTAGACACCCAGGGGAATCCAGGATGGGGTGACGACTGCCTCCCACCAGGGTCTGTTACCCAGAATCCCTTGCAAACCTAAAAAATTGTCCAAAAAAACACATTTTCCCCACATTTCTGTCGTGGAAAGTTCCGGAATCTGCGTGGATCCACAAATTTCCACCCACCCCGCGTTCCCCAAAGTCTTACGAGAAAAACGGTACCTCACTTGTGTGGGTCGGCCTAGTGCCCGCGACAGGAAACGTCGCAAAACGCAACCTGGTCACTCCTCAATTTCGCAGTGAAAAATGACCCTTTTTTGGAAAAATGACTAGCTGTAGTATTTGAACCCTAGCTCTGCGGGCACCTTGGGAAACCTAGCAAACCTATACATTTTTGAAAACTTGACACCCAGGGGAATCCAGGATGGGGTGACTTGACTGCCTCCCACCAGGGTCTGTTACCCAGAATCCCTTGCAAACCTAAAAAATTGTCAAAAAAAACACATTTTCCCCACATTTCTGTCGTGGAAAGTTCCGGATTCTGCGTGGATCCACAAATTTCCACCCACCCCGCGTTCCCCAAAGTCGTACGAGAAAAAGGGTACCTCACTTGTGTGGGTCGGCCTAGTGCCCGCGACAGGAAACGGCGCAAAACGCAACCTGGTCACACCTCAATTTCGCAGTGAAAAATGACCCTTTTTTGGAAAAATGACTAGCTGTAGTTTTTGAACCCTAGCTCTGCGGGCACCTTGGGAAACCTAGCAAACCTATACATTTTTGAAAACTTGACACCCAGGGGAATCCAGGATGGGGTGACTTGACTGCCTCCCACCAGGGTCTGTTACCCAGAATCCCTTGCAAACCTAAAAAATTGTCAAAAAAAACACATTTTCCCCACATTTCTGTTGTGGAAAGTTCCGGAATCTGCGTGGATCCACAAATTTCCACCCACCCCGCGTTCCCCAAAGTCTTATGAGAAAAACGGTACCTCACTTGTGTGGGTCGGCCTAGTGCCCGCGACAGGAAACGGCGCAAAACGCACCCTGGTCACACCTCAATTTCGCAGTGAAAAATGACCCTTTTTTGGAAAAATGACTAGCTGTAGTTTTTGAACCCTAGCTCTGCGGGCACCTTGGGAAACCTAGCAAACCTATACATTTTTGAAAACTTGACACCCAGGGGAATCCAGGATGGGGTGACTTGACTGCCTCCCACCAGGGTCTGTTACCCAGAATCCCTTGCAAACCTAAAAAATTGTCAAAAAAAACACATTTTCCCCACATTTCTGTCGTGGAAAGTTCCGGATTCTGCGTGGATCCACAAATTTCCACCCACCCCGCGTTCCCCAAAGTCGTACGAGAAAAAGGGTACCTCACTTGTGTGGGTCGGCCTAGTGCCCGCGACAGGAAACGGCGCAAAACGCAACCTGGTCGCACCTCAATTTCTCAGTGAAAAATGACCCTTTTTTGGAAAAATGACTTGCTGTAGTTTTTGAACCCTAGCTCTGCGGGCACCTTGGGAAACCTAGCAAACCTATACATTTTTGAAAACTTGACACCCAGGGGAATCCAGGATGGGGTGACTTGACTGCCTCCCACCAGGGTCTGTTACCCAGAATCCCTTGCAAACCTAAAAAATTGTCAAAAAAAACACATTTTCCACACATTTCTGTCGTGGAAAGTTCCGGATTCTGCGTGGATCCACAAATTTCCACCCACCCCGCGTTCCCCAAAGTCGTACGAGAAAAAGGGTACCTCACTTGTGTGGGTCGGCCTAGTGCCCGCGACAGGAAACGGCGCAAAACGCAACCTGGTCACACCTCAATTTCGCAGTGAAAAATGACCCTTTTTTGGAAAAATGACTAGCTGTAGTTTTTGAACCCTAGCTCTGCGGGCACCTTGGGAAACCTAGCAAACCTATACATTTTTGAAAACTAGACACCCAGGGGAATCCAGGATGGGGTGACTTGACTGCTTCCCACCAGGGTCTGGTACCCAGAATCCCTTGCAAACCTAAAAAATTGTCAAAAAAAACACATTTTCCCTACATTTCTGTTGTGGAAAGTTCCGGAATCTGCGTGGATCCACAAATTTCCACCCACCCCGCGTTCCCCAAAGTCTTATGAGAAAAACGGTACCTCACTTGTGTGGGTCGGCCTAGTGCCCGCGACAGGAAACGGCGCAAAACGCACCCTGGTCACACCTCAATTTCGCAGTGAAAAATGACCCTTTTTTGGAAAAATGACTAGCTGTAGTTTTTGAACCCTAGCTCTGCGGGCACCTTGGGAAACCTAGCAAACCTATACATTTTTGAAAACTAGACACCCAGGGGAATCCATGATGGGGTGACTTGACTGCCTCCCACCAGGGTCTGTTACCCAGAATCCCTTGCAAACCTAAAAAATTGTCAAAAAAAACACATTTTCCCCACATTTCTGTCGTGGAAAGTTCCGGAATCTGCGTGGATCCACAAATTTCCACCCACCCCGCGTTCCCCAAAGTCTTACGAGAAAAACGGTACCTCACTTGTGTGGGTCGGCCTAGTGCCTGCAACAGGAAACGGCGCAAAACGCAACCTGGTCACACCTCAATTTCGCAGTGAAAAATGACCCTTTTTTGGAAAAATGACTAGCTGTAGTTTTTTAACCCTAGCTCTGCGGGCACCTTGGGAAACCTAGCAAACCTATACATTTTTGAAAACTAGACACCCAGGGGAATCCAGGATGGGGTGACTTGACTGCCTCCCACCAGGATCTGTTACCCAGAATCCCTTGCAAACCTAAAAAATTGTCAAAAAAAACACATTTTCCCCACATTTCTGTCGTGGAAAGTTCCGGAATCTGCGTGGATCCACAAATTTCCACCCACCCCGCGTTCCCCAAAGTCGTACGAGAAAAACGGTACCTCACTTGTGTGGGTCGGCCTAGTGCCCGCGACAGGAAACGGCGCAAAACGCAACCTGGTCACACCTCAATTTCGCAGTGAAAAATGACCCTTTTTTGGAAAAATGACTAGCTGTAGTTTTTGAACCCTAGCTCTGCGGGCACCTTGGGAAACCTAGCAAACCTATACATTTTTGAAAACTAGACACCCAGGGGAATCCAGGATGGGGTGACTTGACTGCCTCCCACCAGGGTCTGTTACCCAGAATCCCTTGCAAACCTAAAAAATTGTCAAAAAAAACACATTTTCCCCACATTTCTGTCGTGGAAAGTTCCGGAATCTGCGTGGATCCACAAATTTCCACCCACCCCGCGTTCCCCAAAGTCGTACGAGAAAAACGGTACCTCACTTGTGTGGGTCGGCCTAGTGCCCGCGACAGGAAACGGCGCAAAACGCAACCTGGTCACACCTCAATTTCGCAGTGAAAAATGACCCTTTTTTGGAAAAATGACTAGCTGTAGTTTTTGAACCCTAGCTCTGCGGGCACCTTGGGAAACCTAGCAAACCTATACATTTTTGAAAACTAGACACCCAGGGGAATCCAGGATAGGGTGACTTGACTGCCTCCCACCAGGGTCTGTTACCCAGAATCCCTTGCAAACCTAAAAAATTGTCAAAAGAAACACATTTTCCCCACATTTCTGTCGTGGAAAGTTCCGGAATCTGCATGGATCCACAAATTTCCACCCACCCCGCGTTCCCCAAAGTCTTACGAGAAAAACGGTACCTCACTTGTGTGGGTCGGCCTAGTGCCCGCGACAGGAAACGGCGCAAAACGCAACCTGGTCACACCTCAATTTCGCAGTGAAAAATGACCCTTTTTTGGAAAAATGACTAGCTGTAGTTTTTGAACCCTAGCTCTGCGGGCACCTTGGGAAACCTAGCAAACCTATACATTTTTGAAAACTATACACCCAGGGGAATCCAGGATGGGGTGACTTGACTGCCTCCCACCAGGGTCTGTTACCCAGAATCCCTTGCAAACCTAAAAAATTGTCAAAAAAAACACATTTTCCCCATATTTCTGTTGTGGAAAGTTCCGGAATCTGCGTGGATCCACAAATTTCCACCCACCCCACGTTCCCCAAAGTCTTATGAGAAAAATGGTACCTCACTTGTGTGGGTCGGCCTAGTGCCCGCGACAGGAAACGGCGCAAAACGCAACCTGGTCACACCTCAATTTCGCAGTGAAAAATGACCCTTTTTTGGAAAAATGACTAGCTGTAGTTTTTGAACCCTAGCTCTGCGGGCACCTTGGGAAACCTAGCAAACCTATACATTTTTGAAAACTAGACACCCAGGGGAATCCAGGAT